>NC_083326.1:40542862-41164112 GCF_963455315.2 Globicephala melas
TTGAGAACAATAAATGTTACACCACGTGGGAGATAGCCGACATACCGAAAATATCCAAGTCAAGCGCTGAAAATCATTTGCACCAGCTTGGTTATGTGAACTGCTTTGACGTTTGGGTTCCACATAAGTTAAGCGAAAAAAACCTTCTTGACCATATTTCCGCATGTGATTCTCTACTTAAACGTAATGAAAACATTCCATTTTTAAAACAAATTGTGACGGGCAATGTAAAGTGGATATTGTACAATAATGTGGAATGGAAGAGATCGTGGAACAAGCGAAATGAACCACCACCAACCACAATGCAGGCTGGTCTTCATCCAAAGAAGGTGATGTTGTGTATATGGTGGGATTGGAAGGGAGTCCTCTATTATGAGCTCCTTCCGGAAAACCAAACGATTAATTCCAGCAAGTACTGCTCCCAATTAGACCAACTGAAAGCAGCACTCAGTGAAAAGCGTCCAGAATTGGTCAACAGAAAACTTATAATCTTCCATCAGTATAAAGCAAGACTGCATGTTTCTTTGATGAGCAGCAAAAGCTGTCACAGCTTGGCTGGGAAGTTCTGATTCATCCGCCATATTCACCAGACATTGCACCTTCGGATTTCCATTTATTTCAGTCTTTACAAAATTCTCTTCATGGAAAAAATTTCAATTCCCAGGAAGACTGTAAAAGGCACCTGGAACAGTTCCTTGCTCAAAAAGATAAAAAGTTTTGGGAAGATGGAATAATGAAGTTGCCTGAAAAATGGCAGAAGGTAGTGGAACAAAAGGGTGAATACATTTTTCAATAAAGTTCTTAGTGAAAATGAAAAATGTGTCTTTTATTTTTACTTAAAAAACCAAAGGCACCTTTTGGCCCACGCAATATATGGATATATATATATATATATCTCTTCATTCTTTTCTTTTTTATTATTATGGCTGAATAATATACCATTGTGTGTGTGTGTGTGTGTGTGTGTGTGTGTGTCTATACTACATTTTCTGTACTTGTTAACTAGCTGATGGACACTAAGGTTGTTTCTGTATCTTGGTGGCTAATTTTTAAATTGAAGTATAGATGTTATACAACATTATATAAATTACAGGTGTTCAATGTAGTAATTCACAATTTTTAAAGGTTATACTCCATTTATAGTTATTATAAAATATTGGCTATATTGTCTAATATATCCTTGTAGCTTATTTTAAACCTAATAGTTTGTACCTGTTACTCCCCTACCCCAATGTTGCCCCTCCCCCCTTCCCTCTCCCCACTGGTAACTACTAGGTTGTCCTCTATATCTGTGAGTCTGCTTCTTTTTTTGTATTCACTAGTTGATTGTCTTTTTTGGATTCTACATATAAGTGATATCATACAGTATTTGTCTTTCTCTCTCTGACTTATTTCACTTAGCTTAACGCTCTCCAAGTCTATCCATGTTACTGTAAATGGCAAAATTTGTGTTTTTTATGGCTGAGTACTATTCCATTGTTTGTGTATATATATATATATATATATATATATATATATCACATCTTCTTTATCCATTCATCTCTTGATGAATGCCTAGGTTGCTTCCATATCTTGGCAATTGTAAATAATGCTTCTATGAACATTCGGGTGCATATACATTTTCAAATTAGTGTAACACTTCATTCTTTTTCCTCTGTAATAATATGTACACAATAGGTTGGTAATAGGGTCATCAGATTCAATCTTGCCGCAAGTTAAATGCACCATGCCTTCTGTGTCTATGTATGTACATTTGTGAGCTTATAACTATCTGATGAATACAGATTCAGCTAATTCTCTTTTCCAGTGAAAGAGTAATTCAGCTTCCAAAGATGCACACCATCTTCATTTCTTCACCAATGAGAACTTTAAAAAAATATTCAGTAATAAATGGGTAAAATTAAGAAACCAATTTCCATTGATGTGATGTTCAATGTTTTCAGATATGTATATGCCTGTGTGCATTTCTGTTCTATATTGTAAATTTTTTCTTCTATTTAATCTTCCATATCATATCACAGCATGGTCTTGACATTCTAACTTTTCAGTTACATAGGTTTTTCAAGAAGAAACTCACTAATGGAATGACAATATAAAATTGCTTTTTCCTTTTGTTGGGGGTTCTTCTTGGTGTTCATTGCCTGACCATCTTGGCCAACTCCTAAGGCATCCTTGGCTAAGTAGCAGCTGTCTCTCCTAATGGCAGCTGGAAGATCTTCTTAATATTTTGGCATCTGCAGAATGGAAGAATTTATCTTATCATTCCACATATGTTCATGGGAGATCAGAATATTATAGATACCTGAAGAGTTTGTGTCTTTCTACATCTTTTATTATTTTTGCCTGGTTTTACACATGCTTTACTATTTAGATGTGTTAAATTGAATGCATTCCTGTGTGTTTATACTGGCATATGTACACACAACTATAGGTGCTGTTATTTAAAATCAAATTATGATACTTGTCCAGTGACAGATCCACATTTTTAGTATGCTATTTTCAAGAGATCACAAATTTCTTGGTTGCAAGTTGAAGTTTTTCAGCAAAGCAATGCAATCAGAGAAAACTATCACTTGTGAAAAATGTCTTCACATTCAATATAAGAGCCTACAACCATTCCATGGATTTTGAAAGCATGCTATGCTGTGCTAAGCACAAACATGAGAATTAGTCCAAAACATGACACTAATAAACCAGAAAGTCCTATAATACTCAAATTAAAACTTCAGAAGAAGAAGAATAGCTAAATTACATACAGTGTGCCATAATGGTGCTATATGCCCTCAAAAGTAAAAGGATTTAATCTTTCTGAGAAAGAAGTCATCTTGATAATCATTGTTTAATACGATGAAAGATCTCTATTGCCTTGCCTAGTTCTGTTCTCTAAAATTAAATATTCTAAGTTTGTGTAGTTCATTTTGATGCTAAACCTTATATTGCTAGGTTTCATAATGATTGTTCCAGTTTTTGATTTATCATATTAGACAGTACCTATCTAAAGTAAAAGAATAAGTTATCAAAGACAAATATATTTTAAATAAGTTACACAAGCATACACAATAATTCATATTCATATTTTATAAAATAATTCATATTTTATAAAAAACACAAAAGGATATACATTAAAACAGTAGAATGGTTATCTGGGGAAGAATGGAAAATGGGACTATGGGAAGACAATAAAGGAATACATAAATTAATAAATGAATAAAACAAGGGAGTATTTAATGTGCTATGAATTAAGGAGCATGATTAACTTAACCTGCACCAGGGATTCAAAAATATTAATTTGTTTGCACTTTAGCCTCTTTGGGGGGCAGTGGTTCAAGTTAGGATGCAAATTATAATATCCCGAGGTACTTTTAAAAAATGCCCACACTTGTACCCAACCCCTAGATTTTCTGATTTAATAAGTCTGGGGTAGGAATTAGGAGTGTGAATTTTTTGTGACTAAATATTAAAAAGTGAACACATCTGTATACCAGTAATCCAAAACATAGAACATTACCAGCATTTCAGATGCCCTTCTCTTTGAAAAGTAGTATTTTTAAAAGCTCCAGATGAAATTCTAATGTCTGCATAGGGTTGAGGACAATTCTTCTGGCTCAAACTCAGGCTGATGCCTTCTTTGCTCATGCCTTTCTTTCTCTTGCATTTCTTTATTTTGAAAACATTATTTACTCATAGTAAGTAGGGATGATCTGTAAACCTTCTCAGTCCTTTCATCTTAAAAATGTATTTCTTTTCTCAAGTTTTGATTGATAGACTAACTATATGTAGAATTATTATTTTAAATCATTTTCCCACTCAAATTTGATAGCATTTTCCATTGTCTTTGAGCCTATAATTTTGGTAAAATCAACTTGATTTCATTTGTTGTACATATCTTTTGTATTATTATCTTTTCCCTGGAAGTTTTCTTGATTTCCTCTTTATCCTTGAAGCCCTGAAATTTCACAGAAATGTATTGATATGTGGGTTTCCTCTGTATACCCAACTCAGTACATGATAGGTCCTTCAGTTGAAAATATTTCCATTATTTGTTTGATTATTTCCCTACCTTCATTAATCATTAACTCCTCCTGGAATGCCTATTAGATGAACATTGGCATCCTGGAATTGAACCTCCATGTTATAAAGAAACAATATTTACATATATTTATATTATATATAAATAAAATGTTTATTTATATATAACATAATTATATATGTGTGTGTGTATATATATATATATATATTCTACAGTGTGAGAAATTTCTTAAACATAATTTTTCCAATATTAACCTTGGTCTTACTTGATTATTCTTTTATTCAGTGCCTTGACTAATTTGTTTCATGATCACGAATTTTTTAATTCCACTAACTCTTATTCTCTAGTGGTTCCCTTTTTAAAGAAATAAGAGTCTATCCTTGTTTGCTGGATGCAATATCCTCTTAAACTTCTCTGAGGAAACTAATTGGAATATTTTAAACTTTCCTTTTGGTTCCTAACTTATTTTTGTTTCCTATAGGGTTAATTTTTTAGTTTATTCACTGCGATTTTTACCATGGATGTCACTGGTTTTCCTCCAGTATGTGGTGATTCTTAGATAAAAATCTGTATTTATTGAATAAAGGATTAGGATGATTAATGATCCATTTACATAGAGAAGAAGTGTCAGTTACTACTGCTCTGTAGGTTGCTAAGCATGGACTTGTATAGCTGACTGGGGACTTGCATAATTAGGCAAAGTAAACAGGGCTTTGGGCTTCCCTGGTGGTGCAGTGGTTGAGAGTCCGCCTGCCGATGCAGGGGACACGGGTTCGTGCCCCGGTCCGGGAGGATCCCACATGCCGCGGAGCGGCTGGGCCCGTGAGCCATGGCCGCTGAGCCTGCGCGTCCGGAGCCTGTGCTCCGCAATGGGAAAGGCCACAACAGTAAGAGGCCCGCGTACCGCAAAAAAAAAAAACCCCAAAAAACCAAACAAAAAACAAAACAAAAAAAAAGAGGGCCTTATTCCAGATTAAAACTCTTTAGTGCATATCTCTCTTTAGAGCTGCTTTTCCCCTTCCCTTTCTTTCCTCAGCATCTTCAGTGTCTATTGAAATCCTTTCTCTTAGCCTCTCTCTTGGGCTCCCATAGGAATAGTAGGTTTCTATCCTAGGCAGATCAACTCCCTCTTTTATAAAGTTATTTTGCTCTGAGTTGACTTATTTAATTAAAACATTATAAAGCATTTTAATTAAGTGATCCATTCCTGCTTTTTATCTTTGTTGAGTTGGAATTTGGAGATAATCCTTGGTTATCTTGGGGACAGAAATTTCATTTAGTGTTTAGGGCTGAGGTTTCTCCATCTTGTTTTACCCTTCAGTCTGATTCTGTTTATTAGCTAGGATTCCCTCAAGCTTTCTAGTATACTGAAGGCTCAATTTCTTTTTTAATTTCTAAACATTGTGATTTTCATTTATATATATATATATATATATATATATATATACACACACATGAAGAAAAAGTGGACAGAGTTGTTTGCATTAAATCTGACATCTTCCACTGAAAGTCCTGATGAGCATATGATAGATTTCCATTAATTAAAAGGAAAGTTTATATAGATATTGGAAAATTCTACTATATCAATGACCAGATTCAGTAAGTTTATTGCCTAAAACAGGGAAAGATACTGCTAAGGGAAAGCCATAGTGAAAATATCTGAGACAGTAGAGACATCAGAATGAAAAATTTAGAATTATTAAAGTAGATAAACTTAAGATGTATTGGTAATTATAGATCTAATATATACAGTCAATGTGTTTGCAAGTCAATAGATCAACATTTTGTAGATATGCATTATCCAATTGTCTATTCATTCGTCCATTTGTTTCTATTACTTTATCTGTCCTGCTTTCCATCTATCTAGCAAGTCTTAAAATGAACAATAAAAAATGCTCAAATGTCTTAGCCTTCCAGGTAAAGAAGAAGATAACAGCCCTAAAACTCTTTAACTTAATATTTAAATTACACCAGAATTTGTAACTTTTTTGTACCATGAACCCCTCTGGTACTCTGGTAAAACCTATGGACTCTTTCATGAGGTAATATTTTGCACTTGTTTAGTTTTTTGTTTTTAATAGGCACTTTTGGAAAAATGTTGGTGTAATAAAATGAAACCGTGACAAGTGATTGAATAATTTCATATATAAGAATTCGAATTTCCAGCTTTAGAAATTTTGACTTGCTCTGATTTCTTACTTTGATACCTAGACCTTACCATTCCCTAATACTAATATTCCAGGGGTGGCTTTGCTGAGGTTTATTTCCTTTTTTTTTAAACATCCTTATTGGAGTATAATTGCTTTACATTGCTGTGTTAGTTTCTGCTGTATAACAAAGAGAATAAGCTATATGTATAAATATATCCCCGTATACACTCCCTCTTGTTTCTCCCTCCCACCCTCCCTATCCCACCCCTCTAGATGGTCACAAAGCACCGAGCTTATCTCCCTGTGCTATGCAGCTGCTTCCCACTAGCTATCTATTATACATTTGGTAGTGTATATATGTCAATGCCACTCTCTCAATTTGTCCCCTCCCCGTGTCCTCGAGTCCATTCTCTACATCTGCATCTTTATTCCTGTCATGCCCCTAGGTTCTTCAGAACCATTTTTTTTAGATTCCATATATATGAGTTAGCATATGATATTTGTTTTTCTCTTTCTGACTTACTTTGCTTTGTATGGCAGAGTCTAGGTCCATCCACCTCACTACAAATAACTCAATTTTGTTTCTTTTAATGGCTGAGTAATATTCCATTGTATATATGTGCCACATCTTCTGTATCCATTCATCTGTCAATGGACATTTAGGTTGATTCCATGTCCTGGCTATCGTAAATAGAGCTGTAATGAATATTGTGGAACATGACTCCTTTTGAATTATGGTTTTCTCAGGGTATATGCCCGGTAATGGGATTGCTGGGTCATATGGTAGTTCTATTTTTAGTTTTCTAAGGAACCTCCGTACTGTTCTCCATAATAGCTGTATCAATTTACATTCCCACCAACAATGCAAGAGGGTTCCCTTTCCTCCACACCTCTCCAGTATTTATTGCTTGTAGACTTTTTTTTCAGTACGCGGGCCTCTCAGTGTTGTGGCCTCTCCCGTTGTGGAGCACAGGCTCCGGACGCGCAGGCTCAGCGGCCATGGCTCACGGGCCCAGCCGCTCCGCAGCACGTGGGATCTTCCTGGACTGGGGCACGAACCCATGTCCCCTTCATCGGCAGGCAGACTCTCAACCACTGCGCCACCAGGGAAGCCCACTTTTAGACTTTTTAATGACGGCCATTCTGACAGGTATGAGCTGATACCTCATTATAGTTTTGATTTGCATTTGTCTAATGATTAGTGATGTTGAGCATCCTTTCATGTGTTTGTTGGCAATCTGTATATCTTCCTTGGAGAAATGTCTATTTAGGTCTTCTTCCCATTTATGGATTGGGTTGTTTGTTTTTTCAATATTGAGCTGCATGAGCTGCTTGTATATTTTGGAGATTAATCCTTTGTCAGTTGCTTCATTTGCAAATATTTTCTCCCATTTGGAGGGTTGTCTTTTTTTCTTGTTTATGGTTTCCTTTGTTGCCCAAAAGCTTTTATGTTTCATTAGGTCCTATTTGTTTATTTTTGTTTTTATTTCCGTTTTGTAGGAGGTGGGTCAAAAAGGATTTTGCTGTGATTTATGTCATAGAGTGTTCTGCCTCTGTTTTCCTCTAAGAGTTTTATAGTGTCTGGCCTTAGTTTTAGGTCTTTAAGCCATTTTGAGTTTATTTTTGTGTATGGTGTTAGGGAGTGTTCTAATTTAATTCTTCTACATGTACCTGTCAAGTTTTCCCAGCACCATTTATTGAAGAGGCTGTCTCTTCTCCATTGTATATTCTTGCCTCCTTTATCAAAAATAAGGTGACCAGGGCTTCCCTGGTGGCACAGTGGTTGAGAGTCCGCCTGCCGATGCAGGGGACACGGGTTTGTGCCTCGGTCTGGGAAGATCCCACATGCCGCAGAGCGGCTGGGCCTGTGAGCCATGGCCACTGAGCCTGTGCGTCTGGAGCCTGTGCTCCACAACGGGGGAGGCCATAACTCTAAGAGGCCTGAGTACCGCAAAAAAAAAAAAAAAGTGACCATATGTGTGTGGGTTTATCTCTGGGCTTTCTATCCTGTGCCATTGATCTATATATCTGTTATCATGGCAGTACCATACTGCCTTGATTACTGTAGATTTGTAGTATAGTCTGAAGTCCAGGAGCCTGATTCCTCCAGCTCCGTTTTTCTTTCTCAAGATTGTTTTTGTTATTTGGGAACTTTTGTGTTTCCATACAAATTGAGAAATTTTTTGTTGTAGTCTGTGAAAGATACCATTGGCAGTTTGATAGGCATTGCAATAAATCTGTAGATTGCTTTGGGTAGTAGAGTCATTTTCACAATGTTGATTCTTCCAATCCAAGAACATGGAATATCTCCCATCTGTTTGTGTCATCTTTAGTTTCTTTCATCAGTGTCTTACAGTTTTCTGTATACAGGTCTTTTGTCTCCTTAGGTAGGTTTATTCCTAGGTATTCTATTCTTTTTGTTGCAGTGGTAAATGGGAGTGTTTCCTTAATTTCTCTGTCAGATTTTTCATCATTACGATACAGGAATGTAAGAGACTTCTGTGCATTAATTTTGTATCCTGCTACTTTACCAAGTTCATTGATTAGTAGTTTTCTGATAGCATCTTTAGGATTCTCTAGGTATATTTTCATGTCATCTGCAAACAGTGACAGCTCTACTTCCTCTTTTCTGATTTGCATTCCTTTTATTTTTTTACTTCTCTGTTTTCTGTGGCTAAAACTTCCAAAACTAAGTTGAATAATAGTGGTGAGAGTGGACAACCTTGTCTTCTTCCTGATCGTAGAGGAAATGTTTTCAGTTTTTTACCACTGAGACGATGTTGGCTGTGGGTTTGTCATATATGGCCTTTGTTATGTTGAGGTAAGTTCCCTCTATGCCTAATTTCTGGACGGTTGTTTTATCATAAATGGGTGTTGAATTTTGTCGAAAACTTTTTCTGCATCTATTGAGATGATCATGTGGTTTTTCTCCTTCAATTTGTTAATATGGTGTATCACTTTGAGTGATTTGTGTATATTGAAGAATCCTTGCATTCCTGGAATAAACCCCACTTGATCATGGTGTGTGATCCTTTTAATGTGCTGTTGGATTCTGTTTGCTAGTATTTTGTTGAGGATTTTTGCATCTATGTTCATCAGTAATATTGGCCTGTAGTTTTCTTTCTTTGTGACATCTTTGTTTTTGGTATCAGGGTGATGGTGGCCTTGTAGAATGAGTTTTGGAGTGTTCCTCCCTCTGCTATATTTTGGAAGAGTTTGAGAAGGATAGGTGTTAGCTCTTCTCTAAATGTCTGATAGAATTCGCCTGTGAAGCCATCTGGTCCTGGGCTTTTGTTTGTTGGAAGATTTTAAATCACAGCTTCAATTTCAGTGCTTGTGATTGGTCAGTTTATATTTTCTATTTCGTCCTGGTTAGTCTGGGAAGGTTTACTTTTCTAAGAATTTGTCCATTTCTTGCAGGTTGTCCATTTTATTGGCGTAGAGTTGCTTGCAGTAATCTCTCATAATACTTTGTATTTCTGCAATGTGAATATTTCTTCTCCTTTTTCATTTCTAATTCTATTGATCTGAGTCTTCTCCCTTCTTTTCTTGATGAGTCTGGCTAATGGTTTATCAATTTTATTTATCTTCTCAAAGAACCAGCTTTTAGTTTTATTGATCTTAGTAGCTATTGTTTCCTTCATTTCTTTGTCATTTATTTCTGATCTCATCTTTATGATTTCTTTACTTATGCTAATTTTTGGGGTTTTTTGTTCTTCTTTCTCTAATTGATTTAGCTGTAAGTTTAGGTTGTTTATTTGAGATGTTTCTTGTTTCTTGTATTGCTGTAAACTTCCCTCTTAGAACTGCTTTTGCTGTATCCCATAGGTTTTGGGTTGTCGTGTTTTCATTGTTGTTTGTTTCTAGGTGTTTTTTGATTTCCTCTTTGATTTCTTCAGTGATCTCTTGGTTGTTCAGTAGTGTATTGTTTAGCCTCCATGTGTTTGTATTTTTTACTGTTTTTTTTCCTTTAATTGATATCTAGTCTCATAGCCTTGTGGTTGGAAAAGGTACTTGATATGATTTCAGTTTTCTTAAATTTATCAAGGCTAGATTTGTGACTCAAGGTATGATCTATCCTGGAGAATGTTCCATGAGCATTTGAGATGAAAATGTTTTTTGTTGTTTTTGGATGGAGTGTCCTATAAATATCAATTAAGTCCATCTTGTTTAATGTATCATTTAAAGCTTGTGTTTCCTTATTTATTTTCATTTTGGATGAGCTGTCCATTGGTGAAAGTGGGGTGTTAAAGTCCCCTACTATGATTGTGTTACTGTTGATTTCCCGTTTTATGGCTGTTAGCATTCGCCTTATGTATTGAGGTACTTCTATGTGGGGTGCATAAATATTTACAATTGTTATATCTTCTTCTTGGATTGATCCCTTGATCATAATGTAGTGTCCTTCTTTGTCTCTTGTAATAGTCTTTATTTTAAAGTCTATTTTGTCTGATATGAGAATTGCTACTCCAGCTTTCTTTTGATTTCCATTTGCATGGAATATGTTTTTCCATCCCCCTCACTTTCAGTCTGTATGTGTACCTAAGTCTGAAGTGGGTCTCTTGTAGACAGCATATATACGGTCTTGTTTTGGTATCCATTCAGCCAGTCTATGTCTTTTGGTTGGAGCATTTAGTCCGTTTACATTTAAGGTAGTTATCGATATGTAGGTTCCTATTACCATTTTCTTAATTGTTTTGGGTTTGTTATTGTAAGTCTTTTCCTTCTCTTGTGTTTCCTGCCTAGAGACATTCCTTTAGCATTTGTTGTAAACCTGGTTTGGTGGTGCTGAACTCTCTTAGCTTTTGCTTGTCTTTAAAGCTTTTAATTTCTCTGTCGAATTGGAATGAGATCCTTGCTGGGTAGAGTAATCTTGGTTGTAGGTTCTTCCCCTTCATCACTGTAAATATGTCCTGCCTCTCCATTCTGGCTTGCAGTTTCTGCCGAAAGATCAGGTGTTAACCTCATGGGGATTCCCTTGTATGTTATTTGTTGTGTTTCCCTAGCTGTTTGTAATATTTTTTCTCTGTATTTAATTTTTGATAGTTTGATTAATCTGTGTCTTGGCATGTTTCTCCTTGGATTTATCCTGTATGGGACTCTCTGCACTTCCTGGACTTGATTGACTATTTTCTTTCCCATATTAGGGAAGTTTTCAACTATAATCTCTTCAAATATTTTCTCAGTCACTTTCTTTTTCTCTTCTTCTTCTGGGACCCATATAATTAAAATGTTGGTGCATTTAATGTTGTCCCAGAGGCCTCTGAGACTGTCCTCAAATCATTTCATTCTTTTTTCTTTATTCTGCTCTGCACTAGTTATTTCCACTATTTTATCTTCCAGGTCACTTATCTGTTCTTCTGCCTCCATTATTCTGCTCTTGATTCCTTCTAGAGAATTTTCAATTTCATTTATTGTGTTGTTCATCACTGTTTGTTTGCTCTTTAGTTCTTCTAGGTCCTTGTTAAATGCTTCTTGTATTTTCTCCATTGTTTTTCCAAAATTTTGGATCATCTTTACTATCATTACTCTGAATTCTTTTTCAGATAGACTGACTATTTCCTCTTCATTTGTTTGGTCTGGTGCATTTTAACCTTGCTCCTTCATCTGATGTGTGTTTCTCTGTCTTCTCATTTTGCTTAACTTACTGTGTTTGGTGTCTCCTTTTCACAGGATGCAGGTTCGCAGTTCCCATTGTTTTTGGTGTCTGCCTCCAGTGGGTAAGGTTGGTTCAGTGGGTTGTGTAGGCTTCCTGGTGGTGGTGACTTGTGCCTGTGTTCTGGTAGATGAGGCTCGATCTTTTCTTTCTGGTGGGCAGGTCCACGTCTGGTGGTGTGTTTTGGGGAGTCTGTGACCTTGTTATTATTTTAGACAGCTTCTTTGCTAATGAGTGGGGCTGTGTTCCTGTCTTCCTAGTTGTTTGGCATAGGGTGTCCAGTAGTGTAGCTTGCTCGTCCTTCAGTGGAGCTGGGTCTAAGCGTTGAGATTGAGATCTCTGGGAGAGCTTTAGCTGTTTGATATTACATGGACCTGGGAGATCTCTGGTGGACCAATGTCCTGAACTCAGTTCTCCCACTTCAGAGGCAGAGGCACAGGCCTAACACCCGCCTGGAGCACCAAGACCCTGTCAGCCACATGGCTCAGAAGAAAAGGGAATAAAAAGAAAGAAAGAAAGAAAGAAAAAGAAAGAAAGAAAGAAAGAAAGAAAGAAAGAAAGAAAGAAAGAAAGAGAGAGAAATGAAGGAAGGAAGGAAGGAAGGAAGGAAGAAAGAAAGAAAGGAAGAAAGAAAGAATAAAATTTTTATAGTTATTAAAATAAAAAAATTATTAAAAATAAAAAAGTAAAAAGTCATAGAAATAACAAAGAGGAGAGCAACTGAACCAATAAACAAATCCACCAATGACAACATGTGCTAAAAACTATACAAAAAAAAAAACACGCAAAAAAAATGGACTGAACCCTAGGACAGATGGTAAAAGCAAAGCTATACAGACAAAATCACACAAAGAAGCATTCACATACACTCACAAAAAGAGAAAAAGGAAATAAATATATATATCTATATATAAAAGAAAAAAAGGAAGAGAGCAACCAAATCAATAAACAAATCTAACAATGATAATATACTGTAAATACTAAACTAAGATAATCATAAAACCAGCAACAAATTTGATGCAGAAAGCAAACCCCAAGTCTACAGTTGCTCCCAAAGTCCACCACCTTATTTTGGGATGATTCATTTTCTATTCAGGTATTCCACTGATATAGGGTACATCTTAATCCACTGCTCCTGAGGCTGCTGGGAGAGATTTCCCTTTCTCTTCTTTGTTCGCACAGCTCTCAGGGTTCAGGTTTTGGTTTGGCCCCGCTATTGTGTGTAGGTCGCCTGAGGGTGTCTGTTCTTCGCTCAGACAGGACGGGGTTAAAAAGTAGCAGCTGATTTGGGGGCTGTGGCTCACTCAGGCCGTGGGGAGGGAGGGGTACGGATGCGGGGTTAGCCTGCAGTGGCAGAGGTCAGCACGACATTGCAATAGCCTGAGGCGTGCCGCTTGTTCTCCCAGGGAAGTTGCCCCTGGATCACAGGACCCTGGCAGTGGCGGGCTGCACAGGCTCCCAGGAGGGGAGGTGTGGATAGTGACCTGTGCTCACACACAGGCTTCTTGGTGGCGGCAGCAGCAGCCTTAGCATCTCATGCCCGTCTCTGGGGTCCGCGCTGATAGCCGCGGCTCGCGCCCGTCTCTGGAGCTTGTTTAGGCGGTGCTCTGAATCCCCTCTCCTTGCGCAGCCCGAAACAATGGTCTCTTGTCTCTTAGGCAGTTCCAGACTTTTTCCTGGACTCCCTCCCAGCTAGCTGTGGCACACTAGTCCCCTTCAGGCTGCACAGCCGACCCCAGTCCTCTCCCTGGGATCTGACCTCCGAGGCTCGAGCCTCAGCTCCCAGCCCCCACACGTCCTGGCAGGTGAGCAGACAAGCCTCTCGGGCTGGTGAGTGCTGGTCAGCACCGATCCTCTGTGCCGGAATCTCTCTGCTTTGCCCTCTGCACCCCTGTTGCTGTGCTCTCCTCCGTGGCTCCGAAGCTTCCGCCCCCTCCACCCCCATCTCCACCAGTGAAGGGGCTTCCTAGAGTGTGGAAGCTTTTCCTTCTTCACAGATCCCTCCCAGAGGTGTAGGTCCTGTCCCTATTGTTTTGTCTCTGTTTTTTCTTTTTTCTTTTGCCCTACACAGGTACGTGGGGAGTTTCTTGCCTTTTGGGAAGTCTGAGGTCTTCTGCCAGCATTCAGTAGGTGTTCTGTAGGAGGTGTTCCACATGTAGGTGTATTTCTGAAGTATTTGTGGGGAGGAAGGTGATCTCCACTTCTAACTCCTCTGTCATCTTGAAGGTCTCTTTGGATGTAGTTTTTTTGATGATGGCCTGTCTGACCTGTGTGAGGTGATACCTCATTGTGGTTTTGATTTTCATTTCTCTAATGATTAGTGATGTTGAGCATCCTTTCATGTGTTTGTTGGCAATCTGTATGTCTCTTTAGAGAAATGTCTATTTAGGTCTTCCACTCATTTTTGGATTAGGTTGTTTGCTTTTTTGATATTGAGCTGCATGAGCTGCTTGTAAATTTTGGAGATTAATCCTTTGTCAGTTACTTCATTTGCAAATATTTTCTCCCATTCTGAGGGCTGTCCTTTCATCTTGTTTATGGTTTCCTTTGCTGTGCCATAGCTTTAAAGTTTCATTAGGTTCGAGGGGGAAGGGTAAGTTGGGATGAAGTGAGAGAGTAGCATTGACATATATACACTACCAAATGTAAAATAGATGGCTAGTGGGAAGCAGCTGCATAGCACAGGGAGATGAGCTTGGTGCTTTGTGATCACCTAGAGGGGTGGGATAGGGAGGGTGGGAGGGAGGTGCAAGAGGGAGGGGATATGTGGATATATGTATACATATAGTTGATTCACTTAGTTATACAGCAGAAACTAACATAACATTGTAAAGCAATTATGCTCCAATAAAGATGTTAAAAAAAAAAGAATTAGGAGCAACAGGTTGTTTAAATAGTGAGAGAAATCAGCAATTCTGGAATCAGAATAGCTGTGTGACATTAGATAAGCACTCATTTAAATATCCTCATTTCTTAAAAACAGACAAAATAGTACCAATATTCCCTACATATTACTTCACTGTTCAACTTGGCAATGACTTTCCACTCCACTGAATATCAGAGTCCTCGAGTTATCCTTGGTTAATGCATATCTTCATACTGTCCCTGTGGCTTAAACAGCTTCCACTTCATTCTCTGCTTTTCTTATTACACATTTCATGTCCTCCAATAAAGTCAAAGCTCTCTGAGGCCAAATTCACTTTTTTCTAACAGCACTGCTATTCCTAAAATGTTCATCCTATTATCACAGATGAGCACTTAGTAGGCTTGTACCTTTGAATGACTGCTTTCCTTATACAGGTACCACTAGATTTTTCTAAGCAAGCTATACACATCACATAGTGACGTCCCTAACTTTCCTTTCATGGGCCCATTTAGAAAATTGGTGCATTAGTTAAGGTATGAATGTTTTATGCTGTCACCTAGTGGTGATTGCTTGCTCACCAATAGCTTAGTTTTGGCAGAACTGCCATTGTTATACACCTGCTTGTATAATTATTTGAACACTCTAGTCAACCAATTTTTGTTGAATGGCTAGTAGATGTCAAATTATTTTCCAGGCATTAGAACTACAGTAGAAAAAGAAAATTAAAAAAAACCCAAAATAAAATCATTGTCCTTGTGGAGCTTATATGCTGTTAAAATTTGTTCTCTTTTCTAAATAAAAATGAGGGAAAAAATAGAAAAATTAAAAATTCTTTAATAATATGAGAAGTGTAGGATACATATTTTATATAATTGAAACTCATTAGGTGCTAAAAGTAGAAATTTTTATTTTATTTATTCATTGAATTACAGTTCATTTACAATGTTGTGTTAATTTCTGCTGTACAGCAAAGTAACTCAGTTATACACATATATACATTCTCTTTTATATTCTTTTCCATTATGGTTTATCCCAGGATATTGAATATAGTTCCCTTTGCTATACAGTAGGAACTTGTTGTTTATAAAAAGTCAAAAATTTTAGACCTGGTTTGATCCTTATTGGGCTGAAGATGTTCAACTATGTTAAATAGCAGTACAAAATTTTGGAAGTATAGAACTTCCTAGGTGTGAAACGTTAAGGTCTTTACAATATGTTCTTCTAAAATGTACTGAACACAAATACTCTAGACTACAAATTATTTTCCACAGAGGTATGTGTTAGCAATACTGAAATTATTTTATGTGTATTCTGGGACTAAGAAAATAAGTATATTTTGAATAATGAAAGCCAAATTTCTTTTTTTTTTTCGTGGAAAGTAGTTATAAATTAGGAAGGCAGTATAGTTAGAATGAAACATGTGGTATTAGATTTGGAAGTGTGGGAATCAGTATTAAATATGACTTGATATGTAGATAGAGAAATAGACATACATGCATTTAAGTGTATATACTCCCTCCATTGAGAGTACCTAGAAGCAAAGATAACTTATTAGGAATGAACACAACTTATATTCAGATCTTCGTTTCTAAATGTCAATCCTTTAATGAACTAGTGCTTTCAGAGAAATACTGAATCCAGGGCTGGGCTGGGGGAAGTACAAAATGAGCGTGGAATAATGTGTGATGTCAGAGAGTATTCAAGTGCTCAAAAGACAATGACAGCATGTTGAAAGGATACTGCAGCCAACTTGTAGTTCCCAGTGGCTGCATCTGGGTCAACTTGAGCAACAAATGAAATAGAGATAGCAATGGAGAATAATCCACAGAATAAAGTAAATTTTTATGAGCTATACTGATATAAATATATAATTGAATACAAAAAGGAAAGGAGGTAAGGGCTAGCACTTCATTACAGTAGAACTCCAATTAACAAATAAAGAAGAAATGATGGAGTTTTTAAAAAAATTCACCATTTGGTGAATAACACAGTAATAATTACTGTAGGCAAGAATTGTCAGTGTGGGCTTCCCTGGTGGCGCAGTGGTTGAGAGTCCGCCTGCCGATGCAGGGGACATGGGTTTGTGCCCCGGTCTGGGAGGATCCCACGTGCCGCGGAGCGGCTGGGCCTGTGAGGCATGGACGTTGGGCCTGCGCGTCCGGAGCCTGTGCTCTGCAACGGGAGAGGTCACAACAGTGAGAGGCCCGCGTACCGCAAAAAAAAAAAAAAAAAAAAAGAATCGTCAGTGAGTCGTAAAATTAATGGGAAAATTATGAGAAACAGAATATTTTCATAATTTCAAAGTATTTCCCCCCAATACAATACTTATTATTTATTTATTTATTTATTTTTGGCTGCATTGGGTCTTCATTGCTGTGCATGGGCTTTCTCTAGTTGCGGTGAGCGGGGTCTACTCTTCGTTGCGGTGTGTGGGCTTCTCATTGAGATGGCTTCTCTTGTTGCAGAGCATGGGCTCTAGGCACGTGGGCTTCAGTAGTTGTGGCTTGCGGGCTCTAGAGCACAGGCTCAGTAGTTGTGGTGCACGGGCTTAGTTGCTCTGCGGCATCTTCCTGGACCAGGGCTCGAAACGATGTCCCCTGCATTATCAGGCGGATTCTTAACCACTGCACCACCAGGGAAGTCCTCTCCATACGATACTTATTAATTATAAAGGGAAAAAGTAGTAACTACATGAATAAACCTGGTAGACGTCACCTTAACCAAACGATCAAAGGTAATACACCAGTAACATCTTGTTACAAAGCACTGAGAAGGGCATAGTATCATTTTAATGGTATTCTTGTCAGAAATGAATACCTTGAATTTAGTCACAAGAAAATATCAGACAAGCCTAAATTGAAGGTTATAGACAAAATAACTGGCTGACCTACATGCTTCAAAAGTTTCAAGGTCCTGAAAAACAAAGAAACAAAGAACTGTCCAAGATTAGAGGAGATTAAGGAGACATGACAACTAAATGCAATGTACAATCCTAGTTAGAGCTTGGATTTGTAAAAGGATATTAATGGGACAACTGGTGAAATCTGACTAAGGTTTGCAGATTATTTAATAATATTTTCAATTTCTCAGATATGAATCTTTGCACTATGGTTATGTAAAGTGTTAACTGTTGCAGTAGTTGGATGAAGGGTATATTGAAATTCTTTGTATTATTTTTACAAGTATAAAATTATTTTGCAATGAAAAGCTTAAAATTAAAATATTTTAATCAAAAATATTTTTTCTTGGGCTTCCCTGGTGGCACAGTGGTTGAGAGTCCGCCTGCCGATGCAGGGGACACAGGTTCGTGCCCTGGTCTGGGAGGATCCCACATGCCGCGGAGCGGCTGGGCCCGTGAGCCATGGCCACTGGGCCTGCACGTCCAGATCCTGTGCTCCGCAACGGGAGAGGCCACAGCAGTGAGAGGCCCGCGTATCGCAAAAAAAAAAAAATATATATATATATATATATTTTTTTTTTTCTTATAAAATGGAATCTTCCCTTCCAATCACAAGAAGACATAAAATTTGTAAATTTGACAGTCTATTTCCACACATTCAAACCTTGTATGATTCTAGGAACTCATTTTGCAACTGCTTGAGATAATCTCCAGAGTAATTGAATCATTAATAGTGACTAATTGAGTAACTTTTTTTTTACAACAGGTATAAAGCTAACAGACAATTCAATTAGAAAATTATAACTATATTCCACTTACAAGTGCAAATATAATTTGGTCTTGATCAGTGATTTTCAAACCTGAGATAGCATGAGAAGCACCTGGAGGGCTTGTTAAAATGAAGAGTCTGGCTCCAGCCTCTTGAGTTTCTGATTCAGTAGGTCTGGGATGGGGTTTAAGGATCTGTATTTCTAACAAGTTTCCAGGTGAGGCTGACCCTGCTATCCCTGGGATCACAACAAACACTGGTCTAGAAAATAATCTGAAATTGTAGGATTAGTGTATCTACGTTTCCATTGTTTCTAGTGTATATAAATATGAAGACCAATTAAAAAGCTTGTTTTAACTACATTTTAACCCATCATCCTATCATTAATCTAGAACATAAATATTACAAAACTACAAACTAGCTCATGGCAACCTTGAAATCCTAATGGCCAATGTAATGAGATTAGTAGCTGGGACCTTTGGGAAGTGTTTGTCTTGTGAGTGAAACCTTCATGAGTGAAATTACTGTTTTATAAAAGTTGCCTCAGAAAGATCCCCAGCCTCTTCCGTCATGTGAGGACACTGTGAGAAGGTGCTGGCTATGGACCCGAAGGAGTGTGTGACCTTGCTGGCACCTTGATCTCAGACTTCTCAGCCTACAGAACTGTGAGAAATGGAGACTTGTTGCTTATAAGTTACCCAGTGTGTAGTATTCTGTTACAGCTGCAGAGAGATGGAAACTCTAAGAAAGATACACAGGAAATGTTAGAAATCAAAAATACTGTACCAAAAATGAAGAAAGTCTTTGTTGGGTCATCAGTAGATTTGACGTGTCAAGGAAAGAATCTCTGAGTTGAAGGTATGTCAATAGAATCAACAAACCGCAGATCCGGGAAGAAGGAAGCTCAGAGAACAAATACACCAAGCTAACAAAAACACTCACACACAGCTAAGCATATCATATTCAAATTGCAGAAAACCAAAGGCAAAGAAAATATCTTGAAAGAAGCCAGATATATGCCTGTTACTCTATAGATAAGCCACACCTTATCTATAGAGTAACAGGCATAAGAATTATAGTAAACATCTTGTCAAAAATAAAACAAGCAAGAAATAGAGGAATAAAACTTTTTTTTTTTTTTTTTCTGTACGTGGGCTTCTCACTGTTGTGGCCTCTCCCGTTATGGAACACAGGCTCCGGACGCACAGGCTCAGTGGCCATGGCTCACGGGCCTAGCTGCTCCGCGGCATGTGGGATCTTCTTGGACCGGGGCATGAACCCGTGTCCCCTGCATCGGCAGGTGGACTCTCAACCACTGCGCCACCAGGGAAGCCCTGGGAATAAAACTTTTAAAGTGTTAAAAGAAAAAATAAATCTACCAACCTAGAATTCTATATCCAGCAAAATTGTCTATCAAAAGTAAAGGAGAAAGGCTTTCTCAAATCAACAAAAACTGAGGGAATTCATCACTAGTAGACATTCCTTGCAAGGAATGTCAGAAAGTCAGCTCTCCATAAAGAGTGTTGGAGAAGGAATAAATGAAAGTAAAGTGAAATATTTTCTTTGTCTTCTTTTTAACTGATCTAAAAGATAACCATTGTTTAAACCAACATGGAATCATAAAATACTCTATTAAAATTAAAGAAGGGAGAAAAAGAAATGGGGGAAGAAACAAAAAGCAATGCAATGAGTAGAAAACAAAGACATGGTAGGTATTCATCTGACTATATCGTTAATCACTTTAAATGTGAATGTCTAAATTCACAATAAAAAGACAGAAATTGTCACAATGGATAGGAAAACAAGACCCAATTATATGTTGTCTACAAGAAACCCACTTTAAATATAAAGGCTCAGATAGATTAAAAGTAAAGGAATGGAGAAAGATACACCATTCTAACACTAATCAAAAGAAAGCTGGAGTACTAATATTAATTTTAGACAAAGCACACAACAATGTAAGGAAAATTATCAGGGATAAAGAGGGGAGTTACATAATGATAATCGGGTGAGTTCCTCAAGAACACATAACAAACACTAATGCTATGCAGCTGACAACAGAGTCTCGAAATACATGAGACTAAACCTGAGAGAACTGAAGAAAAAGACAAAAGTACTATTACTGTTTCATACTTCAACATCCCTCTCTAAGTAATGGACAGAGCAGGCATAAATCACTAAGGATATAGATGCCCTGCACAGCACCATCAATCATCTGGATCTAAGTGACATTTTTCAAACACTCTATCCAATAGCAGCAGAATGCACATTCTTCACAAGCTCATGTGGAACATTTACCAACATGGATCATAAAACACACCTCACAAAGTTAAAAACTATAGAAATCATACGAAGTATGTCCTGTGACCACATGAAATTAAATTAGAAATCAATAACAGGAAGATAGCTGGAATGGAAAGATTCATGTTAAGTTAATTTTTGTATAAAGTGTAAGGTCTGTGTCTAGGTTCATGTTTATGTATATGGATATCCAATTGTTCCAGCACTGCCTTGAAAAGACCACCTTTCTCCATTGAATTGTCTTTGCACCTTTGAAAAATCAGTTGATTATATTTTGTTTGGATCTATTTCTGGGCTCTTTATTTTGTTTCATTGATCTATGTGTATATTCTTTCACCAATGACATGCATGCTGGCTTGATTATTGTAGTTTTATAATAAGTCTTGAAATCAGAAAATGTAAGTCCTCCAACTTTGTTCTTCTTCAACATTATATTATTTTTTGTAGTCTGCTTGCCTTTCCACATAAATTTTAGAATCAGTTTGTTCCTATCTATAAAACAGCTTGTGGAGATCTTGATTGAAATTGTATAGACTCTATAGATCAATTTGAAAAGAATTGACATTTTAATATTAAGTCTTCCAATCCATGAACACGGGATATCATTCCATTTTTTAATATCTACTTTGATTGCTTTCATCAGAGTTGTGTAGTTTTCCATGTATAGATCTTGTATATATTTTGTTAGAGTTATACACAAGTACTTTTATTTTGGTGCTATCTTTCTGCTTTTCTAATTTCTAATTTAATACTTCTGCAGTTTATGCAGAAACAGCTCTAAATATCTCATGGATTGTGGACCACCAAACTGTTTCAAACAGGGGATTCCGCCAAATCCAAACTGATGATTCTGTATATCAAGATCCAGAATATGTTCAATGGAGTGATAGTGCAGGACTAGAATGAAAGCAACAGAGACTGACTGATGTACTACTTTTGGATGTGATTGTTGTATGTATCTCTTAGACTGTTTGAAAATAACTTTTTTTACCCATTCAGATGGGAAAATTATGCATTAACAATCTCAGGGTACAGACACTGTGGCATACAGTTGAAAAGTGCCTCTTATTGTCATTGCTTTAATAAACATAAAATCTTTTAGAGAAGTTTTTCTTTTCCTTTGGGGACTCACTATACGTCATCAATAATCTCTGCATTAAGTGATTGAGATACAGGCTTTGCTTTTCATTCTGCAAAGGCTTGAAGCAGACCTCAATTTAAAATACCACATAGCAGCAAGGAGATGGGTATTTTCCAGTGAGAGGCTTAAAAAAGGCAAGTTTGATTCTGACTCAGGCACTGACCTTGCATCATGGTGCCTTGGAATGACCTTCCTTTACCCAGAAGAGAGCTGTTTTAGAATAAATAGATCATAGACATAATATTGATTTCCATGTTTACTGATTGCTCAGATTTTCCATCTTGAGCCATTGGCAGCTCTGACAATTAGCTCCTGTATCCCTTTGACATACCCCATCTTTTGTTGTTGCTGTTTGTTTGTTTTGTACTTTCTGACACTACAAGATGCTCAAGGATCATCTTTTTTAATTTCCTGCCCCAGTCCAATAATCAGTCATTTCCCTAAGGAGCCCTAGTAGCTTCTATTTTAAAAGGGTATTAAAAACCAAGATGTTTTAGGTATGTTCACTGTTACTGGGGTGTTGTTATTCTAGGCCCTCTCAGATAATGGAGCAAAGAAATATATATTTGTATATACTAATTTATGTATCTACATCTACATAAATGTTTCCATGTATAAACATCTGTATCTGTATTAAGTCAAACTGGAGTTCATACTGATGTCTCCTACTCTAATCCAACTAATCTTAACTCTGGGTCATTCTAGCTTTCTCCCTTTGCTTATCTGTAAACTTCCACTGCAACAGTGAGAGACCTGGCTTCAACCATCTGACATCCATTTGCTTAACTGTTCAACTATACATGTACAGAAGTATCAGAATTGTAGACTTGCACTTTCAATACATTTATCACCTGAACAAATTGCTTTTTGCCTTTAGTTTTCATAAGGTTCACTCATTTCCAAGTTTACTTAGGTCAGTATCTCTTTCCCCTTAATGAGACTGTATTCATACGTTTGTATTGTAACAGATTGTTTTGTCATCTTCTGCATTCCATCCTGGGACCTCGTGACCTCCAAAATGATTTAAAATTTGCATACATTAAGGTTCGTTCTTTGTGTGGTAAAGTTCTATGGGTTTTGACAAATGTATAGTGTCTTGTATCCACTATTGTACCGTCACAGTGAATAGTTTCACGAACATAAAAGTTTCCCTGTTCTTCATTTATTCAAACCGTCCCCAACCCAAACATCAAGAAATCCCCAAACACTCTATAGTTTTGCCTGTTCTAGAATATCATATAATTAGGAAGAGACAGTGCACAATCTTTCCAGACTGACTTTCGCTTAGCAGTATGCTAAGTTTAAGATTTATTTGCCTTTTTATTTATTTCTGTTTTTATTTCTGAACAATATTCCGTTGTATGGATGTTCATTTATAAAATGAAATGATAGTTCACCTATTTTATTTCTGAACAGTTTTCCATTGTATAGATGTAGTATGGTTTGGTTACCCAACCACCTATTGAAGGACTCTTGGTTGCTTCCAGTTTTGGGGTGATAAAGCTAGATTAAACATTCGCAAGCAGTTTTTGATGTGGACATAGATTTTTAAATCAGTTGGGTAGAAACTTAAGATTGCAACTGCTGGATTACATGGCAAACCTATGTTTTGCTTTATAAGAAACTGACAAACTGTCTTTCAAATTGTTGCACCATTTTGAAACCCTACCAGCAATGAATGAGTGTTCCTCTCGCTAGTGTTCCTCTTTGCTAGCATTTGGTGGTGTCAGATTTTTTTTTTAATTTAGTCATTCTAATAGGTGTGTAGTGAAATCTTAATGAAAAATTACGTTGAGCATCTTTTCATATGTGTATTTGCCATATGTTTACCTTCTTGGGTAAGATATACATGTAGAGTTTTGGTCCATTTTAAAAATTGGATTGTTTGTCTTCTTATTGTTGAGTTTTAAGAATTCTTTGTATACTTTGAATACAAGCACTTCATCAGATATATGATTTTTTTTTGGTTTTTTTTTTTTGTTTTTTTTTTTTGCGGTACGCGGGCCTGTCACTGCTGTGGCCTCTCCCGTTGCGGAGCACAGGCTCCGGACGCGCAGGCTCAGGGGCCATGGCTCACGGGCCCAGCCGCTCCACGGCATGTGGGATCCTCCTGGACCAGGGCACGAACCCGTGTCCCCTGCATCGGCAGGCGGACTCTCAACCACTGCGCCACCAGGGAAGCCCAGATATATGTTTTGCAAATATTTTCTCTCAGTTTGTGGCTTGTTTCTTCATTCTCTTAACAGTGTTTTTCACAGAACAGATGTTTTTATTTTTAATAAAATCCAAATTACATTTTTCTTTCACGGATTGTGCTTTTGGTGTTTTATCTAAAAACTCATTGCCAAACTGAAGGTCGCATGGATTTTTTTCCTAGAAGTTTCATAGTTTTAGATATTACATAAAATTCTGTGATATTTTTGAGTTAATTTTTATGTGAGGTGCAAAAATCTGTGTCTAGGTTATTTTTTTTCCCTCACATACGAATGTCCAATTGTTTCAGCACCATGTGTGGAAAAGAATATCTTTTCTCAACTAAATGGCCTTTGCTCTTTTGTCAGTATATCTGCTAGGGTGCATTTCTGGCGGTGGGTCTATTCTGCTCAGTTGAACTACGTGTTCTATTCTTTAGCCAATACCACAATGTCTTGATTACTGTGGCTTTATACTAAGTATTGACATTGGGTCTTGTGTTTCCTATATCTTTGTTTTCCTTCTTCATTATACTGCTGGCTATTTTAGGTCTTTTGCCTTCTTGAATGCACTTTAAAAATCAATTTGTTGATTTCTACAAAATGACTCAGAATTTTATCTTTTTCTGCATATAGATCTTGTATATATATTTTAGATGTATACCTAAGCACTTCATAAGTTTTCGATGCTATTATAAATGGCATTTAAAAAAATTCAAATTAGAAGTGTTCAGTGATACCTTGTAGGCACAGTTGGATTTTGCATATTGACGTTATATATTGCAATCTTGCTGTAATTTATTATTTGTTCCAGGAGTTTTGGTTTGCAGATTATTTATAGTTTTCTACATAGACAATCATGCCATCCATTGAAAAGGTAGTTTTATTTCTTCCTTCCCAATTTGTGTACCTTATGTTTTCTTTTCCTTTTTTAAAATATCTTAATTGCACTAGCTAGGACTTATAATACAATGTTGAATAGGAGTGGTGAGACGGGACACTCTTGCCTGGTCTTAAAACTTAGAGAAATTTTTCACCATTAAGTGTGATGTCAGCTTTAGGAGGCTTGTAGATGTTCTTTATCAAGCTGAGAAAGTTCTGTTTATTCCAAGTTTTTATAGTGAATGTGTGTTGGATTTTTGTCAATTGTTTTATCTGTGTCAATTGATATGGACATATGATTTTTCTTCTTCAGCCTCTTGATGTGGTGGATAATTACAACTGACTTGCAAATGTTGAGCCAACCTTCTATATCTGGAATAAATCCCACTTGGTCAGGGTGTATTTTTATTATATATTGTTGTATGTGATTTGCTAACATTGTGTTGAGAATATTTACATCTGTGTTTATGAAAGATACTAGTCTATAGTTTTTCTTTCCTGAGATGTCTTTAGCTAGTTTTGGTATTAAGGTAGTGATGGTCTCATAGAATAAGTTTGGAACTGTTCCCTCTGCTTTTAGTTTTTTAGATGAGGTTGTAGATTTGGATTACTTCTTCTTTAAATGGTAGATTTACCAGTGAAACCATCTGGGCCTGATGCTTTCTCTTTTGGAAGGTTGTTAATTATTGATTCAATTTCTTTAATAGATATAGGTCTATTTAGATTATCCATTTTTCCTTGTGTGAGTGTTGGTAGTTTTTGTCTTTCAAGGAATTGGTCCATTTTAACTAAGCTATCAAATGTGTGGACATAGGGTTGTTCATAGTAATTCCTTATTATCTTTTTAATGTCCATGTGATAAGTAGTAAGGACCTCTCATTTCTGAATTAGGTAATTTGTGTCTTCTCTCTATTTTTCTTGGTTAGTCTGCTAGAGGTGTATTGCTTTAATTGCATTTTCTAAAGAAACAGCTTTTGATTTTGTTGATTTTCTCTGTTCTCCTATTTTTAATTTCATTTCAACTCTAACTATTTTATTATGTCCTTTCTTCTTGTTGTTTTGGCTTAACTGGCTCTTCTTTCTTAGTTTTCTAAGGTGAAAGGTAGGCTACTCCCTTTAGATTTGTCTTCTTTTATAAAATATATATTTAATGTTATAATTTTCCTCTACGCACTACTTTTGCTGCATCCCAGAAGTTTTGATAAGGTGTATTTTCATGCAAATTAAGTTAAAATAAACATATTTTTTTCTCCCAAGCATTTGAAGTCTTACCTGTTGTAGTGGATTTATTTCTCCTTGCAATTCTATCAGTTTTTGCCTGACATATTTTGATGTTAGGTGCATGTGCATTAAGAATTGTTATATGTAGGGCTTCCTGGTGGTGCAGTGGTTGAGAGTCTGCCTGCCAATGCAGGGGACACGGGTTCGGGCCCCGGTCTGGGAAGATCTCACATGCCGCGGAGCGGCTGGGCCTGTGAGCCATGGCCACTGAGCCTGTGCGTCCGGAGCCGGTGATCCACAATGGGAGAGGCCACAACAGTGAGAGGCCCGCATACCACTAAATAAATAAATAAATAAATAATTGTTATATGTAATCGGAAAACTGATCACTTTATCATACGATATGCATCTCTTTATGCCTGATGATTTTTATTATTCCAAAGTCTGTTTCTTTGAATTTAGTATAGATCAGGTTCTTTTTCCCCATTATGTTAACATGGTATACATTTCTCCATTCCTTTGCTTTTAATCTATATGAATTCTTATATTTAAACTCAGTTTCTTTTTTTTTTTTTGTGGTACGTGGTCCTCTCACTGTTGTGGCCTCTCCCATTGCGGAGCACAGGCTCCGGACACGCAGGCTCAGCGGCCATGGCTCACGGGCCTAACGACTCCGCGGCATGTGGGATCTTCCCAGAATGGGGCACGAACCCGTGTCCCCTGCATCGGCAGGCGGACTCTCAACCACTGCGCCACCAGGGAAGCCCTCTCCCTTTTATTCTGAGCTGTGTAGAGGACAGGCTCTTGGTGCCCCAGCCAGGCATGAGGGCTGTGCCACTGAGGTGGGAGAGCCAAGTTCAGGACACTGGTCCACAAGAGACCTCCCAGGTCCACGTAATAACAAATGGTGAACATCTCCCAGAGATCTCCATGTGAATGCCAAGATCCAGCTCCACTCAACAACCAGCAAGCTACAGTGCAGGATACCCTATGCCAAACAACTAGCAAGACAGGAACACAAACCCATCCATTAGCACAGAGACTGCCTAATATCACAAAAAGGCCACAGACACCCCAAAACACACCACCAGACGTGGACCTGCCCACCAGAAAGACAAGATCAAGCCTCATCCACCAGAACACAGGCACTAGTCCCCTCCACCAGGAAGCCTACAACCCACCGAACCAAACTTAGCCACTGGGGACAGACACCAAAAACAATGGGAGCTACGAACATGCAGCCTACAAAAAGGAGACCCCAAACACAGTAAGTTAAGCAAAATGAGAAGACAGGGAAACATACAGCATATGAGGTAGCAAGGCAAAAAGCCACCAGACCTAACAAAGGAAGAGGAAATAGGCAGTCTACCTGAAAAAGAATTCAGAATAATGATAGTAAAGATGATCCAAAATCTTGGAAATAGAATAGAGAAAATACAAGAAACATTTAACAAGGACCCAGAAGAAATAAAGAGCAAACAAACAGAGATGAACAACACAGTAAATGAAATTAAAAATTCTCTAGAAGGGGTCAAGAGCAGAATAACTGAGGCAGAAGAACAGATAAGTGACCTGGAAGATAAAATAGTGGAAATAACTACTGCAGAGCAGAATAAAGAAAAAAGAATGAAAAGAATTGAGGACAATCTCAGAGACCTCTGGGAGAACATTCAACACACCAACATTCGAATTATAGGGGTCCCAGAAGAAGAAGAGAAAAAGAAAGTGACTGAGAAAATATTTGAAGAGATTATAGTTGAAAACTTCCCTAATATGGGAAAGGAAATAGTCAAGTCCAGGAAGCACAGAGAGTCCCATACAGGATAAATCCAAGGAGAAACACACCAAGACACATATTAATCAAACTATCAAAAATTAAATACAAAGAACAAATATTAAAAGCAGCAAGGGAAAAACAATAAGTAACACATAAGGGAATCCCCATAAGGTTAACAGCTGAACTTTCAGCAGAAACTCTGCAAGCCAGAAGGGAGTGGCAGGATGTATTTAAAGTGAAGAAAGAGTAAAACCTACAACCAAGATTACTCTACCCAGCAAGGATCTCATTCTGATTTGGTGGAGAAATTAAAAGCTTTACAGACAAGCAAAAGCTAAGAGAATTGAGCATCACCAAACCAAGTTTACAACAAATGCTAAAGGAACATCTCTAGGGCAGGAAAAACAAGAGAAGGAAAAGACCTACAATAACAAACCCAAAACAATTAAGAAAATGGTAATAGGAACCTACATATCGATAACTACCTTAAATGTAAACGGACTAAATGCTCCAACCTAAAGACATAGACTGGCTGAATGGATACCAAAACAAGACCGTATATATGCTGTCTACAAGAGACCCACTTCAGACCTAGGGACACATACAGACTGAAAGTGAGGGGAATGGAAAAAGATATTCCATGCAAATGGAAATGAAAAGAAAGTTGGAGTAGCAATTCTCATATCAGACAAAATAGACTTTAAAACAGAGACTATTACAAGAGACAAAGAAGGACGCTACATAATGATCAAGAAAGAGATGAATCCAAGAAGACATAACAGTTGTAAATATTTATGTACCCAACATAGGAGCACCTCAATACATAAGGCAAATACTAGCAGCCATAAAAGGAGAAATCGACAGTAACACAATCATAGTAGGGGACTTTAACACCCCACTTTCACCAATGGACAGATCATCCAAAATGAAAATAAATAAGGAAACACAAGCTTTAAATGATACATTAAACAAGATGGACTTAATTGATATTTATAGGACATTCCATCCAAAAACAACAGAATACACATTCTTCTCAAGTGCTCATGGAATATTCTCCAGGATAGATCATATCTTGGTTCACAAATCAAGCCTTGGTAAATTTAAGAAAAGTGAAATTATATCAAGTATCTTCTCTGACCACAATGCTATGATACTAGTTATCAATTACAGGAAAAGATCTGTAAGAAATACAAACACATGGAGGCTAAACAACACACTACTTAATGACCAAGAGATCACTGAAGAAATTAAAGAGGAAATCAAAATATACTACCTAGAAACAAATGGCAATGAAACCACAATGACACAAAATGTATGGGATGCAGCAAAAGCAGTTCTAAGAGGGAAGTTTATAGCTATACAAGCCTACCTTAAGAAACAAGAAACATCTCGAATAAACAACCTAACCTTACACCTAAAGCAATTAGAGAAAGAAAAAGAAAAAACCCCAAAATTAGCAGAAGGAAAGAAATCATAAAGATCAGATCAGAAATAAATGATAAAGAAACGAAGGAAACGATAGCAAAGATCAATAAAACTAAAAGCTGGTTCTTTGAGAAGATAAAAAAATTGATAAACCATTAGCCAGACCTATCAAGAAAAAAAGGAAGAAGACGCAAATCAATAGAATTAGAAATGAAAAAGGAGAAGTAACAACTGACACTGTAGAAATACAAAGGATCATGAGAGATTAATACAAGCAACTCTATGCCAATAAAATGGACAATGTGTAAGAAATGGACAAATTCTTAGAAATGCACAACCTTCCAAGACTGATCCAGGAAGAAATAGAAAATATGAAGAGACCAATCACAAGCACTGAAATTGAAACTGTGATTAAAAATCTTCCAACAAACAAAAGCTCAGGACCAGATGGCTTCACAGGGGAATTCTATCAAACATTTAGAGAATAACTAACACCTATCCTTCTCAAACTCTTCCAAAATATAACAGAGGGAGGAACACTCCCAAACTCATTTGACGAGGCCACCGTAACTCTGATACCAAAACCAAAGATGTCACAAAGAAAGAAAACTACAGGCCAGTATCAGTGATCAACATAGATGCAAAAATCCTCAACAAAATACTACCAAACAGAATCCAACAGCACATTAAAAGGATCATACATTGTGATCAAGTGGGGTTTATCCCAGGAATGCAAGGATTCTTCAGTATACTCAAATCAATCAATGTGATAAACCATATTAACAAATAGAAAGAGAAAAACCATATGATCATCTCAATAGATGCAGAGAAAGCTTTTGACAAAATTCAACACCCATTTATGATAAAAACCCTCCAGAAAGTAGGCATAGAGGGAACTTTCCTCAAAATAATAAAGGCCATATATCACAAACGCACAGCCCACATCATCCTCAATCATGAAAAACTGAAACCATTTCCACTAAGATCAGGAACAAGACAAGGTTGTCCACCCTCAACACTATTATTCAACATAGTTTTGGAAGTTTTAGCCACAGCAATCAGAGAAGAAAAAGAAATAAAAGGAATCCAAATTGGAAAAGAAGAAGTAAAGCTGTCACTGTTTGTAGATGACATGATACTATACATAGAAAATCCTAAAGATGTTACCAGAAAACTGCTAGAGCTAATCAATGAATTTATTAAAGTAGCAGGATACAAAATTAATGCACAGAAATCTCTTACTTTCCTATACACTAATGATGAAATATCTGAAAGTGAAATTAAGAAAACACTCTCATTTACCATTGCAACAAAAAGATTAAAATATCTAAGAATAATCCTACCTAAGGAGACAAAAGACTTGTATGCAGAAAATTATAAGACACTGATGAAAGAAATTAAAGATGATACAAATAGATGGAGAGATATACCATGTTCTTGGATTGGAAGAATCAGCATTGTGACAATGAGTCTACTATCCAAAGCAATCTACAGATTCAATGCAATCCCTATCAAACTACCACTGGCATTTATCAGAGAACTAGAAGAAAAAAATTCATAATTTGTATGGAAACACAAAAGACCCTGAATAGCCAGAGCAATCTTGAGAAAGAAAAACGAAGCTGGAGGAATAAGGCTCCCTGACTTCAGACTATACTACAAAGCTACAGTAATCAAGGCAGTATGGTACTGGCACAAAAAGAGAAATACAGATAAATGGAACAGAATAGAAAGCCCAGAGATAAACCCATGCACATATGGTCACCTTCTCTTTGATAAAGGAGGCAAGAATATACAGTGGAGAAAAGACAGCCTCTTCAATAAGTGGTGCTGGGAAAACTGCACAGCTACATGTAAAAGAATGAAATTAGAACAGTCCCTAACACCATACACAGAAATAAACTCAAAATGGATTAAACCTAAATGTAAGTCCAGACACCATCAAAGTCTTAGAGGAAAATATAGGTAGAACACTCTATGACATAAATCACAGCAAGATTCTTTTTGACCCACCTCCTAGAGAAATGGAAATAAAAACAAAAATAAACCAGTGGGACCTAATGAAACTTAAAAGCTTTTACACAGCAAAGGAAACTGTAAACAAGACAAAAAGACAACCCTCAGAATGGGAGAAAATATTTGCAAATGAAGCAACTGACAAAGGATTAATCTCCATAACATACAAGCAACTCATGCAGCTCAATATCAAAAAACAAACAACCCAATCCCAAAATGGGCAGAAGACCTAAATAGACATTTCTCCAAAGAAGATATACAGATTGCCAACAAACACATGCAAGAATGCTCAACATCATTAATCATTAGAGAAATACAAATCAAAACTACAATGAGAGATCATCTCACACCGGTTAGAATGGCCATCGTCAAAAAATCTACAAACAATAAATGCTGGAGAGGGTGTGGAGTAAAGGGAACCCTCTGGCACTGCTGGTGGGAATATAAACTGATACAGCCACCATGGAGAACTGTATGGAGCTTCCTTAAAAAACAAAAAACAGAACTATCATATGACCCAGCAATCCCACTACTGGGCATATACCCTGAGAAAACCATAATTCAAAAAGAGTCATGTACCAAAATGTTCATTGCAGCTCTATTTACAATAGCCAGAACATGGAAGCAACCTAAGTGTCCATCAACAGATGAATGGATAAAGAAAATTTGGGACATATATACAGTGGAATATTACTGAGCCATAAAAAGGAATGAAACTGAGTTATTTGTAATGAGGTGGATGGACCTAGTGACTGTCATACAGAGTGAAGTAAGTCAGAAAGAGAAAAACAATACCGTATGCTAACACATATATATGGAATCTAAAAAAAAAAAAAAAAAAAAGAAAGAAAATGGTCAGAAGGACCTAGGAGCAAGATGGGAATAAAGATGCAGACCTACTAGATAATGGACTTGAGGATACAGGGAGGGGGAAGGGTAAGCTGGGACAAAGTGAGAGAGTGGCATGGACATATATACACTACCAAATGTAAAATAGATAGCTAGTGGGAAGCAGCTGCATAGCTCACGGTGATCAGCTCGGTGCTTTGTGATCACCTAGAGGGGTGTGATAGGGAGGGTGGGAGGATGGGAGATCCAAGAGGGAAGAGATATGGGGACATATGTATATGTATAACTGATTCACTTTGTTATAAAGCAGAAACTGACACACCATTGTAAAGCAATTATACTCTATTAATAAAGATGTTAAAAAAATATTGTTAGTGATTGGCCTACAGAGTTTGCATGTTTATTGCGTTTTAAAAATAAACTTCTTAATTAAATATTAACATACATGGGGAAAAGTGTACTAATAATAAGTATATAACACAATGTATTTTCTTAAAGTGAACCACCCGTATAATTAGCACATAGTTCAGGAAACTGCATGTTACTACCATTTTAGAAACCCTCTTAGTGTCCTCCACCAGTTACTACAATCAAAGTAAACAGTTTGTTTTTGAATAAAATCTTTGGGAATTTATTTTTGTTCTTGTTACTTATGCTGGCTTTCATAGATGATAGTTGGTTTTCTTATTTTTGGACATTTCAAGTTGTATGCTCATATTTGGATGTTCTTAAACTTAGACAAACCTGATTACTCAAATGGTGGATGTTTTCCTCTACAGAGAATTTGTATTTACTTTTACTATGAGCCAGGTGGCAAGGCCAACTTCATAACTATTTTAATACCCTTCGAGTGTCTCCGGTTTCGTATAGGATTTTCAGGAACAGCTCCAGCACTATGTTGCTGATCTAATGTTCAGTCTTTCTACCATAATGTTGACATTAACGTTGCTCATGAGATCCTCTAGCCTCTTGGGTGTGTTGACTGCTCACTGATCAGTTTTCAATGGACTTTTTTGTGGGAGGGGAGAGCGAGATCCTTTCCTCACATCCTGTGAGCCCAGTCATGCAATCAAAACTACTTATTATGCATCCTTGAGTTGTTTTCTTGAAAAAGGGCTCTTAGCGTCTCTAGTCAGCTATAGCACTGGAATCGGAAATCCACATTAATTTCATTCTTAAAATGTATAAATCAATACTATGCCTTTACCTTAATGGGTATTAGTAAAAAAGTGAGCCAATATCATCACTGTATGTTTCTTAATTAACTGATTGATACTTAAAAGTTACAGTTTTTTGCTATTTTAGAAAGTACTGGTCATATAAATATTTGGAAACAGTTAAAAAATGTGTAAGTCATGAAATCATTTTACTTGGGATTAGGAAATTTAATACTCCAACAAAATGATATACTCAGATTTTATTTGAGTCAAAGAAATCTTGAGATTTCAAGACTATTGCTGTTTCAAAATTCAGGTATAATTGTTTTTCTACAAGAAGACATGTATGCATAAATATGCTCAGAAACATAGCTGTCTTTGTAAACCATTCTCTACCACTGGCCCTCAAGGAGCTGTTTCATCTTCCCCTTGTATGTTGGGGCTTATTTCAATCATCACACCCAATTACAAACTAATGGCTAAAATGACTCAAAGGTTTGATTGGCTCACAGCTTCATTGTACCTAGTGAGGTTGTTCTTAATAAATTATGTTTTATGATATGTTAAGCAATTTGTATCTGATGCACACATGTGTAAAACTCTGCCTTGAAGATTAGTTCAATCTAAAATTTGCAATTTATTAAGATAAATGGAAGTTTCTCACCCCCATAGTGGTGTTCTGCTTTTCCAAGCTATCAAGATGACCAAAGCAGACAGTTCAAAATTGAATTGCCTAAGAAGTATTTTTACATATAAATGAATACTTCGTGTTTTAAAAGTTAACTCTCATTTTCAAAACTCAATACAAACTAGAGAAAGAACTTAAATTTTTGGAGCTTCTAAATGGTTACTCTGCTTTTTGATCAAGAAGTTTAATTAAAGAGTTTTCTAAAGACTTGGGAGATGTTCATTTTAGAAGAAAAGAGACAAGAGAAATCTAAAACTTATTTTCTGCCTTGCTTTTCAATGCCTGTTGGAATAGTCCCAGGAAAACTAGGGGTAGTTTTCCCTTCAACTTCTTCCCCCCCACACCAAAGGACAGTATGTTTGCATTGTTACAGCTATTTTGCAGATTCTGATACTAGAACTCAGATGTCTTCCCGTGAAAACTATTTCTAGAGTCTGTGGTTTTAGCCAAGAAATATGTGTGTCCGTTCTTGTCACTTTTAGCCTGCAAGTTAAACACATGTCCTACAATTATTAATAATATATTGTAAATAAGATATGAGGGTTAGGTGATGGCGGTAAGATATTAATTGGTTCATTCAATAGAAATAGGAGTGAAAACTGGAAACGCGCAAAAGTATAATGGGAGTTGGGCAGAGGTGCGTTGTTCCCTCTTCCCTGAAGAGTTGTTACTTTCCATGACAAAATAACTGTTCTAAAAATAATGCAGAAATTCTATAATCGTGCTGTCCACTGAGTTGAAGATGATATGTGGATTACTGTTTTAAGCCATATATTTTGGAAGAAAAGATAAGCCATATGGCTACTGGAAATAAAGCAATATTTGGGGCCAGAAAAAAATGTATTTTCTTCTCTGTTACAAGGGACATGAACACCAGACTTAGCGTTGGACTTCATCATAGTTCTGACAGCTAGATGAAAATGTCAGGTGGATAAATGTTGAATGAATCCATATGTGGCTGTTAAAATGTAGGGATTGGCTGTGCCACGGACTTGTTTATACAGAGATGTTAAAGGTAGGAACTAAAGAGAAATTCAGCAAATCCACTAGACCTGTAAAATCTAGTTTGTTCTTAGTTTGCACACAAGTATATATGGAAATTAACTGCTGACCAATGTATCATATTTAATGGTGATCACACCAAACAAACATAAAAGTCAATCAACTTGGGGCCAAGCAAAAAACATTAAATTTCTAATCTTTTTTCTTTTGGTTAGAAAATGGAATAAAGATACTGATACTGTAGCTTACGAATTAAAAAATAAAACAACACTTTTTTGGTGTGTCTTAGTAATGACAGCCCTAAAGATCAGAGCAATATTTAAACTTTCTAAAAATCATTTTTTTTCTGAACCAAAAGATAGCTATAGCATACTAAAGATAGCTCTTTTCAAGATTATTTGGAAGAAGAATCATCATAATGGAAGTCAACTAATAAAATCAGACTTGTGACACTTTTTATGTAGTCTCAAATTTCCCTATTGGCACAATATGTACCTTTCTACTTTAACTTTGTTTATTCTGTTTCATTTTGAAAAGTTGCCATGCTGTACGGTAATCAAGTTGCTGACTGAGTTGGCCATTTGCTTCCTTTACAAATTCCTTTTCCATGGAGGAGTTATTTATAGATGGTTAAACATCTGGATGCATAATGATGTTTAGAACTTCCAGGTTTCAAAGTAGCAAGGACCATCTATCACACTCTCTGGTCTGGCTAAAGGGCTCGAATTCTCTTACTGACTTAACTCTGTAGACAAAGGCTTTATTTGATCCCTTCAATGACAGATTTGCTCATAGGCCATCTTCAAAGCATAGATTCCTATTTTAGCATGCCTCCGTGTCCTGATTTAATGTAGAACAGGTCTAACCAAAGTTTTCAAGCTTTAAAAATTTTCTTTATTTATTTTGAAGTCAAATTTTATTTATTTTTATTTTTTGACTTTTTAAAGATTTAATTCAATTTTTAATTTAATGAAAGATACTTTAAATTCTATAGTGCTTTACAATTTTCAAAAGTTTCACATACATGATTTCATATAATCCTATAATAACCCTTCCCCCCCATAGTGCCCCTCCCCATTCCCTCTCCCCACTGGTGCCCACCAGTTTGTTCTCTGTATGTGTGAATCTGCTTCATTTTTGTTTTATTAATTAGTTTGTTGTATTTTTTAGATTTCACATATAAGTTATATCATACAGTATTTGTCTTTCCTTTTTAAAATTTAAATGATTAGGAATCCCCTGGCCGTCCAGTGGTTAGGACTCTGCACTTCCACTGCAGGGGGCCTGGGTTTGATTCCTGGTTGGGAACTAAGATCCTGCAAGCCATACAGTGAGGCCAAAAAATAAAAAATAAATTAAAAAAAAAAAAACTTTAGATGATTTTAGGGCCATGTAAATTTTGGAACTCACTAACAGTTTAGGTCCAGCCAAGGATTGATTCAAATTGCTTTGCTATTTTTCTCAGGCTTTCCCATCATCAGAGTTACACCAATGGGAAGCTAACTTTTGCTGTTCGGTCAGTGCATGACATTCCATTTTAGCACTAGGGTATCAGTTTATACAAAATCAGTATCAAAAGATAGAATCTTTCCCTTTAGGGGGATGGAGGAATGTGGATAGAGGTGATGTCTTTCATTCCCATGGCTTTAAATTTCCTGTATTTATATCTCCAGCCCAGACTTTCCTCTGTCGTTCAAGCTTCTATATTCAAATTCCTACATGAACAACTCTTTCCATATTTCAAATTTAACTTTTCTGAAATTAAATTTTTCTTCCTGCCTCTCCACCCCAACCTACTTCTGCTTCTACCTCAGCCTCCAACTCCCAATCTGTTCCTCTCTCAAACCCCCCTCTCTCAGTGTCCTCACTAGCCATACTACTAAAGCCAGAAGCCATCTGGTCATCCTTGACTCAATCTCTTCTCTCACCTGCCACATGCAATCCATCAGCAAGCCTTCTGCTATCTTTAAAACGCATCTTCAATCCTTCACTTCTCTCCCTGTACCTCGACCATTACCTTTCTAATCCATTAGTATAATATTTCACCTAAACTACTACAACTACAGCAAGTTTCCTAATTGGCCATGCTTTCCTCCTCCTAATCCTTTCTTTTCAAAGTGGCCAGTGAAACTTCTAAAAATGCATCTCGTATCACATACTTCTCCTGCTTTAAATACTTGATTGATTTTCCACTGGACCAATAATACAATGCAAATTCCTTATCATGGTGACTAGTGCCCTATAGGATATGGCAGCAAAAGACAACTCAGACCTCATAGCCTACCTCTCCCTTTGAAGCTCAATAAGCTCCAGTTACACTGGTCTTCTTTCTAGTCCTCAAACATGCCAAGAGGTCTTGCCTTTGTGCTGTGCCTGTAGTTCCCCTCCCTGGCTTTTTGACTGGTTGACTTCTTTGCATCCATCATGTCTCACAATAAGTGTTACCTACCCAGATATATCTTCCCTGAGTCACCAAGTCCCTCTAACTCTGCCACTGTTTTCTATTATAGCACCATTTTTTTCCCTCCTGGCACTTACCTCAAGGGCTAATTATTTATTTCTTTGCTTATTATGTTTTCCTTAAAAAATTTAAGTTCCATTAGATGATGGCCATATATATACATCAGTCTTGTTGACTACTTTAACTCTAGGGCCTATCAGAGAAGTTGGTGCTCAGTAAATATTTGTTGAATGAAAGTATAATTATATGGATGGATGAATGAAGCCTTGTTTATTCTTTGAATCTTTATTTTATGATTACGGATTATATGTTGTTTGCACTGTAACATTTTGCTGATGAATATGTAGTGTTGCATGACTATTTGTGATGGATATTAAAATGCAAGATTTTCCAGATGTTTTTAAATGTCATATGCAAACTGACCATGAGGTTGGAAGAAATTTTACTTTCATAATAAAATCATGTTGATTGTATTTCAAAATTTGGATTATCCTTCATTAAAATATAATATATATTTTACTATATATTACAATTCTGATATAATAATTTCTGACTTCCTCTCCCTATAAATGGCATGCAGAACCCTGGGCCAGGGCTTAGTGATTGGTGTTCAGATATAGGGGTAAAGAGTCACTTTTTTGGAGAGAGATGCTCTGTAGAGAATCAATTCTGAAGAAAGTGACTTGGGGGAAATGCCAATTAAATTCCAGGCAGCCTGTTCAATGAATAATTTAGCTGAAGGAAAGGCTCAGTATGACCCTCTAGGTGGAGCTGGGAAGAACTTCTAGAGAAGTTAAAAGTAAAGGAGAGAAATGAATCCAGAGTGAGTTGCTGAAGCAGATTTTAGATATTTCAAGTGCTTATGCTTTTATGTAGATAAGATATGGTAAAAGATGTTGACCCAGCCCCCCAACTAATAATGAGTACAAGTACAGGACAGAGCACACTGGAGACCAAAGAATCCACAGGGCTCTGAGAAACTTGGCTCTCAAAGTCCTAGAACTCTCTTTTCCTTTAGTCCAATGTGAATACTCTTTCAATAGTTAAAATTTACCTCTTCCTTCGAAAAAGAATGTGTCTTACATGATCTCTTTCATTTCTGTAATTTTTTTTTTTTTGCTTACATACAAAATCTAGTTAATATGACTAGGGGTTGATGACATATTTGTTTGTATTCTGTGAATCCTTTATGTCTCAAGGGTTCTAATTTCCATACACTGGTGTGTCAAGTATAACCATAAATAGAATGAACACGTGTATGTGGTCAGTCCCTATGATTTCCTTAAGTGGGGCCCAACTTCGTCCAAACACCACCCAGCAAAAGGCAACAGGAATGGCCAAGAATTATGCCTGCCTGCTTCTTCCTTCCTTCCCTTCCTCATTTTTCCTTCCTTTAGTAATTAACTAACTCAGTATATATTTATTAAGTACTTACTGTGTGCATTGTTCATTGTGTTGGAGTTACTTGGAAAACAAGAAAATGCAACCTCTCAAGAGTCTTCCAAGCAAGATTCTATTTGAATAATGAAACATACTTACATGAAAATATATAGTACGAGGAGCAGTGCAGTTCTTGTGATCTAAAACCATGTTTTCCAAACTATAGTTGCCAGTCATCGTTTGCTGGATCATAAAATAAATTTATTGAGTTAGGACAATACTTTACCAAATAAAATAAATAAATAGGAGAAAATGGCAAATAGTGTGTATTGCATGTAATAAAAAAATACTTATTGCATAAAATTTTTGGAGGACAGATGTATGTATGCACTCTATGCCAAAGTAAAATATGTCTTACTATGAGACAAGGTTAAAAAAAATGTTTGAAAGACTCTATCCAGAGGAGTTTAGAGAGGCAGATTACTTTAACTTGAGTAAGTCAAGAAAGGAAGTCTTTCTGGTTCTGAAGGTACTTGAATGAGGCTTAGAGGAGGTGGGGTGACTTTTCAAATGAAAGAGCTACCAAAACGAATTCTAAAATTGCGAATTCAGCTATAACCGTAAGAGAAAGTAAACTCTATAGAACCAGCTTAATCTTGAATGAATGACCACCCTGTGACCAACTATACTTCCAGAATCTCCTAGGAAACCTATGACCAATATACCAGAAAATCTAGATCTCTTGACTTGGAATCATCCTCCGTCTCTGATATCACCAGGGAAACTTTTAAGAGAGTTGTTCCTGTGAGGTTCACATTTAGAAGGGTGATGGAAAATACTATTCTGTCCAATTGCTTGTTCCAAATATTTATTTAAGATATTGAAAAAAAAGTTTTAATGTGAAAAGCCTAAAGATAAATACCCAATTCAATAAACTGAAAGTGATCCTTCCCTTATATGTGATCCACTTGTGACTTCTATTGGCCGGTGGATTCTCTGAGCTCTACCGGTGTAATATTTATTGGGCAAAAATAATTCAAGGACTCAGGACAACTGATTTATTTTAGCATTTTCTTTTTGATACAAAAGAAGGGAATAAAAAGAATAAAAGCAGTCAAGGTAGCCTCTAGAGGAGGAGCTGTCGATGCAGCAATCTTGCAAGTTAATGAGAATTCACCCGGGACTCTAGAACCCCCCAGAGAGGGGAGAGAGGAGGAGATGGGGAGGGGGGGTGGATAAAAACTCTTCCTTTGCAGCTGGCCCTCTCCCTCATTTGTTGCTCCAATAAGCAGTAATTAGGTCCTGAGCTAATGGTGTCAGCTGATCTGCTGTTTTTAGGCTAGACCCAGAGGAATCTCCATGGAAACCCTGCTGGAGTCGTCCCCCCACCTGGATGCTGAGTGCTCCTTTCCGCCACCTGGCTGCCGCCGGGCCCGCTGCTACCTCCTCCTGCCTTTAACCTGCAGCCTGCAGCATGCGCACTGCCCCCGGGATCCCTAAATGGGACAATTCTGTCCGTGACGTCAGCGCCCAGCCGTCTCCACAGAAACTTTTGTCCCATTGGCCAATCAGAGAGCTTGGAAGGGGCCGGGGAAGGGGGGGCGGGAGGAGAGGGGAGTGGGAGGGGTGGGGGTGAGGGGAGAGGCGAGAGGTTTAGTGTGTGGAGCTGCTCGCGCTCCGCCTGGGCTGTCAGTCCCGGCTCCAGCCGCCGCGAGACCTTCCCGGAGACGCGCTCACACACGGCGCACCCCCTGCACACCGCACGCCCTCGCTCCCTGGCTCACACACACGCACACACTAAGCCTGGCCGAGCAGGAGCCACTGACCATTTTGCAAGTGCCGGGACCAGCTGCGGCGCACTGGGTACAAACACTCCGCGTTCTCAGTCGGGGCTTTCGTCTTGGAGACCACGACGAGGGGCGAAGGTGGGCTAGGACGCGGACCCGGCGCTGAGCGCTGGTCGGGCCGCCTTGCTGGCAGAGCCGCCTCCCGGGACGGGCGCGGGCCTCCGCAGAGAGTAGAATAAAGAGGAGCGGCCGCAATCGCAGCGCGAGGAGGATGGGAACTCTCCTATTCCAAGCTCTGTAACAAACGGATGGAAATCCTGAATGGAGGAACCGCTGATTTCATTTGCTTGAGAAATCGTCCGGAGGAACTCATATTTGGCCACTCTGAGGTGTGGAGGGGGTGTCCATGACGTGGCAGGGGGAAAATAGACATCCGAAACCTCCCGTGTGAACTGCAAACTGTAACCAAGCAATGGGAAAATGATACCTCGCTATATTCTAATTTCATGCAAAGGGTTTTAAGCATCTGTATCATAAACTTACTTCTATGCCTTGTACCCAGTTCGCCAGAGACCAGAGTCCTGTCTGGGGACCCCATCATTATCCGGGAGACCCGCCGCCAGCGGCCTGCCTTCGTTTACCCACATCCCCCTGGAACGGATATCTGTTTGGGGTACCACAGGCTATCCTATAGAACTATGGCCAAATCTTCGTGAATGCTTTGCTAATTCTGGGACTTAACTCCTGGAACCTACCTCCGGGACTGGAATTTAGCCTAAATGCATCTGAAGAAATGACATTGTATGCCGCTTTAAAAATACCTTAAAAAATTTCCTGTGTAGCAGGATTTGATAGGTTTAACAACATGACAGGTAAGAACTTTCTCTCTTTCTAGTCCCTGAACGCCCCACGCAGGGAAAGGCCGAAGCGGAACAGGACCCTGGAGCGCGCTCTCAGGCGCTCGGCCGGGCAGCTGCTTTTGAGAGAGGCGCAGCCCTCGCTCCTGGACCGTGGGGCCGGAGGCTGGGGAATCTTCTGGGGCTCGCGCGGGGAGGCGGCGCTGCGCTCCACCTGCCTGCCCCGGACACAGCCCCGGGCGAGGCGTCGAGGGACCACCTCAAGTCAATAGTGGGTTTTTGATAAACCAAGGAATGGGATTTTAATTATTCAAAACCCAGCTCCTCCGGGCCAGATGCTGTTAGGATGGTCCTACTCCTACAGTATTAAAGAGACCCATCACTAAGAAGACGAGAAAAGCGTCCAAGACATCCGTCGCAATTACGAACGAACCAGAGACTTGGTAGCACAGGGCATTGATCGCTGGTGCCCAACCGACCCTCCTCCCCACTCCCCATTCCCCCCCCACACACACCCGAGGCAGGCTCTGGCGGCGGCCGGGACCTCGCGTCCCTACATCGTGGCGGGAGCTGCATTTTTCATGAGCCCGGGGTGAACAGGTGCGAAGTGCGCTGGGAGCATCCGGCCGGCGGCCGGGAGCAGGGAACATGGAGAGTGAGCGCGACATGTACCGCCAGTTCCAGGACTGGTGCCTCAGGACTTACGGGGACTCAGGCAAGACCAAGACGGTGACCCGTAAAAAATACGAGCGGATCGTCCAGCTCCTCAACGGCTGCGAGTCGAGCTCCACGGACAACGCCAAATTTAAATTCTGGGTCAAATCGAAGGGTTTCCAGCTGGGCCAGCCGGACGAGGTCCGCGGGGGCGGCGGCGCAAAGCAAGTGCTCTACGTGCCGGTCAAGACCACGGTGAGTGACTCGCCTTCCTCTGTTATTCGTCTGCCCGAGCAGCCCGGCGCTGGGGGGGTGGGGGAGAAAGGGGGAGCCGTGAGCCACCGTTGGCTCGTTTGCCCCTACCCTTCTCAACCCCCTCCCCAAGTCGTCCCCAGTCGCGTGAGCCAGGCGCGTTTCCCCCAACGTGGAATCTTTGTGGTCCTTTATTTTAAAGCGGCAGCGCACCTTCAGAGCGCGCAGCCCTCCTGGCCTCCGGGCTCCCGGATCCGCTGCTGGAGCTTCCATCCCCTGGTCGGGCGGCGTCCCGCGTCCTCGGGCTGGGCCATTGTCCCACGTCCTTCGCTGGGCGCCTGGCGCGTGTCCCGCCTTCGCCACCGCTCATAAAGGCCACGCTGGAACCCCAGACGCACGCTCTGATAATAGACGATTCTGATCGATAGTCTACAGTGTCTCCTTATTGGCACAAAGCCCAAACGTGGCGCTGGTCGTGGATGTGGGCTTTTCCCCCGGACACTATCAGGTTTTATTGTTAGACCGCCGCTATTGGGAGACACCGGGCTGTCCGATCGCCTTTATCACTCCCGGAGATCTTACCACGACTATTTAGATTGTAGATAAGGTCCTGGAGATTCCTCCTCCTATTTCCCCCATTCCCTTCCTCACTTCCCCCTTTCACAAATAAAGCCGCAGCTACATGATGAACAACAAAGCGAGATGGGTTTGGGCGCAGTCAAGTGGTGTACGTATTTGTTCCTTATTCTGGGATGGCTCTAGTCTCATGGCCACAAAGCTCTAAGCCCAGGCGCTGGCATTGAGAGCTCAGTATACCTCAGCCTACTAGGCAGGAGCCTGTGAGGCTGGGGAGCGGCGGCAGCGTCAATTTCCTTTTTAAGGAGATGGGAATTGTGGGCTACAAGTAGGATTGCAGATCAGATCCGTAAGACCTCTTTCTTCATCATGCTAGGTGGGTACTCGTCTGGAGTAGGGGTGGGGGAGGGTATCTGGCATCCTGTACATTTTTGCCTCGCTTTCGGGTTTCTTGAGCATTTGCTCCTTTTCCTCCCTTCCTTACTGGCCACTGTTTCTCGTGCAGTATTCCTGGAGGATGCTAGAAACGAGATGCCTTGAAAGCTATTCTTCTCTATCAAACGGAGGTATATTCAATTGGAAATATGTGCATGAAAGGTTTTTCAAAGGATTATTTGGAGGACTCTTTTATGTTTGGAAAGCAGTTTATGGTTTCTTGAGATTAATTAGGGGTAGTTGTTTGAAGGGAGTATATTTCTCTCGAAATTTATATGGAAAATGGGACATGGAAATAAAGGTGAAATGGAAACACACATAAAAGTTCTGATGTTTTTTAAAAAAATGTACCATTGTTGGAAGGTTTCTAGAAGGTCGATCTATAAATGCAGCCTTCTCTTTTAACATGTGGCATTGCTAAAGACAATGGTGAGATTGCTTTACTAAGTAATGAGCACGGATGAACTGAGGTTTCTTTACATCTGGATGAGCCAGAAGTCTGTCACAGAGAATGAAGTGCTTTGATTCATTTGCATTGGGAGTAACATGAAGAACCTGATTTAAAAAAATAACTTACTGGTAGACAAAGTAAATTAGAATTCACAGCATGTGAATATATTTTCCTTTGGGCAATACGGGGCTAACTGATGAATATAATAATCATTTAAGATATATTTACCTGAATATTATTTAATAATTCTGTGTCTTTCTAAATTGCTAGCTTGGGAGTTTGCTTTTCATTTTTTTATGTTATGCTTAGGCACCTCTGTTTACGTGTCAGATAGCTTCACTTGTGTATTGCACCAGTGAGTCTATACTTGCATGGATTTTGTTACATCCACTGTATGTATAAACAGGTGTGCCTTTTTAAAACATTGATTCAAAATTCTAACGTAAATTCTGTAATGGTTCTAGAGGCGCTAAGATAAACATGGATGCCAGTAATTCAAACCAGCATTCACATGCTCAGATACCATATTTTCATTGAAAAATTAATGCAGAGTTGTTAAAGAACTGCTGCTAAGACATCTAATATAGAGTAACAACTCCAGGGTTAATAATAAAGTAACACGTGTGTCTCTTTTCAGTAAGGATTCCATATAGTTAGGGGAGAAAATGTAACCCTTCAGGTGATGTTCTTGGATAATGGTTTCCCGTGTAGTATTTAAGAGCTCTGATCTTCATTCAGACCCGTTTGGAAATGTTGCAGATGTTTTTAATTCATGAACTCTCCTATAGCTGTTTATGAAATTTTTATGCTGCTCCTGACATAGAATTATAGGCTCCTCCTTCTCTGAGAGGCAGCCAATCATCATTTCAATGAGTTAAAAAATAAAGATCCCCTTTTATCATGTGTTTCCCCACATCTCAAAATATTTTTCCTTAAAAATATGTTTTTTCTTTATGATAACAGGAGTGCAGTCACCAGAAAGACAAAGAATATCTTTGTCTTTTCATTTAAAGGCATATATCGGTTGAAAGAAAGTACTGTATTTGAATGGTATTTTCAAGTAGACTAAGAAGCATGCTAGCTTTTTGAGGCTTGAAGGTTCATGGCTGGCTTTGCTCTCATTGAGAGAGATTTGCGCCTGGTGTTTCAGTAACCCACTGTTGCCGGTAATTAGACATCATTACTACTGCAAAAAGGGAAAGAGAGAAGGGGAGAGGACAGGCTGGGGCTAATTAACTTCTTGTGTTTAATGAAAGAAAGGGAGACTGATAGCAACTGGGAGGTCGGACTAGAAGAGAGCAGACACCACACAGACTTAACTGAAACAGGACTATCTTTCAGTCTGAAAGAAGCTTGGTTCTGCCTCTTGTTTTTCCAAAATAACGTATGTAGGTTTGCAAATACTTTCCCCCCTGAAGCCTAGATATAACTGATGATAAAATCAAGCAAGTGACAACTGACTTAAAAATGTGGAAGATTGGAGAAGATAAACATGCCCTTTAATATTTGTCCTGGCCATGCCTAAAACTGAGGAGACATATCTGTCACTGTTTAGATTACTGTGTGGCTGAGGAGATACTGTTTGGTCACCAAGCAACAATATCCTGCAACTCAGCCATTTTAGGTCTGGAGTGGGAATGTGTGTGTGCACGTGCGCGCGTACACACACACATATGTAAGGTTTGCTGAGCATTGCATCTAAGTTCTTTTCCACGCTACCACTATTATTTTTATGTTCCTTCATTAAAGGTGTGAGAAATAATTTAGAAGTATGAAATTATGAATAACTTAAAAACAGTTCTGAAAAAGATATAGCAAATGCCTGACATTGATTAGGAAAAAAATGTTTAATCAGTGACCGTTTAAAATTAGCATTACTATGGTTACTCTATTTTATGTCTTTGATAGTTCTAGTTTAGTTTGTTTTTAGAAGCTTTGCATCCTCATTGACATTTTGTTTCTGGCAACATTAGTTGAAACATCACATTTAAAATGTAAAACACCAGAGCACATTCTACCACTTGATATTAGGAAAGGTAAACTTAGAAAAGAACCAGAAATTTCATTACAACTTTTCGTTAGTAATATTGTTAATGTGTTAACGTCGTTTTTTTTTTTTGTTGTTTTTTGCGGTACGCGGGCCTCGCACTGCTGTGGCCTCTCCCGTTGCGGAGCACAGGCTCCGGAGCACAGGCTCAGCGGCCATGGCTCATGGGCCCAGCCGCTCCGCGGCATGTGGGATCTTCCCGGACCGGGGCACGAACCCGTGTCCCCTGCATCAGCAGGCGGACTCCCAACCACTGCGCCACCAGGGAAGCCGCTAACGTGTATTTTTTAAAAAGTCGACTGCATTGTATAAAACATTAGGAAATTCAGTAAACTCACATTTCTTTTTTTTTTTTTTTCAGTCTTAAGAAAACAAGGTAATGAATATCCAAACTGTAAAATCAAATAATGTGAGCAATGCTTTTCTTGACCTGTATTTGTAGGAACAGACACTTTGGCTTAATTTTTTTTTTACCATTCATGTGTCTTTTTCCCCTTTATTTATTCCACTAGGAAACATAAATGAATCTTTCATCCAGAAAAGAAAATGCATTACCTCTAGTTATGTCATTTCAAAATGATGATTTATTCAGTTCTGCAATTTGTAGCCTCAAATTTCATATTTTCTTGCTGTGTATACTACTAATTGATTATTGTACAGTGATTAGAATGAATATTCATGGACGGGTTCATAACCAGTTACTGTTTTTTTAGTTCTCTATGGTTTTTTGTTAATTTTTATACCACGTCAGAGTGAAGGCAATAGTACGTAAGGAGTCTGTATACATTTCCACTTGGCCTAACCCCATGCCTGAGGCACACATCATATGTATTGGGCCTTGATCTGGAATTTGCTATAGAAATTATAGAAAACAAAGCTGAGGGACATGCCAGCTATACATGATGATACTTTGTAACTCTGACACAGAGACAAATCATAATAGTAGTCACTGAGATATGAGCAATTTTTTGCTTATCTCTTAATACTTCCATACTAGTGGGAATTGCTATTGATGACAAATGCATTTGTTTTCTTCATTTAAGTATTTTGGGACACTCTCTACCATAGGTCTCTGGTGGGGGGAGGGTTAAAGAGATCCCAAGTATGATTCTCAGCATTGTGGTTTATAAGCTGACTTAAGTGGTTCCTTGTGGTTTGTTGGGAGGGATAAGTCATCCATGACAAGTCCCTAGCACAGAGCCTCCTTAAGTCTCTCAGGGAATGTGGGTACCTTTACTAGAGGCCAGTTGGCCGTGAGGATTAAGGGGCAAAGGGCTTGTAGAGATAACCCCCCTGAATTTTTTTTTTTTTTTTTTGGTACGCGGGCATCTCACTGTTGTGGCCTCTCCCGTTGCGGAGCACAGGCTCTGGACGCGCAGGCTCAGCGGCCATGGCTCACGGGCCCAGCCGCTCCGCGGCATGTGGGATCTTCCCGGACTGGGGCACGAACCCGTGTCCCCTGCATCGGCAGGCGGACTCTCAAGCACTGCGCCACCAGGGAAGCCCTCCCCTGAATTTTAGGAGGAAATCAGACCCTCTTAGTATATGAGGACTATCCCACACTTACTTCCGAAGACACCAGCCCTTGACTTTTCCATTGGTTCTTCCTTGTCTTGCTAGTAACTATAGTGGAGGTGAGGGGCAAGACTCGGCACTCATATATATTTTCTCTAGAAACCTCCTGAGCCAGCGGAGATTCTGCTTGTCAAGATTTTAACTCTAGACTTTTTGCGTAGGATAAAGGAAAGATGAGGAAGGAAATTCAGGGATGTGGCAACAGAACTTCCAAAGTTTCCATCTCCATGTCAAGATCATAAAGACCTTTCACTAATAGCTGTTGTACTTGCCAAGACTTTTTATATCTAACTGGGAAAATTAAAGTGAATCTAATGTGTTTTAGGTTACGTTTATTTTCATAGTCCTGGGATAACAAGATAACATGGATGGCATGGATGGCAGGAAACATGTTATAGTGGGCAGGGTATAGATTTTAGAGCAAGATTTAAATCCTGGATTTGACATTTATTGAACCTGTTAATTAGGGGAAGTTTCTTAACTAAAGACACAGTTTCTTCTTTGTAAATTTACATAATATTACTTGCCTAATTAGTTTGGGATAGGAATTAATAATCATAATTCATACTTCCTAAACATAGAGCATATATAGCATATGCCTGGCACATAGTAAATACTATAAAAACAGAAGATGTTCTAAGTATTAACAAAGCAAGAACACCATGATGTAATTATAATTTGTGTTCTGAAGTAAAAATCACACTGTAACAGAGTTAAAATACAAGATACATATATATATGTATTAATGTGTTTTTCACATATTTATTCTGCCTACTCCATTTTTAGAAAATAAAAATGACTTTGTCTTTTTAAAAGTGATACATTCTCATTATTTCAAAAATCTAAGGGAAAAGGAAAAAAATGCTAAAAATTCATGCTAATCTCCTGCCCAGGTATAACCACCATTAGCTAATTTTGAACATGATTATAGATGTCCCTCTAAACATATATGCCAAAAGAAGATGAGACATATTGATTGATAGTGATACTGTATATGGACCAGGAAAAGTAATTTTCTGAAACTAGTATGATAATTATATGCTAATTTAAGTAAGAAGAATAAAATATAATATTACCAAAATACAACAAAAGAAAAAGAAATACACAAAATTCAAAAAATTGCTAATAAAGGCTTCTTCACAGAGGTATTTATTCCTAAAATTAATAGAAAAGATTAAGAAAAACATTGAGAGTGAATTACATTTATTTTTTAACTACAGACTTCAGTTTTATACCATATAATTGACTTTCTCCAATGGTAGGTAAGAGACAAATATATTTTCACTTCTCACCTCCTTATTACTACCTCCCTGTGTATAATCGATTACATTGATTATATTATAATTGTTATATATCTGATTTTATTATATCAGTTATATTATCTAATTGCTTTTACTCTCAAGGTTTTCTATATTTATGTTATAGTACGTAATTTGCTTCTTACAATTATTGATATTTTCCTTTGCTGTACTTAAATGCTTATCATCCATTCTTTTACCTGGTTTTCTTTACTTCTAAATTCTTTAATTCATCAGTTGATTGTGATTCCTGATCATCTTTTTTTTTTTTCCTATAGAAGAGTTCCTCTGTTCTATTCTTTAAGGTTTATATGCAATTGAAAATATTTGTCCTTTGTCTTTGTACCTAAAGAGCAACCTTAGCTAGGTGTCATTTCTTCATTTCACTCTTTCCACCAGACATTATAGATAGTGTGTTAGCTCTGTTAAAATCTAAGGCAAACCTGTTTTCCAGATTTTATGGATTGTTTACTCAGGCATCCTTGAAATTAAATAATTTCACTAAGGTATGTCTTGAATTCCTTTTCTCACTCTTTCTTTCTCCTGAGTAATGATACTCATGTCCATGGCTTCAGTTGTGTCTCTGTTCTGGGGACTTACTGCACATCTTCTGGGGTTCAGATCTGTGTTTTGGGTTTTCTACTAGATGTTTCCATCAAGATATTCCAAAGCACCTAAAATTAAACAAATTCAAAAATGAATTTCTTTTCTCTCCATTCCCCCATCCTAGGTCCTCCAAGCTGACCTCTTTCAAAAAAGAAAATTCTTAAAAAAATTTTTTTCCATGGATGGCAACACAATTTGCTTACCTATCCAAGTGAAAAATCTGTCTGATACGCTTGATTTCTCCCTTTTCTTCCCTCCTTATAGTCAGTACTTGACAGTGTATTGTTGATTCTACCAACTTAATATCTCTTGAATTGACCGACCATATTCTCACCACACCATACCATGCAGTATGTCTATTGCTTGATAATTTGGTAATTTTTCCAAAACCTGTTTTGAAGGAAGGGAGTGCGCAATGAGTAATACCTCACTAGTGCTCAGTATTAATGGAATAAATGAAAATCACCTCCCAGCCCACTACCACAGATGGGAACTTCTTATTTACCACCACACAACTAGTTTTATAGCCATACTGGGAACTCTTTTTAAAAAAAATTATAATTATTTTTTTTAATTGTGGTAAAAAACACATAATATATATTTTCCATTTTTACATGTATAAGTGTATGGTGCAATAGTATATGTACATTGTTGTGCAACAGATCTCCAGAACTTTTTCATCTTGTAAAACTGAAACTCTAGACCCAATAAACAACAATTTCCCTTTTGCCCTTCCCTCCAGCCCCTGGTAACCACCACTCTACTTTCTGTTTCCGTGAATCTGATTACTTTTGATACCTCATATAAGTGGAACTACTCAATGTTTGTCTTTTTGTGATTGATTATCTCACTTAGCATAATGTCCTCAATATTCATCCATGTTAAAGTGTGTGACAGGATTTCCTTCCTTTTAAAGGCTGAATAACATGCTATTGTATGTATTTACCACATTTTGTTTATTCATCTGTCAATGGACATTGGGTTGCTTCCACCTTTGGCTGTTGAAAATAGTACTGCTATGAAAATGGGTGTGTGAAGGATGTCCCTTCAAGACCCTGCTTTCAATTATTTTGGATGTATACCCACAAGTGGGATTGCTGGATCACATAGTAGTTCTATTTTTAATTTTTTCAGGAACTTCCATACTGTTTTCCTTAACAGTTATACCATCTTATAGTCCCACCAACAGGGCACAAGGATGGGCTCTTTTTAAGGCTGAGAAACTAGTGACTTTGCTTGTCATCTAGAGTTCTTTAACAAGCATGTTTTTTCTTTAGGCAATAGCAAGTATTGAATGTAATGATTAATAATAATGTTATAATAATGCTTTACATTTATCAAGTTCTTAATATATATTGGTTAAAGATTGGGCTAATACCTTTAAAAAAAGTCCCCTTTAATATTCACAATAGTCCTACAGTATGAACACTTTTCATTACATACTTGAGAAAATTGTGGTTTCAGTTAAGATAACTTTCTAAAGTCACACAGCTTCTAAGTGTTAGAACTGGGATAAGAAACTATTTCAGTGGGATTCCAAAGTCCTTGCTTTGGTCTCCAAACTTTTAAAATAATGCATTCCAATAATTAAAAAAATTAAATATTCCCCCAGTATGTGTATTTTTATAAATTACATATAGTTCTGTATCAATAGTTAACAGATAACACATGTTCAAAAATATATATAAGGCTGATATTAAATAGATATAAACATATATTTTTTCTTCATCTCAGTAGGTCATCTCTTGCGTTCCCTGGGGTGTGCACATGCCAATTTGGAGACAATTACTCTAATTCCTAGTACAGTGTTGCTTCACAGTAAATCACTTTGGTTAAGACCTTACACTTCAGCTAAAATATCACCTCCTCTCTTACAGGGTGGGGTGCCTCTGTACTTAATCAACACAATATTAAAATAATTTCTTAGCCATTCAAATCCATGACACCCATAAAACAGTTATACACTTTTGCTGTTGGTTTGGTTGAGGTGAGAGTTTATTTCATCAAAGGCAAGTTGCGGAGATGGTACACAATCAAGAATAGCTGAAGTGAGGGTACAGTGAAAGTTGAAGTTGGAAAAGTAGGCTGGGACAAAATCATGGGAAACCTCTACTGCCATGTTAAAAAGTTTGACCTTCATTCTATAGGGAATGGCAGCTACCAAGTGTTTGAGCAGGGATGTTATGATTTAGGTCTTATAGGTAGGGACTTGAGGTCTCTCCTTGGTTTATGCTGCAGAATATAAATCAGATGAATAAAAGTTAGTTTCTTTGGTTCAATATATTGTTTGAAATATTATAGTTATAAATAAATGTTATACAGTTATTGAAATCAAATTATCAAGCAGTAACTCAATATAATACAATAGCTTGATATTGTTGTGTAATTGAATCATGCTGTACAAAATTTCAAATTTGTTAATTCCAATAAAATGTTAAAAATAGGATTTGTGAAATATAAGAAAAAATAGATTTAAAGGCATTTAAAAGGAATACGGATCAAATCATCTTATAATAAACTGTTTTGTTTTTGGAGTTGAGGAGAAGTAATTTTTGACCTCTTAGTTGTTACTACATCCACAACTACAAAGATTTCCCAGAGAAATCCTTCTAAAAACCCAGGGGAGATCGATACAGAATACTTATTTAAGCACAGGCCTTTTCAAAGTAAAGTTACTGTTTCAAATATTGCTTAGAATATGGAGTTTTATACTTTAAGGCAGTATTCTAAATCTTACTCCAAGTTGTTTCTTGCTCAGATTTCTGTGATTTTAAATCCACATGCCAGTCTCTGCCACTAAGCGTCTTCCCTATGATTCTTCAATTTTTGTATACTGTGGTAGGCAGGATTCTAAGATAATTCCCCAATAACCCTCACACTTGTTTAATTCCCTTCCCTTTGAGTGTGGGTGGAACCTGTGGATATGATGAGCTATCACTCCCATGATTATGTTATGTTATATGGCACAGTTAGCTTGAAGAAGGGGGGCTCTTTCAGGTGGGTCTGACTTAATCACATTAACGTTTTAAAAGCAGAGTTTTTTCCCCTGGCTTATAGCAGAAGTAGAGAGTTTCAAAGTCTGAGATGGATTCAATGTAAGGGAGGTTCTCTATTGCTGAGATGGAGGGGGCCATGTGGTTAAGAGCTGAGAGCAACCTCTAGGAGCTGAGAGCATGCTTTGCCAACAGCTAGCGAAACAATGGGGACCTAAGTCCTACAACCACAAGAAACGGATTCTGGCAACAATCAAAGGAAGCTTGGAAGTGGGTCTTTCCCTAATTGGGCTTCCAAGTAAGAATGCAGCTGTCTGACACTTGATTTCAGCTTTAAGAGAACCTGAGCAGAAGACCCAGTTAAAATGTGCTGGATTTTGGACACACAGAAACTGTGAGATAATAAGTTTGTGAAGTTTTAAACCACCAATTTGCAGTTATATAGCAAAAGAAAACTAATACATAATTTTTTGGTCTAAATTTTCCAAAAAGCATTTGCTCAGTTAAAACAACTTTTTAAAAAGCATATTTGACTAATATTATTTGTGGTTTAAGATACAACTGGGAATAATTTAAATGATATTCTTGCCTAATGTGTTGCCATTTTAATAGTTTTTGATGAGATGGTCCATAATTTAGTGAAATATATAATTTCTAACAGATCATTTGAAATATTTAATGATTGATCACATTAGGAATATATATATTCCTAATAACATATATGCATATGTATATATATATACACATGTATATTATTTTGATTTTTCTCAACGTTTTTACTTAAAAACTTTTTATTTCATTATCTTCCATCATATATTCCATTATATTCCATTCTGTCTCCTAAATAGAATATGAGGTGGCTTACAGTTTTAGGTTTTTCATGGGAGGATAGAGATAGAGGAGTGCACATATCAAAAGACATTATTATTCATATAATTATATTAATGTATGTTTAAGTATTCCTGAATATATAGAGAAAAATAACAAAATATAGCATCCATTATCATTTATTAGAAATAACTATTCTATAATTTTATTTTTAAATTATTATTTTGTTATAATATTATACCTTATAAAGAAGACCTGCCTAGTATTTGGGGAATATAATATAGAAAATAATATTAATAGGTATATCTTCTTCTGTTAAGATATTAGCTGGAACTGGAAATTATTTTCCCCTCTCTGTTGAGAAGAGAAAATCTTTATTTTGATTTTTTTTCTTTTTTCTCTATCTGAGGTTCATTCAATAGTCTCTTATGTTCCACTCTTCCTAATTTTAATCAAGTATTCATCTGTGCTAGTTACTCTCACAGTTACATAGCTGTTAGAAAACTGCAAGGTTGAGAAGGAGATTCAGAATATAAGTTCAGGAAGTTGGAAAATTCATTTTGCTAATAAGAAAGAATAACTTGTCTTACAGGCAGAGAGTGGGTGTTTTTGTTATTAGTAGTTATTTTCCTTCTTTTTTAAAAGTTAAAATATGTTTTCAGAAAATATTATTTGAATATTTGGGTCTTATATATAAAGATAGTAGTCATTGAAATAAGGTTGGCCAATATTTCTGAAATTATTCTTTTTCTTTTGGTTGGATGCCAGTGTGAGGGGGTACAGAGAGGATACTTATAGGTGAACATGACTGCAGTTGCCAGATGGCTAGAGGGCTTTAGGGGTTTAATCCAGGAACATGGGGCAAAGCTAAGTGACATATATGAGGATCTAATGTCTAGCTTCGTCATAATAACACCATGCTCTAACCAATTGACCTAACTAGATGCGATTTTCAAATCAAGGCTAGATGGCATTTTGCTTGAAAATATAATAAAAGATATCTTAACAGAACTTCACTAACTAGTGAATTAACCAAAACTCTCTCTTCCCAGGGTGTGGACAGATTCATTCACAGTAGTCTACCCTGTAGTTACTTATACCTTGTGCACATAAAATTGAGTTGTGTGCATATTACTGGTTATGTTTTTCCCACATCCTTTTTAGTGAATTTCAATTATTATCATAATTGTGATTTAAATATTTCATAAACTGATGAATTGAGTGCATGAACTTAAATTCAGTGCTTTAGAAAGGCTCAAAATAAATGTTAATTGCTAAAAAACAATTAGGAAAAATAGAGAAAAAAAGAAGAAAACTTAGGTTTCTGCACAGCCTTGATTACTTTACAAGTAATAACTAACTTCTCATTCTACTTTAAAGTAACTGAAACTAGAAGTCATAGACAATGCATTATTGGGGAGCTTATACACTTGGAATGTCAATCAGTAGACCCATACGTAAAGAAGAGATCTTTGTCTTATCATAAATTTAACAAATAATTATATATTAGCATGTATTAAATGAAAATTTGATATTGAAGTGTGTATATATCATCTTCTCTGCCTTCCAACTTTAACTTTGTTTTTTTAGTTATCTATTTTATTTTTTAATTTTGCTTCACAATACTGTGTTAGTTTCTGTTGTACAACAAAGTGAATCAGCCGTATGCATACATATATCCCCATATCTTCTCCCTCTTGCGTCTCCCTCCCACCCTCTCACTCCCACCCCTCTAGGTCATCGCAAAGCACCGAGGTGATCTCCCTGTGCTATGCTGCTGCTTCCCACTAGCTATCTATTTTACGTTTGGTAGTGTATATATGTCAATGCTACTATCACTTTGCCCCAGCTTCCCCCTCCCCACCCCAAGTCCTTAAGTCCATTCTCTATGTCTGCGTCTTTATTCCTGTCCTTCACTTAACTTTTTCTATGTTAAGTGGACAACTTCACAAAGGATAACAAGACCATTATGCACCAATATAGAAAGTTATAATAAGTGGTGTTTGGTCAGCCATGGACATATGAGTTAAGGATACACATACTGGCAGTGCTGATAAAATAATATACTGTCATGATAACGAAGAACTTAGTGCTTCCTGAAGGTATATCCCTATTATGGAAGAAAATGTTTCCATCCAGATGAGCCAAATGACCTAACGTAGTCATGTGAAATTATTATGCCCTCTTTAAACCCATATTTAACAAGCTACCTTTTGATTATTTGGGTTCCCACATGACTAAAGAGAGAATGCACTGGTCAAACTGTTGCCAATGTTGGGAATATTTAAGTTGTATTTCTCAGTATAAGTGAAGTAATTTTAGTTTTTATACTATTATCTCTTGTCAGTTTGGGTGGAGTTCAGAGCCTCTATATCTAATCAACTTATATACACTGAGGAGATCTCCAAAAGAACGTTGGAGAGCTGTTGAGATGGGAAGGGGAAAATGGGTACTAGGGAGGCAACAAAATGAGGTCTGTTATCTGACTCATTTAGAAATCTTCCTTCTAGGCAATCATTCTGTCTTATTTCCAGTTCCCTTGATGTTCTGGTTGCTCTCTTCTGATTAAATTGCTTTCTAAAATATGGTACTTAGCATACTTTATAGGGTTATAGTAATAGTTTAATATAACTTTGAATTGTGCTTTTTTCATTTAATTATTATTAAAATTTTCCCAGTAGTCTTGATAATTATTTTTATGGCTTTACAAATACCTAATCAAGTATCTATACCATAACTATCTTTTGAAAAATTTATTTAATTAATTTGCCCATTTTTATTTGATTTGATTAAAAGGAAGAGCAACAGAAATTATAAATAGGCTATTTTTCATCTTCTGTAGTCTTTAAAATATATAGGACTCTTGAAAGCAAGAATTATAGCATTGTCTTATGGGGTTTTAAAATCTATGTAGATGTGATACATATAAATATATATAATATACAAAGGATATTCTCTAACCCAAAGATTTAAATTACAAATCAATAAGAGAAAATTATCTGGTAATTCCCCAAATATTTAAAGATTAGACAACATACTTTTAAGTAATCTATAGGCAAAAGAGGAAATCCCAAAGGAAATTAGACAATAGTTTGAACAGAATGAAAATGGTAGTATAGCATATCAAAATTTACAGGATGAACCTAAAGCAAGGCTTTGAGGAAAATTTATGGTGGTAAATGCTTATATTACAAAAGATGAAATGTCTCAAAATAATACTCTAAGCTTCCACCTAAGTAACTAGATAAAAAAGAGCAAATGAAACCCTATGAAAGCAGAAACTTAATTTTAGTTAATTCCTGATAATCTCAGTAAGTCTAAAATACCCCTTTGCCTGGGGTTCTGAGGATTGAGGATGATTCATGTAGTTTCACAGCCTTAGAGTGAGAGGTAGCTGGGCCTTGTTTATCTGATGATGGTAACGGTATCTGCTGAGATGTACATTTCCCCATTCAATTTACTCCTGTCATGTAGATTGGTAATGTGGTTCACTTTGCTTCTGAATATAGGGAATTTGCAAATACGGGACTTTCTTAGGTATTTTGTTGTCTTATTTTTTGAATTTTATTTTATTTATTTTTTTATACAGCAGGTTCTTGTTAGTTATCTATTTTATACATGTTAGTGTATACATGTCAATCCCAATCTCCCAATTCATCCCACCCCCACCCCCCACCCTGCTTTCCCCCCTTGTGTCCATATGTTTGTTCTCTACATCTGTGCCTCTATATCTGCCTTGCAAACTGGTTCATCTGTACCATTTTTCTAGATTCCACATATATGCGTTAGTATACGATATTTGTTTTTCTCTTTCTGACTTGCTTCACTCTGTATGACAGTCTCTAGGTCCATGCATGTCTCTACCAATGACCCAATTTCGTCCCTTTTTATGGCTGAGTAATATTCCATTGTATATATGTACCACATCTTCTTTATCCATTTGTCTATCAATGGGCATTTAGGTTGCTTCCATGACCTGGCTATTGTAAATAGTGCTGCAATGAACACTGTGGTACATGATGCTTTTTGAATTATGGTTTCTCAGGTTATATGCCCAGTAATGGGATTGCTGGGTCATATGGTAGTTCTATTTTTAGTTTTTAAGGAAACTCCATACTGTTCTCCATAGTGGCTGAATCAGTTTACATTCCCACCAACAGTGCAAGAGGGTTCCCTTTTCTCCACACCCTCTCTAGCATTTGTTGTTTGTAGATTTTTCTGATGATGCCCATTCTAAACGGTGTGAAGTGATACGTCATTGTAGTTTTGATGTGCATTTCTCTAATAATTAGTGATGTTGAGAAGCTTTTCATGTGCCTCTTGGCATCTGTATGTCTTCTTTGGAGAAATGTCTATTTACGTCTTCTGCCCATTTTTTGATGGGGTTGTTTGTTTTTTTAATATTGAGCTGCATGAGTGTCTTATTTGATATCATGGGATGAGTTCACCTGCTCTCGGGAACTTGTGAGACTGTCTCACACTAATATGCATCACATTTGGCTGTCTCTGTTCTGTTGCTCACAAACTATGTCAGATGCAGAAAAAGATTTAAAAACAAGCCACCCACCTATTATATTTGGCGTTTCAGGAATTCCCAAAGCTATCTGGGTTTAGCTTCTCAAAACTCTTAGGCTTAGACTTTAGGGAGGCATAGACAGCAGGGAACTTCTCAGGAACTCATGAATATGCAGCTTACATTTTCCTCTGTGTCTGTCTTCACCCACTGAGAGAATTGTTATCTCATAGGAAGTGTGAAATTGTTTATTACTTTTTCAGCATTTATTCAGGTCTGTTTCTTATGACATACATATTATGTGATGGGTCTCCAGGCTTTAGGTTTCTAAAGCTCCAAAGCTCAGGCTCTTGCAAGTCCAAGTAAACTTTTGAAACTGAAAATCCGAGACTTGAACGTTTTTAAATAATGCGTGTCATCATCACAACCTTTCCCCAGGGGAGTCACTATGGATAGCCCTAACAACCCAATTTGGGGAAAGGAACAAGATACACATAGAAAGTCAAATGGAAGAAATCAGTTAACACTTCAAAAGTTCTAACATATGTTAAGTAAGGAGAGTAAATGATAGCTATTTCACATGGTTATTGTGATGATTAAATGAGTCAATACATATGATTCATCTGTCAGTTTCAGACAACCAAGAATTTAAATATTAATTTTTCCCCTTTTTGTCATCGTCATCTCCTCCTTTTCTCAATAAATACAATGCTGAAGTATCACCTATGCCTAGGGAGAATATAAAGGTGTCTTAGAGTTTATTAATTATGTGAAAAAATTCAGGAAAATAAGATGCTTGAGGAGAAGCTCATGGCTCTAGAATAGAACACAAATGGCCAAGGGAAGGGTAGGGACTGATTTTTTCCTTCATCTGTTCTTTGTCTTACCTATTATCCAGGAGAGAGTTTGACCACAATACATTTTAAAAGTCTCCTCATATAAACCAAATGATTACTTTGAAATATAGTACATATATTCAAAATTATAAAAATCGAAGCATTAGGGAACCACAGAAAACTGAAATGCAAAGTAATTATATAAGACAAGTATTATAAAGAATTTTATTATAAAGATTGCTGTACGGACCAGTGGATTAAAAACGCTCATTGCAGACCACAAGAACTAATCACTGGCTGAGATTATTTTTGATAAAGTCTAGAACTCACTCGCAAGAGATATAGATTCTCCTCTTGTTGTAGAGATCCTGAGAACGAGATCATGTATGAGATTGTGGAGCAATAGGGTGTTATATTTGTGTATTATGTATACACAGATGTAGGTTTTGTTGAGAGACATTTTAGTTCTCAACAAATAGCATTTTTATTGAGTCAGAACTGTACAGAGTAGAGTCAGATGAGGCAGGATGTAATGAGGAGAGGAATATATTGTCTATGCTGCCTTATTAGCACTTGTCACACTGTGTTCATTTTTCAAACAAGCAGAAGATTTTTTTCTCTCATTCAAAAAAAGGTCTAAAGGTAGATAGTCAAGGGATGACGTGGCAAAGTCCTGATGTCATAAGAATCAAGGCTCTTATTTTCCTATTTGCCATTTGTAATATACCTTTCATCCTCATTTGCTGGAGCAGCTCTAGTTCTGGTAGACATGCTGCTTTCCAGGCAGAAAACTGTGTGTGTGTGTGTGTGTGTGTGTGTGTGTGTGTGAAAGAGAGAGACACAGAGACAGAGAAAGGATACTGAGACTCCTCCAGCTCCCTAATCCCTCTTTTTTATTTGTCCTGTATTTTTTTTTAATTTTTGAATTTTATTTTATTTATTTTTTTATGCAGCAGGTCATCAGTTTTATTCACATCAGTGTATACATGTCAATCCCAATCACCCAATTCATCACACCACCATCCCCACTCCCCTTCAGCTTTCCAACCTTGGTGTCCATACGTTTGTTCTCTACATCTGTGTCTCAATTTCTGCCCTGCAAATCGGTTCATCTGTACCATTATTCTAGGTTCCACATACATGGGTTAATATACGATATCTGTTTTTCTCTTTCTGACTTACTTCACTCTGTATGACAGTCTCCAGATCCATCGACGTCTCAACAAATGACCCAATTTCGTTTTTTTTTATGGCTGAGTAATATTCCATTGTATATATGTACCACATCTTCTTTATCCATTCGTCTGTCGATGGGCATTTAGGTTGCTACCATAACCTGGCTACTGAAAATAGTGCTGCAATGAACATTGGGGTGCATGTACCTTTTTGAATTATGGTTTTCTCTGCATATATGCCCAGTAGTGGGATTGCTGGGTTGTATGGTAGCTCTGTTTTTAGGTTGTTGTTTTTTGTTTTGTTTTGTTTTTTTGTGGTATGCAGGCCTCTCACTGTTGTGGCCTCTCCCGTTGCAGAGCACAGGCTCCGAACGCACAGGCTCAGCGGCCATGGCTCACGGGCCCAGCTGCTCCACGGCATGTGGGATCTTCCCAGACCGGGGCACGAACCTGTGTCCCCTGCATTGGCAGGTGGACTCTCAACCACTGTGCCACCAGTGAAGCCCTGTTTTTAGTTTTTTTAAGGAACCTCCATACTGTTCTCCATAGTGGCTGTATCAATTTACATTCCCACCAACAGGCAAGAGGGTTCTCTTTTCTCAACACCCTCTCCAGCATTTGTTGCTTGAAGATTTTCTGATGATGCCCATTCTAACTGGTGTGAGGTGATACCACATTGTAGTTTTGAATTGCATTTCTCTAATAATTAGTGATGCTGAGCAGCTTTTCATGTGCTTCTCGCCCATCTGTATGTCTTCTTTGGAGAAATGTCTATTTACGTCTTCTGCCCATTTTCGGATATGGTTGTTCATTTCTTTAATATTGAGCTGCAGGAGCTGTTTATATATTTTGGAGATTAATCCTTTGTGTGTTGATTCATTTGCAAATATTTTCTCCCATTCTGAGGGTTGTCTTTTCGTCTTGTTTATGGTTTGCTTTGCTGTGCAAAAGCTTTTAAGTTTCATTAGGTCCCATTTGTTTATTTTTGGTTTTATTTCCATTACTCTAGGAGGTGGATCATAAAAGAACTTGCTGTGATTTATGTTAAAGAGTGTTCTTCCTATGATTTCCTGTAAGAGTTTTATAGTATCCTGTCTTACATTTAGGTCTCGAATCCATTTTGAGTTTATTTTTGTGCATGGTGTTAGGGAATGTTCTAATTTCATTCTTTTACATGTAGCTGTCCAGTTTTCCCAGCACCACTTATTGAAGAGACTGTCTTTTCTCCATTGTTTATCCTTGCCTCCTTTGTCGTACATTAGTTGACCATAGGTGCGTGGGTTTATCTCTGGGCTTTCTATCTTGTTCCCTTGATCTGTGTTTCGGTTTTTGTGCCAGTACCATATTGTCTTGATTACTGTAGCTTTGTAATATAGTCTGAAGTCAGGGAGTCTGATTTCTCCAGTTCCCTTTTTTCCCCTCAAGAGTGCTTTGGCTATTCGGGGTCTTTTGTGTCTGCATACAAATTTTAAGATTTTTTGTTCTAGTTCCGTAAAAAATGTCAGTAGTAGTTTGATAGGGATTGCATTGAATCTGTAGATTGCTTTGGGTAGTATAGTCATTTTCACAATATTGATTCTTCCAATCCAAGAACATGGTATATCTCTCCATCTGTTGGTATCATCTTTAATTTCTTTCATCAGTGTCTTATAGTTTTCTGCATATAGGTCTTTTGTCTCCCTAGGTAGGTTTTTTCCTAGGTATTTTATTCTTTTTGTTGCAATGGTAAAAGGGAGTGTTTCCTTAATTTCTCTTTCAGATTTTTCATCATTAGTGTATAGGAATGCAAGAGATTTCTGTGCATTAATTTTGTATCCTGCAACTTTACCAAATTCATTGATTACCTCTAGTAGTTTTCTGGTGGCATTTTTAGGATTCTCTATGTATAGTATCATGTCATCTGCAAACAGTGACAGTTTTACTTCTTCTTTTCCAATTTGTATTCCTTTTATTTTTTTTTTCTCTGATTGCCATGGCTGGAACTTCCAAAACTATATATGTTGAATAATAGTTGTGAGAGCCGACATCCTTGTCTTGTTCCTGATCTTAGAGGAAATGCTTTCAGTTTTTCACCATTGAGAATGATGTTTGCTATGGGTTTGTCATATATGACCTTTATTATGTTGAGGTAGGCTCCTTCTATGCCCACTTTCTGGAGAGTTTTTATCATAAATGGGTGTTGAATTTTGTCAAAAGCTTTTTGTGCATCTATTGAGATGATCATATGGTTTTTCTTCTTCAATTTGTTAATATGGTGTATCACATTGATTGATTTGCCTATATTGAAGAAACCTTTGCATCCCTGGGATAAATCCCACTTGATCATGGTGTATCATCCTTTTAATGTGTTGTTGGCTTCTGTTTGCTAGTATTTTGTTGAGGATTTTTGCATCTGTATTCATTAGTGATATTGGTCTGTAATTTTCTTTTCTTGTAGTATCTTTGTCTGGTTTTGGTATCAGGGTGATGGTGGCATCATAGAATGAGTTTGGGAGTGTTCCTTTCTCCGCAATTTTTTGGAAGAGTTTGAGAAGGATGGGTGTTATCTCTTCTCTAAATGTTTGATAGAATTCACCTGTGAAGCCATCTGGTCCTGGACTTTTGTTTGTTGGAAGATTTTAAATCAGTTTCAATTTCATTACTTGTGATCTGTTCATATTTTCTATTTCTTCCAGGTTCAGTCTTGGAAGGTTATAACTTTCTAAGAATTTGTCCATTTCTTCCAGGTTGTCCATTTCATTGACATAGAGCTGCTTGTAGTAGTCTCTTAGCATGCTTTGTATTTCTGTGGTGTCAGTTGTAACTTCTCCTTTTTCGTTTCTAATTTTATTGAGTTGAGTCCTCTCCGTCTTTTTCTTGATGAGTCTGGCTAATGGTTTATCAGTTTTGTTTAACTTCTCAAAGAACCAGCTTTTAGTTTTATTGATCTTTGCTATTGTTTTCTTTGTTTCTATTTCATTTATTTCTGCTCTGATCTTTATGACTTCTTTCCTTCTGCTAACTTTGGGTTTTGTTTGTTCTTCTTTCTCTAGTTCCTTTAGGTGTAATGTTAGATTGTTTATTTGAGATTTTCCTTGTTCTTGAGGTAGGCTTGTAGAGCTATAAACTTCCCTCTTAGAACTGCTTTTGCTGCATCCCATAGGTTTTGGGTCATTGTGTTTTCATTGTCATTTGTCTCTAGGTATCTTGTGATTTCCTCTTTGATTTGTTCAGTGATCTCTTGGTTATGTAGTAACGTATTGTTTCCCCTCTATGTGTTTGTATTTTTTACGTTTTCTTCCCTGGAATTCATTTCTAATCTCATAGCTTTTTGGTCAGATAAGATGCTTGATATGTTTTCAGTTTTCTTAAATTTACTGAGGCTTGATTTGTGACCCAAGATGTGATCTATCCTGAAAGAATGTTCTTGAGCACTTGAGAAGAAAGTGTAATCTGCTGTCTTTGGATGGAATGTCCTATAAATATCGATTAAATCTATATGGTCTGTTGTGTCATTTAAACCTTGTGTTTCCTTATTAATTTTCATTTTGGATGATCTGTACATTGGTGTAAGTGAGGTGTTAAAGTCCCCCACTATTGTGTTACTGTCGATTTTCTCTTTTATAGCTGTTAGCAGTTGCCTTATGTGTTGAGGTGCTCCTATGTTGGGTGCATATGTATTAATAATTATTATATCTTTTGCCTGGATCAATCCCTTGATCATTATTTAGTGTCCTTCCTTGTCTCTTGTAACATTCTTTATTTTAAAGTCTATTTTATTTGCTATAAGAATTTCTCCTCCAGCTTTCTTTTGATTTCCATCTGCATGGATTTTCTTTTTCCATCCCCTCACTTTCAGTCTGTATGTGTCCCTAGGTCTGAAGTGGGTCTCTTGTAGACAGCATATATATGGGTCTTGTTTTTGTATCCATTCAGCGAACCTGTGTCTTTTGGTTGGAGCATTTAATCCATTTACGTTTAAGGTAATTATCGATATGTATGTTCCTATGGCCATTTTCTTAATTGTTTTGGGTTTGTTTTTGTAGGTCCTTTTCTTCTCTTTTGTTTCCCATGTAGAGAATTCCTTTAGCATTTGTTGTAGAGCTGGTTTGGTGGCGCTGAATTCTCTTAGCTTTTGGTTGTCTGTAAAGCTTTTGATTTCTCCATCGAATCTGAATGAGATCCTTGCTGGGTAAAGTAATCTTGGTTGTAGGTTCTTCTCTTTCATCACTTTAAGTATATCATGCCACTCCCTTCTGGCTTGTAGACTTTCTGCTGAGAAATCACCTGTTAACCTTATGGGAGTTCCCTTGTACGTTATTTGTCGTTTTCCCTTGCTGATTTCAATAATTTTTCTTTGTCTTTCATTTTTGCCAATTTGATTACTATGTGTCTCGGCGTGTTTCTCCTTGGGTTTATCCTAAATGGGACTTGCTGCACTTCCTGTTCTTGGGTGGCTATTTCCTTTCCCATATTAGGGAAGTTTTCGACTATAATCTCTTCAAATATTTTCTCGGGTCCTTTCTGCCTCTCTTCTCCTTCTGGGACCCTTATAATTCAAATGTTGTGCTTAATGTTGTCCCAGAGGTCTCTTAGGTTGTCTTCATTTCTTTTCATTCTTTTTTCTTTATTCTGTTCTGCAGCAGTGAATTCCACCATTCTGTCTTCCAGGTCACTTATCTGTTCTTCTGTGTCAGTTATTCTGCTCTTGATTACTTCTAGTGTAGTTTTCATTTCAGTTATTGTATTGTTCATTTCTGTTTGTTTGTTCTTCAATTCTTCTAGGTCTTTGTTAAACATTTCTTGCATCTTCTCGATCTTTGCCTCCATTGTTTTTCCGAGGTCCTGGATCATCTTCAGTATCATTATTCTGAATTGTTTTCTGGGAAGTTGCCTATCTCCGTTTCATTTAATTGTTTTTCTGGGGTTTTATCTTGTTCCTTCAGCTGGTACATAGCCCTCTGCCTTTTCATCTTGTCTATCTTTCTGTGAATGTGGTTTTTGTTCCACAGGCTGCAGGATTTTAGTTCTCCTTGCTTCTACTGTCTTCCCCCTAACCCCCAGGTTGGGAATCCTGATGTGGGGCTCAGAACCTTCACTCCAGTGGGTGGACTTCTGTGGTATAAGTGTTCTCCAGTCTGTGAGTCACCCACCCAGCAGTTATGGGATTTGATTTTACTGTGATTGCACCCCTCCTACTGTTTTATTTGTGGTTTCTCCTTTGTCTTTGGATGTGGGCTATCTTTTTTGGTGAATTCCAGTGTCTATCTGTCAGTGATTGTCCAGCCTCTAGTGGTGATTCTGGTGTTCTCACAAGAGGGAGTGAGAGCACGTCCTTCTACTCCACCATCTTGGTTCCTCCCTATAAAGTCCCCTCTTTTTTTAATTGAAATTTTCATTGAGATCACTGTAGATTCATCTGTACTCACTTCTCACTAATGGTTAACATTTTGCAAAACTATAGTGTAATATCAGGCCAGTATAATTATATTGATATAGTCCACCGGTCTTATTTAGATTTCCCCACTTTTACTTGTACTCACGTGTGTGTGTGTGTTTGTGTGTGTGTGTTAAATTCCACATAATTTCGTTATGTGTCTGGGTTTTTGTATCCACTACCATGCTCAAGATACTGAATAGTTCCAACAACACAAGGATACCTCAGTCTACCCTTTTATAATCATACTCATCTCTCTCCTGTCCCCTTTACCCACCCCATGACCCCTAACTGTAACTTTCCAATCAACAATCTATACTAAATTTCTAAAATTTACAATTTCAAGATGAAACCATACATACAGCATACCTTTGGAGGTTGGCTTTTTTTTTTTCCACTCAGTATAATTCCCTGGAGACTTATACATATTCTTGTGTGTATCAATAGTTTGTATCTCTTTGTTGCTGCGTAGTACTTACTCTACCTTATGGATTTTTAATCATTAATCTGTTGAAGGATATCTGCTCTGATTTCAGTTTGGAGATGTTACATGTAAAGCTGCTATGAATATTAGTGTATAGGTTTTGTGTGAACGTAAGTTTTAATTTCTCTGGGATAAATGCCTAAGAGTGCAACCGATGTGTTGCAGAGTAAGTGCATCTTTGGTTTGCAAAACTGCCAAACTTGGTTCCCAGAACATCTGTACCATTTTACTTTCCTGCTGGCTGTGTGTGCATGATATAGTTTCTTGTCCTATCCATTTTTTAGTGTAATAGCAAAAATAACTTATACCAATAACATCATAAAGGAAGTGCTACTTTGTCTTTGAGCTGTTATCCAGTTTGTAGTTTTCGTTTGAAGGTAACCATCACAAAGGCAAATAAGACCATAGAGAGGTATGATTGTAATATTTTCTCAATTTTTATTTTGTGAAAGTCATGGATATTTACTGAGTTTATTCACCTCCAGTGTTAATATCTATTGCCTAGAAGGTTGGACTTCACTGCCTTTGAAAAGTTTCCTAGTAGTGCTTGTCTGTATAGTCAAAATTAGAAAAATCAACGTTAACACCCAGCCAGTAACTATCTTCATAAAATGGAAGCTATAGAAAGAAATATGTTAATATTTATAGGCAATGAAAGGAAGGATTCGATTTTAATTCTAGGACGAAGATACTGAAGTGAATAATCTAGTTTACAGTTAATTTTTGTAGACCTGTAATTTGTTAACTAATGATTTCAGTCTGATGGACTAAATGGACATGCCAAAATTTATCTCTGCGCAGCAGCAATACTTACATTAATCTCAGTATCCCTAGAACTCTGTGTGGTATCTAACTCACAGTAAGTGCTTGATAAATATTTAATAAAAGAATGTGACTGTAGCAAAAGTGGGATTTTGACCTTTTTTTTGTGGTATGCGGGCCTCTCACCGCCGTGGCCTCTCCTGTTGCGGAGCACAGGCTCCAGATGCGCAGGCTCAGTAGCCATGGCTCATGGGCCCAGCCGCTCCATGGCACACGGGATCCTCCCAGACCAGGGCACGAACCTGCGTCCCCTGCATCGGCAGGCGGACTCTCAACCACTGGGCCACCAGGGAAGCCCTTGACCTTTTTTTAGGTCAATATAAGTTGAAATCAACTTTGTCAGTCATAAGTCTGATTGGTTACTAGAGTCAGGGCAAATAGAATTCAATAACATGTTTACTTTAACTTTTTTAATGCTCTAAAAAAATAAAATAAGCAAATACATTTATTGATAAGAAAAATATATATTTACAAATCTAGGTAATGAGCAAATTTTCCATATGGATTAAACGTGGATCTAGATAAGAGGAGAGGTAGTTTATTTCTTGACTAGAACATCACTGTAGAATGTTGGTATTTTCATGGCACCAAATATAAAATTTGCATTTATGATACATATATATATATATGCCTGATTATAATATCTCTATTATATATATATAATAGATTTAAATAGAAAATTTACAAGTATTTTTTAAAATGTAATTCAGACATTAAAAGAATTTTGAAAAATTCCAAGAGACTATTATTGAACTGAGAACCCCAGACAAAACTTTTTGAACTAGGAAATTTATTGGATGTGGCCCAATATTCACTTGGGTGGGCTAACAGAGCTGTGAAAGGAACTGTAAGAGACATAATATTTTATTTCTAATGGAGAAAGGTTGCTGAGGAAAAGTATCAAACAATTGGGATTTATTTATTATACTTTATATTACTAACTCTGTACAATCCTTAGATGTGGTTGTTTTGGTTTCCCGATTCTTGAGATATACAGTGCCTACTATTAATTCATGGTGGCAGCAGTGGTAGTGGTTAAGAACATGAGCTCTAAAGACAGATAACTGCCTGGGTTTGATTTTCACTTCTATCACATATTGGCTGTGTGACTTTTGGCAAATTACCTAATATCTCTGTGCCTCACTTTGTTCATATATAAACCGAAGATAGTACTTACCTCATGGGTCTTTTTTTTAATGAATATTAAATGAGTTAATATTTTTAAAACACTAGAGAAATGCCTGATGCATAGTACATGTCATAGAAGTAAAATTGCTAAGTAAAAATTGTGTATTTGGAAATGAAAATGCAGAAAGACAATAGAATATCATTTTCTTCTCTCTCTCTATTTGTGTGTGTGTGTGGTATGTGTTTGTGTGTCTATGCGTCTGTCTATATTTTTCTTCTGTGTCTGTATTTCTCTTAATCTTTATCTTATAACAGAAAAGCAGCAACCCTATAAATAGGTTGAAAGTTAAAAGAAAAATGTTATGAAAGTTAATTTTTTCAAGACAAAAATGAGTATTTGTTTTTGATCAGAAGCTGATCTTCAGTTTTGAAATGTTTTCTAATCATAAGGCACTGTTCTTTTGGCTAGGACCGTAAGACCATTCTGGAAAAAAACAAAAAGAAAAAAGAAAAAAAACAACCAACTCCTTTCCTTAGGGAATTCCTCTTGCCATATAGAAATATTACATTGAATATTTTCATTGAATTAGCCAATTTACTTATTCCGAAAACATTTTCTATTCCTTTCAACTGATCAGCTCTCCCCTATTAGCAGCTGACTTTAAGTACCACTGTGGCATGGCTTCAGTGTCTGACCTGAATGGATTAGGGTCCTTTGTGTGCAATATATCAATATATTGCTTTTGTAGAGAGGTTCCTGGAGACTTTTTCATTTCCTGGATTAGTAAATTAAACATTTTTTAAACATGAGACTAAAACAAATTTGCGAAATTTTTGTTTTGCCATATAAGGATATAAGAACATTAAGACAAGACAAAACAAAAACTGTGTCACCTATTATAACAACATTTTGTGAAATAAAAACACTTTAACCTAACAACAACAAACCACAACAACAGAAACTAGGAAGGACAATTTGAGAATGAAGGACAGCTCTTTAAATGGAATAAGTTTAACCTAAGGAAAAACTCACTTAATTTTTACTTTATTATTTACCATGGTGTGGTAAGAACCATATCATGGATTGATGCTAGAAATGGGACAACCACATCCCTTTATGGGCACATATTTCGTGGGTTTGTTTCTAAAGATCTATTGGTTATGAAAGGAAAGCCAGTGATGTGCTGTTAAATCAATGTGACTGGTGGTCCAGTTTATAAAATGGTGAAAGCCATGACTCAGAATGAAATTTCTAAAGAGCTGTTTAGAAAGTAACACAGTAACTTTTCAACCCTTATCTTTTCAACTCTTTTCAACCCCGTCAACTCTTATTTATTTGCTTACTGCTGCAATGATAGTCAGTCGATGGTGCCAGGGGCTGAAAAACACCTTAACAGTTACTAGGATGAAAAGTGAAGAAAAAAAGTAGAAATTATAAAAGGAATGGTAAATGTAAACCCTTTTTTCTCTCAGTTTCAGAGGCTGCTGCTGTTATTGTTGGTATCCAGTTATGGTAGTAGGCCGGGAAGTGTCAGTGGACACCAGCCACCATTTTTACTGTATATTTACAGGAATCCACCCCCTCCCTCTCCAAACTGCACCTGCTTCATGTGAAACAATATTTTAATATGCACAATTAAATAAAACTTTGGTAGTTTTTGATTGTAGGAAGACTTTTTCTCATCTCCTAGAATTAACTGATATTACTTATATTTTTTTCTCTACCAATGCTATAATAAAGAAACTTCCAGAATATTCAAACCCATAATTAACCCATACCACTTATTTATACGCTTGTGCATGATAACTAGAATTATAAATTTATAGAATTTTGAAGGATTCATCTTCTGGTGTTATATAAAATGTTTTATGGTGTTTATGGTTTGGTCTGGTTGAGAATGTAGTAAAAACTACATTTAATGCTGTGGATACAGAGATAAATAAGTCTAGATTTATTTCCCTTAAGGAGCTCATTTTTTGTGTGCATGCAGAGGTAAAGCTGAACAGGTTTCGAGTCCTTTTTAGGTCACTCTTGCTCTTCTTTTCATTTGAAGCTACCATCCTATTTTAACCAGATTCATCTACTTAAAGTATTAATTATGTTAAAGTTGACACTTTAACAGCTGTCTGTGGGCCAGGAGATATGGGCCTGGGACCTTATATGGTAGAAAATTGGAATTAAGATTCCTAGTAAAGCTGAAACCATCAAAGAATTTCATTCTTAGTGAATCGTAGACTAGGATATAACAAGGAAACATCTTTACTCAGATTTGGCTCTGGAAGGAAAGAAAACTTCTTAGGAGAATTTATAACCATAGACCTCCCCATGTATGTTGATCTGGGGTTCAAATATATAACAGCAGTGTGCTCTTGGAAATCCCAAGGTAAGAAATTAACATAAGTGAATCGGAGTTGGCAGCACCTGAGGGTGACTGGCAGAAGCTGATGCATACTCTCTTTAGAACGATCTACTTTAATCACACACCTCTTAGGATTCCAATAGATACAGCTCAACTGTACTTGAATTTGCCAAAATTACAAATTGTAAAACAAGCACTCATCACCAAGAGTCAGCAGAAATTGCAAAGAGAAGAAACACACCTCCTAGAATTGATATTAGAATTATTATGTACGACATATATGGGGAATATGTTTTATATGCCTTTCAAAATATAGACTCAAAATGTAAGAAAGAAATGAGATATTCATCCAAAAACAGAAAGGAAGATTTTCAAAAGAACCAGATACTTCTAAAAATGAAAAAATACCAAAATTTGTACTAGTTTTCTAGGGCTACCATAAAAAAGTAACAAAAACTGGGTGGTTTAAAACAACAGAAATATATTTTCTCACAGCTCTAGAGGCTAGAAGTCCAAAATAAAGGTGTTAGCAGGCTGGATTCCTTCTAAGGGCTGGGAGAGAGAATCACTCTTTTAGTTGCTGATGGTTTACTGACAGTTTTTGGTGTTCATTGGCTGTGACGATCTTCAGGTGGCATTCTCTCAGTGTCAGTAGAGAAGTTAAACAGTAGATTAGACACAACTTATTTATTTATTTATTTATTTATTTATTTTTAACATCTTTATTGGGGTATAATTGCTTTACAATGGTGTCTTAGTTTCTGCTTTTTAACAAAGTGAATCAGTTATACATATACATATGTTCCCATATCTCTTCCCTCTTGCGTCTCCCTCCCTCCCACCCTCCCTATCCCACCCCTCCAGGTGGTCACAAAGCACCGAGCTGATATCCCTGTGCTATGTGGCTGCTTCCCACTAGCTATCTACCTTACGTTTGGTAGTGTATATATGTCCATGCCTCTCTCTCGCTTTGTTACAGCTCACCCTTCCCCCTCCCCATATCCTCAAGTCCGTTCTCCAGTAGGTCAGTGTCTTTATTCCTGTCTTACCCCTAGGTTCTTCATGACTTTTTTTTTCTTAAATTCCATATATATGTGTTAGCATATGGTATTTGTCTTTCTCTTTCTGACTTACTAAACTCTGTATGACAGACTCTAGGTCTATCCACCTCATTACAAATAGCTCAATTTCGTTTCTTTTTATGGCTTAAATATTCCATTGTATGTATGTGCCACATCTTCTTTATCCACTTAGGTTGGACACTTAGGTTGTTTCCATCTCCGGGCTATTGTAAATAGAGCTGCAATGAACATTTTGGTACATGACTCTTCTTGAATTATGGTTTCCTCAGGGTATATGCCCAGTAGTGGGATTGCTGGGTCGTATCGTAGTTCTATTTTTAGTTTTTTAAAGAACTCCCATAGTTGGGGTTCTCCATAGTGACTGTACCAATGCACATTCCCACCAGCAGTGCAGGAGGGTTCCCTTTTCTCCACACCCTCTCCAGCATTTATTGTTTCTAGATTTTTTGATGATGGCCATTCTGACTGGTGTGAGATGATATCTCATTGTAGTTTTGATTTGCATTTCCCTAATGATTAATGATGTTGAGCATTCTTTCATGTGTTTATTGACAGTCTGTATATGTTCTTTGCAGAAATGTCTATTTAGGTCTTCTGCCCATTTTTGGATTGGGTTTGTTTTTTTGTTACTGAGCTGCATGAGCTGCTTGTAAATTTTGGAAATTAATCCTTTGTCAGTTGCTTCACTTGCAAATATTTTCTCCCATTCTGAGGGTTGTCTTTTGGTCTTGTTTATGGTTTCCTTTGTTGTGCAAAAGCTTTGAAGTTTCATTAGGTCCCATTTGTTTATTTTTGTTTTTATTTCCATTTTGCTAGGAGGTGGGTCAAAAAGGATCTTGCTGTGATTTATGTCATGGAGTGTTCTGCCTATGTTTTCCTCTAAGAGTTTGATAGTTTCTGGCCTTACATTTAGGTCTTTAATCCATTTTGAGCTTATTTTTGTGTATGGTGTTAGGGAGTGATCTAATCTCATACTTTTACATGGACCTGTCCAGTTTTCCCAGCACCACTTATTGAAGAGGCTGTCCTTTCTCCACTGTACATTCCTGCCTCCTTTATCAAAGATAAGGTGACCATATGTGTGTGGGTTTATCTCTCGGCTTTCTATCCTGTTCCATTGATCTATCTTTCTGTTTTTGTGCCAGTACCATGCTGTCTTGATTACTGTAGCTTTGTAGTATAGTCTGAAGTCAGGGAGCCTGATTCCTCCAGCTCCGTTTTTCGTTCTCAAGATTGCTTTGGCTATTCGGAGTCTTTTGCGTTTCCATACCAATTGTGAAATTTGTTGTTCTAGTTCTGTGAAAAATGCCAGTGGTAGTTTGAGAGGGATTGCACTGAATCTGTAGATTGCTTTGGGTAGCAGAGTCATTTTCACCATGTTGATTCTTCCAATCCAGGAACATGGTATATCTCTCCATCTATTTGTATCATCTTTAATTTCTTTCATCAGTGTCTTATAATTTTCTGCATACAGGTCTTTTGTCTCCTTAGGTAGGTTTACTCCTTGATATTTTATTCTTTTTGTTGCAATGGTAAATGGTAGTGTTTTCTTGATTTCACTTTCAGATTTTTCATCATTAGTGTATAGGAATGCCAGAGATTTCTGTGCATTAATTTTTTATCCCGCTACTTTACCAAATTCATTGATTAGTTCTAGTAGTTTTCTGGTAGCATCTTTAGGATTCTCTATGTATAGTATCATGTCATCTGCAAACAGTGACAGCTTTACTTCTTCTTTTCCGATTTGGATCACTTTTATTTCCTTTTCTTCTCTGATTGCTGTGGCTAAAACTTCCAAAACTATGTTGAATAATAGTGTTGAGAGTGGACAACCTTGTCTTGTTCCTGATCTTAGTGGAAATGGTTTCAGTTTTTCATGATTGAGGATGATGTGGACTGTGGGTTTGTGATATATGGCCTTTATTGTTTTGAGGAAAGTTCCCTCTATGCCTACTTTCTGGAGGGTTTTTATCATAAATGGGTGTTGAATTTTGTCGAAAGCTTTCTCTGCATCTATTGAGATGATCATATGGTTTTTCTCCTTCAATTTGTTAATATGGTGTATCACATTGATTGATTTGTGTATATTGAAGAATCCTTGCATTCCTGGAATAAACCCCACTTGATCATGGTGTATGATCCTTTTAATGTGCTGTTGGATTCTGTTTGCTAGTATTTTGTTGAGGATTTTTGCATCTATGTTCATCAGTGATATTGGTCTGTAGTTTTCTTTCTTTGTGACATCCTTGTCTGGTTTTGGTATCAAGGTGATGGTGGCCTCGTAGAAGGAGTTTGGGAGTGTTCCTCCCTCTGCTATATTTTGGAAGAGTTTGAGAAGGATAGGTGTTAGCTCTTCTCTAAATGTTTGATAGAATTCACCTGTGAGGCCATCTGGTCCTGGGCTTTTGTTTGTTGGAAGATTTTTTAATCACAGTTTCAATTTCAGTGCTTGTGATTGGTCTGTTCATATTTTCTATTTCTTCCTGATTCACTGTTGGCAGGTTGTGCCTTTCTATGTAGACAGAATTTCATATTGAATTTGTGAACTGAAGGGTAAGCTTGGATAATTTCTTTAGATGTAGTAGGTGGACATGGTGATAACAAATAAGGAAGAGGGATTAGGACACATGGAGGATAATATGAGAAGGTCAAAAATTTAATTAGAGTTCCACAGGTAGAAGATAGAAGATAAAGGAGATGAGCTTTTTGAGTATATATTTTCTTAGAATTAGGATCTTTGAAAGAGATGAATCCACAAATTCAGGAAATATAGCAAATATTGAGCAGGACAAAAAAAGGAATTTCGTAACTAGACACATAGTAGTGAAATATCATAAAGCCATGGAAAAGGAGAAAAACCTTAAAAGCAGAAAGGAAGAAAAAAATACTATTTAAGAACAATTAAGTAAACAGATAGCTTATGTCTGAAGATCAGTAATGGAAACCAAATGACTTCAAAATGCTGAGAAGAAATAAGAAGGTGTAATGAGACATTTTCCTATGAGAGACTACCATTAATAGACCCTCACCAAAGAAATTTTAGAAGGTATGTTTTGGGAAGAAGGAATACAGAGATCTCAACAAGAATGATCAGGATGTCAGAATAAACTGTGAACATAAAAATTAGAACACATGAGGGCATACTAAATATTATCATAAAATAATTATGTTAATATGTAATACTGGGAAATAAAAAGGTGGTAGCAAAGTTCTGAACAAAAATAACATCTTAAATGGAAAATGACTTATGGAATTTAAAGCAATTTAAGCTTGTATTGAATAAAAGGAGGGCTGAAATATTGTTTAGGTTGGACTTTATTAAATATGCATTTAAAACATAAATTTAATCATCTAAGAATAGAAAAAAATAATGTTCAACTTGTTAGAGAACAAAAGTGAAATAAAAAATAACTTCAGTATATTCTAAAAATTGTATAAATGGAGGAAAAAAGAAATGTATGTAAAGGAGAAAGATGAGCACAAAATGAACTCATACAATTCAATCTAAATATATCATTAAATACATTAAAATAAATAAATTTTTGATTAGAAAGGAAAAATGAGAACATTAGATAAAAATATAAATCCAGCTAATCTGGTCTTTAGAAGTGATGTATCAAATTATAAAGTTACAAATTAAAATTAATAGATTTCAGTGAATATTAACACAGCAGGTGAATGTATATTTATGGCAAACTAAATACAATTTCATTATTAGTAACAATATTATTATGGATAAGGAGAGTCATTACATAAACATAAAAAGAAAACATAATTATTAACTTGTATGCTACTAATAGTGTAACCTTTATTATATATAAAGAAAAATTTGACAGAATTACATGGAATAGACAAAGCCACCATGATAGTTAGAAGTATATCACATATCTCCCTTTTAATTTTTGTCTGATTTTATTATCCTTTACTAAAGAAATACAAGATTTGATCCAACTGTAAATAAGCTTGGTCTGATAAGCATATATATTTAGCTTGTACCTAGCAGTTATAGCCTTCACATTGTTATCAAGAATATAAAAATCATTTGTAAAAATTAGATATGCGTTATACTATAAGAACAGGTGTTGATGAATTTCTAAACCTCTGATTCATACATTCCATTTTGACTCAGATTAAAAGTTAAAAGTGAATTATTAAAAAAATAGAATTGGCAATTTTAAAAGCACACTTTTAAATAACTCATGCATTGCAGAAAAAAATCAAAATGGAAATTAGAAAATATTTTAAACTAGGTGATAAAAATTATATCAGAAAGTTAGTGATGCAGTCACGTTGGTATTTGTCACTTTTAGTGCTTCTATTTATACAGAATGAGGTGGACTGAAAATCAATGAGATATCCTGTTAAATTTGAGAAGTTAAAAAAAATAAGTAATCCAGAGAAAGTAAATAATACAAGAGTAGAAACTAATAAATCCCTTCAGAACTTTCAGATATTTTCCCACTGACTTCTGACTTGCATGCTTTCTAACGAGAAATCCACAGTAGTCTAAGTTGTTGTTATTCTGTATGGAATAATGTTTTCTTACTTAGTTGCTTTGAAGATGATCTTTTTATCTTTGGTTTACAGCAGTTTTACTATGATATGATTACCTGGGGTTTTCTTTGTATTTTCTTTGGAGTCTAATGAGCTTATTGTGTCTTGTAAGTTTATGTCTTCATCAAATTTGAGAAGTTTTTGCCCACTGTTTCTTCAAATGTTTCCTTTGCCCCATTCTCTGTCTTCCTGTCTTCTGGGACTTCAGTTACTCATAGGATAGAACATTTGATATTTTCCCATAAAGCTTTGAAGCTGTGTTCATTTCTTGAATCCATTTCCTCTCTCTCTTCAGCTTAGGTGATTTCTGTAGATCTATATGTATTCACATTCTTAAACTGATGATGCTCTCACCCCACAAAGGCCTTTGCATACGTTGTTTCCTGTACCAGGAAATCGAACCACTCTCCCATAATCTCTTTCTGCTAGTTAACTCCTATACATGATACATTCTTCAGGTATCATCTCAGGCAATGCCTTTTTCAAACCTAAGATAGGTTTCTGTCTCATTAACGTTACTTCTTAGCACTTATCTCACTTTATGATAATACATATGCTAGTATTGATTTTGGACGCACACAGCAGTAAGCGGCAACTTGCAGTAAGTGGCAACTTACTGGCAGCTGGAAGCAAGACTTTAGTTCCCAGACCAGGATTCCTAACTGCTAGACCACAGAGGCCAGCTGCTAGGACCTAAGCCCCCAGTTCTTGCCTGCCTTGTCAAGAAAGAATTCAGGCATGGAGGCAGAAGGTAAAGAGAAAAGTAAAAAGTATATTGGAAAAGCGGAGTACATGCCGAAAGATGCATGGGCGAACTCAGAGAGAGAGTCGCACCTTTGGGAAGTTTAAATCCTTTATAAGGGGGCAGTTTTCCAGGTCTTTGTCTTCCTTCTGGCCAATCATCTTGCTTTGTAACCCCTGGCTAATTTGTCTCAGGACCCTCCCCTTAGGCGCGCATGCACCTCTCAGCCAAAATGGACCCCGATACGAAGGCATCTGAGAGAAGCAAGAGTCACCATGGCCTGGGGTTGTTCCCTGACTTTTGACTCCCAAGCAGCCTTTCTGCGCAGGTGTCATGTCTCCCTTGCCCCAAGGAGAGGGGAAGTGGAAATCCCTTGATCCTTTACTCAGACAAGGTTTTGCCTCTCTTTGTTCCTGCCACGACTGTTATCTTAAATCATCCACCAGAGATAAAGCTTGGCTATTTACCCTGTCTCTGTCATTGCTTCCATTTCGGAGAGCAAACAGGAGGCTGATTTTAAATGTCTAACCTGAAGCCCGCCTATCTCCTGTCTCAGGAAATGCAAACAGGATGCTAGTTGCAAGTGTCCAGCTCAAAGCCCACTTTTTCCTGCCCCATGAAATGTAAACATAAGGCCAGTTGTAAATGTCTAATCTGGAGCCCATCCATCTCTGGCCTCAGTGTGATTAATTAATTAAAGCTTGTCATTTCCATGAGATAAGTTTCATGGAACAGGCAGAATCTACCTTTCTCCCCACTATTGTGTAGCCCCTGGCACAAAGCAAGCATACAGTAAATGTTGAATAAAAACATATGGCTTTGTTCTTTTAGAGTATTATCAGCCCTCACGCACGTGTTTAATGTAGACAAGTCAAATATTAATTTGTCTCTTTTTTTAACCTCACCTTGCTGAACTATGAAATGAAGGTATTGGATTAGATTTTCCCTGTGGATCTGTTCAACTCTGAAATGCCATTTGTCATCTACCCTTGGTTTAAAAGGACGAACTTAGGAGAAAAGGATAAAGATGATACTATTCAGGTTTCTTTACATTTTCTTAATCGTAAAGACTAAATTAAATGAAACAATATATTGACTATTACTGAAACTTGCTTAATTCTTATATATGAGTTAGTGCTGTTTTATATTGTTTTCTCTATCTGAGTAGTAGATCTGTACAAATTCATCATTACATCCTCCTCCCCACCTTCCGCCAAACCCCTGCAACCCAGGAAGTTGTATATCTACTTAGTTATATTCTTAGCTATATCTACACTTTAAGTACATTTGAGAGACTGTGAAGGTAGCAGAAATCCATCTCCAAAAGCTCTAAAGTATCTGCCTAGCAGTTTAACAAAACCTTCTCAAAAGTGCTATTGAAAATATCTAAAAAGTTATAACATTGTGATTCTTTTACTATGTATAATTAAACAACAATTATTCGATTTAGAGGAAATACCCATTGTTGAATATTATTTAGTTTCTTGAACTTTTCAGTGTGACTTTTGTGCATGGAGAAAGACAAAAGTTCATGGAAAATAAGTTAAACTGTTGCAAGGAGTCAGTCCCTTCCTGGTGGATTCTGTAAATGCCAAATAATCTTTCCATTGTGTGGAAATTTGCAGCAGATTCATCTGTTTTGCAGTTAACAGAGTGTGAAGAAATCTCCTCAGAAAGGTTTGCTTGAGTCCCCATCACTCCCATTACCACCTGAATCCCACCCCCTCCACCCCTTGCCTGTTGAAAAATTGTCTTCCATGAAACCGGTCCCTGGTGCCCAAAAGTTTGGGGACCGCTGCTGTATACAGTTTAAAATGCTGTGAATGTGTGTGGTTTCCAGTCTCAAATGGCTCTGATCAGCAATTTCCATAAGGTATGAGATTTTCGTACTTTGATTAAAATGGGGAGATTGAGTCTTTGTAATATAGTTGACTAAGGATTTCTATGAGGAAAAATATATGCACACATTTAAGCAGCCATTTCCATGTAGCTTTAATATTTCATGAACCGGATACAATAGTACAAATAAATTGCTCCGTGTCCTCAAGGAATATTGAGGGAAACAGTGTCTTCAGCATAGACATTCCAGAAGGGAATCTGTTATTTAAAAATTAATGCAATTTTCAAACATAAGAAAAAAGAGAAGGTTCATTCACATATTGATCCTTTTCATTTTGTCAGAAAATAAGATTTTACTACCTTTTTGGGGTATTTATGAATATATCTATTCCCTGCAGTTATCTAACTATTTTTAAGTGAGAAAATTGCGAGAGATTAGCTTGCAGAGTAGAAAAATAAATTCTTTACATGCTGGAAGGGACTTTTTAAAAATAGGTTACTGATCCATTTTTGTACCTTACGCCAATATTATGCTACTTCACCTTACTGAAGCAATGCTGGTAAAGAATTCCAGACAAGGTGACTCTTATTAAGGTCTCAGATATCTTTCTTAAAGCTTTTTTTTTTTTTTTTTTTTTTTTTTGCGGTACGTGGGCCTCTCATTGTTGTGGCCTCTCCCATTGCGGAGCACAGGCTCCAGACGCGCAGGCTCAGCGGCCACGGCTCACAGGCCCAGCCACTCTGCGGCATGTGGGATCTTCCCAGACCGGGGCATGATCCCGTGTCCCCTGCATCTGCAGGAGGACTCTCAACCACTGCGCCACTAGGGAAGCCCAAGGTCTCAGATATCTTGACCATTGCTAATGGAAAATAAAATGCATACAACCACTTGTAAAACAGGCATAATTGGCCTCAATGCAATGGCAACATAAAAGCTATTTTGGCAAAGACAGGTACATATGAAGTTAAATAGCATTCTTTTTGGAAAGAAAACCCCCAAAAACTAACATTTCTTTTACAAACACTGAGACTTCAAATAAAGGAAAACATGGCTTTATGATTTTAAAAGGTCACCATGTGTCAATACACACATAAAATTTATACAAATGAAGTTTGGCCTTTTCATTATTTTGCATTAATAGAAACACCAAGATTTGCAACTTATGATTTTACTTAACTGCTTGGGTTTCTGTGTGGAGAGATATTAATTTTGCTATTTGTGACCCATCCTTGGGTTTTTCTTTTTATTAATTTCAACTTTGAGTGAGTGTAATTAGAAAGAGCATATACAGGATACCAATTGTCAGTAGCAAATCATAAAATGTAGATTTGAGAAAAATGATACAGTCATGCTTCAGTGTTTCATGAAAACCATCTCAGTAATTTCTGATGTGTCATTTTCAATTTTATTTATAAATGATTTAACACAAGGATGTAATTATAAGATTCTGGTAAGTCATTTGAAAATCCTTTTCACTGTACACTTGCCATTAATTTGAATCAATTGCATTGGAGTCAGTTAAATATCTGTATGTTAAATATTAGCTCTTTAAAAGATACTTATATTTAGGTGAGTTGTTTCTGTATTAATTACATGCAAAAATGAACTATAACACTATAATCCCAAAACTGCTGAAGATGAGAGAGCTGACATAGTAGCTCTTAAAAAATGAATAAGGGGAAACAAAATGTGTAACATCTTTTAATATTTGAATTTTGAATAAAGGCATTTAGCAATGCTGGGAATGGGTACATTTTCCCCCAACTAACTTATAAGAGAAATACATGAGTCCAGCACACATTTTTATTGCTTTTCTCTTCTCTTCTTCCTTTTTATTTTATTTATTTATTTTTTTAAGAGCTACAAACCTGTGACAGCTCTTTGTTTTTACAGATGCCAAGAAAGGCTTCTGTAATCGTTGTAGGTAAAAATCCAGCCAAGATTTAAGGGTTTTTTTTTTTTTTTTACATCTTTATTGGAGTATAGTTGCTTTACAATGGTGTGTTAGTTTCTGCTTTATAACAAAGTGAATCAGTTATACATATACATATGTTCCCTTATCTCTTCCCTCTTGCGTCTCCCTCCCACCCTCCCTATCCCACCCCTCTAGGTGGTCACAAAGCACCGAGCTGATATCCCTGTGCTATGCGGCTGCTTCCCGCTAGCTCTCTATTTTACGTTTGGTAGTGTATATATGTCCATGCCATTCTCTCACTTTGTCACAGCTTACCCTTCCCCCTCCCCATATCCTCAAGTCCATTCTCTAGTAGGTCTGTGTCTTTATTCCTGTCTTACCTCTAGGTTCTTCATGACATTTTTTTTTCTTAAATTCCATATATATATGTTAGCATACGGTATATGTCTTTCTCTTTCTGACTTACTGCACTCTGTATGACAGACTCTAGGTCCATCCACCTCATTACAAATAGCTCAATTTCGTTTCTTTTTATGGCTGAGTAATATTCCATTGTATATATGTGCCACATCTTCTTTATCCATTCATCCAATGAGGGACACTTAGGTTGTTTCCATCTCCTGGCTATTGTAAATAGAGCTACAATGAACATTTTGGTACATGACTCTTGTTGAATTATGGTTTTCTCAGGGTATATGCCCAGTAGTGGGATTGCTGGGTCATATGGTAGTTCTACTTGTAGATTTTTAAGGAAACGCCATACTGTTCTCCATAGTGGCTGTACCAATTCACACTCCCACCAGCAGTGCAAGAGTTTTCTCTTTTCTCTACACCATCTCCAGCATTTATTGTTTCTAGATTTTTTTTATTTAAATTTCTGGAGGGAGTATGCAGGTTACTCACTGTTGTGGTCTCTCCCGTTGAAGAGCACAAGCTCCGGATGAGCAGGCTCAGTGGCCATGGCTCACGGGCCCAGCGACTCCGCGGCATGTGGGATCTTCCCAGACCGGGGCACGAACCCGTGTCCCCTACATCGGCAGATGAACTCTCAACCACTGCGCCACCAGGGAAGCCCTGTTTCTAGATTTTTTGATGATGGCCCTTCTGACTGGTGTGAGATGATATCTCATTGTGGTTGTGATTTGCATTTCTCTAATGATTAATGACATTGAGCATTCTTTCATGTGTTTGTTGGCAGTCTGTATATCTTCTTTGGAGAAATGTCTATTTAGTTCTTCTGCCCATTTTTGGATTGGGTTGTTTGTTTTCTTGTTATTTAGCTGCTTAGCTGCTTGTAAATTTTGGAAATTAATCCTTTGTCGGTTGCTTCATTTGCAAATATTTTCTCCTATTCTGAGGCTTGTCTTTTGGTCTTGTTTATGGTTTCCTTTGTTGTGCAAAAGCTTTGAAGTTTCATTAGGTCCCATTTGTTTATTTTTGTTTTTATTTCCCTAGGAGGTGGGTCAAAAAGGATCTTGCTGTGATTTATGTCATGGAGTGTTCTGCCTATGTTTTCCTCTAAGAGTTTGATAGTTTCTGGCCTTACATTTAGGTCTTTAATCCATTTTGAGCTTATTTTTGTGTATGGTGTTAGGGAGTGATCTAATCTCATACTTTTACATGTCCTGTCCAGTTTTCCCAGCACCACTTATTGAAGAGGCTGTCCTTTCTCCACTGTACATTCCTGCCTCCTTTATCAAAGATAAGGTGACCATATGTGTGTGGGTTTATCGCTGGGCTTTCTATCCTGTTCCATTGATGTATCTTTCTGTTTTTGTACCAGTACCATACTGTCTTGATTACTGTAGCTTTGTAGTATAGTCTGAAGTCAGGGAGCCTGATTCCTCCAGCTCCGTTTTTCGTTCTCAAGATTGCTTTGGCTATTCGGGGTCTTTTGCGTTTCCATACCAATTGTGAAATTTGTTGTTCTAGTTCTGTGAAAAATGCCAGTGGTAGTTTGTTGGGATGGCATTGAATCTGTAGATTGCTTTGCGTAGTAGAGTCATTTTCACCATGTTGATTCTTCCAATCCAAGAACATGGTATATCTCTCCATCTATTTGTATCATCTTTAATTTCTTTCATCAGTGTCTTATAATTTTCTGCATACAGGTCTTTTGTCTCCTTAGGTAGGTTTACTCCTAGATGTTTTATTCTTTTTGTTGCAGTGGTAAATGGTAGTGTTTTCTTGATTTCACTTTCAGATTTTTCATCATTAGTGTATAGGAATGCAAGAGATTTCTGTGCATTAATTTTGTATCCTGATACTTTCCCAAATTCATTGATTAGCTCTAGTAGTTTTCTGGTAGCATCTTTAGGATTCTCTATGTATAGTATCATGTCATCTGCAAACACTGACAGCTTTTCTTCTTCTTTTCCGATTTGGATTCCTTTTATTTCCTTTTCTTCTCTGATTGCTGTGGCTAAAACTTCCAAAACTATGTTGAATAAGAGTGGTGAGAGATTGGGCAACCTTGCCTTGTTCCTGATCTTAGTGGAAATGGTTTCAGTTTTTCACCATTGAGGATAAGGTTGGCTGTGGGTTTGTCATCTATGGCCTTTATTATGTTGAGGAAACTTCCCTGTATGCCTACTTTCTGGAGGGTTTTTATCATATATGCGTGTTGAATTTTGTCGAAAGCTTTCTCTGCATCTGTTGAGATGACCATATATTTTTTCCCTTCAATTTGTTAATATGGTGTATCACACTGATTGATTTGCGTATATTGAAGAATCCTTGCATTCCTGGAAAAAACACCACTTGATCTTGGTGTAGGATCCTCTTAATGTGCTGTTGAATTCTGTTTGCTAGTATTTTGTTGAGGAGTTTTGCATCTATATTCATCAGAGATATTGGCCTGTAGTTCCCTTTCTTTGTGACATCTTTGACTGGTTTTGATATCAGGGTGATGGTGGCCTTGTAGAATGAGTTTGCGAGTGTTCCTCCCTCTGCTATATTTTGGAAGAGTTTGAGAAGGATAGGTGTTAGCTCTTCTCTAAATGTTTGTTAGAATTAGCCTGTGAAGCCATCTGGTCCTAGGCTTTTGTTTGTTGGAACATTATAAATCACAGCTTCAATTTCAGTGCTTGTGATTGGTCTGTTCATATTTTCTATTTCTTCCTGATTCAGTCTTGGCAGGTTGTGCATTTCTAAGAATTTGTCCATTTCTTGCAGGTTGTCCATTTTATTGGCATAGAGTTGCTTGTAGTAATGTCTCATGATCTTTTGTATTTCTGCAGTGTCTGTTTTTACTTCTCCTTTTTCATTTCTAATTCTATTGATTTGAGTCTTCTCCCTTTTTTTCTTGATGAGTCTGGCTAATGGTTTTATCAATTTTGTTTATCTTCTCGAAGAACCAGCTTTTAGTTTTGTTGATCTTTGCTATCGTTTCCTTCATTTCTTTTTCATTTATTTCTGATCTGATCATTATGATTTCTTTCATTCTGCTAACTTTGGGGTTCTTTTGTTCTTCTTTCTCTAATTGCTTTAGGTGCAAGGTTAGGATGTTTATTTGAGATGTTTCCTGTTTCTTAAGGTAGGCTTGTATAGCTATAAACTTCCCTCTGATAACTGCTTTTGCGGCATCCCATAGGTTTTGGGTCGTCGTGTCTCCATTGTCATTTGTTTCTAGGCATTTTTTGATTTCCTCTTTGATTTCTTCAGTGATCATTTCGTTATTAAGTAGTGTATTGTTTAGCCTCCATGTGTTTGTATTTTTTACAGATCTTTTCCTGTAATTGATATCTAGTCTCATAGTATTGAGGTCGGAGAAGATACTTGATACAATTTCAATTTTCTTAAATTTACCAAGGCTTGATTTGTGAACCAAGATATGATCTCTCCTGGAGAATGTTCCATGAACACTTGAGAAGAATGTGTATTCTGTTGTTTTTGGATGGAATGTCCTATAAATATCAATTAAGTCCATCTTGTTTAATGTATCATTTAAAGCTTGTGTTTCTTCATTTATTTTCATTTTGTTTGATCTGTCCATTGGTTAAAGTGGGGTGTTAAAGTCCCCTACTATGACTGTGTTACTATTGATTTCTCCTTTTATGGGTTTTAGCATTTGCCTTATGTATCGAGGTGCTCCTATGTTGGGTGCATAAATGTTTTCAATTGTTATATCTTCTTCTTGGATCGATTCCTTGATCATTATGTAGTGTCCTTCTTTGTCTCTTGTAATAGTGTTTGTTTTAAAGTCTATTTTGTCTGATATGAGAATTGCTACTCCAGCTTTCTTTTGGTTTCCATTTGCATGGAATATCTTTTTCCATACCTTCACTTTCAGTCTGTATGTGTCTCTAGGTCTGAAGTGGGTCTCTTGTAGACAGCATATATATATATGGATCTTGTTTTTCTATCCATTCAGCCAGTCTGTGTCTTTTGGTGGGAGCATTTAATCCATTTACATTTAAGGTAATTATTGATATGTATGTTCCTATTACCATTTTCTTAATTGTTTTCTGTTTGTTATTGTAGGTCTTTTCCTACTCTTGTGTTTCTTGCTTAGAGAAGATCGTTTAGCATTTGTTGTAAAGCTCGTTTGGTGGTACTGAACTCTCCCAGCTTTCTCTTGTCTGTAAAGGTTTTAATATCTCCATCTAATCTGAATGAGATCCTTGCTGGGTAGAGTAATCTTGGTTGTAGGTTTTTCTCCTCATCACTTTAAATATGTCCTGCCAGTCCCTTCTGGCTTGCAGAGTTTCTGCTGAAAGATCAGCTGTTCACCTTATGGGGATTCCCTTGTGTGTTATTTGTTGTTTTTCTCTTGCTGCTTTTAATATGTTTTCTCTGTATTTAATTTTTGACAGTTTGATTAATATGTGTCTTGGCATGTTTCTCCTTGGATTTATCCTGTATGGGGCTCTCTGTGCTTCCTGGACTTGATTAACTATTTCCTTTCCCATATTAGGGAAGATTTCAACTATAATCTCTTCAAATATTTTCTCATCCCTTTCTTTTTCTCTTTTTCCTCTGGGACCCCTATAATTCGAATATTGTTTTGTTTCATGTTGTCCCAGAGGTCTCTGAGACTGTCCTTAGTTCTTTTCATTTTTTTTTTCTTTATTCTGCTCTGCAGTAGTTATTTCCTCTATTTTATCTTCCAGGTCACTTGTCCGTTCTTCTGCCTCAGTTATTCTGCTACTGATCCCTTCTAGAGTTTTTTAAATTTCATTTATTGTGTTATTCATCATTGCTTGTTTCATCTTTAGTTCTTCTAGGTCCTTGATAAATGTTTCTTGCATTTTCTCTATTGTATTTCCAAGATTTTGGATCATCTTTACTATCATTATTCTGAATTCTTTTTCAGGTAGACTACCTATTTCCTCTTCATTTGTTAGGTCTGGTGGGTTTTTATCTAGCTCCTTCATCTGCTGTGTGTTTTTCTGTCTTCTCATTTTGCTTATCTTATTACTGTGTTGGGGTCTCCTTTTTGCAGGCTACAGGTTCGTAGTTCCTGTTGTTTTTGGTGTCTGTCCCCAGTGACTAAAGTTGGTTCAGTGGGTTGTGTAGGCTTCCTGGTGGAGGGGACTAGTCCCTGTGTTCTGGTAGATGAGGCTGGATCTTGTCTTTCTGGTGGGCAGGTCCATGTGTTGTGGTGTGTTTTAGGGTGTCATGGACGTATTATGATTTTAGGCAGCCTCTCTGCTAATGGGTGGGGTTGTGTTCCTGTCTTGCTAGTTGTTTGGCATAGGGTGTCCAGCACTGTAGGTTGCTGGTCGTTGAGTGAAGCTGGGTATTGGTTTTGATATGGAGATCTCTGGGAGATTTTTGCCATTCGATTTTACGTGGAGCTGGGAGGTCTCTTGTGGACCAGTGTCCTGAAGTTGGCTCTCCCACCTCAGAGGCACAGCACTGACTCCTGGCTGCAGCACAAAGAGCCTTTCATCCACACGGCTCAGAATAAAAGGGAGAAAAAGCAGAAAGAAAGAAAGAATGAAAGAAAGAGGATAAAGGAAAATAAAATAAAATAAGGTAAAATAAAATCAGTTATTAAAATAAAAAATAATTATTATGAAAAAAAATTTTTAGAAAGTAAAAAAAAAAAAAAAAAACGGATGGATAGAACCCTAGGACAAATGGTGAAAGCAAAGCTATACAGACAAAATCTCACACAGAAGCATACACATACACACTCAAAAAAAGAGGCAAAGGGGAAAAAATTATAAATCTTGCTCTCAAAGTCCACCTCCTCTATTTGGGATGATTCGTTGTCTATTCAGGTATTCCGCAAATGCAGGGTACATCAAGTTGATTGTGGAGATTTAATCCGCTGCTCCTGAGGCTGCTGGGAGAGATTTCCCTTTCTCTTCTTTGTTCGCACAGCTCCCGGGGTTCAGCTTTGGATTTGGCCCTGCCTATGCATGTAGGTCGCCGGAGGGCGTCTGTTCTTCGCTCAGACAGGACGGGGTTAAAGAAGCCGCTGATTCGGGGGCTCTGGCTCACTCAGGCCGGGGAGAGGGAGGGGTACGGAGTTTGGGGCCAGCCCGCGGCGGCAGAGGCTGGAGTGATGTTGCCCCAGCCTGAGGCGTGCCGTGCGTTCTCCCGGGGATGTTGTCCCTGGATCCCGGAACCCTGGCAGTAGCAGGCTGCACAGGCTCCCCGGAAGGGAGGTGTGGACAGTGACCTGTGCTCGCACACAGGCTTCTTGGTGGTGGCAGCAGCAGCCTGATCATCTCACGCCCATCTCTGGGGTCTGCGCTGTTAGCCGCGGCTCGCGCCCGTCTCTGGAGCTCCTTTAAGCAGCGCTCTTAATCCCCTCTCCTCACGCACCAGAAAACAAAGAGGGAAGAAAAAGTCTCTTGCCTCTTCGGCAGGTCCAGTCTTTTTCCCGGACTCCCTCCCGGCTGGCCGCGGTGCACTAACCCCCAGCAGGCTGTGTTCATGCCGCCAACCCCAGTCCGCTCCCTGCACTCCGACCGAAGCCCGGGCCTCAGCTCCCAGCTCCCTCTTGTCCCGGCGGGTGAGCAGACAAGCCTCTCGGGTGCTGGCTGGCACCGATCCTCTGTGCGGAAATCTCTCCTCTTTGCCCTCCGCACCCCTGTTGCTGTGCTCTCCTCCGTGGCTCCGAAGCTTCCCCCTCCGCCACCCACAGTCTCCACCCGCGAAGGGGCTTCCTAGTGTGTGGAAACCTTTCCTCCTTCACAGCTCCCTCCCACTGGTGCAGGTCCCGTCCCTATTCTTTTGTCTCTGTTATTTCTGTTTTCTTTTGCCCTACCCAGGTACATGGGGAGTTTCTTGCCTTTTGGGAGGTCTGAGGTCTTCCGCCAGTGTTCAGTAGGTGTTCTGTAGGAGTTGTTCCACGTGTAGATGTATTTCTGATGTATCTGTGGGGAGGAAGTTGATCTCGTCTTACTCTTCTGCCATCTTCCCCCTCTCCCCTAAGAGTTTTAATTACAATCTGGGTATAGTAGAGAGGTGATAATAAACAACATCTCCCTTACACAGCTAATAATTGCAGGGAAAAAGTGCACACATGGGTGCATGTATGTGTGTATGTGTGTCTCTGGTGCGGGGAAGAGGGAGAGAGAAAAAAGGGGGATAGGTAGGTATGTAGATGAATTTTGAACAACGTTGGATAAATTAGACAAATCTAGATATGTGGTAGACTTGCAGATAATTCTCCCAACCCCTGTCCCTCTCCTGGTCCTTCTCTGTTGGCAGAGCTGGCTTACCCTTGTAGGCTTATATATTTGCTTTCACACTTCCCTTGCAGCTATGAGATTGGAATATAAACTTGACCATGCCAATGGAAATGGAAAGGGAAAGTCTTTTGTAAGGTGTCAGGAAAGGTAATTCTCCGCAAATAAAAAGAGATGAAAAGCATAAAACACTCTTCTTTGGTGGTTGTGGCAGTGAGTTCACATGAAGTCTGGGATTTCTGAAGCCTTCTTGCAGTCATGAGAGATAGAGCTGATATGGGGAGGATAACAGAGGAGACCAATAGAAAGAATTTACTTGGGTCATAATAATACCTTCTTGACTTAGAACCAAATCTGAAACAACTCTGCCTCTGGAAATTTTTGTGTACAAAGTATTAGATGTATAAGTAATTTTAAGGTGGTTAATCTGTTAATTACAGCACAGTCAATTGACACAAGTGATCAATTCTTATCATATATATATACATACATATAAATGTGCATAGGTATAAAAATGTGCATAGATGTGTGTGTGTGTGTATATATACCTACACACATTTATGTCAGTATGTATATGTGTATATATATATATGTGTGTGTGTGTGTGTGTGGGTATATATATATGTGTGTGTGTGCTTTTTCCTTCAGTATTATGTAACTCACTTTTCCAAACATTTAGACCAATCAGAATGAAGAGAGTGCAACTTAATCACTGTTTTTCAATTGACAGTATGTTCTAAAATGATTAAGTAATTACAGTTGAGTAAAGATACACTCAAGTATTTATGGAATTTTTCTACTTTATCACATATGTCCAGGACCTTCTGAAACTGTGTGCCATCATTACATAGCCATCTTGAGCAAAACACAGCTAAAGTTGAGTTCTTGTTTCTGTGCTGTGATTTCAAGCTAAAGTATATTAGCTTATTTGAGGATTTTAAAAAACATGGGACGTTTATGACTCTTGGGCCCCAATGGACTTCTTTGGCTCTGTTAGCATATTTGTGTGATTGTGTGTGAAACAGTTTTGCATTGTGTACCAGACCTATGTATAATATACCATTTACACTTGTTTTAAAATATAAAGTAGTTCCTATAGTGTCCTGATCTGAATATATCATAGTACTTCTTTAGAGTAGAAAATAAACATATAACTGTAATAAAATGCAAAATAACTTTAAAATCATTGTCAGAACGTAGTTATATGTGTATTCAAATGAAAATATTATTTAAATTTTAAACTATCAAGACCTAAAATTCCACTACATATTTTTGTATATTAATACTATCTATGAACTCTTTCCTTGACCCATTCCAGCCAGTTTATGAGTATACACCATAAAGAGGATTAAAAGACTGTGACTCACTATAGACTGATAAATCCTACCAACAATTCAAATCACACATTTAACTCATGGTGACTGGATAATTTTAACTTCATATATAAAGGACAGCACATTCATTCATACAGATATTAAGTACATACACGTAATAGAATTTTACTAAATTTATAATTATTTGACAATTATTTATAGAAGAGCATTGGATGTATATCATATATATCACTTTCCAGTTGCATTGTATTTTAAGAGATTAATTTACATTCCAAACTTTTATTTGCATGTGATCTGTTACAGATGGCCTCCAGCCATCCTTATCAAGAGATAAGCATTCTCAGCTCTTGTAAACTATGGTGAATGAATATCAATCTGTTTTCCCTCTTTATATAGACTGTAATTCCAGACGGAAGCCTGCTGTTTATAAATCTGAATTTCTGCCAAAACAGAGATGTTGAAATTCATTTGGATACTATCTGTATGCAGTGGTATATATATATATATATATATATATATATATATAAAAAATATATATATAAATATATATATATAAATATATATATAAATATATATATATATAAAAATATATATATATAAAATTTTTTTTAACTTAAAAAAATATTCCAGTATATAGTTTGGTTGGGAAACCTGATGAAGTCATAGCAAAAAGCAAAAAGATGGTTAAAAATGAGTCTTCAAGTCCAAATGTCAAAATGAGTCTTCTAGATTCAACTGTCTCACAGCCATAAGGAAATTAAAATATACATATTTATTTTGCAAATGAAGAACAGAAATAAAGTAAATATTTTGAACTTGGTTTAAAGGGTTTTAACCTTATTCTTTTCAGATTTATTTATTTCTAAACTAAAATAACATTGATTTAAAATATACTGAATGGCATATGATCTTGAAATATTTTATTAGATATAGGGGGAAAAGCTGAAATGTATATCTTTACATTTGCTTTATCATTAACTTTACTGTAATCAACTTTATCATTAATAGAAACTGTTTGGTTTTGCTCACAGTGTGTTAACTTGTTCTAGAATAGTGCCCAGTATATAGTAAATAATAGATCTTTGCTGTATGAATTAACTTTGAATGTTAGATTGCCATTACTGAAGGTTTAGGGAGATCCTGGATAGGAGTTAACATATTGGAAGTATAGCTCATTTTCCCTTTAATCTCTCTCAGTCTATGCAAACAAACAAAGCACCAAGAGTAGTACATTAAGGTCATGTACCTTGGACCTACAAATCTATTTCATTACAAGAAAGAATATCATCTGTGAACAAATAATATACACATAAATATTTGCAAATATAGAAAATTACTACCATTCTAGCAGTGACTGACTCTGGCCTTATAACTTAGAAACCTGGGAGACTGCATTCATCCTTCTAATTAACTGAGACAATCCTTTTTAATTTTCTTTTATTCTTCACTAAAATCCTAGCATTTATTCATTAATTATTTTAAGGCATTATGTTACATTCAGTAGATGACAGAAAGGTAAATAACTTTGGCTACCCTTAAGAAGTCCATAATTAAAATGGAGATATGTGTACAAAAATAGTTATAATACTCAACACCATCTGTTATTAAGGAATTGCAAATGAGAACAATAATGAGACACTACTACACACTCCTAGAATATGGAATAAATCCAAAACACTGACAGCACCGAATACCGATAAGTATATGGAGCAACAGAAACTCTCATTCATTGTTGGTGGGAATGCAAAACAGTACAGCCACGTGGGAAGACAGTTTGCCAGTTTCTTACAAAACTAAACATTCTCTTACCCTTCAACCCATCAGTTGTAAACTTTGGTATTTACCCAAATTAGTTGAAAATTTATGTCCACACAAAACCCTGCACATGGATGTTTATAGCAGTTTATACATAATTCCCAGACTTGGAAGCCATCAAGCTATACTTCAGCAGGTGAATGGTAAATAAACTGTTGTACGCCCTGACAATGGAATATTATTCATCTCTATAGAGAAATGAGATGTCAAGCTATGAAATGACCTGGAGGAACCTTAAATGCACAATCCTAAGTGAAAGAAGCCAGACTGAAAAAGCTACATGATGTATGATTCCAGCAACATTCTGGAAAATGCAAAATTGTGGAGACAGTAAATGATGAGTGGGCTCTACAGGTTATAGAGGAGGGAGGGATGAATAGGTGGAGAACAGAAGATTCTTAGGACATTGAGACTATTTTGTATTACACTATAATGATAAGTATATGTCACTATACATTTGTCTAAACCCATAGAGTGTACAACATCAAGAGTGAACCCTGATGTAAACTATGAACTCTGGGTGACAAAGTAGTTTCATCGACTGTAGCAAATGTCCCACTCTGGGGGGCGATGTTGATAGTGGGTGAAGCTGTGCACGTGCAGAGTCAGGGAGTATATGGGAAATCTCTGTATCTTCCACGCAATTTTTCTGTGAACCTAAAACTGTTTTAAACTATAAATTACTTTTTAAAAATCTATATTAAAAAAGTAAGCAGTTTAGAAGCAAAATCCACATGCTTTGGGGATTTTATAGAAGATAGTTTTTTCCTGGTTAAGGAAATTTTTTCTGAAAAATGTTACCATGATGTATAGATAATATTTTATTAAGGGTAAGAGTTCAGTGTTGCTCACAGAGAGGAATGGCAAGGGCAAAAACTCTGGCAGTTGTAGTATGAGTAAATGGCACATATAGTTGACCCTTAACAATGTGGGGATTTGGGGCACTTGACTCCATGCAGTTGAAAATCTTTGACTCCCCCAGAACTTAACTACTAGTAGCCTACTGTTGACTGGAGGTCTTACTGATAAAATAAGCAGTTGGTTAAGGCATATTTTGTGTGTTATATGTATTGCATACTGTATTCTTACAATAAAGTGAGCTAGAGAGAAGAAAATGTTGAGAAAATCATAAGGAAGAGAAAATACACTTACAGTACTGTATCATATTTATCCATAACCTAGGTTTATTTCCTCTGTTTATAAGATGAATCACCTATCAGTGCCTACATCAGTATTATCTACAAGATACAAAACACTAGATGTCATACATATTACTAACAGTAGACATCAAAAATGAAAAGATAATATGAAAAAGAAATTGATATTTATTTACAGGTATAACGATTCATGCATTGGTAATGAAGGGGCAGAACTATGATTGTTTTATGGTAGCCTAGTGTAATACATATGATTGCTTCACAGTAGCCTATCCTGCACACTAATGAATGAATCATTATCAATTTTTATAGCATGCAATGTTTCAGTCATATTCATAGTACAGTATTGGAAACATCATTACATTAAAAAAACTCCCTTACCTGTGATGATAGGCTGATATGAAGTTTCTCCAATTACGAGAGAGAAGCATACCATACAGTAATGTAATTATTTGAAAGCAAAGTTATGAAACAGAAAACTAACACATTATTAACTTTACATTAAATGTCACTCACGCTATGTGTTTGTAAGGATAGGCTATCTGCTTCAGTAAAAGTTTTGCACACTATGTTGTACATGTACATTTTTGCATATTTATTGAAAAATTTAACCTGTAAGTGGACCCACACAGTTCAAACCCATGTTCAAGGGTCAACTGTAGTTTCATTGGACTGAAAAGTAGAGAACACTTAGTGGAATAATGAAAGCTAAGAATTGAAAGATAGACTTGTATAATTTTAAAGTTAGCTAGAATGTTTGTTTGATATACTCATTTTTCATTCTATAGGGAAAGAAGGAGACTTAGAATAGAATGTGTAATCATACACATTACTAATTGTGTTATCCTAGAGTAACACAATTAGTAATGGATAAGTTTGTTCACTTAATTCCTAATCCAAATTTTTGTTATTTTATGCCTTGGCAACTATAGAAGATCCTTGAATGTTAAAATAAGGAGTTTAGAGTTTATTCAACTGGCTGTGTTTTTTGTTGCTGTTTTTGTTTTGTTATGTTAGAGAGTGGCAAAATAGAACATGATCTTAAGATCTATATGTTGGAAGTGAGCAGAATAGATTATGGACGAAGTGGAAAGACTCAAACATGAAAAATGGTCATTTTGATAGAGCAGACCTGAGTTACGGTAGTTGCAGTAGAACTGGAAAGAGGCTTGGCATGAATTTGGGTATCAATTAAGTAACAATAGTCATTGTGCCGTAACAATCTTGAAACCCTGATTGTGTAGAAGGGGCAGGACATGGATGTTGGGGTTGAACTATCAACTCTTTTATTATGCAGGTTTGGATTGTATTAGCTCTTCAAATAAGTCCATATTACAGTTGTAATTTAAACCTAACTATAAATAAAATAAACAAGTTTTAAAAGGATAATAAGGCTTTAATATTGACAGTAGATATGGGAGAAAGAGGAAATAAAAAGCTGAGAAGGTGAGCCTCGATTACTAATGGAATAATGTGACAAGTGGCAGGGGGAAGTGTGAGGCGCTTTTTATGTTATGTAGTACATAGTGATGAGTTTGTTTTGGAAATATTAAACTTGATAATTTTTACCACATAAGTGGAAATTTTCCAGCAGGGAAGTAGCAATAAGGGTTAGAAATTCAGAGAGGCCAAACTGGATTGAAAAGTCATGCTTACAAAAGTTGTCTTCTTGGAGTCAAAAGGATGTTAAGGCAAAGGAAGGGAAAGGACAAAATTTGAAATATACACATTAAGGACTGTGACCTTTTATTAGGCATATATTAGTTCTCTGCTGGTCTAGGTGTGTGGTAGTCAAAGGAATGGGTGAAAATCTTTGCGTTCAGGTAGCTAACCGATGAGTGTTTCTCAAAGCAAAACCTTTGACCTACTTTACGATCTGGCTGAGTATCAAATGGTCCAGAGGGGAAAAAGGATGAAACATTGCTTGAAATAGCTTTAATAAATATGAAATGCAGGATTAATTATGATATCATCATCAGATTACTTTCTCAATACACTCTCAATTGCATTCTCCGTAATGGTTCATGACTATTATATCCTTGGTTGCTCAGGTACTGTGAGGGAAATATTGCTCACTTGGTCTTTGCTAACATTCGGTTAGCCAGGAGAAAGTCAGGTGCTTTCATGCTATTGTTTATATTTGTGAAATTTGCATATTATTTTATTGAGTTATATCCCGAATTCACAAAAGTGGACCAGGGAAATAAGATGATTTGTCAAAGTATGAGACTAATGTAACTCACAGTAAAGTAAACAGAAGAGAAAATAAGTGGATTTACAAGTGTATTATTTCCACCAGGCAGCCCAAAAAGAAGAGTTACATAGAAAATATGATGATAAACATCTGAAAATTGGATTTTGACTGTGTATCTACTTACCCTCTTTCCCTGGCACCCTGGCAATAATGAAACTATCAAACAATGCTTGACATCATGAAAGTTTTCGCTTAAATTTCCAAAAAAAGGAAGCATAATGATCTCTTTGTAAAGCAGTCAAAACTGTCTTTCAGGGAAAGAGTAAAATAACACTTTTTGTAATAAAACGGATCAGTTTTTGTCATGAAAGGCTAAAAAGATTCTAAAAGTAAAGTGACATTTTTCAGAGCTGAAGATATCTTTGCCAAAACAAGCATGCTTATTTCTGATCATGTTGTAAAGTTAGTTATAAGCCTATTTAACACAAAGGGGAAAATAATTTCTTTGATCAAATGACTGCTGGTTGTCACATCATATTAGGCATACAGTGTAAAGTAAAAATTGCTATCATGTATGTGTTCTAGATAGATAGATGATATTATAGGTCTTTGGAGGTAGAGTAAGAGGAGCTCATGACAATTACCTTTATCTCCTTAGTGAAGAAGGAGATTGGGCCACGATTTGAGTGGCTTGATGATCTTAGGAAGGTAAATTGTATTTAAGGGTTATTCAAGAATTGATAGGTGCAGACTATAAACCTACACTAAAAAGTTAAAGAAAATGTAAAACTACTTGGGGGTATTGTAGGGAACTTCACGGGAAACAAGAAATTATCGTGGAGCACAGTCGAAGATAATAGAGCTGGGCCTCATTGGAGCAAGAAAGCTTGTTTTTCTTCCCCTTTGTGGGATTGCCTGGTGGCTTGGAAATGCTTCCCACTGCATGACTGTTCCGTTCTGCTCTCTAAAGATTACCTTTTTTAGAAAGTAAGACTTTGCTAGTTATCTTCTGTGTCTTCAGTTTGCACATGGCACCGTATTGGCTGCCTCAGTCTTTTGTTTCAAGTGCAATTTCTTGGGAAGAGAGACTTTGGTCCAGTTAGGGACAGTTATGTGGTAAGGGTTTAGAGGACATCCTTTGCAGATTATCATTGGTTCTCTGCGAATCAGAGGTGAGCAGTCAGACATCTCTAATATAGACAAAAGATGAAAATGATAAAGGTGAGTGTCTGTGAGGACCACCTGAAATTCTTTTTCATAAAGGATGCTGTAGGGTGTGATTTAATAAATTTCTAGAGTAAATATAAGACCCCCAAACCAAGAGAGAAAATTTGGGGACTGTTGGAAGGCTGCTAGCATTTCTGCATGTCTTGTGAGTAGAGGCACTGACTGCCTTTGTTTGGAACTGTCTCTAAAGGATATTTGTAGAGTGAACAGGCTTGGACAAAAAAGATAATGTCTCCCCTTGGGAAAAAGGGTTGGTTTGCTGACTGTTCAGTATAATAAAGATGGTATCTTCCTCCAGGGCGAGGTCTAGGCTGACTTACTACCCATTATAAAAGATTCAGGTTCCCTGAGCTCGGGATTTCTTTCCTGTATGTATCCCACTATGTGTGCAGGTGACAACTGGCCTTTTTCTTTTTGCTCTGTGAGTCTTGTAACTTGGGGAACTGATGCAAGTGTTGGTACTCTGGCTACTACTATTCCTATAATGGCCAGTGGCCCTTTGTCACTAATGCAGGAGTCTTGTGTCTTCTGCCACCATCCATGAAACTGTGGCAGGCTGAATTAGCTTGCAAGTAGGGGAAAATCTCAGATCCTTCACAGTTCTTGACAGAATTATCCAGATTTTAAGATAGACATTGTGTTTTAATGGTTGCCTATGGGGGCCTAGGGTAAGGAGGCAAGTGAAACTGAAAAGTGGACTGATAATTGGGAAGAGAGGAGAGTGTGAGGTAACCGAAAGTCTTAACCAGGGACAAAATAGAGAGTGAGTGTAGTGAGAGAGTGGGTGACAGGAGAGTAAGAAAATTTTGGACCCCTAATCTGGGGTACTGTATAAGCTTCATAGAAGTTTCTACTTACTACCTTTGAATACTAACTTCTGGTTTCTCCAATTTCAATTTCACCAATTTATTGCTTATATGTCTTCTTCACTTCTTGATTTATACAAACACTTGATTTCTAGTGGTTTATTTTTGTAAGTTATTTGACAGTGAACAGTTTGATTGCTCCCAGATATCCCATATGTAACCCATATGCCAACTAGAGATTCCCTTCTCCTAAGAGATTGGTTTGAGCCTCCCTCCATTATGAAATTTGAAAAGTCAAATGCTCTCCCACAAATTTCTGTGAATTAATGAGGGGATTTTTATTTCCACGTCACCTTTGGATCTGAATCCCTGTCTCCTCAGATTTCTTGCTATTTATTCTGTCCCTAGTGGCTCTTCCTTTATCATCAGACTGATGTCACTCAAACGTGAAACTCAGTCCCTTCCTTGAGTAGCACCTGCCCCACTCCATGTTCTCTGTCTTTGTTGTAGAGTTTACCATTATTTGGGGGAAGTGTCATAGTAATTCAAGCAACTCTTAAGTGTCAGTTATCCTCTTATAAGTGCTCTTCGATTCCTCTTTTGGTTACTTGCCCATCTTCTATCTTTTTTATTGATACATCGTTCTTAGAAACATAATTATAATGTGCTATTATATATAATATTTATGTATATACTGTATATACTTAATATATAATTTGTATATTATAACGTCATGGTAACAATAATAGTAACAATGTAAATTATTTTCTTATTCATAACAATTCAGCACTTACTCAAATTAGCTCTGAATTTCTCTTTGCAGTTAGAAGAGCTCAGTTGAAGCTTTAAATTCCTTGGCAGGGCTAATATGTTCAACGTTTAGACAAAAATTACTTTTCTCTCCAGGCCTAGTATGTATACATAAGCTTATGTGCTTGTATATGAATTGAGATAGAGTTCCTTTGCGTGATTACAATTATTTAATGCTTTTCATCTTTTACCAATTGCTTATTTTGTTTTTCTTCTAAGATATTATTTATTCATTTTTATTTGTATATTTTACTCACATAGAGTAACATTCTCTTTATGACATGCAGTTCTTTGGGTTTTGACAAAGGCATAGAGTTATGTAACTGCCACCACAACCATAAAATAGAATGGTTCCATTACACCTGAAACGCCCTCATTCTTTCCCTTTTTAAACAACTCCTGTCCCCACCCCCTACACCTGGCAACAACTGGTCCATTCCCTGTCCCTGTAGTTTTGCCTTTTACATGATATCATATGAGTGGCCTCACACGACATGTAGACTTTTGGCTCTGGTTCTTTCATTTAGCAAAATGAAATTGAGACTTATCCATGGTGTGTGAATCAATACTTTGTTCCTAGAAATCTCTGAGTACTATTTCTTTGAGTGAATATACCATAATTTATCCATTTACTTTATTGAAGGAAATCTGAGTGGTTTCCACTTTGGGTGATTATGAATACGGTTGCTGTAAACATTTGCGTACAGGTTTTGGTGTGAATACGTTTTTATCTCTTGGATAAGTATCTAGGAATGCGAATGCAATGTTATATGATAGATGTGTGTTTACTTTTATAAGACATTGACAAACTGTTTTCCAAAGTGACAGTACCATTTGCATTCCTGCTAGCAAAGTATAGAGTGCCAGTTGCTCCACTCCTAACTAATACTTGATGTTGTCAGGATTTTTGTTGTTGTTGTTATTCTAATAGCTATGTAGTAGTATCTCATTGTAGTTTTACTTTCCTTTGTCCTAATGAGTAGTGGTATTGAGCATCTTTTCCTATGTTTCCTTGAATCCACATATATTCTTTGATGAAGTGTTTGTTTAGATCATTACTCATTTATTTATTTTTTTTTAACATCTTTATTGGAGTATAATTGCTTTACACTGGTGTGTTAGTTGCTGCTTTATAACAAAGTAAATCAGCTATACATTTACATATATCGCCATATCCCCTCCCTCTTGTGTCTCCCTCCCACTCTCCCTATCCCACCCCTCCAGGTGGTCACAAAGCACCGAGCTGATCTCCCTGTGATATGCGGCTGCTTCCCACTAGCTATCTGTTTTACATTTGGTAGTGTATATATGTCCATGCCACTCTCTCACTTCGTCCCAGCCTACCCTTCCCCTCCCTGTGTCCTCAAGTCCATTCTCTACATCTGTGTCTTTATTCCTGTCCTGCCCCTAGGTTCTTCAGACCTTTTTTTTTTTGGTTTCCATATATATGCATTAGCATATGGTATTTGTTTTTCTCTTTCTGACTTATTTCACTCTGTATGACAGTCTCTAGGTCCATCTACCTCGCTACAAATAACTCAATTTCGTTTCTTTTTATGGCTGAATAATGTTTCATTGTATATATGTGCCACATCTTCTTTATCCATTCATCTGTCGATGGACGCTTAGGTTGCTCATTACTCATTTATTAATTTGGGATATTTGTTTGCTTATTATTGAGTTTTTGAGAGTTGACTGTATATCCTAGATCCAAGTATTTTGTCAAAAATGTGATTTGCAGGGGCTTCCATGGTGGCGCAGTGGTTGGGAGTCCACCTGCTGATGCAGGGGACGTGGGTTCGTGCCCCGGTCCGGGAGGATCCCACATGCCGCGGAGTGGCTGGGCCCGTGAGCCATGGCCGCTGAGCCTGCGCGTCCAGAGCCTGTGCTCTGCGATGGGGGAGGCCGCAGCAGTGAGAGGCCCGCGTACCGCAAAAAAAAAAAAAAAAATGTGATTTGCAAATATTTTCTCCCAGTCTGTGTCTTGTCTTTACACATTTTAAACCGTATCTTTTACAGAACAGGTATTATTTTGGTATATCTAATTTATCAGTTTTTCTTCCATGGATCATATTTTGGTATCATGCTGAAGGACTCTGCTTAAACTAAGGTTGAACAGATATGCTCTTTTTTAAGACTTACTCTCTACCTCCATACATTCATAGCCTCCCACATTATCAGTATCACTCCCCAGTTTGGTCCTTAAAAAATGTTTACCAGGGGTGAACCTACATTGACACCTCATAATCGCCCAAGGTCCATAATTTAACTTAGGAGTTGTACATTCTGTGGGTTTGGACAAATGTATAATGACAAATATCCATCATTATAATATCATGCAGAGTATTTCCACTGCTCTATTCATCTCTCTCCCGCAACCCCTGACATCCACTGATCTTTTTATTGTGTACATAGTTTTGCCTTTTCCAGAAAGTCGTATGGTTGGAATCATACAGTATGTAGCCTTTTCAGATTGGCTTCTTTCACTTAGTAATATGCATTTAAACTCCCTAACCCCTGCTGATGTCTTTTCACGGCTTGATAGCTCGTGCCTTTTTAGTGCTGAATGTATTTCATTGTCTGGTGTACCACAGTTTATTTATTCATTCACCTACTGAAGGACAGCTTGCTTGGTTCCAAGTTTTGGCAATTATGGACAAATCTATTAACGTCCACACACAGTGTTTTTGTGGGGGCATAATTTTTCACTCCTATGGGTACACATCAAGGAGTACTACTGCTGGATCATAGGTAAGAGTACGTTTAGTTTTGTAAGAAAAAGCCAAACTGTCTTCCAAGATGGCTGTACCATTTTGCATTCCTATAAGCGATGAATGAGGGCTTCTGTTGTTCCGTATCCTTGCCAGCATTTGATGTTGTCATTATTCTGATCTTGGCCATTCTAATAGGTGTAGAGTTGTATCTCATTGTTTCAGTTTGCATTTCCCTGATGACATACGATGCAGAGCATCTTTTCATACGCTTGTTTGCCATCAGTATATCTTCTTAGGTGAGGTGTCTGTTAAGGTATTGGCTCATGATTTAATCGAGTTGTTGTTTTTCTTATTGTTGAGTTTTAAGAGTTCTTTGTATATTTTGGATAATAGTCCTGTATCAGATGTGTCTGTTGCAAATCTTTTCTCTCAATCTGTGGCTTAGCTTATAATGCTCTTGATATTTTCTTTTGCAGAGAAGAAGTTTTAAATCTTAATGTAGCCCAGTTTATAAATTATTTCCTTCATGGATTCTGCCAATGGTGGTGTATCTAAAAAGGCATCATCATACCAGAAGCCATCTAGGTTTTCTCCTAGGAATTTCATAGCTTTGCATTTTACATTTAGGTCTGTGATCAATTTGGAATTAATTTTTGTGAAGAGTGTATGATCTGTGTCTAGATTCGTCATGTGAAAGTCCAATTGTTCCAGCACCATTTGTTAAAAAGACTGTCTGTTCTCCATTTTAGTACTTTTGCCCTTTTGCCAAAGATCAGTTAGGTATATTTATGGGGATGTATTTCTGGGCTCTATATTATGTTCCATTGTTCTGTTTGTCTATTCTTTTACCAATAGCACAATGTTTTGATTATTTCAGCTTTATAGTAAGTCTTGAAATCAGGTAGTGTCATTCCTCCAACTTTGTTTTTCTCCTTCAATGTTGTGTTGGCTCTTCTTGGTCATTTGCCTCTTCCCACAAACTTTAAAACAATTTGTTGCTATCCATAAAATAATTTGCTGGGATTTTGACTGGATGTGCCTTGAATCCATAGATCAAGTTGGGAAGAACTGACATCTTGACAATACTGAGTCTTCCTATCCAGGAACATAGAATATCTCTCCATTTATATAGTTCTTCTTTTATTTTATTCACCAGAGGTTTGTAGTTTTCCTTGGATAGATCATGTACATATTTTGTTAGGTTTATATCTAAGTATTTTATTTTTTGGTGCTAATGTAAATGATATTGTTTTTATTTCAAATGCACTTGTTCATTGCTAGTATATGGAAAATCAGTTGACTTTTGCATATTTAGCCTTTTATCCTGCACCCTTGTTATAACTGCTTATAAATCCCAGGAGTTTTTATTGCTGTTGTTGTTGATTCTTTTAGATTTTCTACACAGATTATCATGTCATCTGTGAACAAAGACAGTTTTATGTCTTCCTTCCCAATCTGTAGATCTTTCATTGCCTTTTATAGCATTAGCAAGGACTTCCGGTACAATGTTTAAAGGAGTGGTGAGGGGGGAAAATCCTTACCTTGTACTTGTTCTCAGTGGGAAAACTTTGAGTTTCTCACCATTAAATATGACATTAGCTGTAGTTTTTTTGTAAATAGTCTTTGTCAAGTTGAGAAAGCTCCTCTCTACGCCTAGTTTACTGAAAGTTTTTACCATTAATGTGTGCTGGTTTTTGTCAAAAGCTTTTTCTGCATCTATTGATATGATCATGTGATTTTTTTTTTCTTTTTTAAAAGTTTGTTGACATGATGGATTACCTTAGTTGATTAACCAACCTTGCATACCTGGATCAAATTCTACCTAGTCATGGGATTCTCCTTTGTTTTCTAGTAAGACATTTTATAGTTTTACATTTTACATTTATTATATGATCCATTTTGAGTTAATAAAGTATGAGGGGTGGGTTAAATTTTATGTGCTTTTCAGCTAATGGATGTCTATTGTTTTCTATTAAATTCATTTTATTAGGATTATAAGGTTAATTGAATTATTTAAAAATATGAGAAAGAGGAAGTTAAATTTAAAAAATAACCCTTAATCCCACCACCCCAAAATTGTCACTGTTAAACATTTTGGTGTGTTGCTTTCCACACTTTATTCTTTCTGCACTCAGTTTACAATAAATTGGGGAAGATATGAAACCATTCACAAATGTATTTTTATATTGCTATTTTACTGATATAATTTATGTACCATAAAATTCACCCTTTTAACATGAACAATTTAGTGGTTTTAAGTATATTCACCAGGCTGTGCAACCGTCAGCACTACATAATTGCAGAATATATTCATCATCCTGAAAATAATTGCTCATATCCATTAGCATTCACTCTTCATTTCTCCCTCCTCCTAGCCCCTGAAAACTAATCAACTTAATTATCTCGATGGATTTGCCTATCCTGGAAATTTTATATAAATGGAATGATACAATATGTGGCCTTTATGTCAGCCTTCTTCCACTTAGTGTAATGTTTTCAAAGTTCAACCATGACATAGCATGAATTAGTACATCATTTCTTTTTATGTATGAGTAATATTCCATTGTATGGATATGCCAAATTTTGTTTATACATTCTTTAGTTGATTGATACTTTGAGTAGTTTCTACTTTTGGCTATCATGAATAATTCTGCTATGAACGTTTGTCTACAAAATTTTGTGTGGACATATTATTCAATTCTCTTTGTTTTATACCCAGGAGGGGAATTCCTGGGTCATACGGTAACTCTAACTATTTTAGGAACTGCCAAGCTGTTTTCAAAATAGCTTTACCATTTAAATTCACACAGCAACGTTTGAGGTTTCCAAATTCTCCACATGTTAACCGACACTTGCTATTTCCCATTTTTAAAAATTATAGTCATCCTAGTGGATATGGAATAGTATCATCTTGTGGTTTGCATTTATCTAAATGACTAATCATGTTGAGCATCATTTCATGTGCTTATTGACCATTTGTACAATATATCTACTCTAGGGAAATGTCTATTCAAGTTCTTTGCCCATTTAAAAATCGTGTTGCCTGTTTATTGTAGAACTGTTAAGACTTCTTTATATATTCTGGAACTATATCCTTATCCAGTATATTATGAGCAAATATTTTCTTCCACTCTGTGATTTGGATTTTCACTTCTTTGATAGTGTTCTTTAACACGTAAAATTTTTAGTTTTGATACAGTCCAAATTATCTCTCTTTTCTTTGGTTGATTATGCTGTAGGTGTCATATTAATAAATTGTCACCTAAAGCAGGGTGATAAAGATTTGCACCTATGTTTTCTTCTAAGAATATTATAACTTTAGCTCTAACATTTAGGTTATTGATTCATTTTGAGTTACATTTTGGATATGGTATGAGAGAGGCATCCAGTTCAGTCTTTTGCACATGCATATCCAGTTGTCCTAGCACCATTTGTCAAAAACTATTCTTTGCTTTATTGAATTGTCTGGGCAACCTTGTCAAAAACCATGTGACTATGGATGTATGATTTACTTATGAGTGCTCAATTCTGCTCCATTGATCTATATGTCTATCTTTATGGGAGTAGCATGCTGTCTTGATTATTGCACTTTTGTAGTATGTCTTGACATCAAGAAGAGTGACTTCTCTAACTTTCTTTTTTGTAGATGGGTTTCGTTTTTCTGAGTCTTGCATCACCAATGAATTTTAGGATCAACTTGCCAGTTTCTTTTTTTTAACCTTTTATTTTTTTGTTGAAGTATAGTTGATGTACAATATTATATAAGTTACAGGTGTACAATATAGTGATTAACACTTTTTCAAGGTTATAATCCATTTATAGTTATTATAAAATATTAGCTATATTCCCCATGTTGTACAATATATCCTTGTAGCTTATTTTATACATAATAGTTTGTACCTCTTAAAAAAGGAGTTGGAATTTTGATATAATTGTGTTGAATCTGTAGATTAATTTGGGGAATATTGGTATCATACCAATATTAAGTCTTCTAATCTTGGAACTTGGGATGTCTATTTATTTGTATTTTTTAAAATCAGCTTTATGAGGTAAATTGACATATAAAATTGTAAGATACTTAGAGTGTACACTGTGGTGATTGGATATACATGATGAGAAGATTCTTCCCATCTAGATAATTAACACATACATCAGCTTTCTCTTTTTTTTTTGGTGAAAAAATTTAAGTTCTATTCTCTTAGCAAATTTCAATGATATGGTACAGTGTCATCAACTGTAGTCACCATGTTTTGCAGTAGATCTTCAGATCTGATTCATATTATAGCTGAAAGTTTGTACCCTTTATGCAGCCTCCCTGCCAACCACTTTTCTACTCTCTGTTTCTATGATTTTTGACTATCTTTTTAGATTCCACATATGATACCATGAGGTTTTTGTCTTTTTCTGTAGGGCTTATTTCACTTAGCATAATGCCCTCAAGGTCCATCAGTGTTGTTGCAAATTATTGCAAAAAATTGCAAACTATTTCCTCCTTTCTCAGGGCTGAATAGTATTCCATTATATATATATATATATATATATATCACATTTTCATTATGTGTTCATCCATTGATGGACAAAGTTGTTTGCATATCTTGGCTATTGTGAATAATACAGTGAACATGGGTGTTGTATAAAAGGAGAAAAGGTTAGCAGTCCCCTCGACAAGGATGGAAGAGGGCTTGCACAGCAACAGGGATGCAGAGGGCAAAGCGGAGACATTCCTGGACAGAGGGTTGGTGCCGACCAGCACTCACCAGCCTGAGAGGCTTGTCTGCCTGCCCGCTGGGGCGGGTGGGGGCTGGGAGCCGAGTCTCTGGCTTCAGAAGTCAAATCCCAGGGAGAGGACTGGGGTTGGCTGCATGAACACAGCCTGAAGGGGGCTAATGCACCACAGCTAGCCAGGAGGGAGTCCAGGAAAAAGTCTGGAACTGCCAAAGAGGCAAGAGACCATTGTTACTGGGTGCGCGAGGAGAGGGGATTCAGAGTACCACCTAGATGAGTGCCAGAGACTGGTGCGAGCCGCAGCTATCAGTGTGGATGCCAGAGACAGGCACAAAATGCTAACACTGCTGCTACAGTCACCAAGTAGCCTGTGTGTGCAAGCACAGGTCACTATCCACACCCTGCCTCCTGGGAGCCTGTGCAGCCTGCCACTGCCAGGGTCCCATGATCCATGGACAACTTCCCCTGGAGAGCACACGGTGCACCTCAGGCTGTTGCAGTGTCATGCTGACCTCTGCTGCCTCAGGCTTGGCCCACATTCCATACCCCTCCCTACCCCCAGTCTGAGTGAGCCAGAGCCCCCTAATCAGCTGTTGCTTTAACCCCATCCTGTCTGAGCGAAGAACAGATGCCCTCAAGCGAGCTACATGCAGAGGCAGGGCCAAATCCAAAGCTGAACCCCAGGAGCTGTGCAAACAAAGAGAAAGGGAAATTTCTCCCAGCAGCCTTAGGATCATCAGATTAAATCTCCACAATCAACTAGACGTACCCTATATCAGTGGAATACCTGAATAGACATTGAATCATCCCAAAATTGAGGCGGTGGACATTGGGAGCAACTGTAGACTTGGGGTTTGCTTTCTGCATCTAATTTGTTGCTGGTTTTATGTTTATCTTAGTTTAGTATTTAGAGTTTATTATCATTGGTAGATTTGTTTATTGATTTGGTGGCTCTCTTCCTTTTTTTTTAATATATAGATAGATATATTTGTTTTTTTCCTTTTTGTGAGTGTGTATGTGTATGCTTCTTTGTGTGATTTTGTCTGTATAGGTTTGCTTTTACCATTTGTCCTATGGTTCTGTTTGTCCATGGTTTTTTACTTTTGTTTTGTTTTGTTTTGGATAGTTTTTAGCACTTGTTATCATTGGTGGATTTTTTTTTGCTTTGGTTGCTTTCTTTTCTTTTTATTACTTTTAAATTATTTTATTTTATTTTATTTTATTTTGCAGTACGCGGGCCTCTCACTGTTGTGGCCTCTCCCATTGCGGAGCACAGGCTCCAGACATGCATGCTCAGTGGCCATGGCTCACGGCTCACGGGCCCAGCCGCTTCGTGGCATGTGGGATCTTCCCGGACCGGGGCATGAACCCGCGTCCCCTGCATCGGCAGGCGGACTCTCAACCACTGCACCACCAGGGAAACCCTAAATTTTTTATTTTTAATAATTTTATTTTAATAACTTTATTTTATTTTTTTCTTTGTTTCTTTTTATCTACCTTTGCTTCTGAGCCGTGTGGCTCACAAGGTCTTCGTGCCCTGGCCAGTGTCAGGCCAGAGCCTCTGGGGTGGGAGAGCTGAGTTCAGAACATTGGTCCACCGGAGACCTCCTGGTTCTATGTAATATCAAACAGCGAAAGCTCTCCCAGTGATCTGCATCTCAGAGTAAAACCCAGCTCCACCCAACGACCATCAAGCTACAGTGCTAGACACCCTATACCAAACAACTAACAAGACAGGAACACAACCTCACCCATTAGCAGAGAGGCTGCCTAAAATCATAATGAGGTCACAGACACCCCAAAACACACCACCGGACGTGGTCCTGCCCACCAGAAAGACAAGATTCAGCCTCATCCACCAGAACACAGGCACCAGTCCCCTCCACCAGGAAGACTACACAACCCACTGAACCAACCTTACCCACTGGGGGCAGACACCAAAACAGTGGGAACTATGAACCTACAGCCTGTGAAAAGGAGAACCCAAACACAGTAAAATAAGCAAAATGAGAAGACAGAGAAGCACACAGCAGATGAAGGAGCAAGGTAAAAACCCAGACCAAATAAATGAAGAGGAAATAGGCAGTCTACCGGAAAAAGAATTCAGAGAAATGATAGTAAACATGATGCAAAATCTTGGAAATAGAATGGAGAGAATACAAGAAACATTTAACAAGGACCTAAAAGAACTAAAGAGCAAACAAACAATCATGAACAACACAATAAATGAAATTAAAAGTTCTCTAGAAGGAATCAATAGGAGAATAACTAAGGCAGAGGAACAGATAAGTGACCTGGAAGATAAAAGAGTGGAAATAACTACTGCGGAGCAGAATAAAGAAAAAAGAATGAAATGATTTGAGGACAGTCTCAGAGACCTCTGGGACAACATTAAGTGCACCAACATTCGAATTATAGGGGTCCCAGAAGAAGACAAAAAGAAAGGGACTGCGAAAATATTTGAAGAGATTATAGTTGAAAACTTCCCTAATATGGGAAAGGAAATACTCAATCAAGTCCAGGAAGTGCAGAGAGTCCCATACAGGATAAATCCAAGGAGAAACACGCCAGGACACATATTAATCAAACTATCAAAAATTAAATACAGAGAAAAAATATTAAAAGCAACAAGGAAAAACCAACAAATAACATACAAGAGAATCCCCATAAGGTTAACAGCTGATCTTTCAGTAGAAACTCTGCAAGCCAAAAGGGAGTGGCACAATATATTTAAAGTGATGAAAGGTGAAAATCTACAACCAAGACTACTCTACCCAGCAAGGATCTCATTCAGAGTAGATGAAGAAATTAAAACCTTTAGAGACAAGCAAAAGCTGAGACAGTTCAGCACCACCAAACCAGCTTTACAACAAATGCTAAAGGAACTTCTCTAGACAAGAAACACAAGAGAAGGAAAAGACCTACAATAGCAAACCCAAAACAATTAAGAAATGGTAATAGGAACATACATATCAAAAATTGCCTTAAATGTAAATGGATTAAATGCTCCAACCAAAAGACATAGACTGGCTGAATGCATACAGAAACAAGACCCGTATATATGCTGTCTACAAGAGACCCACTTCAGACCTAGGGACACATACGATGGAAAATTGAGGGGATGGCAAAAGAGATTCCATGCAAATGGAAATCAAAAAAAGCTGGAGTAGCAATTCTCATATTAGACAAAATAGACTTTAAAATTGCCCTTTCATTTTCTTGGTGGTTTTCTTTACCGTGCAGAAGGTTTTTAATTTGATATAGTCCTACTTGTTTACTTTTTCTTTTGTTGCCTTTGTTTTTGGTGTCGAATCCAATAAATCATTACGAAGACCACTGTCACAGAGCTTACCGCCTATGTTTCTTTTAGGAGTTTTATGGTTTCAGGTCTTACATTCAAGTGTTTAATCCATTTAGAGTTGATTTTGGAATATTGTGTAAAATAGGTGTGTAAGTCTCCTTTATTTCAACAGTATTTTGAAATTTTCAGTGTTCAAGTAATTTCTTCTCGAAAATTTGTTCGTAAGTGTTTTCTATGGTGTTGCAAAGGGAATTGTTTTAGTAATTTCATTTTCAGATTTTTCATTGCTAGCGTATAAAACACAACTTTTATATATTGTTCTTGTATCCTGCAACCTTGCTAAACTCATTTACTAATCCTATCAGTTTTTCAGTTGGTTTGTAAGAATATTCTTTATACATTAATTTTTATAGATTGAATCAGCTTTATATTCCTGTGACTAACCCATGTGGTCATTGTGTATATAATTTTTTATATGCTGCTGAAATTAGCTTGCTATTATTTTGTTGGAGATTTTTGTATCTGTATTGGTAAGGGATACTGATCTGTAATTTTGTCTTACTGTGATGTCATTGCATGCTTTTGGTATCAGGGTGATACTGACCTTAGAGAATCAGTTGGGAAGTATTTCCTCTTTTTTTTGGAGGAATATATATAAAGTGATGGTATTAATCCTTCTTTAAACATTTGGTAGAATTCATTAGTGAGGCTGTATGGTCCTGGGCCCATATTTGTTGTAACTTAAAAAAAAATTGATATTCAATCTCTCTTTCTGTTCTGTATCTATTCATATTTTCTACCTTTTCTTGAGTCGGTTTTGGTTGGTTGTGTTTTTCTAGTAATTTGTCCACTTTCATCTATATGATCTATTTTTTTGTAAGCAGCTTATCCCCTTGTAATCCTTTTTATGTAGGTTGGTAGCACTGTTCCCTTTTTAATTCCTTATTTTAGTAATTTTAGTCTTCTCTCTTTTTGTAATTGGTTAGTCTAGCTAAAGATTTATCAGTGTTTTTGATATTTTCCATGAATGAATTTTTGTTTTCATTGATTTTCTCTCGTTTTTCTATACTCTATTTCTGCATGTCTTACATTTAGCTTGCTTTTGTTTTTCTTTTTTTTTTTTTTTTTTGTGTGGTACGTGGGCCTCTCATTGTTGTGGCCTCTCCCATTGTGGAGCACAGGCTCTGGACGCACAGGCTCAGCGGCCATGGCTCACGGGCCCAGCCGCTCCACAGCATGTGGGATCTTCCCAGACCGGGGCGCGAACCTGCGTCCCCTGCATCGGCAGGTGGACTCTCAACCACTGCGCCACCAGGGAAGCCCTGTTTTTCTAATTTCTTATGACAGAAAATTAGGTTGAGATCTTTCTTTTTTAAACTGTAGTAAATGCCTTTACCACTATAAATGGTATAAATTTAAATGGTATAAATTGTATAAATTTACTCCCTCAAAGCACTTCTTTTTCTGTATCCCCTAAATTTTGATATGGTTTTGTTTTGCTTCATCTCAAAGTATTTACTCATTGGTTATTGAAGAGTGTGTTGTTTTATTTCTAACATATTTGTGAGCTTTCCAAACTTCTTTGTTATTGATTTCTAATTTCTTTATATCATGGTTGTAGAAACATATCTTGTATGATTTCAATCCTTTTGAATTTATTGAGACTTATTTTGGGGGCTAGTATATGGCCTATAATGGAGAATGTTGCATGTGCACTTGAGAAGAATATGTATTTCTGCTGTTGTTGGGCAGAGGGCTCTAAAGATGCCTGTTCGATTTAGTTCAGTAGTCCCCAAACTTTTTGGCACCAGGGACCAGTTTTGTGGAAGACAATTTTTCCACAGACCAGCTGAGGGGGGATGATTTGGGGATGATTCAAGGGCATTATACTTATTGTGCACTTTATTTCCATTGTTATTACACTGTAATATATAATGAAATAATTATACAACTCACCATAATGCAGAATCAGTGGGAGCCCTGAGCTTGTTTTCCTGCAACTAGATGGTCCTATGTGGGGGTGATGGGACACAGTGACACCCAAAGTGTGTTGCTTATGTCCAGTCTACTCCATAAGATGCAGCTTGTCACTTGGCACTCACTGATAAAGTTTTGATATGAGCTTGCAAACAATTGATTTACTATGGTCTCTGTGAAGAGACCATACATTAGTTCTATGCTAATAATAATCTGTATTTGCAGCCGCTCCCCAGCCTAGCATCACCACCTCAGCTCCATCTCAGATCATCAGGCATTAGATTCTCATAAGCAGCATGCAACCTAGATCCCTTGCATGTGCCTTTCATAGTAGGGTTTGTGCTCCTATGAGAATCTAAGGCCACCGCTGATCTTACAGGAGGTGGAGCTTAGGTGGTAATGAGAATGATGGGGAGCAGCTGTAAATACAGATGAAGCTTCACTTGCTCACCCGTTGCTCACCTTCTAATGTGTGGCCTGGTTCCGGTACTGGTCCGTGGCCCCGGGGTTGGGGATTCCTGGTTTAGTTGGTTTATAATGTTGTTCAAGTTGTCTATTTCTTTGCTGATCTTCTGTCTAGTTTGATGCGTTATTGAAAGTTGAGTATTGAAGTCTCCAACTATTATTTTTGAACTGTTACACCCTTTAATTCTGTCAGTTTTTTCTTCTTGTATTTTGTGGCTCTGTTCAGCATGTATATGTTAATGATTGTTATGTATTCTTGAAGGATTGTCAATCTTATCATTATAAAGTGTCATTCTTTGCCTCTAGTAATAATTTTTATCTTAAAGTCTGTTTGGTCTAACATTGATATAGCCTCTTTACCTCTCTTTTGGTTTCTGTTTGCATGGTATATCTTTTTCCATCCTTTCACCTTCAGCATGTTTGTGCCTGAATATGAAGTATGTCTATTGCAGATGTCTTTTTGAATGATTCTGTTAAACCATTTTGCCAGTATCTGTCTTTTAATTGTTGTATTTAATCCATTTACATTTAATGTAATTACTGATGAGGAGATAATGAAGGACTTATTTCTTCTACTTTGCTACTTGTTTTCTATATGTCATTTTTTTGTTTCTTAATTCCTTATTATTTTCATTCAATACTTATTTGCTTTGTACCATTTTAATTTTCTTTTTGTTTCCTTTACTATACATTTTTGAGTTATTTTCTTAGTGGTTGCTGTGAGGATTACCATCAATTTCTTTCTTTTTAAAAAATTTCTTAATATATAGCAGTCTAGTTAGGATTTTTATCAGCATAATTTCAATATACAAAATTTTGCTCCTAAATTCCTGGAACCAGGAAATCTCCCAGTATTTGCTAAGAGGCTCTCTGTGTGTATTAGGGCAAACCTTTGACACTCAGCTGGGTAGCTGACAGCTCTTTCTTAACATTTACTTCCTGTGTGTACAGAACCTCAAGGTCAGCTAGAGGTGAGAACCTAGGTCCTTCTTAGACCTTCTCTGAGCATGCACACATTTCTATACATGTGTGTGTTCTTCTGGATTCCTAGGGAATATGTTGGAGTCTTTCAAAACTGTATGGACATCTCATTTCATAGTTTTTATTTTATTTATTTATTTTTAAAATTTTTTTTTGCGGTACACAGGCCTCTCACTGTTGTGGCCTCTTCCGTTGCGGAGCACAGGCTCTGGATGCACAGGCTCAGTGGCCATGGCTCACGGGCCCAGCCCAGCTGCTCTGTGGCATGTGGGATCTTCCTGGACCGGGGCATGAACCCGTGTCCCCTGCATCAGCAGGTGGACTCTCAATCACTTTGCCACCAGGGAAGCCCCATAGTTTTTATTTTTAAGCTTTTGTTTAGTCTATTGCTTGACCCAGATGTTATTCACTGTCTTAGGCAGCTATGAAAGTAAAACATTTTCCTGTAATTGTTTTCCATAAATGCTCCTGAGGGAAGGGCTTTTCACATTAGGTAAGTTCCAAGTCATTCAACTTCAGACAGACTGTTAAGTGGAGTCTCCCAGGGAACTACTAGACAGATAAAATAATGTGAACATTCTTTGGGACTAAGTCTTCAAAAAAGTTGCAGTTCCATTCTCTTTCTTCTGGTGGCTACAAGGCTGCACTAATAATGTGGGCTGTTACTTATCAAAGCTACTGCAGAGCAACATATTAGGAGATGGAACTAGAGGAAGTTAAGACACTTGTTCAAGGGTCAGATATAAAACGCATTTCTTATAAATAGCATATAGTTGGGTCTTGCTTTTCTAATACAATGCCTGCCTTTCAATTGGGTGTTCATAAGAACATTTATATTTAATGTGGTTTGGGTTAAGTCTGTCATCTTGCTGTTTGCTTTCTATATGTCCAGTCTGTTCTTTTCCCCCTCTTCTCTGCATTTTTTGAATTAAATATTAGTGGTTGCTGTACAGTTTATAGTGTACATCTTTAAATAATGAAAGTCTGCCTTCAAGAATTATACAAATTGTATAGTTCAGGAAGCCTATAATAGTACACTTTCAGTACACTCCTGACATTTATGCTATTAATATATATTAACAGTGTTTTTCCTATAGGTATGTGATAAATCCCATAATACATTATTTTGTTCTGATATCAATGATCTTTAAAGATATTTACATAATAAGAATAATATTCAAATATATTTACCCATGTGGTTACCATTCTAGTGCTCTTCATTCCTTTTATACAACCATATTTCCATCTGGTATCATTTCTTTCTGCCTGGAAGACATTTCTCCATGAAGGATATTAACATTTCTTATAGTATAGGTCTGTTAGCCAAATTCTTTTGGCTTTGTATGTCTGACAGTATATCTTTTCCTCATTTTTAAAAGATACTGTGATTATTTATACATGTCTGTATATTTTAAATCTCATTCTTTGTTTTCTATTTACCTTGCTTTTCTTAATGTCCCTTTTCCATTACACTGACATTTTAAATTATTTTTTAATTCACATTTCCCATTTATAATTTGGAATTTATACACTAGATTTGTCTTAGTGCTTGCCATTTACATTCAAGATTATGCATAATTATTAAATTCTACATCTTGACCTTCCTGCTAGTCATTTTACTCTTACCATATTTTCATGGATTACAATTGTTTTGTTTAGTCTTTTGAACTCCAGAATGTAGATAATATTATTGTTCTTTTATATAATTATTTCTTCTAAATATATATTATATATAACATATAAAGATTATTTATCTTTATTTTATAAATCCAGTTGTTTTTAGGCTTATATCCAAATTCACTAGTTTCTTTCCATATTTCTTTTTCTGGTCAGTTGGTTTTTTCCTCTGCAGGTGTTTTTTCCCCCTAAAATTAGTGCTTTAGAAGTTCCTTTAGTTAGTCAGTGGTTGGTTATTTCTTAATTTTCTAGCTGAAAATATTTTTATTTAGACCTATTAACTCTTAAACTCTTTTTAAAAAGGTTATTTTATTTTCTATATTCCATTATACCTCCTGTTGAGAAATGTGCTGTCAGTCCTATTGTCCTCTCTGTAGATGATCTGTCTCTTTTTCTTGAAGGTCTTCACATTTTTTTCTTTATCATTCTGTGGTGTTCTACAGATTCACTACAATGTGTCTAGGAGGAGACTTCAAAATAGTTATGCTTTTTGATATATATATTTTTTAAACTTCTGAATTCATGACTTTTATCAGTGTGGAGAATTATTATCTTCTTAAACTTAAAGAGGGAAAGAAGTTATGTAAAAATGAGTAGGAAGATTTAGAAAATAATAAAAGAGGAAAAAAAACAAATTTAGAAAGTAGGAACTCTAAGGTTTCAATAGAAATTTAGACAACATTAAAAAGAGAATTGATGAAGCGAAATCTGGATGTGCAGATGTTTCCCCAAATGCAGTCATTGTTCATTCATTCCTTTCCCTCTAATTCCTTGCACTTAGAAATCTGCTTCATTTTCCTTACTTTGCCAGAATCCAAGGTTTAGTCTCTTCTTCCCCCCACTCTCTCCAGTCCCAGAAGCTGTAGGTTCCTGGTATAGGCAATTGCTCCCAGAGAAAATTAAGCTTTAGTTTTCTGTTATAGCTTACTCCTCTGGCTTCATTTTGCCATTTCTTTTAAATTTTAATTTTTGGGTCCTTGAGGATTACCTGTACTTATGAGTGAGCTCAATAATACATTTAAGATGCTTGTGTTCTCTCTCTCTCTCCCCATCTATCTCTATATAATACTTAAATAAGCAGTCTCAGATTTTCATTTTAGAAAGATACTTTTGGCTACTCTGAGAAGAATGAATTGTAAGAATCAGAAATAAAACAAGTAGAACAAAGTAGTAAATTGAATAAGTAATCCAAGCAAGAGATACAGGCAGATATCAGCAGATTAGAGAACAGTTTAATATGGATTATGTGGGAGGTGCAAAAAGTCAAAGATGACTATTTTAAAGCTTAACAGAACTTTGTATATCAATTATTACATACCTTTTGGGGTAACAGCTTGATCATTATAAATTTATAAACTATAGTTAATATTGTTCTATTTCTTTAGTGGACATTATTGCATTGATAGATGTTTATTATTAGCTCAAGTTCAAATGTTATACCTCTGATAATGGACTTTGGGGAAATGGATATAGACAAATTTTTGTGTAATCTATTTTCTGTAAAAGACAAACATCTTTCTATTCCTCCCTGCTTACCTATGACAGAATCTGTTTATTTACTTCAAATTCAGGTGGCACACCCTGTTGAAGTGAGAATTACAAGGTGGCTATTTTTATGTTGTGTCCTTTTATTGTTTTATTAATGCCTTTCTAGCAAACATTTTATTTCCAACTTCTAAAGTAGTTGGTATCTACTGACCCAAATAAACTGTGATGTGATTATATTCTGATAGAGCTGTGGATAAAAACTGTCAGCTTTCCATTATATGATACTTCGGGGGTTTGACAGTCTTGTACTAAGGTTAATGGACATTTAAAATATAACAATTTCTTGTAATATAACATTGTTTAGTGAGTAAGCTGGACATATGCATACAAGTTTCTCTCCTTCTGTATTTGATTTTAAGAACCTGGGAAATGTTCCCAACTCTTACAAAGATATATTTTATAAATTTTCATTCACTTGACTTTTTTTCTAGTACATAGTACAACCTAAAGATTTTAAACATTGAAAAAATACAACATTGTTAGTCACAACTAATAAATTAAAATAAACATGCGCTTTTAAAAGTGTAGACATTTATTAATAATAAATATATATTATGTTTATTATTATTAAATTACTATCTGCTTATTATAGATTTCTTGAAAAGTAAAGAAAAATGAAAGAAAAATACTACTGTTCTACTATCTAGAGACATCTGTTAACACAGATTACATATTGAATATATGATATATGTTTCTTTAAAATCATTTCTTAATATACTTTGCTTTTCCCAGCTTCCTCAGTTCTAGTATACACTAATATTAAATGATCAGATAATTACTCATTTTGAAAGCTTTAGTTAGCAGCTCTGTTTCAAGTTTTATATTTTAATGCCCCAGTATATACTGTACCCTGAGGAAGTCGAACAGTACTTGAATATGCAAACATTGACACCTAACTGAAGGCATGCCAGACCTGCTGAGAGCTTCTAATACCATGTGAAATAATAGTGGTGAGAGGTGAGGCTAACCTTTCCAAATGGCAAAAGCAGCAGTCCAGAAAGCTAAAACCTTTTCTTCTCACTTCCCATTCACTTAAACTTCACATTGTAACATGGGGTGCTCTGATCATGAGCCTCCTTCTGTGGGATCCTGATAACATAAACCGAGTTATTAAACATCAGTCAGTATACATTCCATGACTTATAGGCAGATCTGTCTCCCAATTGAAACATACATTTACTTTTAATCAATGTGGGCAAAAAAAATTTTTTTTAAGGGAACAAATCTGGCATTAAGAGCATGGATAATATCCTTAGGGAGATAGTAGAAACATTTCTACCAGTAATATTTGAAATAGTTTGGCAGTTTGGAAGGTGATTAAAGGAAGATTGTCTTTATTAATTATTAACTTTATTAATTATTAAATCATCTTTTGAAATAACTACCTTGTAAAGTTGAATATTTCAGTGCAAAGACAACAGGACATATCTGAGTTAACAATCAGATAACACTTCAATTTGCATTTTAAAGCTTATATCTAATCTAAGAACTTTAACTCAAAGATCCTTTATGTTTTGGTAGCCAAATTTATTTAGTATTCAAATATATATATATATTTATAACAAATTATGTATATATATAAAACAAATCACTTTCAAATTTCTTAAGCAAACTGTTAAACTTAATTCTATTTGATACATACTTTTCGTTTTCTTACATATTTTCTCCAGTTAAATATAATCTTTTCTATAAGTGCTAGGTAACAAACAATTGTTTAACAACAAGCTGATTCATCAAGCATTTCCATAAATATTCTGAAAAATCAATGATACAATGTATTTTCAGCAACATAGGTATTGCTTATGATTAATTTTCAAATTTTGTGCATCTTATTAAAAAGATAATAAAAGCTTTATGAAAACTCCCGGTTATAGCAATAAAATATTAATTACTGCTCAAGAAGAGGACAGGTCTATATTGTAAACTATAGAAAAATTGTCCTCAAAATTTCAACTAGAGGAGGCAATGTAGTTTCTTTGGCTTTTTCTTTGTCTACATCCAAACAATAATTTCTTTCAAAATCATGGTGCTTTCTGATGCATTTGAAAGAAAAGCAACCATGTCCGGTGACTTAGCTGCCAGAAGAGACACCCTTCTCCACCTGTGCTTGTTTTGCTCCAGTAAATAAACACACAACTTATTTCTTTTAGGCTCTGAGCAAAATCACTTTCTGTATGCAATACTGAATCATCCCTCAGGGGTGCCTCTCCCGGACACGATTTACCTGGCTGGGGGTGGTAGGACACTGCCTACTGGAAACCCCCCTCCCGCGTCCCTCTCCCATGGGAGGCCTAGGCAGAGCGGAGCCACTGACCTTAGGGAAGCCTGGCGTCCTGCTGCCTTCTGCAGGGCTCCGAGGGCCTCTACCCTTCGCTCCCCAAAGGCCAGGGAAGAGGAGAGAATAGGGAGAGGACTCGGTGTCCTAGTCCTTGGAGATAACCTTAAGTGGATGGAAGGGGCCGACAGAGGGTACGGCTGAGCTTGCTGGGACTGGAGGGAATCCCGCTAAGAGAGCCGATGGCCAGCAGGGACTCCTCTATTTCCCTGGGAAGGCGGCCTGCTTCCTGCTTCCATGTGGGAACGTGGCGATGGACTAGGTTGAGGCAAGCTTTTTTCTGGTCCTTGGACCTTTGGAAGGTGACATCACACCCCCAGCATGACTGCGCCTCTGTCCCCAGGGAGTTAGGAGAGAGATGCCTTTCCAGGGCCAGGAGGTTGAGCTGCTACCCTGGTGGCTGCTGAGTCGGGGCCGGGGTCTCCAGCCTGCGTCGCCTTGTCCTCTGAGTGCTGAGTGCCCTGCGTGGCCCAGCCCTGCTAGGGAAGGACTCAGATCTCCTGTGAGCCCTCACACTCTGGGCATGGGGGCGGAGAACGCAGAGGAGAAAGGGCCTTGGCCTTCCTCCCCCCAATCGTTGCCAAGGCAACCGTGCAGTTGGCGGTGGACGCTAGGGAGGCTGGAGCTCGGATCCCCTTTGCGGAGCGTGCGCGTGGTTGGAGGACTAGCCGAGAGCCAGCTCGAGGTCGCGGACAGGAGGCGGGGTTGGCGAGGCAGAGGTTTGCCGGATGGAGGGCGCCTTTCTCACCTCCACCCCTCCAGTGTTGCCATGGAGACCGTCAGGGCACCCTCACCTGTACACGTTGCTGCAGCTGCTGCTGCCTAAGTAAAAGAAACAGATACCGGAGCCCTCTTTTGCCCCAGCGGTCTCTACCAGGAACTCTAACCCAGCAGCTGCCACTGCTCGCCTCCCACAAACAGGAAACGAGGGCAGACGTCCAAAATTCGCCTCGAGTTCCTCCACCATGTCTTCCTTTATTCAGCTTTCCACCCAGAATTTTATATCTCAGTGTCTTGCACAATAGCCGGTCTGGAAGGATGAAAAAGCGGCTCCCTTGATACTTAACTGCGTCTGCCCTACACCTCTTAACAGCTTATTTAGTTCCACAGAACACTGTCCTGGGCCAAATCTAATTATCAACAGAAAGGGATTTTAAATTGTTTTTATTTTTAATTACCGTAGATATGTGAAATTTCTAGTTTTCATTTATAGTATATGGATAATATTTATAGGAATGTCTTTTTACTGAAATTAACCACTTTTGGACAAATGAGTGGAATAATTATGTGTCAGAATATCTATCATAATAGAGAGAGAATGGACTGTTCAGAAGCCCCTTCCCTGTTTTTTTCCAGTTCTTTATGCCAGTCCAGTGCTAAAATCTCTCTTTTCTGGGCTCTATTCCATCCACATTTGAGATCAATTTTTGGCTTTGCAAGGGGGGTTATTTTAGCATGTGTCTGTCTTTGAAGTGGGGGGGGGGGTAAATTAAATTCTCTAGAATACTTATACTCTGCTCAGGTTCAAAATTTAGTGCATGGTTGCATCTCTACTGACTACCAGCATGAATGCACTTAGCAAGAAGGACTCTCCCTGATTAGAGCAAGTTGACACATCTGTGATCTTGAATTGCCAGCCATACCCTGGCAGGCTCTATGAACTGCTGTTGGTCACAACCTCTTACCTTTCAAATTTCTTTCCTGTCTAATGTGTATATCATACAGCTTTCATTCTCTGAAAGCACCCTGGTAGCTTTTGCCACTGTTAATCATGAGTTTCCTTACATAGTTCTGCAGTTTTGAATAGAGCAGCCTTTTCAATTGACTTTAATGGTACCTCTTTAGAAAATCCCAACAATGCAGGGTAACTATTTTTTTCCTAAAGCTGATAGGCAAGGTACTTAATAATTTCATTTTGTCACACTTCCTGTGTCCCAGGGTTTTCAAAGCCACTGAAAAAGATTTTTATAGAGTCCAAGCCCTAGCTAAAGCTATGAATTGGAAACACTTTTCTCTTTGGTGTCCAAATCTGTTTGGTTGCAACCTCTTCCAAAGGACACTAGGGTTTCCTAAACAATAAATCTGATTCCCCCCTCTCGTTTGTCATCCTACTTGACTTCTCCCAAGAATTTGACCCTCTTGATTGAAACTCTCATTTTCCTTGAAAATCTGTCCTGCCTTCTCCTGGCCCTTCTCTGACCTCTTTGAAGACTCTTTCATAGTCTTTTCCTTTTTCAATATTACTTGTTGGTCTTCTGCTTTATCCATCCTGCATATTTTCCCAGGCCTTGCTGTTGACATCCATAGCTGCATCGGCCCTATTATTCTCGTCTTCTAAATCTGTGTTATCTTGTGCAGACTTTTCTCTGAACCCTAGAACCCTATTTCTAGCTACTTCATGGGCATTTCTACTTGTCTTCCCTATGGGCATCTCAAATTCAACCTGTCTCTCACTGAACTACGTTCCTCTCCAAAACTTGCTTTTCCAACTGTATTTTATATCTCCATGAGTGACCCTCCTATCCCCCCAGTTACCCAAGATAAGAACCATGAGAGGCATTTATTGATTCTTACATTTATCTGATCACATTTCTTACTGGTATCTAGCATGTGCCAGGCCAACACTGTCATGAAGCTTAATTCTAGTGGGAAAGACAGAGGGCTACACTTACAACTGAGTAATCAAATGACAGCTTTTGACAAAGTCTACTACATAAGTAAGTTGAGGTGCTGTATGACAAAGAATAAGGTGGGAGGAGCATGGGATGATCAAAGCAAAGTTCTGTGTGTTAAGTTGCAATGAAGGATGAGAAGAAGATGAACATTTAAGTTGCTGGAGAAAGAACAGTCTAGGCAGAGAGCAGAGCATCACAACGATCTGAGGTGGAGAAGTGCTTCTTGTGTTCAAGGAATTGGCATAAAAGCCAATGTTCATGTTGGGAAGGGAAAAGTGGGGCACAGTGAGAGTGAAGAGGGAGACTGGGGACAGATTTTACAGGACTTTGTGCGCCCTGCTGAGGAGTTTGGATTTCATCTTATGTGCAGTGGGAAGCTGCTGAATGTTTTTAAGAAGAGTGGCATGAACTGTTTTATCATTTTAAAAGATGATTCTGGCTGTGGGGTGGAGAATGAATTGGAGGAGGTGACAGTTTGGAGGTGGAGAGGAAATTAATGACTATGGAAGTGATCCAGGTTAGTGACAGTGCGGGTGTGGGCATGGAAAGGGAGATAAGGGAACAAATACGAGGTATTTTCAGTGGTCTTTTTTATCACTCAATTGGGTCTCAATCTCATTTCTGTCCTTAGAGTGTACTGTGCCATTTGGGGCTTCCCACACCCAGGTCCTGACTACTACCTCCTAAAAGAATAAGGCCTTATTCTTTGAAAACCTTAACTGTCAGTGATCATCACATGATAGCTGACAGGGAGAATTTAGGTAGATAAGAAAGAAAGATAATAGATAGGAAAGCAGGTTCTAGAGTTAAACTGCCTTGGCTCCTATCCAAGCTCCATGACTTACTAGCTGTGTCACTTTGGACAAATTGCTTAACCTTTCTGTTTCATCTTTTCCAGCTATACGACAGGAATCATAGTAATAATACTTATTTACAGGACTTTAGAGGGCTTAACTAATACATATAATACACAGTACATGGTAAGTGCTCAGTAAGTGTTAGATGATGATGCTGGTGCTAATGATAATGATAGATGACTTGAGCTCTCACTCTGATGAGCATTTGAATGTAACCATTAGAGGGAAGTTCTACAGCCTTTACTTTTAACTTACTAGTAAGTCTAAGAATCAGAAGAGGAAGGGCATTATGGCTAAACTTTAGGGTGAAAGGAAATGGGAAATGTTTTGACAGACAGGCATCCTAGGGTTGCTGCCCCTCAAATATCTCTACTTGGAAAAATTGACCATGAGAAAAGAGTTTTTTCTTCCATTCTGATTTTTTAAGCCTGTGTTTTGCTATTTTATTTTTTCTTATTTGAGTGATCTGCAAGAAAAAGGAATATGGAATTTTAATTGTGGCGAGGATGACAGAATGTCTTTAAGTTGGGAAAAATTGGGGCTTGTTGCTACTTGGTGATCTTTTTTTTTTTTTTTGTCTTGCTGATTCCATATTAAAGGCTCCTCAGTAATTCCACACTTCCATTTTCCTAAGTTCTCATCTGCCAATATTGATTGCCTTGTTTTATGAAGTAATCACTGTCCTTCATGAATGACCTATATTCCATAATTTTCCAAATCAGTTATCAAGGCTTCTCAGTATTGAATAAATAAATGGATGAATTAATCAATTATAGAGTATCATTTTCATCATTTTCCTTGTTTTTCTATTATTGTTGCCCTCTGTCTAAATTAGACCCTCATTCACTTTCTCCAGGAATATATGTGTTATCTTTTTAAAATCTCTCTGCTTGACTTTTACATATTCATGGCAGATTAATTTTCTCAAAGTATGCAGCTATTCATGTCACTCTTTCATTCAAAAAATTCAAAAGCTGTTCACTGAGATGAAAGTTACAAACTGGCAAAGGATTCATATTCAGACTAGATACAGAACTATAAATTAAAAAGACAGACCACCCAATAAAAAATTGAGCAAGAGACTATGAGAGATACCCAACAAAAGTGGCTCTCCAATTGACTAATAAATGAAAGCAAAAATCTTCAGTCTCATTAGTCATGAGAGAATGAAAAAACCACAAGAAAGTCATCAGAGAAATGAAAATCATACCCACCAGAATGACTGCAATGAGAAAGAATGACATTGCCAAGTGTTGGTGAGATTGTAGCACAAGAAGCATGCTCAGATACTCTGGTGGGACAGTAAATTAATACTGATGTTTGGCATAATCTACAGAAGTTGAATACATGAATCTCCATGGAGAAATTCTACTCCTTGGGTATATACTAAAAAGAAATGAGTGATGGGTGAATCAAAAAATAAATAAATAAAGGAAACTGTTATAGCAGTATTATTTTTAATAGCTGAAAACTGGAAACAACATAAATGTTTATCTTGAGGGAAATGGTTAAGTAAATTATGGCATATTCTATAATGGAATAAATGCTATATAGCAGTAATAGATAAAAAATACTGCTCTACACTACAACGTGTATGAATCCCACAAACATAATGGCATAACAAGATAGGCAACCTTAATCTGTGTTAAGTTAAGGTAGTGGTTATCTTTGGGGAGGTGAGCAAAGTTAGTGATTGGGAAGAGGCATGAGGAAGCTTGTGATTATGCTGCTACTCTTTTTTTACGCGGGCCTCTCACTGTTGTGGCCTCTCCCTTTGCGGAGCACAGGCTCTGGACGCGCAGGCTCAGCGGCCATGGCTCACGGGCCCAGCCGCTCCGTGGCATGTGGGATCCTCCCGGACCGGGGCACGAACTCGTGCCCCCTGCATTGGCAGGCGGACTCTCAACCACTGTGCCACCAGGGAAGCCCTTAATCTCAGTGATCTTTATATGGGTGTGTTTAATTTGTGTAAATTCATCAGGATGTATACGTTTTGTGCATTTTTTACTCTGTGTTATATTTCAGTTAAAATATTTATTTTTAAAAAAAGACTTCTCATTAACTGTTGTATTAGGTTACTCCAGATTGGCGTTCAAGCCTCCCCTAATTGGATTGTAATTTAGTTTTCCAGGCCATCCCTCTTCTATCTTTGCACAAGTCCCATGTTTCCATCAGAATTGATTAGTAAATCAGGCAGAAGCTTCCATTTGTTCTTCATATATATCATTTTCTTCATTTTAGAAGCAGAACCCTCTGAGTTTCACTTGGACACCTGACTGCTTTTGACCAATCTACTGACTACATTTTGTAGCTTTCCTTGCCTCTAGGTGTGGCCCTGTGATTAATTTTGGACCGGTGTTATGTAACCAGCCGTGCTGAATGCAACTTATTCACTATACTTTCTCTTTTTTACTTTTATTTCTGGGTGGGAACTAGCGATGTCTGGAGAATCCTCAGAAGTCACATGCTTCTAATGGCAAAGCTACCAGGCTGGCTTTGACCCACTAGACTTTAGATGAGAGAGGAATATGTTTCTATCTCACTTAAGCTACAACATTTTGAGGTCTGTTTATTACAAGCTAGTCTCTGCATTTAGCACACTTAGTATTTCGTAAACATTGTGATTCATTATGTGCTTCTGTCCATTAAGTGAGGCAAATCACTCTTTCCAGAGGTTTCCTAGGTTCCTACTGAAATGACCTCCAGGCTGTGCCATATTCATTTTTTGTCTCCTGCAGTGCTTTCCATTTCCTGTATATGTGACCATGAGCCTCAGCTTCCTTATCTGTAAAATGGGAATAACATGATTATTATCAAGATTAGAAGATATAATACATGTAAATGTTAAGCACAGCCTGGGGTACATATTAAGCTGTCCACAGATATAGTCTTATTTTCACATAATAGTTTGCATTTACATTCATGACATTATAGAATTAAGCAAAGGCACAGCATAGAAGATCAGTGTATGTTAGAGGGAGATACCCAAGTTAAGGGGATTTAAAAGACTAGCTCATCTTGTTTTATGATCCAGGCCTTCTAGAAATTTGTTATAATTTCATAAATATTGGAAATAGTGCAATGTGTGCATAAATATACTCATGACTAAGCAACTCTACCTTAGTTATATATCCAAAAGAAGTGCATGAGTATTCCAAAACCATGCACAAAATATTCACAGCAGAATTCTTTTTAATAGACAAATGGAAGTGACTCAGTTGTTTCCTATCTATAGGAGCAAAACTAGCTCTTAATGTTGGCATATTTCTTTTAACTGTCCCATGGTTCTCTTTCCCCTTAAATATAGGGGATAATAACTCCTGACTGTTGACTCCTTAAGAATGTGACATATATTACACAGTGCTATGGGAAAAGTTACTAAAAACATGTTACAAATAAATTATACTTCTAATCTGAGTATTTTCTAGAATCGTCTAGCAATTTTCTTGTATCTAAAGTACTTTAAATTCTCTGAATAGGGTGGTTAATGCTTTTGGTTTTTGTTTGTCTGAAAATTCTCATTCTGGAATGATCATTTACCTGACTATACAGCTCTAAATTAATATGTATTTGCACATAGAATCATGAAGCTACGATTCTACTGTCTTCTGACTTTGTGACTATTGAGAAGTTTGTAGTCAGATACAGAGTTGGTCCTTAAGAGTGATTTGTCGTATCTTTTTGGCTGTTCGTTGTTATAGTTATCTGCAATTTTACTATGACGTATTCAAGAGTGTATTTTTTAAAACAAAATTATCCTGTTTGGGATTCCTTGTATTTCTTAAATCTGAGGGCTAATAGCTCTATCAATTTTCCCTCAATGTTTCCCCCAACGAAGCGACAAATGAAAGCAAAACAAGTCACCATGTCGCCTCTATTTACAAATGGGCGGATTTTTTTCTACCCCATCCTTTCACTATATGTGTTAACCTTTTCTTGAGTCCTGTTTTTAGGTGATGGTTTCTGTTTTAAGTCATTGTTCGCATGACCCTAGAAATTTGCCTTACTTGGTGGAAAATTTCTTTAAAAAAAAAATAATAATGGAAGTGGATGTTTTAGATCCTTGGCAGATTTTTATTTTTCAATATAAATTGTTCTAAGAATATGAAGAAATATTTTTAGAAATATGTATATAGTTAAAAATAGGTATAATAGATTTTTGTTATATTTTAATTTTCTGTGAATTTTCAATTGATTTTTAAAAATTGACCAAGGTTACTTTACAAAAAATGTCTTGAATTGATTTTTGGTCCCCTTGAATAACTTCCTACTGTGTCACACAGTAAAACAAGGCTTTCACTCTCCAAAGGAGTCCATGGCCTTTTACATTTTTTCTTTTAAAATATATATTTTAAACTACTTATAATTTTTTTCTAAATTTAAATTTTATATGTTTAATAAAATTTTAAATAATTTAAAATTATTAAAAATAATTATATTTTAAATTGTTTTAGATCAATTTTAGGTTCATGGCAATATTGAGTAAAAACTACGATTTCCCGTATAACCCCTGCCCTTACACATATGCAGCCTCCCCCATTATCAACATTCCACACCAGAGTGGTGCATTTGTTATAATTGAGGAACTGACACTGCACATCATTATTATCCAAAATAAATAGTTTACATTAGGATTCGCTCCTGGTATACATTCTATGGGTTTTGACAAATATACCATTATTACAATACTGTAAAGAATAGTTTTCTGCCCTAAAAATTCCCTTTGCTTTGCCTATTTGTCCCTTCCTCCCTCTTAACCCCTGGTGACCACTGATCCTCTTACTGTCTCCATAGTTTTGCCTTTTCATATAGTTTGAATAGTATAGTGTGTAGCCTTATTAGATTGGCTTATTTCATGAGCAGTATGCATTTAAGATTCCTTCATGTCTTTTCACGGTTTGCTAGCTCATTCATTTTAGCACGGTATACCACAATTTATTATCCATTCACCTGCTGAAAGACATTTTGGTTGTTTCCAAGTTTTGGCAATTATGAATAAAACTGCTATAAACATCCGTGTGCAGGCTTTTATATGGACATAATTTTCAGCTCCTTTGAGTAAATACCAAGGAGCATAATTACTGGATCACATGGCAAGAGTATGTTAAGTTTTGTAAGAAATTGCCAAAGTGTTTTCCAAATCGGCTGTCCCATTTTGAATTCCCATCAGCAATAAGTGAGAGTTCCTGTTGCTCCACAACCTGACCAGCACTAGGTGTTGTCAGTGTTCTGGATTTTGGCCATTCTAATAAGTGTGTAGGGGTATCTTATTGTTTTAATTTTCATTTTCCTGATGACATATAGTGCTTGCTTTCCATCTATATATCTTCTTCAGTGAGCTATCTGTCCAGGTCTTTTGCCCATTTTAAAATCAGTGTGTTGGTTTTCTTATTGTTGGATTTTAAGAGTTCTTTGTCTATTTTGGATAACAATCTTTTCTCAGATATTTTTGCAAATATTTTCTTCTAACCTATGACTTGTCTTCTCAATCTCTTGATACTGTCTTTCACAGAGCAGAAGTTTTTAATTTTAGTGGAGTCCAGCTTATCAATTATTTCTTACCCTTAGTGTTGTACCAAAAAATCATTGCCATGCCTAGGGTCATCTAGTTTTTTTCCTATATTATCTTCTAGGAGTTTTTATAGGTTTGAATTTTACACTTAGGTCTGTGGTTCATTTTGAGTTAATTTTTGTGAAGAATATAAGGTGTGTGTCTAGATTCCTTTTCTTTTTTTTTTCACCTATAGATGTGCAGTTATTCCAACACCATTAGTTGAAAAGAATATCTTTTCTCCATTGTGTTTCCTTTGCCTCATTTTCAAAGACCAGTTGACTATATTCATGTAGATTTATTTCTGCACTTTATATTGTGTTCCATTGTTCTATTTGTCCTTTCACCAATATTACACTGTCTTGATCACTGTTGATCACTTCATAGTAAGTCTTATTTTTTATTTTTTATTTTTTTGCAGTATGCGGGCCTCTCACTGTTGTGGCCTCTCCCAATTGCAGAGCACAGGCTCCGGACGTGCAGGCTAGTGGCCATGGCTCACGGGCCTAGCCGCTCCACGTCATGTGGGATCTTCCCGGACCGGGGCACAAGCCCATGTCCCCTGCATTGGCAGGCAGACTCTCAACCACTGCACCACCAGGGAAGCCCCATAGTAAGTCTTGAAGTCAGGTAGTGTCAGTCTTCTGACTTTGTTCTTCTCCTTTAATACTGTGTTGGCCCTTCTGGGCACCTTTTACTTTTTCTAACATTTTTTAGAGAACTATCCCCCAAACTGTCTATTTATTAAAAGACCTAGTCAGATAGTTGAAGGATACATATTATCTATAATAAAGTAACAACCAACCTTTGTTGAGTCCTTATTAAATTATATGTAAAGTTAAAGTAATTCTCAAATTAACTCAAACAGGTCAGTGCTATAATTATCTTCATGTTTCAGATAAGGAAACCAAAGCCTTGAGAAATGTAACGGAATTTCCCAAGGAAACTTAGGAAGTAAATGGTGGAATATGGTAGTTTGCCTCAAAGAGGCAAAATGTGGTATCACTTCCCAATACCTACAGCATGAGCCAGCTGTTTGACAAGGAGATTCTACAAATTATCCAGGTTATAGAAATACGATTTATACTCTGATTTGCACCTTTACTGATCAAGTACTGTATGCCATGGACTACTCTAAGTATTAAAATTTCAAAATAATTGTCACCAAACATCTTCTCTGGATGAACTCATTGTGCAGATTAAGGACCTTATAGTGAAGGGACCGTTTAAAATACAGCATAGCTGCTTTTTTTCATAATAGTGCCAAACTGGAACCAAGCTAAATGCCCATCAACTAGAAAGTGGACAAATTGTGGCTTAGTCATGCAATGGAATATTATTCAGAAATAAAAATAAATAACTATTCATGCACACAAAACATGAATAGATCTGTAAGTCATCATGCTAAATGAAAGAAATGAGACACAAGTACACACATACATACTGTATAATCCCACTTATATAAACATTTGGAATAGGCAAATATTAGCCTCTGGGGATTTAAATCATTAGCCATTGCTTTGAAGGAATTGAATAAGAAAGATTATGAAAGAACTCTGTAGGATGGAAATGTTTGTTGTTTGATGCCTTTTTCTTAACTGGATGAACAGTATACTTAAGATCTGAGCATTTCACTGTATATAAATTATAAGAAAATTAAAAAAAAACCAAATAGCATATTAAATGCTAAAAACAGGAATGAACAAACGGAGGTAGAAACACGGGAGATACGTGAGTAACTTAACTTTAAAGAATCAGGGAAAGCTTCATGGAACGCTGGATGTGTGAGATGGATTTTGAAGGGTGAACAGGAATTTACCAGTTGAAGAGAGACATTCTAGGAAGAAAGCAGATAATATTCTTTATTAATTCCTTAATTTATTCATGTATCTGCTCAGAAATTACGGTCCATTTATTCTCTGCTTGGTACAATTCTAGGTCCTTGCGATATAGCAGTAAAAAGACAAACTCAGGGGCTTCCCTGGTGGTGCAGTGGTTGACAGTCCGCCTGCCGATGCAGGGCACGCGGGTTCGTGCCCCGGTCTGGGAGGATCCCGTGTGCCGTGGAGCGGCTCGGCCCGTGAGCCATGGCCGCTAAGCCTGCGCGTCCAGAGCCTGTGCTCCGCAACGGGAGAGGGCACAACAGTGAGAGGCCCGGGTACCGCAAAAAAGACAAACTCAGTCTTGGCCTGCAGAAAGCTTAGATTCTAGTGGGGAAGTCAAGAGTCACAAGTTTATGGAATTTTCAGGGAATGTTGAGAAGTTCATTGTGATTAGCGTGTGTTGGATAGTGAGAGACAAGTTGGGTCATGGTAAGTAAATTGGAATCAAATTAAGATTTATGTGTAATAAATTAAGGAGCTTGAATTTTATCTTATAGGCAGGAAAGCCTAATAGAAATTTATAAATCATAAGTTGATATGGTTATCATTTTTAAGGAAGACTATTTTAGTCATTTGAGGACAGAGTGGAAAAGAGCGAAATTAATGGAAAAGGGATAAAGAAAATGCCAGGGTTGGCAGAAACTCAGTACATGTGCCACCTCATATTTTTGAGTCCATAGGAGACAGTGCTAACTCAGAAAAATACTCTTCCTCATCAGCCCAGATCAAGGCTTTACATACTTTATAGCCACCATCAAAAATAGATTTGGCGATGCAATTCGACCTATCTGCAATTCCTGGTCTAGACTCCAAAAGTCATTTCCTGGACTAGTAAATCAAGAGCCCAGTAGAAAAGGGGGTAGGAGTGGATTGGAGAGCCAGTCCAGAGGTAGAATTATTTGATTACTGGGTAAGAGGAAGATTCAGAATTCTAGATTGCCAGTCTAGGTGTCAGTACTATTAATCAAAATATGATGATAATAATAATAGTAATAATATTAATAACACAGGGCATAGAATGTGTTGGGGAAGTGTGATAAAGGTTTTTTTTAATTTATTTTTTTTTTGAAGTAAAGTTGAGTTAACAAATGTTCTGTTAAATACTGCTGTACAGCAAAGTGACTCTTAATACATGTGTGTATATATATATATATATATACATACACACACACATATACATTCTTTTTCATATTCTTTTCCATTATGGTTTATCACAGGATATTGAATATAGTTCCCTGCACTACACAGTAGGACCTTGTTGTTTATCCATAGCTTTATTCTTTTTTTTTTTAGAAAGGAACCATTTACTAACTAACTTACATGTAATTCTACTAACTTTGTATGTCTCATAGTCATGACCATTGTCAGGAAGTTGTTAAGGACACTATGTCCCCTTTATGAGATCCATCAGGAGACACTCCTGACTGGTCTTTTTTTTTTTTTTTTTTTTAAACATCTTTATTAGAGTATAATTGTTTTACAATGTTGTGTTAGTTTCTGCTGTATAACAAAGTGAATCAGCTATACGTATACATATATCCCCATATCCCCTCCCTCTTGTGTCTCCCTCCCACCTTCCCTATCCCACCCCTCTAGGTGGTCACAAAGCACCGAGCTGATCTCCCTGCGCTATGCAGCTGCTTCCGACTAGCTATCTATTTTATATTTGGTAGTGTATATATATCCATGCCACTCTCTCACTTCGTCCCAGCTTACCCTTCTCCCTCCCCGTGTCCTCAAGTCCATTCTCTACGTCTGTGTCTTTATTCCTGTCCTGCCCCTAGGTTCATGAGAACCATTTTTTTTTAGATTCCATATATATGTGTTAGCATACGGTATTTGTTTTTCTCTCTCTGACTTACTTCACTCTGTATGACAGACTCTAGGTCCATCTACCTCACTACAGATAGCTCAATTTCATTTCTTTTTATGGCTGAGTAATATTCCATTGTATATATGTGCCACACCTTCTTTATCCATTCATCTGTCAATGGACACTTAGGTTGGTTCCATGTCCACTATTGTAAATAGTGCTGCAGTGAACATTGTGGTACATGACTCTTTTTGAATTATGGTTTTCTCAGGGTATATGCCCAGTAGTGGGACTGCTGGGTCATATGGTAGTTCTATTTTTAGTTTTTTAAGGAACCTCCATGCTGTACTCCATAGTGGTTGTATCAGTTTACATTCCCACCAACAGTGCAAGAGGGTTCCCTTTTTTCCACACCGTCTCCAGCATTTATTGTTTCTAGATTTTTTTGATGGTGGCCATTCTGACAGGTATGAGGTGATACCTCATTATAGTTTTGATAAAGTTTTGACAGAGATCTTACTTATACACCTCACTAGCTGAATCTTCACGTTTACTTCCCAGTGAAACTCTGTTGCAGCTCTTCTGATCAATTTGAAGCGAAGAAATTTTCTTTCTAGGCTTTAATTCCTTGCCTTGTAATTAGATTAAAAATTCTTGCTTTGTGACCATATGTAACCAATTCACTTACTGCCCTCAGAGTTTTCCTAAAGTTAAGTCTTTCTCCACCCCCCACCCCGGGATTGTGACTCAAAAGATAGCCTTCTTATCTCCAAAGGCTTTAAATGATTTGTTTCTTGTTATCATTTTCTTCTGAATATACTCATGCATTATAGGCTATTGGCCATGAACACTATACATCTTTTGACCTTTTAATTTTTTATCCTTAAGTTTGCTATGAGTACCAGTATCTCTAAAATTCATTTTTTATTTGCCTTGCTCTAGGTTCCTGGTACCAAAGTATAGAAGGGACTTTACCACTCTTTTAGGTAATGATTGTGACTGTTAATTAATGGAAAATGCAAGAAGATGCATTTGAACTTCTCAAATCAGAGCAAAATACAGAATGATCCACAGTGATGACTAAAAGAGATAGCTCAAATGATTAAATCTCCAGATGAATGCTCAGTTTATATTAAACATATCAGTCAAGGAGAGATATTTAGTTTTTACCTTTTTGTTGGTTACTACATAGACTGTTTAATAGATGCTAATGCAGTGAAATAATGAGAAAAGCAAGAAACATGCAACCTAAATGTTAATTGGTTAATCAGAACCTCAAAATTGAAAGTTATTTGTACTTCAAAGGCAGCGACAACGTCTGTGAGGGATATGGTGAAAAGTCCCTCCTATAAGACAGTATCTGACAAGGAGAGCTCCTTTTGCCAGTATCTGAACATATGGCAAAGCAATGTTTTTCCAGACTTCTTTGTGCTGGCGGAGATTGGCCTCCTAGTAACTTGGACTTTTGTTTGTGCTGCAGAGAAGATGAGTATTCCACATAAATAATTATAATTTACCTTCTCATTGAAGAAACATAAGCTTGGAATTCAATGCTGTTTTCTTGGGTAAATCATCAATTTTAGAAAGAAGTAGAATTAAGTTTTCTCTATTTTTTTGCAAATAAGTTGCTGGTACAAAATTAATACATTTTGTAGAGGTTTGCCTTTCACATGAACATGTATTTTTTAGGTTGAAATGCTTCATTTTTCTCTTTATGCTATCTTTACTTTGTACTGTTTTTCCCCTGAAATATTGTTTGTTTAAAATTCTACATGTTATTTTCGTTTTTAAAACACAGTCAGTAACTCAAACCCTTTAGAAGGTGTTAGCTAAAAAATGCCACTGATTCAAAGTTTTTAATTTCATTTTTAAACATACTATATTTCACACATAAGTAGGGTGAATTTCTTCAATAATCAATACATAAAATCAAAATTTTTTATTAGCTGAAGGCTTCTTGTAAATTATTTATCAGATTTTTTTTTTTTTTTTAATATACGAGTAAACTGAAGCCCTGAGGGCCAAGTGGCAGGATCTTCCCTAAGGTTAAAAAGAGTTTAGGGCTGCAGATGGCCTCTTTGAAAATGAGCACATTCTGCTTGAATAAGAGTGGAGGTGGGTATTGTCCTGTCACTTTTCCCCTTCATAGGGGTAACTGCTTGTGCTCCAGAGTCCTGCCTTGTATCCTAGCACAGTCTAGTGATTTGAGAAAGTTACTCTGTGCCCAGTGTCCTCTATGTAAACTGGGAATAGCAGCATTGTCAGACCCCAAGAGTAGCTACAAGGGTAACCACCTTGTAGCAGGGACCAGGACAAAGCAGCTCTTGTGCTTCTTGTTTCCTCTAACCTCAGCCCCTTGGCTTCTACTTCATCTACCAATTTCTCCCTTTCATTCTACTCTTTACTCCACCCCATCTACCACCCCACCCCCCGCCTTTTTGGTCTCGTTCACTTCTCTGCCTCATTTTAAATCCATTCATTCTTCAGCTCACCTTTACATGGAAGCCATCACCAGCAATGGGTGAATTTTACCTTCCCAAATTTTCTCTTAACTTTGCCTTTCTTTCCTCTCTTGTCACTACCTCCCTTGTTTAATCCGGTTATACTTTACATTTTACTGTTACAGGAGTTGTTTTAGGGCACTGATCTATTTTGGAATTCTCATGGTAAAAAATCCTTGAATTTCCCACTTGGTTTCCCACTGCATGTAAAGTAATAAATGACTCGCAGGTCTGACGTCCATGAGCCCAGCATTCTCTTCCATCCTCATCTCTAATTCATCCCTCTCCTGATTTCTCATCTTTGGCTGTATGTCAGAATCACTGAGGGAGGTATTTAAAAAACCCATGCCGAGGTGCACCCCTGACCTATTCAATCACATTCTCTGTGGGAGGAATCTAGGTATCAGGCTGTTCTTTAAAGTTCACCAGGAGATCCCAGTGTGTAGCCAAGTTTGGGAACCCGTCTTGGAGCACATTGGCTTTATCATACTCTACTAATTATAGTCTCTTTCAGCATACTTCATCAAAACTTCTAGTGGTAGACCACAAGCTCTTTCAGGAAGGGAAATACATCTTACAAATACAAGTTGGTTTAAAAAAAATCAGCTAAAAATCTATTGTAGTATCTTGCACATAGTAGAGGTAAATTCCTAAGCCTTGCCTTTATTTCATACTGCCCCACTGCTGGGCTTCCTGATTGCTTCTCTCCTACAGAGCTGTATTCCACAGCATCTGGGTGTCCTTATGTAGTTGCCTTAAGCTATGTTTTGCATACCTTTCAGTCTTCGCAGACTGAACCCTCTTCTTTCGTCTTTCATCGTTGTATCTCAGCCTAGGACAACTAATCTGCCAATGGAGAGTGAGCAGAAGGTGTCAACAGAACAGGATAGGAGCAAGGCTAACTCTCAGTTTAGGTGGAGCCTCAAAGGTATTGGTAAAAATTAGGTTAGATTATCTATAGATGTTCTCTGCGAATTCTTGAGTTTAGGACTCTTGAAAATTGAATTTTCAGGATTTAGATTTATTTCACTATCTCTTCTTTTTTCTTTATTATGTTGTTTTATTTGTTGCTTATGAATTGGAAACCCATCATACGGCTTTTATTTCTAGATATTTCACTAAAGTTGTTATCTATCACATCAGTTAGTTTATGATAATGATTTTGCCAGTTAGAATATCTGTTTGATAAGAGTTGGACTGAGGGAGAGAAGGTGATAATTTTCATTCATTGATTTCTAGGCAGTATATGGGCTTCATTGACCTTAGTTTGAATTCTCTATTATAATTTAAAAGAAAATTATTTCAGTAGATGTTGTATTTGATGTATCAAAATTTGGACTTTTAATTACAATTTTTTAAAATAAATTTATTTTATTTTATTTATTTATTTTTGGCTGCGTTGGCTCTTCTTTGCTGCTCATGAGCTTTCTCTGGTTGCAGCAAGCGGGGGCTACTCTTCGTTGCAGAGCATGGGCTTCTCGTTGCACAGCGCAGGGCGGGTGGGCTTCAGTAGTTGTGGCACGCGGGCTCAGTAGTTGTGACTTGCGGGCTCTAGAGCGCAGGCTTGGTAGTTGTGGTGCGTGGGCTTAGTTGCTCTGTGGCATGTGGGATCTTCCGGCCCAGGGATCGAACTCGTGTTCCCTGCATTGGCAGGTGGATTCTTAACCACTGCACCAGCAGGGAAGTCCCAAATTACAATTTTTAATTGAGTGGAAAACTCTCATAAATGTTCCTGTTTTGATCTGAATAGTATGCTTGAGTGATATACTAGTGTCAATGTGTATCCATGTCTTGCCATATTACCTCCCAAGCAGATACAGTCTCCTGTGGAGAATGGTAGTCAGGAAGGATTTCAGGAGAGAGATCTATCCCATAATGGTTCAGGAATAGTATCTTCACAACAGATCCTGTAGGGCCAAGAAGATACATGTAGATCTACATGGTAGTCTTTTAACGTGAATGACATTTTGATTTCATCATAATAATGTTAGCATCTCTAGGCTTGGTGTCTCTCATTTATCAATTTCATATGATTGCCTTAAATTTTTATGTGTATGTGTATCATCTTAACAATTGGCAATCAGTAAGCTAGCAGAAAGTAAGTGAGGGTGACTCATTTTTGAGCTTAACCATTGTTTTCCTTCAGTATAATTTTAATATGTTAATATAATACAGTAAGGGCGTTAAAAAAATCTTTTTTTAAGCACAGATTTGCCATCACAGACTCAATTTACAAACTTGATTAGTTTTGCTATTATATTAGCTTTAATATAAAGTTTATCCAAAAGAAGCTGTATTTCTTTTATGGCACCCTGAATTGTCACATTAGATCAGTTAATTTTTTTTGTTGTTGTTATCAGAGGCTTTTTTGGTCAGTGGTTAACCACAGGAACTGTACTATAAATGACTCATTTAATTCGTTAAATATGTCATTCACTCATCTTGAATGACATAAAAACAGTGGAATCCTGGAGCTAGGTTGTATTAGCTCATGGGAGCTAATTGTCTATATGGAATTTACAATAAAAAATATTGTATATTTTATTATTATTTATAAGTTACATGCTACACATCTTTTATATCATTAAAATTTACAGTAACCTTATGTATTTATTTTTTATGAGACAGCTGTTAAACACTTACCAGTATACAACTATAAGCCTTGGTGATTAAACCACTTCTATTTGCACCGGATGCTCATGTGTTTGCAGACTGTTTAAATTTGTATTGTATGAGCTCCTCTTCCTGTTTTTTTGCATCTTTAAACTCAAAATCCAAAACTGTTGGAGGTCACATAGTTAACAGGTTTATTGAGATATAACTCACACACCACACAATCCATTCATTTAAAGTATACAATTCAATGTTTTTAGCATATTCACAGGGTATAAAAATATCACCACCACCTAATTTTAGAACATTTTTGTCCCTTCTAAGAGACACTTGTACCCGTTAGCAGTCAATCCTCATTCTCTCCTCTTCCCAAGTCCTAAGCAACCAAGAATGGACTTGAGGACACGGGGAGGGGGAAGGGTAAGCTGGGATGAAGTGAGAGAGTGGCATGGACATATACACACTACCAAATGTAAAATATATCTATGTAAATTTGCCTCTTCTGGAGTCATATAATATGTGTTTTTTTGTGTGTCTGGCACTTTTACTTATCTTGGTATCTTCCAGGTTCTTCCATGGCATAGCATGAATCAATATTTCATCTCTTTTTATTTCTTTGTATAGTTTTTTGTTTTGAATAAACACACTTTTTTATATATATTCATCAGTTCAGGGACATGTGAATTGTTTCCACTTTTTTGGCTATTATGAGTATGCTGCTTTGTTATGTACAATATATTTTATGTGAATGTATGTTTTCAGTTCTCTTGGATATATACAAATGTGTGGGCTTGTTGAGTCCTTTGGTAAGTCTACGTTTGATTTTCCAGGTTACTGCCAAACTTTCCAAAGCAATGGCATTATTTTGCATTCCCATAAGCAATGCATGAGGGTTCTAATTTTTCTATATCCTCACCAATATTTATTATTTTTGATTATAACAATCTCAGTGAATGTGAGGTAGTATCTTATTGAGGTTTTGATTTATATTTCCCTAATTACCTATGACGTTGAGCCTGTTTTGTTGTGCTTTTTTGCCATTTGAACATCTTCTCTAGAGAAATGTCTGTAAGACTTTTACCAATTTTTATTTGGGTCATTTTTCTTTCTATTATTGAGTTGCAAGTGTTTTCATGTATTACAGATGAAAGTCTCTTATTAGACATATAATTTTCTCTCATTTTTATGGGCTCTCATTTCACTTTTTTGATTGTATCATTTGCAGCATGAATTTAAAAAACATTTTGGTGTAGTCCAATTTATTAGTTTTTCTATTGTTGCTTTTGCTTTTGGTGTCATAACTGAGAAGACCTTGCCTTACTAAAGATTAAAAATATTTACTCCTGTTTTCTTGTAAGTTTTAGCTCTTATGCTTAGATAGATGATCCATTGTGATTTAATTTTTGTGGTGTGACGTAGAGATTCCACTTCATTCTTTTGCATTGGGTATCCAGTTGTCTCAGCACCACTTGTTGAAAAGACTGTTCTTTCCCAGTTGCATTAACTTGACACTCCTGTTGGAAATGAATTGAAAATAAGTGTAGGGATTTATCTCTGGAAGCTCAGTTCTAACCCATTGATCTATATATCTGTTCTCATGCCAGTACCATGCTATGTACATTACTTTAGATTTATAATTAATTTTGAAATTAAGAAGTGTAAGACCTCCAAATTTCTTTTAAAAGACTATTTTGTTTTTTCTTAATACTTTGCAGTTACATATGAATTGTAACTTGTCAATTTCTGCAAAAAAGCTAGTTAGCTTTTTAATAGCAATTGCATTGAATCTGTAAATTATTTTTTGGAGTATTGCCATCTTAACAATATTAAGCCTTCTGATTCATGAACATAGGATGTCTTTACATTTATTTAGATGATTTTAAATTTCTTATAATGTTTTGCAGCTGTCAATGTTCAAGTTTTGCACTTTTTTGTTAACTATAACTTAGTTAAATCTAAATTAATACCTAGTATTCTGTTCTTTTATATGCCATTATAAATAGAATTATTTTTCCTAATTTATTTTTGGGTTGTTCATTGCTAATGAACAGAAATACAACTGATTTTTGTATATTGATTTTGAATGTTAACTTTGCAGAACTCATTTATGAATTCTAAGTTTTTTTAGTGGATTCCTTAAGCCTTTTTATGTATAAGATTATGTCATCTGCAAAAAGAGATAGTTTTATTCCTCTTTTCCAATCTAGGGGCCTTTTTCTTGCCTAATTGCCCTGACTAGAAGCTCAAAATACAGTGTTAAGTAGAGTGGCTTGAGCAGACATTCTTGTCTTGCCCCTGTTCTTAGAGGGAAAACATTCAGTCTTTCACCATTAAATAAGATATTTGTTGTGGGGTTTTTCAAGATGTCCTTTATCAGATTGAGGATTCCTTTCTATTCCTAGTTTACTAAGTTTTTGCCAGAAAAGTATGTTCCTTTTGTCAAATATTTTTCTGCATCTGTTGAGGTGATCATATGCTTTTTTCCCTTTACTCTATTAAAATGGTTTATTACATTAATTCATTTTCTTGAGTTAAACCAACTTGGGATTATCCTACTTGGTTGTGGTATATAATAATAATTACTATATATATGATTGGAATTTGTTAGTGTTTTGTTGAAGATTTGTATATCTATATTCATAAAATATATTTGTCTGTAGTTTTTTTCCTTGTGATGTATTTAGTTTTGATATAAAGGTAATCCTGGCCTCATAGAGTGATTTCAGAAGTGTTTTCTCATCTGTTTTTCTGATGAATTGGCCATTATTCCTTGAATGTTCAGTCCAGTAAAACCCTCTGAACCTGGGCTTTTCTTTGTGAAAGCGTTTTTTCATTACTAATTTTGTATCTTTACTTGTCACAAACCTATTCAGATTTTCTATTTTTTTAGTCAATTTCAGTAATTTACATCTTTCTAGGAATTGTTCATTTTATGTGGTTATTTGATTTGTCAGCATACAGTTGTTTATAATATTTTTAAACTCTTTTTTATTTTTGTCAGGTCAGTAGGGATATTTCTTTTATTCCTGATTTTAGTAATTTGAGTCTTCTCCCTCTTTATTTGGAGCAGTAAAGCTAAAGTTTTGTCATTTAAAAAACTTTCAAAGACTACTCTTTGAATTTACTGATCTTATTCATTGTTTTTTATTCTCTTTTATTTGTTTCTCCTCTTTTTAAATATTTCCCCCTTTTGCTTCATTTTACTTTACTCTTTTTCTGCTTACTTAAGGTGGAAAGGTAGGAATCTGATTTGAGATTTTTCTTATTTTTTTGGCCATCCAGTTTTATTGAGATATAATTGAAATGCAACACTATAAGTTTAAGGTGTAGAGCAGAATAATTTGACTTACATACATCATGAGATGATTACCACAATAAGTTTAGTAGACATCAGTCATCTCATATAAATACAAAGTAAAAGGAGAAAAATAATTTTTTCCTTGTGATGAAAACTCTTAACAACTTTCATATATAACATACAGTAGTGTTAATTATATTAATCATGTTGTATATTATATCCCTAGGACTTATAACTGGAAGTTTGTACCTTTTGACCACTTTAATCCAATTTCCCCTACTCTTACCCTTCTCTTCAAGTAACCACAAATCTGATTCCTTTTTCTATGACTGTTTGCTTTTTGAAGTATGACTGATCTATAACATTCTGTTAGCTCCCGGTGCATATCTAGTGATTCAGTGTTTCTATACATTACAAAATGATCACCACAATAAGACTAGTTAATATACAAAGATATTACATTGTTATTGACTATATTTCCCATGCCATACATTTCATCCCTGTGACTCATTTATTTTGTAACTGGAAGTTTATACCTGTTAATTTCTCCCACCTATTTCACTCATCCCCTATGCCCTGTCCCTCTAGCAACCATCTCTTTGTTCTCTGTGTCTGTGACTCTGTTTCTGTTTTGTTATGTTTGTTCACTTGTTTTGTTTTTTAGATTCTACACGTAAGTGAAATCATACAGTATTTGTCTTTCTCTGAACGATTTCACTTAGCATAATACTCTCTAGGTCATCCGTGTTGTCGCAAATGGCAACATCTAATTCTTTTTTATGTCTGGGTAATATTCCATTATATATATATTTCTGTTTTTCTGCCAGTACCATGCTGTTTTAATCTCTGTAGCTTTGTAGTATAGTGTGAAGTCAGGGAGCCTGATACCTCCGACTCCATTTTTCTTTCCCAATATTGCTTTGGCTATTTGGGGTCTTTCGTGTTTCCATACAAATTTTAAAATTAATTGTTCTAGTTCTGTGAAAATGCCATTGGTATTTTAATAGAGATTGCATTGAATCTGTAGATTGCCTTGGTAGTATGGTCATTTTAACAATATTAATTCTTCTAGTACAAGAACACGGTATCTCTTTCCATCTGTTTGTGTGACCTTTAATTCTTTCATTGGCATCTTATAGTTTTTGGAGTACAGGTCTTTTGTCTCCTTAAGTAAGTTTATTCCTCAGTATTTTATTCTTTTTGATGCAATAGTAAATGAGATTGTATATGGTGTTAAAGAACGTTTTTGTTTCATTCTTTTACATGTAGCTGTCCAGTTTTCCCAGCACCACTTATTAAAGAGACTGTCTTTTCTCCACTGTGTATTCTTGCCTCCTTTGAGGTAGATTAATTGACCATAAGTGCGTGGGTTTATTTCTGGGCTGTCTGTCCTGTTCCACTGATCTATGCTTCTGTTTTTATGCCAGTGCCATACTGTTTTGACTACTGTAGATTTGTAGTGTAGTCTGAAATCAGGGAGTGTTTACTGTTGGCCAATAATTGTAAGCCATTTCCGATATATGCTCCCATAGCACAACTTGTACCTTCTGTACTCTGATACATATTACCTGTAGTCAGTTGAATAATGCCTGCCCAAAGACTTCAAATCCCAATTCTGGGAATTTGTAAAAGTTACTTGGGGAAGAAAGTCTTTGAAGATGCAATTAAGTTAAGGATCTTGATAGGAGGAGATTATCCTGGATTATCTGGTCAGGCCCTACATTCCCTCATATAAGATGGGTCCTTGTAAATGAGAGACACAGAGGAGAAACACATCAAAGAGAAGTCAATGTGATAAGGCCTCAAGCCATGAATGCCGGCAACCTCCAGAGCCTGGAAAAGACAAAGAATGGATTCTTCCCTAGAGCTTTTAAAGGGAGACCAGCTCTGTCAACATCTTGATTTTGAACTTCTAGCTTCCAGGACTATGGGAGAATAAATTTGCTTTTTTTTTTAACATCTTTATTAGGGTATAATTGCTTTACAATGGTGTGTTAGTTTCTGCTTTATAACAAAGTGAATCAGTTATACATATACATGTGTTCCCATGTCTCTTCCCTCTTGCGTCTCCCTCCCTCCCACCCTCCCTATCCCACCCCTCCAGGCGGTCACAAAGCACCGAGCTGATATCCCTGTGCCATGCGGCTGATTCCCACTAGCTATCTACCTTACGTTTGTTAGTGTGTATATGTCCATGACCCTCTCTCGCCCTGTCACAGCTCACCCTTCCCCCTCCCCATATCCTCAAGTCCGTTCTCCAGTAGGTCTGTGTCTTTATTCCTGTCTTACCCCTAGGTTCTTCGTGACATTTTTTTTTCTTAAATTCCATATATATGTGTTAGCATACGGTATTTGTCTTTTTCTTTCTGACTTACTTCACTCTGTATGACAGACTCTAGGTCTATCCACTGGCATTTTTCACAGAACTAGAACAAAAAATTTCGCAATCTGTATGGAAACACAAAAGACCCCGAATAGCCAAAGCAATCTTGAGAACGAAAAAAGGAGCTGGAGGAATCAGGCTCCCTGATTTCAGACTATACTACAAAGCTACAGTAATTTGCTTTTTTGTAAGCCACCCATTTTGTGGTAATTTGTTACAGAAGCTACAGGAAATTAATATATAGTCATAGCAATGATTTGTTTAATATTTTCTCTACTAGACTGAAACCCACAAAAACCTGGGTTATCTGTCTCATACACTTTGATAACTTCAGCACCTAGCAGAAGAGGGCTTGGCAGTAGTTGGTACTTTTAGGATACGTGCTGAAGGAATGAATTCATAGGCTATGATCCCTACATCACTCATAGTTTACTAACTGTATGAAATTACTGTATTTTTGGTTATCTGGCAAAGGAACTGAGAGGAAACTCTAAGTTTTATTTCTGAGAGAAAAGATGAAGTTTTGAGGGTAGTTTTGCTAGTCAGTGGACTTAGAATTTGGATTTCGAGCCTAGGAAGAGTGGATGTTCTCTGAGGAGGAGGGGGTGGGCCAGGAGAGCTGGTGGGTGGACATCTGAAATGGTGCTTCCCTGACACTATCCTCTAAGTTTCAACTAATTTCCAGGCTGGTCACTGCTGTGATTCATGCAGCTTCCCTGTCCTCTCACTGCAGATTGGTCTTGCATCATAAGGCAATGAAGGATTATCCATGGAGCCCAGTGTAGAAGAAGAGATGGCTCAAGATGTTAAAGGAGAGAAGTCAGAAAGGTCTGAAACCTAGTGAGGAACCACATGCATCACAGATAATTTGTGAGGGAGCACTTCACATTTAACAAAGGTGGAATGCCTGGCTGTTTGGCCATATATAAGACTTAATGTATATAGTTATTTGAATATCCTGCTTTAGGCACTGCTGCTACTGAGACCTATTGTAAACCAGAAGAAATAAATGAATAAAATAAAAACCAAACTAACAAAAAGCATCAGGTGATTTGCTTTCAGTTTTGCAGTAAGCTCAGTCTTCTGGCACTACTGTTCAAAGAGGCTTTTGCCATTTGATTCATTGACTGTGTAATGATTTGCTCAGGTTAATCATCTTCTTGTGTTGTATGCCAGCATTTATGGAGCTGTCATGTTACTTCAGGTTATGCCTCAAGGTCTGACTAAGAACATTGTGTGAGAGTGTGTGTGTGCGTGTGTGTGTGTTTGCAAGTAGGAAACCCTTTCATTTCAGAAATAAAAATGCATCTACTGTGTTGTCAGCATTAGACTAAGGGACAGATGGGTTAAAGCTTAAAAATTGGAGCTCTAGAGAGTATCTAGGTGTTAACTTTGGATCATCCACTCAGAAATAGTGAATTCATTCATGTGGCAGCCATGTAAGATTAAATTTATCTCTTATCTCATTCCAAACTTATTATTTATTCTTCTCAGTCATGTACGGAAACTTTTGGCTCTTTGCTGTCTTTCCCACTGCCATGACTTATCCCCTGCTTCAGCTCCCACCCATGTCAAATTCTGTTTCTTGCATGAAGTTGCTTCAGTAAAAGGTGACATCTTTATTCTCTGAACTCCCCTACTACTTGACTTATATTTTTATCATGATCATCAGAATGGCAAAAGCCACCACTTATTGACTGTTCACTATATGCCAAACATTGGGTTATATCCTTTACATACATTATTTCATTTAATGATTACAGGTCTGCGAAGGAGGCTCTATTATCCCTATTTTACAGGTGAGAAAACAAATTTCGAGACGTTTAAAAGATTTGCACAAAATACACAACTTCTGAGTGGATGATCTAAAGTTCACACCTAGATCATCTCCAGAGCTCACATTTTTAACCTTTAACCCATACTCTCCCTTAGTCTAATATGGATAGCAGAGTAGATGAATTTTCTTTCCTAGATTGTATGATACTAAGAGTAGAGGTTTCATATTATTTCTTTCATTTCTCTAATCACAATGCCCAGTACCCAGGGACACAATAGATATTGATTAGATAAGAAATCAATATCTAGAAGAAATTATTACAGTAAAAAAATTACTGGACCTTAATAATGTATTTCAGAGTAACTTAAGAAAGTTACACTGATGGTTACAACTAAGTCATTTTAAAATTTAAAAGGTGGCATTAATGGGTAAGCGTGATTGACTATGCCAAATATCTTTTTTCATGTTTCTTAAAGTTTTGTATGTAAATAATATATAAAATGAGATATTCAATCATAATTTTTTGAACTTTATTATCTAGATGATTTGGATCAGTTTATTAAAATGTTTTTGTCTAATGAACTTTCTGTGTCAACCTTATATATTAAATACATATTTCCATATTTCTTTATTAATCTTGTGCCTTTTTTTTTTTTTTTTTGGCTTTGTTTCTAGGATGGCGTAGGGGTAGATGAGAAGCTATCTTTGCGGCGGGTAGCTGTGGTTGAAGATTTCTTTGACATTATCTATTCGATGCATGTGGAAACAGGGCCAAATGGAGAACAAATTCGGAAACATGCTGGACAAAAGAGAACTTACAAAGCAGTAAGTTAAAAAAACAAAAAAAGAAAAGAAAAAGGCATGCATTTTGAAATTTGACATTATATGCTTATTAAAGATGGGTTAAATAGCTATGACTGTTCTATCTTCAACATAAATTAGACTATATCATGGTCACACCCAACATTTAAACTATTATTATTGAATTCTATTTTGGTTGTATGTTCACTAAGTCTATTGCATATATTGCTAGAAACCTGTTTCTAGCATTATCATTTTCTTTTCTTTAAATGTGCATAAAATGTGGTAGTCCCAGTCAAATGCCCACAAATGGGAAGATTAGTTGTGTTATATATTCAATATATAATATGTGTTCAAATCATAATATATAAATTATCTACTGGAACATATGAACTTTTGTACTACCACTATTGTCTTAACAGTCCTTCCCCTTCAAAACATATTAATATGTTCAGGTATTTCTTATTTAATACTTATAGTCACATGAATAAGAAAATTTTATGTACTTTTCTTATGTTACCTTATATTAAATACATTTGCCCTGAAGGGTATGCCTTTCTTAATTTTCCAGTATAAGTTATTTAAAAATATGTGTTATTTTCATAGGCCTAGTGCCCTTGAACATTTAAAAATGAAAATATATAATGCTTTTATTGTAAATTATCTAGAAAACAGATGTAACTAACTGTTAGATATTGAATATATATTGTCAAAATGGAGTTATATATTATTTCTAAAGCTCTTAATTATACTTACTGTTCGATCTAGACACTTTAATCTAGTTTTTTATTTAATTAAACATTTTATGAAATCAGCTTACTATAGATAATTCATCCTTTCTAGGAAAATTGAAGAGTAAATTATTCTTTTCCAATATGAGCAAAGTGTACATCAGAAATACTTTATCAGCAATCAGAATAATATCCTTTTTTAAAATTCTTATTGAACTTTGCTTTTGGCTACCTTTATATTAACTGTTTTCAGCTATATTTATACACAATATCAGTCTGGATCCATTTTTTTTTCAGATACAGAAAAATGTGTGAAATGCTCAAAGTTTCAAATACAGGTACATATGTTTGAAAATTAGCTACTGAGCATAAGAAATAGCTTCTTTTCCATAACTATTTTTTGCTATATCTCCAGGGTCATATTGAATCTTTATAGTTGCATAATAACCCCTAATACATGTTGTATTTATCTCTCCTTCTCTATGGTTTTGTTTCTTGGCTGTTTCCAAATTGCATGGTTTGTGGGCAGGCACTATTGTAAGTTTCCTTACATAACTCTGCCACATAAACTTTCTTTTGACTTACATATCTGAGGAGACATCTTTATCATGACTAATGATAATGACCTAGCTTCTTAAGATACTTTTGTGTAGACTAATGTTACTGAACATACTCATTTTGCCTGCCTCCTAAGCCAGGGTTGTATCTCTGGATACTAATAGGGAAAAAAACTGTATATTGATCTACTAATATCACTAACTGTGTACTCTTATGATAATTCATTTTCACAAAATAGCTACCTAAACTTGATAGGACTTTGTAAGGTAGGAATACATAAGTTCAGTTGTATTCAATGAAAACAAACCAACAAAAAACAAGTGGCTTCACTGTCAGGAATAGCGTGGCAGCCAAATCTGTTTAGGTGCCAAAAGCAATTTAAAGTGATTTAATCTTTGAAATCCACTTATTAGAGACCTTTAATTAAAAGAGAAATATGACATAAACCCAAGTCTCTCACCCGGTGTTTTTCCTAAATGCAATGTAGAGAATCTGACCCACTGCCGTAATGCATGCTGAACACTTCCAATAAATTGGTAAACGCATTTCCAACATACATCATTTTGCATTAACATTTTGAAGATGTTTTCTGCATTTTGGGGTAGGGCTGGATACCAACTTGGAATGTATAAATAGTATCTGAAACATCATCCATTCCCTCTTGAGAATGTCCTATTTGAAGATTCTTTTCTTTCCCAAGTTTATTTTTTGTTTCCGCATCTAAAGTAGTCTCACCTTTTCCTAATATCATGAAGGTTTCTTCTGGCCTCACTTTCTGCCTTCTGGTATTTCTCAACTGAATCCTAACTAGAAAACATTTCCATTTTATGGAGTAATAATAGATTGTAGGAAAAAAAAGAAAAAAAACACTGCTGCATTGCCAGCAAAACTGTGCACATGACGCCACAATGAATTTAATTCTAATGTTGATATAAATGTTCAACTAATGGGGCATAAAACTAAATGCAATTTGAAATGAAATGGTGTAGTGCTATTAGGGCCCTAGACTGTTGGGTCAGAATTTAGTTCTCAATACTAATGCTGGAATTGGCTAGTCACTGGTAGAATTAGCTAGATACCTATCGCAGTTATAATGGTTCCCATTAAGATTAATATTTTTTTCCTACTTCTAACACATTAGCTCATAGAGCATGCATGATTATTGACTTTCTTTTTCTCCCTTATCCTACATGGCCAAGAAACCATACTTATACAACTAATCATTAAAACGTGTCATTTTGTCTTAATAATATTACCAATAGATTTAGCGGTCATTTTATTTACTTTGCCTTTTTTGCAAATCTTTCTATGTTTTCACTCTGCAGGAAATGGTGGTCCTTTAATATTGGATTAACTTTTGAATGCTATTTGTTTTTACCTATCTGCAGTATATCATTCCTTGAAATATCTAGTCGTTATACAACTTAAATTTTATTGCAATCTGATCTGACTAGAGAAAAAAATTGGAGGGTGTATATTCTGTTACTCATGAGCTCTTTTTAAAAATCCACATAAAATGACACATTTTAGGAATATGTAAAGGCTATCATAAGTAATTTTTTTTAGTCATTGTTGAATTTTAGTGTCTTTTAGGTCTTTTCTTCCCCCTTCATTTGTCCCTGTGTATATATTAACCTTTACTGGTGCACTGAATGTGTTTCCTTCAATATTTTTGGTTGATTATCTACATTAACAGTGGAGAAGAAGTGTGAATCATTCAGGTATCACTTATATTTGAACTTGAGTATATCTTTCTACTGAAAATTGAATGCAAGTGTGCTTAGCAATTTGGAAAGTGACTTCAAAATTAATGTGGTAACATTGTTAAAAAAAAATCATGAATGCAGGAAGTTGTCTTCCTGTCCTTAACTTTTCTCAGCTATTGTCTGAATTCTACCTTCAGGGAATATATGACTCTTCTCTAGTTGTCTTTTATGTCTTGCATTTCATCACTGGCTAAAGCACAGCTGCCTTTCCAGAAAGGTTTCTTCAGTTATGGTCTGATTAAAGATAAAGTTTCAAAACTCTTTCTTGCTACATGTAAAATAAAAGTAACTGGTGGAAATCCAGGAACTAGCAGGGAAAGTCAGTGTTTTCAGTGGAGAGAACAGTCTGCATATATATGTGTATATGTACACACACACACACACAACTTGTGGTGTGATGCAGTAAGTTTACATGTATTACTCACATACATAGCTGCCAATAATTACGTTCATTTAATTCCGAGTGGAGAGCATATGCTATAGCTAAAAGAAAATAGGCTAGAAGCCAGACAAACTCAGCTTCAAATTTCAAATCTAGTACTTCCTATCTGTGTCACTTTTGGCCAATTATTTACTTTTTTTCTCCTCCTGTTTAGAGGGAGATAATGATATGCATGGTGTGGCAAAATAAATGAGTTAATATGCATGAAGTGCTTTCCTTATGGTCAACTTTTGAATAATGTTTTTTCTCCTTTATCCAATCACTAGTCATGTTCCAGGTAGAAGGACAAACGGGACAATCAACATAGTTCCATTGTTGCCCTAATTATAATTACGGATGTAATTTCCTCTGCTTGCCCCAATGCCTCCGTGTTGGGAGAGAGATGAATAGTAATAAGTTAGGCATTCTCTTATGTACATCTTATAAATGTCACTATCTCTGGCAGTCCACAGTGTAACTGTTCTCCAAGCTTTGACTGGGCTGAAGGGAAGCATGGAAGAAGCCAGGTTACCTGTGTTTAGGAGCTCTCCTGCTAGATGAAGTTTATGAGATTTTCAGTTATTTCATTTGCTTTTACCCAAGTTTCAGTCTTACGTTAATTTTAAATTGCTTTTCTGAAAAATTTTAAAACTGGATCTCTTTAAAGAATTTGCTTTCAATATGAATAGAATATTCCTTTCCAGGGACATGCTGTAGAAAAATAATATATTAGGCAGAATGTCTGTATCCCTACTCTGAATGTTAAAAAGGAAAAGTCTTTATTCTAGCAGGTCTACAACTCTTAACCTTAAAACTTCAGTTAGTGTCATTTTATCCTCTTCTGTTTTATTAATATCTATTGGTTCGGTGTCTCTACTGCTAAATGGATTTTTTTAACTTGCACCATTTGGGCTAATTTGCTATATCAAAATTCCCAGAATTCTTGTCAACTTAGAATGAGGCAAATGACCAAAATTTGCAGCCATTGTGGTGTGAAAAAAATAACACTAAATTAAAACTCGAAAGTTCCTAGCAATTAATTTACCCTCTTTTTGACTTAGGCCACAGTTTTTGCACATATAAAATGAGGGGGCTATATTTCTGTTTTTTTTCCAGCTCTGAAGGAATTACAGCAGTTTTCATGGTGTGTGTGGAGCTATTACTGTGGAAGGGGCACAAGGAAAATAGTAACCAAAGTGAGCAAATAGGTTGGCACAAGAAATGTTCAAACATAGGGAAATGCCTCCTGCTCTTGGAAAAGTAGATTGGCTGATGAGCAAAGCAGAGAGATAGAAGATTTTAGCTTCATAATCATCTAGAGAGCTCTCCTATAAATAATAATAATGATGATGGTAATAATCACGAAAAGGATCTGTAGTCATTAGACTTCCTATATCTAGGATTTTAAAATAGTGATATAAGAAGAAAGGCCATAAAAATGACTCTCAAGTGTCAGCAGATTTTCACTGCTCTCCATTTTTGTTAAAAATTTTGCAGTAATCTGAACCATGTTGTCAACGATGGCTACTTAAGTTATAATGTGATTTTAAGCGGGAGTGCAACAGATGTGACCACACCTAAAATATCGTTGTAAACATAAATGATCCTGTGAACATCAGTGTTGCTTCTCTTATAGTCCTATAGTCTGAGACACTGTTGAAATAGGGGGTTATATCTATTTCTGTGATTAGTACCAGGAACGCCATGCTCTCTAAGTACATTTCCCTTCCCTATCACAATTACTCAAGGTTTACAATTAGAATTTAATTTCTTTAGATTAAAGTGTTGACCTATATATCTTTATATGGACTTCAAATATCCTTGGGCAAGAGAAGCTAGAGAATAAATTAGGCTGATAGCAGTCATTGACATTTTGTATGATCATTTTGTAAATGTGTTTGTCTGTCATATCTAGCTGGGTTTAGCTCAAGAATAGATAGGAAAGAAATGTGTGACATGTCATACATAGACCTACTGATGTTCCAAGTAGCATAGCATCATCCTGATTTTTGTGTGAACCCCAGTGTGGCATCATGAGTAATAGCCTTTGGCATGTATCTTATAGAAGTTGAGAACTCATGTTATCAACATGAATTGATATTGGCTCATCAATATCTTGAGCTTTGGCTCAAGATGAGCCAAAATATTGGCTATATTCCCCATATTGTACATCCTTGAGCCTGTCTTACACCCAGTAGTATGTACCTGCCACTCCTCCACTCCTATATTGCTCCTCCCCCCACAACTGGTAACCACTAGTTTGTTCTCTATATCTGTGAGTCTGCTTCTTTTTGTTATATTCACTAGTTAGTTGTAGTTTTTAGATTCCACACATAAGTGATATCATACAATATTTGTCTTTCTCTGTCTGACTTATTTCCCTTAGCATAATGCCCTCCAAGTCCATCCATGTTGCTGCAAATGGAAAAATTTCGTTATTTTTTTTCTTTATTTATAGCTAGGGTCAAAGTTAAAAAAAGTCTTGTAGTCCCTAATGGTGGGGGACCATGTCTGTTTCTCATATTACTGTATAATCACAGCTTAGTAAAAGAACCGTCTCATGGTAGAGTATTCCATAGGTACTCGTTGAAGGAAAAAAATTAACTCGTCTCTGTGAAGTCCTCGCCTTTTTGATACCAACTAAGTAGATGTTACTATAAATAGAGATAATGAATAAGATCAGAGCTGTAGCCGGTGGCTGTAAAGACCCTGCACTACACAACTCATGTTTACCTTGAACAGCACCCTGGATTTCTACAATTTTGCAGGCTATGAATAAGGTAACAAAATTATTTAACGCAAGTGCTTCCCCCTTGCTTTTCAGGGAAAACTTTGATGCTGCATTAAATTATGCTATCATCTTAGAGGCAGGATATAAACACATCACTTACATTTCCACACATTGGTTTATTTCTTATCAGATGCACACCCATATCCACATATCCCCCCACACACATAATAGGTTTTATAAAGGTGATTACTACTAAATATTGAACAGCTATTAAACACAGTACACATAATATTAAACCTACATTTATGTAGGAACAGCTTCATTGTTTTAGATAACTAAAAATATTATTCAGACTAAGAAGTCAGATGTGTAAAATCATATCAGAAGGAAAAAATAAATCAGTGGCATGAGAATTAGAGTTATTAAATAACAATCTTAGAAGAATAGTGTTCTGCCAGTCATCAAAATTGATTTATTTCTTATATAGGTGTAGTGAGAATTATCACAGGTGAGCAGAGTAACAGTGCAAATCCTGTATACTCAGAACGTTTTAGGTAGTAGAGACCGTCAAAAGACATAACTCACCCAAACCAGTTTATCACCAACTAATGTCACAAACCCTATCATTAATAATTTTCATATTATTGTGAATAGGTATATTCCTTGAAAGGGAATTAACCTTCTGGAGAAACAGCATTAACTCTTCATGTCCAGCCTGATAAATTGCTACTTCAGTGCACCCTTGTGGTGAAAATGTGCCAATGCAGCTTTTAAAACTACTCGGAAGATTAGTACCTACTAGTGGGTGATTCTTCTTCAGATCCAGAGGTTCCTGGGTACTGTGATGATGTAATAAATAAAATCTCCTGAATTTCTTACAGTATATGCACCTGTATAAATACCTATATGTGTATTTAATTGGGATAAAATATAATAGGAAAGAGGGCTAGGACATGGGCTCTTGGTGTGAAGTAATAGAAAGAAAATGGTGCCAGCTTTGATGTCAGCTAGACGTGGGTTCAAATCCTGGTTAGGTAAGTTCTGTATGTGTGACTTGGGTATGTGTTATTTTTAGGGTTGCTTTTAGGCTCATAAATAATGTATGTAAAGGTTTTAACTTAATAACTGCTTCAAACATATTATGATAGTGAGATAATGTTATTTTTTAAAAAATATGGCATTGTTTGTGGGGTAACAGATGCTATAAACAGATTTTTTTCTATTAACTAGATATTGAGAGGTCTATTTCTTTCTTTGTATCATCTGTGATCCCCAGTGTCCCAAGGATAACACGCACCCATGTCTTCATTCATGACTTTTCCAGAATTGAAAGTGTTATTCACTAACTTCATCTGCTGCAATTTTAGTCAGTTCATCATAAGTAATGAGTGACAAGCCTTTACCTGTTTTTTATGTTTATCTGCTCTACTCCTCATCCTCTCCTCTACCTTCATTTTTCTGGGAATGTCCTCTCCCACATCACAGCCGTATTTGAGCATTGCTCTGTTCCTTAACCCTAGCAATTGGAAAGGAGGTGAATCATGAAAGAAACAGATTTTGAGAATTTGGAATTTGGACCAAGAAATTTCTGTCTTGGTGTGTTTTAATTCTTCAGTGGAGAACATATGAAAGTGATATCTTTTGTTATATGTATTAGTTTGCATAGTTATTTGTGTAGTCTAAAGCAATATTTCTCAGTAGGGCACTATAGACTTCGGGGTCGGACAGTTGGCATTGCCCCAAGTACTCAGAGCTTTATCCTTAACTCCTGGGGTCGAAGTTCCAGCAACACAAGTCGCAGTTATTCCCTTTTCAAAAGTCACCTTGTTACTGAACACAAGTTCATGTGCCCAACACGTGGTGAGGCCAAATAAACCAAAACGTTGGAGTTGGGAGCAGAGAAAGGTTTATTGGAAGCCCATGCAAGGAGACAGGTGGCTTGTGCCCAAAAACCCCCAACCCCCTGGAAGGGTTTCAGTAAAGCACTTTTAAAAGCAAGGTGAGGGAGGGGTGTGGTTAGTTGTTGCAAACTTCTTGGTGTCGGATTCCTTTGTTCTTGTAGCGGTCCACTTAGGTCAGGTTACAATGTTTCTGCAAACCTCCAGCAAGACAAATGCTGTGCTCTGCTCTGCAACTTTTTATCTCTATATGAATGGACTCTTAAAGGTCAGAGCCTTGAGGATAGGCTATCCTGTATATTCCAGGCTGTAGGCAACATTCTTTTAGTAAAGGCGCAAGGCCAGCATGACCAAGCACCGGCAACAGAGCACAAAGGTTAACGTAAAAGGAGCAGATCTAATATGGAGCCAGATTTGTTCTTCCCTATTGTAAGCTCTAGAGTACAGTAAACACGCAAGTTGAGAGCTGTTTTCTAAAGGAAACCATGTGGCTAGTTCTTTACTGGGCATCTCAGAAAAATGTTTTCATTATTTGCCAGTTGTGGAGCAGTTGAACAATGCAGACAATGAATTCTGCATCCATTATCTCATTATTACCATCTCACAGACTCTGCAGTTTTCACAAACATATGAGGGTTGTGCGACTCACTGCACTCCCTAGAGAAGTGAAGACTAACCTTCTCCATTTTTCTTTCTTTTTTTTTTTTACATCTTTATTGGAGTATAATTGCTTTACAATGGTATGTTAGTTTCTGCTTTATAACAAAGTGAATCACTTATACATATACATATGTTCCCATATCTCTTCCCTCTTGCGTCTCCCTCTCTCCCTCCCACCCTCCCTATCCCACCCCTCTACGTGGTCACAAAGCACCGAGCTGATCTCCCTGTGCTATGCGGCTGCTTCCCACTAGCTATCTATTTTACGTTCGGTAGTGTATATATGTCCATGCCACTCTCTCGCTTTGTCACAGCTTACCCTTCGCCCTCCCCATATCCTCAAGTCCATTCTCTAGTAGGTCTGTGTCTTTATTCCTGTCTTACCCCTAGGTTCCTTATGACATTTTTTTTTCTTAAATTCCATATATATGTGTTAGCATACGGTATTTGTCTTTCTCTTTCTGACTTACTTCACTCTGTATGACAGACTGTAGGTCCATCCACCTCATTACAAATAGCTCAATTTCGTGTCTTTTTATGGCTGAGTAATATTCCATTGTATATATGTGCCACATCTTCTATATCCATTCATCCAGTGATGGACACTTAGGTTGTTTCCATCTCCTGCCTATTGTAAATAGAGCTGCAATGAACATGTTGGTACATGACTCTTTTTGAATTATGGTTTTCTCAGGGTATATGCCCAGTAGTGGGATTGCTGGGTCATATGGTAGTTCTATTTGTAGTTTTTTAAGGAACCTCCATACTCTTCTCTATAGTGGCTGTATCAGTTTACATTCCCATCAGCAGTGCAAGAGGGTTCCCTTTTCTCCACACCCTCTCCAGCATTTATTGTTTCTAGATTTTTTGATGATGACCGTTCTGACTGGTGTGAGGTGGTATCTCATTGTAGTTTTGATTTGCATTTCTCAATGATTAGTGATGTTGAGCATTCTTTCATGTATTTGTTGGCAATCTATATATCTTCTTTGGAGAAATGTCTATTTAGGTCGTCTGTCCATTTTAGAATTGGGTTGTTTGTTTTTTTGATATTGAGCTGCATGAGCTGCTTGTAAATTTTGGAGATTAATCCTTTGTCCATTGATTCATTTGCAAATATTTTCTCCCATTCTGAGGGTTGTCTTTTGGTCTTGTTTATGGTTTCCTTTGCTGTGCAAAAGCTTTGAAATTTCATTAGGTCCCATTTGTTTATTATTGTTTTTATTTTCATTTCTCTAGGAGGTGGGTCAAAAAGGATCATGCTATGATTTATGTCATAGAGTGTTCTGCCTATGTTTTCCTCTAAGAGTTTGATGATGTTAGGGAGTGATCTAATCTCATACTTTTACATGGACCTGTCCAGTTTTCCCAGCACCACTTATTGAAGAGGCTGTCCTTTCTCCACTGTACATTCCTCCCTCCTTTATCAAAGATAAGATGACCATATGTGCGTGGGTTTATCTCTGGGCTTTCTATCCTGTTCCATTGATCTATCTTTCTGTTTTTGTGACAGTACCATACTGTCTTGATTACTGTAGCTTGTAGTATCGTCTGAATTCAGGGTGCCTGATTCCTCTAGCTCCGTTTTTCGTTCTCAAGGTTGCCCTGGCTATTCGGGGTCTTTTGCGTTTCCATACAAATTGTGAAATTTTTTGTTCTAGTTCTGTGAAAAATGCCAGTGGTAGTTTGATAGGGATTACATTGAATCTGTAGATTGCTTTGGGTAGTAGAGTCATTTTCACTATGTCGATTCTTCCAATCCAAGAACATGCTATATCTCTCCATCTGTTTGTATCATCTTTAATTTCTTTCATCAGTGTCATAATTTTCTGCATACAGGTCTTTTGTCTCCTTAGGTAGGTTTACTCCTAGATATTTTATACTTTTTGTTGCAGTGGCAAATGGTAGTGTTTTCTTGATTTCACTTTCAGATTTTTCATCATTAGTGTATAGGAATGCAAGAGACTTCTGTGCATTAATTTTGTATCCTGATACTTTACCGAATTCATTGATTAGCTCTAGTAGTTTTCTGGTAGCATCTTTAGGATTCTCTATGTATAGTATCATGTCATCTGCAAACAGTGACAGTTTTACTTCTTCTTCTCTGATTTGGATTCCTTTTATTTCCTTTTCTTCTCTGATTGCTGTGGCTAAAACTTCCAAAACTATGTTGAATGAGAGTGGCGAGAGTGGGCAACCTTGTCTTGTTCCTGATCTTAGTGGAAATGCTTTCAGTTTTTAACCACTGAGGACGATGTTGGCTGTGAGTTTGTCATATATGGCCTTTATTATGTTGAGAAACGTTCCCTCTATGCCTACTTTCTGGAGGGTTTTTATCATAAATGGGTGTTGGATTTTGTCGAAAGCTTTCTCTGCATCTATTGAGGTGATCATATGGTTTTTCTCCTTCAATTTGTTAATATGGTGTATCACGTTGATTGATTTGCATATATTGAAGAATCCTTGCATTCCTGGAATAAACCCCACGTGATCATGGTGTATGATCCTTTTAATGTGCTGTTGAATTCTGTTTGCTAGTATTTTGTTGAGGATATTTGCATCTATGTTCATCAGTGATATTGGCCTGTAGTTTTCTTTCTTTGTGACATCCTTGTCTGGTTTTGCTATCAGGGTGATGGTGGCCTTGTAGAATGAGCATGGGAGTGTTCCTCCCTCTGCTATATTTTGGAAGAGTTTGAGGAAGATAGGTGTTAGCTTTTCTCTAAATGTTTGACAGAATTTGCCTGTGAAGCCATCTGGTCCGGGGCTTTTGTTTGTTGGAATATTTTTAACCATAGCTTCAATTTCAGTGCTTTTGATTGGTCTTTTCATATTTTCTATTTCTTCCTGATTCAGTCTTGGCAGGTTGTGCATTTCTAAGAATTTGTCCATTTCTTCCAGGTTGTCCATTTTATTGGCATAGAGTTGATTGTAGTAATCTCTCATGATCTTTTGTATTTCTGCAGTGTCAGTTGTTACTTCTCCTTTTTTATTTCCAATTCTATTGATTTGTCTTCTCCCTTTTTTTCTTGATGAGTCTGGCTAATGGTTTATCAATTTTGTTTATCTTCTCAAAGAACCAGCTTTTAGATTTGTTAATCTTTGCTATCGTTTCCTTCATTTCTTTTCCTTTATTTCTGATCTGATCTTTATGATTTCTTTCCTTCTGCTAACTTTGGGGTTCGTTTGTTCTTCTTTCTCTAATTGCTTTACGTGCAAGCTTAGGTTCTTTATTCGAGATGTTTCTTGTTTCTTAAGGTAGGATTGTATTGCTATAAACTTCACTCTTAGAACTGCTTTTGCGGCATCCCATAGGTTTTGGGTCTTCGTGTCACCATTGTCATTTGTTTCTAGGTATTTTTTGATTTCCTCTTTGATTTCTTCAGTGATCACTTCGTTATTAAGTAGTGTATTGTTTAGCCTCCATGTGTTTGTATTTTTTACAGATCTTTTCCTGTAATTGATATGTAGTCTCATAGCACTGTGGTCGGAAATGATACTTGATACAATTTCGATTTTCTTAAATTTACCAAGGCTTGATTTGTGACCCAAGATATGATCTATCCTAGAGAATGTTCCATGAGCATTTGAGAAAAATGTGTATTCTGTTGTTTTTGGATGGAATGTCCTATAAATATCAATTAAGTCCATTTTGTTTAATGTATCATTTAAAGCTTGTGTTTCCTTATTTATTTTCATTTTGGATGATCTGTCCATTGGTGAAAGTGGGGTGTTAAAGTCCCCTATTATGACTGTGTTACTGTTGATTTCCCCTTTTATGGCTGTTAGTATTTGCCTTATGTATTGAGGTGCTCCTATGTTGGGTGCATAAATATTTACAATTGTTATATCTTCCTCTTGGATCGATCCCTTGATCACTATGTAGTGTCCTTCTTTGTCACTTCTAATAGTCTTTATTTTAAAGTCTATTTTGTCTGATATGAGAATTGCTACTCCAGCTTTCTTTTGTTTTCCATTTGCATGGAATATCTTTTTCCATCCTCTTACTTTCAGTCTGTATGTGTCTCTAGGTCTGAAGTGGGTCTCTTGTAGACAGCATATATATGGGTCTTGTTTTTGTATCCATTCAGCCAATCTGTGTCTTTTGGTGGGAGCATTTAGTCCATTTACATTTAAGGTAATTATCGATATGTATGTTCCTATTCCCATTTTCTTAATTGTTTTGGGTTCGTTATTGTAGGTCTTTTCCTTCTCTTGTGTTTCTTGCCTAGAGAAGTTCCTTTAGCATTTGTTGTAAAGCTTTTTTGGTGGTGCTGAACTCTCTCAGCTTTTGCTTGTTTGTAAAGTTTTTAATTTCTCCATCTAATCTGAATGAGATCCTTGCTGGGTAGAGTAATCTTGGTTGCAGGTTTTTCTCCTTCATCAGTTTAAATATGTCCTGCCAGTCCCTTCTGGCTTGCAAAGTTTCTGCTGAAAGATCAGCTGTTAACCTTATGGGGATTCCCTTGTGTGTTATTTGTTGTTTTTCTCTTGCTGCTTTTAATATGTTTTCTTTGTATTTAATTTTTGACAGTTTGATTAATATGTGTCTTGGAGTATTTCTCCTTGGATTTATCTGTATGGGACTCTGTGCTTCCTGGACTTGATTAACTATTTCCTTTCCCATATTAGGGAAGTTTTCAACTATAATCTCTTCAAATATTTTCTCAGTCCCTTTCTTTTTCTCTTCTTCTTCTGGAACCCCTATAATTCGAATGTTGGTACGTTTAATGTTGTCCCAGAGGTCTCTGAGACTGTCCTTAGTTCTTTTCATTCTTTTTTCTTTATTCTTCTCTGCAGTAGTTATTTCCACTATTTTATCTTCCAGGTCACTTATCCGTTCTTCTGCCTCAGTTATTCTGCTATTGATCCCATCTAGAGTATTTTTAATTTCATTTATTGTGTTGTTCATCATTGCTTGTTTCATCTTTAGTTCTTCTAGGTCCTTGTTAAATGTTTCTTGCATTTTGTCTATTGTATTTCCAAGATTTTGGATCATCTTTACTATCATTATTCTGAATTCTTTTTCAGGTAGACTGCCTATTTCCTCTTATTTATTAGGTCCGGTGGGTTTTTATCTTGCTCCTTCATCTGCTGTGTGTTTTTCTGTCTTCTCATTTTGCTTATCTTACTGTGTTTGGGGTCTCCTTTTCGTAGGCTGCAGATTCGTACTTCCCGTTGTTTTTGGTGACTGTCCCCAGTGACTAATGTTGGTTCAGTGGGTTGTGTAGGCTTCCTGGTGGAGGGGACTAGTGCCTGTGTTCTGGTGGATGAGGCTGGATCTTGTCTTTCTGCTGGGCAGGTCCTTGTCTGGTGGTGTGTTTTGGGGTGTCTGTGGACTTATGATTTTAGGCAGCCTCTCTGCTAATGGGTGGGGTTGTGTTCCTGTCTTGCTAGTTGTTTGGCATAGGGTGTCCAGCACTGTAGCTTGCTGGTAGTTGAGTGAAGCTGAGTGCTGGTGTTGAGATGGAGATCTCTGGGAGATTTTCGCCATTTGATATTATGTGGACCTTGGAGGTCTCTTGTGGACCAGTGTCCTGAAGTTGGCTCTCCCACCTCAGAGGCACAGCACTGCCTTCTGGCTGTAGCACCAAGAGCCTTTCATCCACACGGCTCAGAATAAAAGGGAGAAAAAGTTGAAAGAAAGAAAGAAAGAAAGAAAGAAAGAAAGAAAGAAAGAAAGAAAGAAAGAAAGAAAGAAAGAAAGAAAGGAAGGAAGGAGGAAGGAAGGAAGAAAGAAAGGAAGGAAGGAAGGAAGGAAGGAAAGAAAGGAGGGTGGGAGGAAGGAAGGAAGGAGGGAAGGAAGGAAGGAAGAAAGAAAGAAGATAAAATAAAATAAAGTGAGATAAAATAAAATAAAGTTATTAAAATAAAATAAAGTTATTAAAATAAAAAATAATTATTAAGAAAAAAAAATTTTTTTAAAGAAAAAAAAAATGGATTGGTAGAACCCTAGGACAAATGGTGAAAGCAGAGCTATAGAAAGTCTCACACAGAAGCATACACATACACATTCACAAAAAAAATGGAAAAGGGGAAAAAATAATAAATGTTGCTCTCAAAGTCCACCTCCTCAATTTGGGATTATTCGTTGTCTATTCAGGTATTCCACAGATGCAGGGTACATCAAATTGATTGTGGAGCTTCAATCTGCTGCTTCTGGGGCTGCTGGGAGAGATTTCCCTTTCTCTTCTTTGTTCTCACAGCTCCTGGGGCTCAGCTTTGGATTTGGCCCCGCCTCTGTGTGTAGGTCCCTGGAGGGCGTCTGTTGTTCTCTCAGACAGGACGGAGTTAAAGGAGCAGCTGCTTCGGGGACTCTGGCTCACTCAGGCCGGGGTGAGGGAGAGGCACGGAGTGCGGGGCGAGCCTGCGGCAGCAGAGGCCGTCATGACGTTACACCAGCCTGAGGTGCGCCCTGCGTTCTCCCGGAGTAAGTTGTCCCTGGATCCCGGGACCCTGGCAGTGGTGGGCTGCGCAGGCTCCCCGGAGGGGGGGTGTGGAGAGTGACCTGTGCTGGCGCATAGGGTTCTTGGAGGTGGCAGCAGCAGCCTTAGCGTCTCATGCCTGTCTCTGGGGTGCGCGCTGTTAGCTGCGGCTCGCGCCTGTCTCTGGAGCTCCTTTAAGCAGCGCTCTTAATCCCCTCTCCTCGTGCACCAGGAAACAAAGAGGGAAGAAAAAGTCTCTTGCCTCTTCGGCAGGTCCAGACTTTTCCCCAGACTCCCTCCCGGCTAGCCGTGGTGCACTAACCCCCTGCAGGCTGTGTTCACGCCACCATCCCGAGTCCTCTCCCTGCGCTCCGACCAAAGCCCGAGCCTCAGCTCCCAGCCCTGCCCGTCCCGGCGGGTGAGCTGACAAGCCTCTCGGGCTGGTGAGTGCCGGTTGCCACCGATCCTCTGTGCAGGAATCTCACCGCTTTGTCCTTTGCACCCCTGTTGCTGTGCTCTCCTCCGCGGCTCCGAAGCTTCCCCCTCTGCCACCTGCAGTCTCCGCCCGCGAAGGGGCCTCCTAGTGTGTGGAAACCTTTCCTGCTTCACAGCTCCCTTCCATTAGTGCAGGTCCCGTCCCTATTCTTTTGTTTGTGTTTATTCTTTTTTCTTTTGCTCTACCCAGGTACGTGGGGACTTTCTTGCCTTTTGGGAGGTCTGAGGTCTTCTGCCAGCATTCAGTAGGTGTTCTGTAGGAGTTGTTCCACGTGTAGATGTATTACTGGTGTATCTGTGGGGAGGAACGTGATCTCCACGTCTTACTCTTCCGCCATCTTCAGGCAAAATTTTCACCTCTATTTTTCTTCCGTTTCCTCTAAGATGGCTAAATCTTGCCTGCTTTAAATGACTGTGGCAGCAGTATTCTTGGTCACCTGTTGTAAAAGAAGTGCTGTCTTCCCACTGCCTAGCAGGTCTTAGTGAGGGTAACATTTAACCAAGGAAGCTGCAACAGGAGCCCGGGAAAACTTGAACATGCCGTTGAATTCTAGGCCAGAAAGGTTGGATTCAACTTGTTCGCCCCTAAGCCCCAGAAAAAACCACTAATATATCACAGAATATACATTCTTCAGGAAACATCAAGAGAAGGAGTCATTTCCCCACTCTTCCATGTGTGTAATTGTATATTTTAATGTAGCTATTCATGCTGCAAGTAATTGTATAAATATTTGCTTTGCAGAGCCATTTTATTTACATGCAACATTTAAAAATTCTCTTTATTTTACTATTAGGAAACACATATGAAGAAAAACTTTTTCAGTGCCCATCTGCTCATTTTTTCATCTAATGTAAGAATTCCCCGTTATGACAATCTGTTCCTTAACAGCCAGATATTCTAACATAAAAAGAGACACAAAAACATTACCCATAACTTTGGAGACATACCTCCAGATTATTGGACTCTCTCTCTTTTCGATATTGTCACACTTGCTCAGTTGATGACTATTTTAATAATTGTAAGATACAACTCCAAGTTAAAGATGTTCATCATTATAATGAAGATAAAACAGTAGAAAATAAAGTTATTTTCTGCAAAGCAATATAGCTAAATTTGAAGTGTTATCAGTGGAGCAAAAACTATTTCTAATAAAAAGGAATTAGCTATAATTAACTTAAATCACATTCTATTTCTTGTTTGCCTACACCTCGATGTACTAATGCATGGTGATGTGGTGCCCAATACATACGGTTGCCCTGGAATGCTGTTCCCGCTCTCTGTTTTCCTCCTCTAGTTCCTTTTCATCATATAGCAGATTTCTGTGCCTTGGCCCAGGTTCACAGTCTTTGCCTCTTGCCTCGCACTTGTACCATTACCCTATCCCTGGAGGATACAGACTGCACCTCGTTCACTTTTTATTCCTCTTGCTCTTCATTTGATGCATTTGCCTCAGATTTCCAACTTGCTTTTAGCTGTCTAAAATTTGACCCGAACTGTCTAAAAATAGTCCTGCCTGCTTTAGACCTCCTTTGAATTTGCAGCCTTCATTTTAAACTTGACCACATAACTACCATCTTCTGTCAACACCACAGCAAATATCTTTGGACTGACAGGCTGCATCCCTCTGCTTTAGACCAGTGTTTTTCACATTATGTGTCACAACCCATTAGTGAGTTTTCAAGCCAATTTAGTGGGTTGTGATAACTTTAAAAAATGAAATAGAAGAAAATAGAAATGGTCTGTTTTATTGTTGAAATGTGTATATGTGCTGGCTTATGATATAAAATATATTTCTACCGGTGCTGTTGGTCTACAAAGTTGGAAAATATTGCTTTCAATGGGCACTGTGATTTCAGATTGCCTACAGATGCCCAATAATCACTTCCACCTACCCTGCTTCTCACTTCTGCTCTTGGTATATTCTTAGATCTTCCTGACATGACAATTTGTTCCACATTTAAGATTATCTTTGGACTCTAACCCATATTTTCATTCATCTTAGATAAATGTACCGTATAAGGTTGTCAGATTTAACAAATACAGGATGCCCAGTTATATTTGAATTTCAGATAAATGATAATTTTTAATATAAGTTATTCCCAATATCACATGTTTATCTGGAATTCACATTTAATTGTGTGTGCTGGATTTTATCTAGGAACCTTAATACTCTTCAAAAAGCAACCCAAGATATTTCAGACTGGGCTAGGCCACCCCCTTCCCCCTTAACTAAATGAAAAAGACAAGAGGAGCTGATGAATGAGTGTGATGATTGAATATATAGAAAGTACTCAGAGAAGAATGAAGGTAAATAATAGACAGTGATATGAACCGAAAATAGCATGTTGGAGTAGGTGATAACAGTACCAGAGTGCAACAAAATAAGCAATACTTTGGAATTGTTAGGAGCCCAACTAAAACGTGAGAATCTGCCACCAGGGGGGCAGTGGCACGTTTGGAGCTGAAGAGCAAATCTGGCGGCATCCTAGTTTCAGTATTGGAGATATTGTTAAGGTACAGGAATTCATTTGGTTATTTATCAGGTGTTTAGAGGTCAAACAGATACAATTAAACAGGAAGTGTTTTTGAAATAGTAGTTAGGGTTTGGAAGCAAAAATAGTTGAGGGTCAGAGTAAATACAAATTTGATTAGGCAGGCCAAATGTCTGGCTTTTTGTTTAATTGATTATTGCTATGAATACACTTTTTAACCTAAGAGTGTTTATGCTGAGTCCTGATCAAAGCATTTTTCGGAATCTCTTCAAAATTAACCAAACAATTACCAACAGGTGATTCCAATAATTTGGTATAGCCGGGCACATTAGTGGTGTAGAACCATATCTCACAGTATTCAGGGATAATTATAATGCCTGTGCACTTAATAGATATTTGTTCAGTAAATAAATGTTTAGATGAAAAATGTCTTCATCTGTGTAAGACTGTTTCCATGTGCAACTCCCCAGATTAATAAATTCCTCTGTAGAAGTATAATGATGTTCGCTGCTTACCTTTTCTCACGCATGCAATGGGTAAAAGAGAATCCATATAAATATAAGAGAAAGCCATTGGCTGGAATTTTCAGTTTTGTAACACATCTATAAAAATATCTGGGCCAAATGTTATAGTGTTTGTAAAGCTTTATATGTATATGATATGGGTGTGTGTGTGTGTGTGTGTATATATATATATATATATATATATATATATATATATATATGTATTTTTTTTCCTAATTCCCTCTCTTCAGATGTATTCAAAAATATACAATGTATAAACCAGGTAAAGACATAGTGGCCCTTGTTGAACTGGAGATAGTGCCCATAAACAAGACTTCCCTTCCTTAGATAGGGGCCTCTCTGGACTATGGTGTCTTTGTGAATCAGGACATATGAGGTCTTTAATAGCGTTTGGATTTATAGGTTCTGTTCAGTTACATTTTAATTTTATTAGTTTTTGTTTGTTTTTTGGGTTTTTTTTTTTTTTTTTTTTTTTTTTTTTTTTTTTTGCGGTACTTGGGGCTCTCACTGTTGTGGCCTTTCCCATTGCGGAGCAAGGCTCCGGATGCACAGGCTCAGCGGCCACAGCTCACAGGCCCAACCGCTCCGTGGCATGTGGGATCTCCCCGGACCGGGGCACGAACCCGTGTCCCCTGCATCGGCAGGCGGACTCTCAACCACTGCGCCACCAGGGAAGCCCCTATTTTAATTTTATTAGTTTTTAAAAATAAATTTTCTACAGCTTCATTATCCAGTTATGTACATTGCAGGTGGTTTGTGATAGTATATCACAGTATTAAATATTAAATATCACAATAGCGATATGATAAACAAATTTCATTAGGAGACTATTTCTTTATTCATAATTTCAAGAGTTTCACAAGGGAAAATGTTAAAAATTCGGCCCTAAAGGCAAATTCTTCCATGAGTGTACTGCATGATATTTAGCAAAAAAAAAAAAAAAAAGTTTTAATGTTATTATTCCAGTGAAATAAAGGTGTTATTTCTATTTTCTAAATTCATTTTATAGAGCAAAGGTGGAGAAGGTAACTTAAAAAGTAGTGTGATTAGACCAACTTTATTTTGCTCTAAAGCTCGGTGTCTGCAATGGAGCACACTATAGACAGAGGCATCAAGCTGTGGAGGAATGTTACTTATAATGAAATTCAGCACTTGCCTGCTGCTTTTCCAAATTACTAATATTTAGTAACATTAATTATGATTTTTCCTTTTGCTAAGACCTTAGGGAACTTAGGACAAAATGGTGTGATTTTGGTTGATAAATCTTTTGATTTTAGCTTTTTCTGCTTTGCTAATGCTCATGATTTACCCATGTCATGTGATGTCTCTATTTCAGCTCATGTGTTAGGTTCAAAACTTAACGCAACAATAACTTCTCTACTGGTGAATTTCTTTGAACAATTAGAAGTCTTTTTCCTTTAGAAATAGTTTACTTACACTCCTTCTTGTATATTCTATTAAAAATGGAAGTCCTCTGCATTTAGTTCCTGGTTGTTACAGTGTTATTGCAAAGCCATTACTTTATTCATTTATTTAAATTAATTTTTATTGGAGTATAGTTGCTTTACAATGTTGTTAGTTTCTACTGTACAGCAAAATGAATCAGCCATACAAATACATACATCCCCTTTTGGATTTTCTTCCCATTCATGTCACTGCAGTGCATTAAGTAACGTTCCTTGTGCTATACAGTAGGTGGTTCTCATTAGTTATCTATTTTATACATAGTAGTGTATGTATGTCAATCCCAATCTCCTAATTCATCCCACTCCCCCCTTCCCCCTTGGTATCCATACATTTGTTCTCTACGTCTGTGTCTCTATTTGTGCTTTGCAAATGGGATCATCTATACCATTTTTCTAGATTCCACACATATGTGTTAATATACGATATTGGTTTTTCTCTCTCTGACTTACTTTACTCTGTATGACAGTCTCTAGGTCCATCCACATCTCTACAAATGACTCAATTTCGTTCCTTTTTATGGCTGAGTAATAGTCCATTGTATATGTGTACCACATCTTCTTTATCCATTCCTGTGTCGATGGACACTTAGGTTGTTTCCATGTCCTGGCTATTGTTAATAGAGCTACTGTGAACATTGGGGTGCATGTATCTTTTTGAATTATGGTTTTCTCTGGGTATATCCCCAGTAGTGGGATTGCTGGGTCATATGGTAGTTCTATTTTTAGTTTTTTAGGAACCCCCTACTGTTTTCCATAGTGGCTGTATCAATTTACACTCCCACCAACGGTGCACGAGGGTTCCCTTTTCTCCACACCTTCTTCAGCATTAGACAACCCTCAGATTGGGAGAAAATATTTGCAAATGAAGCAACTGACAAAGGATTAATTTCCAAAATATACAAGGAGCTCATGCAGCTCAATATCAAGAAAACGAACAACCCAGTCAAAAAATGGGTGGAAGACCTAAATAGACATTTCTCCAAAGAAGACATACAGGTGACCAACAAACACATGAAAAGATGTTCAACGTCACTAATCGTTAGAGAAATGCAAATCAAAACTACAATGAGGTATCACTTCACACCAGTCAGAATGGCCATCATCAAAGCCATTACTTTAGCAGTCAGTTCTGCTGGAACAAGACAGATGGTTAGTTAATTTCCTCCAGGTGGAGCTCTGTATTGTAACTGCACAGTCTGATGTGCTTCCTGTGGAACTCTGTAGCCTGAGACAAGGTACAGGGCCCTTGACTGGCCTTGTATTCAAAAGGGTCACATCAAACCAGTCAGAGCATTTTATACTTACAAAGAATCTCACACCAGGGAACATTATAAACATTTTAGTATAATTAACCTATGCTGTAAGGTTAATATTCCCACTTTTTATGGATGAGACAGTCTCTTTCAGTTTTAATACTGATGACCAGGAGAGGCTATAAAATATGGTGATTAAAAGTGAATAAAAGATAGGCTCTGAAACCAGATTATCACATGAGTCCTGTCTCTTCTCCTTGTTTGACAAATTATACAACCTCTCTGAAGCTTAGTTTCCTCATCTGTTAAACAGAGATTATGATGGTGATGATAGTAATCTATTCTGGGACTGATGTGAGGATTAAATGATAAAATCCATATAAAATTCTTACTTGGCATAATTATTATTAAGCACTCAATCAATGGGAAACAAACACCTGTATACTCTTTTAGGAAGCATTTCCTTTTGTGTAAAACAGCCAAAGCAAGTAATAGTTGTCATACAGTTAATGAGAATCCTAATTTAGAGAACTGTCCATTTTCTACCATTTCAGGAGCCAGAGAATTGCAGGTTTATGGACAAGCTGAGTCAATTTTGAGGGCCTTCCTATTGAAAATGTTCAGAAATTAAACACTGTTAAAATTAGAGGGGAAGAATGCTTGGGACTGAGGAAGTGGGACAGGACAAACAGTCCTGTTTCAAAATTTTTGTCTGTTATCAATTTTGCTCATAATTTATAAAACCTAAAGGCTCAAGTTAGTAAGATACACTTGCATCATGTAATTGTGACGTACAGTCTAGCAATGTACAGCAAAGGAACAATTTGTTATTAAATTATTTTGGTTAATTAATTTTTAAACTTTTTTCTAATTTTGTATTGCTTCATATGTTCAGATCCAAGTAAGAAAGGAGACATTTCTGGAGATAAAACTGTGCTATTCAAAAGTAAATGTAAGAAAACTTTAGGAATTATATATATTATCAAATTTATAAGATGAGATTTGCAAACTAACTTGACTGCGATTGATTTTTAAAATATCAGTTCTTTTGAATAAGTTACAGTTTTACTTTAACCAAGCTGTTGAGGGGAAGGTGAGTGGCACTTGAGAACTGCCAGAATTTGGTTTTATAAACGTAGTGTTTAAAAAGGTACTGTTTCTTCTTCCTTCAGAAGACAGGGACATGGCAAGGTAAAAATGCTCATCCTCCTTTCAACTATAATATTTGTCAGTAAACTTTTCAGAAATGTATTCCCATTAGTTTTTAAATTTTTTTATTTTAACCTACAAGTGCAAGATCAATAGCAGTGCTCCTTATGGGATTTAATCATGATACCCTCTTCAGGTGCATAGGTTTATCATTAGATCACTAACATCATACTATCTTTGCTCTAGATGCTGATTTGACTTAGTCCATCAAAAGATGCTGCAGTTCAATTATTTTTATGAAGAAGTATTACCATATTATTTAATTGGAGAGGTGATTTCTACTTCTAATTTAGGATGATAATGCAATTTATTATTTCTGCATTACTGATGAATTCCAGTCTTAACAGACTTAGAATGTAATATTTTCATTGAAAACAGTATCAATGTTGTCTAATACACAGTTGAATTAAGGTCTTTAGAAATGATAAGCAGTGAAAAAATTGTGTTGTGCTACAGCATTTCCACCCCTCAACCATAGCTAATTCAAAGTTAAAAAATAGCAACAACAACAAATCTTCAGCCACAACTCAAGTTTAAGGAATATTTAAAATAGATAACCAACAAGGACCTACTGTATAACACAGGGAACTCTGCTCAATATTCTGAAATAACCTAAATGGGAAAAGAATTTGGAAAAGAATAGAAAAAATAAATTAATTTTAAAATTTAATATGTGTATCATATAGAGCTTTGTAGCTATAATACGTATCATAATAAAAAATAACAGTGATAGCAGAAAAAGAAGTTCCCAAGTCCTGACTTTGGTAACACTTTGATACTTTGGGTTTTTTTTTTTTTTTGAAATACCAAAGTTTAAAAAAATCTATTTTGATGTTCCTGCTTTCCTTGGATCCTACGCATTTGTCTAATCTGTCTGTTGGATGAACCCACCATCGTCCCTTCAATGTATAGAAACAGACCAGGATTTGAGAGTTCCAGGTTCAATTTCCAGCTCTTTGCTTTGCCCTCTATTGTGTAACAATGGCGATTCATTTAACCTCTTTATACCAGTGGATCCCATTGTCAAAAAATTACTGTAAAATCTATTTTAGCCACTGTCTAAAATAATGGATGCAAGCCCCGATGAAAACTATTATATAAATCTAAGAAAACAAGTCTGGATTCCTAGAAAATAACATTTCTAGGAAAGGGATGCCTCACAATTATTTACATGATAAATAATGTGAGATCTTTGGTTTATAAGATTCAATATGGCTATGTTCTAGTCCTTCCTTTGGATGTTTATTTCTGTTACAGGCAATATATGTGACTTGTCCCATGGCAGTTGTTTTTTGTTTGTTTGTTTTAGTGTTTAATTCAGAAGGAGCGAGACTAATATCCATTCATGTGATGTTTTGTTTCGTATTACTCACAAGATGCAGCATTTCTGTGTTGATAAACCAATTCTAAGGAAATACTCTCTCTCTTTCCCAAATATAAAGATGTTTCTAAGAATGCATTTTTCAAGTGAATATTATCCTCACTAGTGTTCTAGAAATGTTCTGTACTGTATATTCAAAGTTTCTAATTGTCTTAGAAACTGTTTGTTTCTAAGAAACTGTTTGTTTCTAAGAAATTGTTTGTTTCTAATTGTCTTAGAAACAAACAAGTGTTTAGATTTGAAAAGTGGGTCAAGGAAATAGACATTTATGAATGACTATAGCATTTTATATCATTAATTATAGTGTTAGTAGAACGGTGTTTCAAGTATCTGAATCAAAATGTTTTGCAATTTCTGTCCCTTCTATATTTTATTTGCACCTGCTTTTACATGTTGTATGAAGAATGATAGGACTTTGATGAATAGACAGCCTAGAAGAACACGTCCCTGATTTTATCACCGTTTATGAACATCTATTTAAAGTTGATTTAGCATTTCAAACACTCACAGAAACAGACCCTTTCATTAGAGCAAGAGCCATAGGAGCATTTAGCTCAGGCCTCAAGTTCAAGAGTCTTCATGTAGGCTTTCTGTATAATCTCTGAATGGGGTCATGGAAGGATATTGACAGGACCACCACAGTATTTCATTATGGGCTTTAATTGTGAAATGCACTTATTCAAATGCACCATAATTTTAGAACTTTTAAAGGACATCTCATTGTTTAAAAATGTTCTGAGAACTTCAGCAGTGAAGGTTGCCCAGGACCCTTAATTTCAAAGAGGCTGCAGAGGAAAGAGCCGAGATAAAGAAAAAGGAATCATTTTCCCTCTTCACCTCCATGGCAGGAAAAATATTGTTTCAGAAATGAGTGTGAGACTTTCTGAGGGTCTCTTCTCCCTGTGCCTAAGAATACTCTGAGATCCTTGGGCCCCAATGAACATGAGGTGGGGTAGAAAAGATCTGATGAGAGTGGGGTGTCTCAGCAGGTCTCCCTATAAGTGGGTTCTGAACACCAAGAAAGTACCCCCAAATAAGGGATTTTATCCACTTATATAACATATAGTGCCCAGAATAACACCACAGAGAACAATGTGATATAATACTTACTGAAAAATCTTTTCTAAGATACAAGGTGGGACTTTATATATTTCATTCACACATGTACACATAGCATATTTATCCACTTATATTTGTGGTCAATACAAGTACCTGTTTTTCAGAGTAAAAGTGTAAAGGAAATATAATATGATTAATGATTCCAAGAAAAAATTGATTTGGAGCTAAGTAGTGCTAGGACAAATAATACAATTGAGTCAGGTCAATGATAAAGCTCTCTAGAAGGGATTTCTACATAAGTGCTTTATTAGCACTGAGAAAAGGGCAGATTGTGGAGAGCATCAGGACCGTCGAAGCAAATGCAGCATCTCTTTAACTCCACCAGTTGGCCATTTTTTTTCAATTGAAGGTTTCTCTTTTATTTAAGGAGAGAAGAGCCTTAATAGAAATCCTCTATGAAAATCAATGGAGCATTCTTCTCAAATCCTGTTTGTTAATGAATTTACTGGTCAGCTCTATTAGTTCCCATGGATTATAATTCCATGTGAGTTAAAATATGAAGTATCAGACTGGGCATGAATCAGAGACTTAACTTCTGAATAATTGTAAAAAAGGTTTTCAGAGAGTCGGAAAAAATGATCTCTAATCAGATAAATAAATCAGATTAAAGTGTTAGTTCCCTCTGTAAAAATAGATGAATAGGAATCAAATTTGTGTGTGTGTGTGTGTGTGTGTGTGCCTGTGTGAAGAGACAAAGAGAGTGATCGAGAATGAGTGAACATTTATATTGCATTTATGTATTTCTTTATTCAATAGCTTATATAAAATATTTTGATGAAATACTTTCAAATTGCTCTGCTTCTTTTCTCCCGCAGTTCCTTGTATAGTACAAGGAAGTTTGTTTTTTTTTAAACTGGACAACACCTTAATTTACAAATGATAGTTATATGAAACATCAGTTTCATATTCCAATCCCAGTAGAGTCGACTGTGGATTACCTGTGTACGAATCATCCATGGCAGATTTTTAATTGTAGACTTGTTCCTTCTCTTTGACATTCTTACGGCTTCTTTTCCCTGAGAGTCAAAGAGATAGACTAAGCGATGTGAACTGATTTTCACATGAAAATCGGGGAAAAATATGCTTTACAATTTTGGATTTTAATATGTGAGGTTTCCTCGATGCTGTGCTCCAGCAAAAGTTAACCCCATCACCATTAATGGAATTGGCGCAGATTTGCACTCAATTATATGCAAGGTGCATATTTTCCTTCCTTCTACAAGCTTAAAATACATCAACGTTCATAACAGCTCTGCATGCACCTGAGGAATCGTCTATGGCAATTATGTCTGATTTACAACTCATTTATTCCTTTTGCTTACCTCATATTTCATGGACCAGTGTCAGTGACAGTATGGTGGAAAACTAATGCCCTGCATCAGACTTCTTAGCGGCACCGTCAGCTTTTATTTAGAGATGTTTAACAATCTGTCAGTTTCACTTTAGAAATCTTTGCTTTCTTGAGAGAAATACCTTGGTTTTTGAAAAGGTAATATTTAAAGAATCACTGACAAGAGTATTGATTTCTAACTTGATTCTGGATCATGGTTCTGAAAAGAGAAGCTCTGTATAGGGCACTGGAAAAGCTGGCTCTGACAATCAATGTGAACTATTGTGGACATAAATTATGAAAAACTGACATAAAATAGCAACTGAAATAGGTGGCCAGAATGCATTCCAAGTGTGTCATTTTCTGTGGAAGGGATGATTCACTGCAGTAAATAGATACATGAGTTCTGTTCAGATTATTTTTTATCTTTCCTTAAAGTACTTTGAAAAGCAATAATGAAGAAATGCTTATTACTGCAAAATCCAAAGTTTACTGTTTCACCTTGGGGCTAAATTTTTTAAAATATATGTAAAATTGGATAAAATTTTAATGGTGCTAGCAATAAGTTTAATTGCCAAAACAATCGTGGACAAATTTTAATGAGGAAAATTCTCTAGAGTATCTGTACACTGGGATTATTTTTCCTAAAAGAAATGCAGAAATATAAACAGTTCTCCATCCAGATGTGGTTGATTTTTTTCCTCCACATTGCATTATTAGCAATTATTAAGAGACATGCAATCAAGTTGGATAGATATTTCTTGAAATGATGCATGATATGCAGTGCATGCTTTCATTGTGCTTCCTGCCATTATGGAATAATGCGTCTTATTTGGAAATACAATGATCACTTCTGTTGAATCATGCCCAGTCAGCTTATATAATAACACCTCTATTTTGTGAATCATTTCAGATTTCAGAGAGCTATGCCTTCCTACCAAGAGAAGCGGTGACACGGTTTCTAATGAGCTGCTCAGAGTGCCAGAAAAGAATGCATTTAAACCCAGATGGAACAGATCATAAAGGTAGCCGCAGTGTCAAATAGTGAGATTTCAAGTAATTTTATTCATAATGGCAATTTATACCCCACATTTTTATAAGAATGTGGTAGACAGAAACAGTTTAACGAGTCAGATCGTCTCATGTATTCAAGCAGGAGACAGTGAATGTTGAAGATTCACTACAAAGCAACTCAGTGTCCTTTCTCAGAAGAAAAGCAGTTTTGACTGTAGCAAATAACTTTTTTCCTATAATAATATTTAATTTTCATTTATTGTGTGTATTTCATGGTATTTCAGATATTTTCAGCAAGGAAATTGATGTTCCATCTGTGTTCTTTTAAATCTACCAATTTCTTATTTCTAAAAGTAATGAATAGTATGGAGTTCTTTCACCGAAAATTTTTACAGAAAAGTTATAGTTTGGCTTTGGCTTTCATTAAAAATTATTTGGATTATTTTCCTAATGTATGAGTTTCTCTCAGAGATTAATCTCAAAGATACATTTAGGCTAGCCTATTCCCTTGTGTTGGAGAATGGGTGGAACAGCAAAAAATAAAAAGTAAATTTCCTCTTGTGGTCAAGTAGTCCATGTAGAAAGCAAATTTGGGGACTTCCCTGACAGTCCAGTGGTTAAGACTCACTGCAGGGGGCACGGGGTTGATCCCTGGTCAGGGAACTAAGATCCCTCATGCCACACGGCACAACCAAAGAAAAGAAAAGTAAGTGTGCAGCAAAGGAGAAAAATACAAAAATACCAATAATTTTGTTTAATCACTCTACTAGTGTCACTCATTGTTATCCAGGATATCAAAAATCTCCCCTTGTAGTTAGAAATAACAGATTTATCCATAGTGCTAATTTGTCCCAAAACACCTTTGTTGAATCTTACCAGTTATTTATTTTTTCTACAATCCATCTCTAATGCTACCAATCTCCTAAACCCTTGGTATCTAGAATCTTATTTCAATTTGAACAAATTGGATCATTCTGAAATTACAGGTAGAATGCAGTATCACTTTCATTACCCATTAAAAATGTTTTATTCCAGATAATGGAAAACCTCCCACTTTGGTGACCAGCATGATTGACTACAACATGCCAATTACCATGGCCTACATGAAGCACATGAAACTGCAGCTGCTAAACTCACAGCAAGACGAGGTAAAATGGAAACATGTACACTTATATCACGAGTCAGAATGAGGTTTGATAACCATGACTGTTGTGTTAAGCAGGATGGCACTTTGAAGATGGTAATTTATTTATTTTTAATGAAAAGAGTGTCACTAGGACTGCACAGATAGAGAAATATGCAGAAATTTCTAGTGCTCAACAGAGATACCCTATCTTACCACTTCTGCCTTAGTGCTGTGTGGGAATTTGCTCATTCCCCAGAAACATTCATTTTCCTTAGTAGCCCACCATCGAGCTAAACCTAGGTAAAGTGCTAGAAAGTTCAGGGGAGAGTATTCCAAATAAGTCTGTATCTAGGGAAGTTTTAGTACTAAGGCTATTTTACCTGGAAATCAGAAAGTTCAATTTCATAGGTATTTCAAATATAACCATTTCCCCACCATCCAAATCTTGTGTATGTTTTAAAGTTGTTTTTCAGTTAATCATTATCCTAAGTATTTGTTTGTCTACTTCTCTGCATTTTCTACAATTTGTGGTGATTCTTCTTAACTAGAGATTTTTTTGATGTTTCAAATTGTTTAATTTGTATAGTAAGAGTCTAGCAATGTGCTTGTTGGCGTATATTAGATACTAAATGCATATTTGTTAAATATTCTTCCCTAAAATATTAATTAACGCACCAGTTTTGTTGAAGTATCTCAAAGGTAGGGACTAAGTTATATATATATACCCTGTGTATATTCCCCAAAACACTTATAACAATATGGGCTTAGTAAATCCTTGTTAACTAGTTAGTAGCCATTAATTAATATACACATTCAGAGTAACTATATTAGGGATAGTTTCTCAGGCTAATACATTCTCTCCTTTCTGAAATTTCTATAGAACAGGAAATGCGGTTAAGTATTTATTTTTAAATACAGCATTATTTGGTGAGATATATTTAAATTCTTTTTTTTTTACATCTTTATTGGAGCATAATTGCTTTACAATGATGTGATAGTTTCTGCTTTATAACAAAGTGAATCAGTTATACATATACATAAGTTTCCATATCTCTTCCCTCTTGCGTCTCCCTCCCTCCCACCCTCCCTATCTCACCCCTCCAGGTGATCACAAAGCACCGAGCTGATCTCCCTGTGCTATGCGGCTGCTTCCCACTAGCTATCTACCTTACGTTTGGTAGTGTATATATGTCCATGCCTCTCTCTCGCTTTGTCACAGCTTACCCTTCCCCCTCCCCATATCCTCAAGTCCATTCTCTAGTAGGTCTGTGTCTTTATTCCTGTCTTACCCCTAGGTTCTTCATGACATTTTTTTTTCTTAAATTCCGTATATATGTTAGCATATGGTATTTGTCTTTCTCTTGCAGACTTACTTCACTCTGTATGACAGACTCTAGGTCCATCCACCTCATTACAAATAGCTCAATGTCATTTCTTTTTATGGCTGAGTAATATTCCATTGTATATATGTGCCACATCTTCTTTATCCATTCATCCGATGATGGACACTTAGGTTGTTTCCATCTCTGGGCTATTGTAAATAGAGCTGCAGTGAACATTTTGGTACATGACTCTTTTTGAATTATGGTTTTCTCAGGGTATATGCCCAGTAGTGGGATTGCTGGGTCATATGGTAGTTCTATTTGTAGTTTTTTAAGGAACCTCCATCCTGTTCTCCATAGTGGCTGTATCAATTTACATTCCCACCAACAGTGCAAGAGGGTTCCCTTTTCTCCACACCCTCTCCAGCATTTATTGTTTCTAGATTTTTTGATGATGGCCATTCTGACTGGTGTGAGATGATATCTCATTGTAGTTTTGATTTGCATTTCTCTAATGATTAATGATGTTGAGCATTCTTTCGTGTGTTTGTTGGCAGTCTGCATATCTTCTTTGGAGAAATGTCTCTTTAGGTCTTCTGCCCATTTTTGGATTGGTTTGTTTGTTTTTTTGTTATTGAGCTGCATCATGTGCTTATAAATTTTGGAGATTAATCCTTTGTCAGTTGCTTCATTTGCAAATATTTTCTCCCATTCTGAGGGTTGTCTTTTGGTCTTATTTATGGTTTTCTTTGCTGTGCAAAAGCTTTGAAGTTTCATTAGGTCCCATTTGTTTATTTTTGTTTTTATTTCCATTACTCTAGGAGGTGGGTCAGAAAGGATCTTGCTGTGATTTATGTCATAGAGTGTTCTGCCTATGTTTTCCTCTAAGAGTTTGATAGTTTCTGGCCTTACATTTAGGTCTTTAATCCATTTTGAGCTTATTTTTGTGTATGGTGTTAGGGAGTGATCTAATCTCATACTTTTACATGTACCTGTCCAGTTTTCCCAGCACCACTTATTGAAGAGGCTGTCCTTTCTCCACTGTAAATTCCTGGCTCCTTTATCAAAGATTAAATTCTTTTACAATTACTTTGTTAACTTTGTTCATAAAACACAAATCAATTTTTTTTTTTTTTTTTTTGCGGTACGCGGGCGTCTCACCGCTGAGGCCTCTCCCGCTGCGGAGCACAGGCTCTGGACGCGCAGGCTCAGCGGCCATGGCTCACAGGCCCAGCTTCTCTGCGGCGTGTGGGATCTTCCTGGACCAGGGCACAAACCCATGTCCCCTGCGTTGGCAGGTGGACTCTCAACCACTGCGCCACCAGAGAAGCCCAGAAATCAAATTTTTGATTTTCCTCTTTGTGTGAGCAGGTTTAATCTCAAATCTATGTTTATAAAATTGTTTTATCTCAAGATTTTATGAAAAGTACACTCTGTAAGAATATCTGTATTAGTGCAGTGGCAGTATCAGATTCCATATTATTAGATAGCTGTATATAAATGATTGAATAACTAGTAATAAGATCATTCAAAGACAGGAAAGACAATTAAGAAAATATTACTGTTTATCCATCCCTGAGAATAAAAATATTATTCCCATGAGTCATCACATAATTGAAAATCTTTTTTAAAAACTCATAAACTAGTTAGAGCTGTCAAATTATTTGTAGGAAACTCATGTAGATATTGATCTGTTTATTTCTAGGCCAAAAAGTAAGATTAACTTTGTGCCAGCAGTAGGGTCCACATATGCTAAATCCTTCTGGCTTCTAAAAAATCCTAAGTGTTTCACATAAGAGAGACAGATCCTTTTAAATTATAACTGGGTTAGGAAAATAACTCTTATCTTTACATTTCAAAAATGCTAACTTGGGTGTACACTGTCTTAAAACTATTCATATAAATGATGAGTTAGATTATTTATGAAATTTTTGAAATTGTGATTATTGAAAGAAAGGAAGGTGGTTAAGTAACATAAGTCATGTTAAAATGGAAATCAAGTAAGATATTCCTTTGTGATGAGTTAAATTTGAATAAATGTTTATTCAATTACTTCAATCAATATTTATTGAGTACCTTCTCTGTAACTGTCACTCTTATAGGTAATGGAGATAAACAGTGAATAAATTGACAAAATTCTTGCCTTTATTAAGCTTATCTTCTAGTGGTGGTGGGAGAACAGACAATAAAGGAAGTAAATAATGAAATAATGAAATAATGAAAATATTTATATAGGACAATACTAAATGCTATTCAGAGAGATAAAGAAGGCCAAGAATGGGAATCCCTTTAAAATTACAAAATACTGTATCCAAAGTAAGGTCAGTTGACCTTCTTACAAACTGTTGATGAGAGTTTAAACCATAACAAACTTTCTGGGGGAGAGTTTGGCAATAATTATTTTAAAACTTTAAAAAGTTATTTATATGCTTTGACTAAAAATTTATACTAAGGAATTTGTTGCACAAAACAATTTAAGTGTTAGGATGTTTATTGTATTGCTAATAGTGATGGTTGGAAATATCCAACGGTGAGGAATGTTGAATCTGCACTGTCCAACATGGTAGCCACTAGACATACAGGGATATTTAAATTTAATAAAAATTAATTCAAATTAACTAAAATTAAATTGTCAGTTCTTTAGTCACACTAGCTACATTGATTAGCCATAGTGTGCAGTTTGTATTAACCATTCTATAGAACAGAGACTGCAGCCTCAATCTTTGTGTCTAGATCTTCTTAAACATACACACACATAGCCTCACACACATAGCTTTTACACATAGACACACATATATATATATACATATACCTCATATATCTCAGATGGTTGTGTGTGTACGTACACACACATACACATACCATGGAAACAGTATTTTACTAGATTACATCTAGTTAGCTCTTTGTAGGGTATATAATAAATGCTTTTATAAAGACTATGTTCATATAGTATCCACAGCTACTTTATAAACACATATTGATCATCTTTACCCTTACATTTATTTTTGTATGTGTTCATATAATAAATATGAATCTTACATACTGTAGAATTTGTTACATATTCTATATAACAATATCAAACAGTTTTGTGCTTATTATGGATCTGACGTTGTTTTAACTACTTTAGATATATTATAGCCCCTCAATCATTATATAGCCCTATGAGATTGATACTATTATTTCTCCCGTTTTATAGGTGAGGAAACTGAGGCACAGAAATGTTAGGTAATTTGCTTAAGGAGACACATCTAATAGGTGGCAGAGTATAAATCTGAATCCAGGCAGTCTGGTTCCAGAGAATGTGCTCTAAAACACTGTGATATTACAGACACTCTATAGAGTGTATATAATGGATATCTATATCATCTAGCTATGTGTGTGTATATATGTACATATATGTATATGGTACACATTGATAACATGGATGTGTACACTGAATTCTGTTATTTTTCTTCTCTTTTGAACATACGTATTTAATATTTAGATGCTTTGGATTTTCTTAGAATTTAGAATTGGAGATAACATAATGTACCGAGAGGGCACGTGGCTGGGAGAAGTCTGTGTGGCTGATTGCCCAGAGGCCTCCCAGGGTGGCATTTCCTCGCTGAATTAATGAAGAGCTAGTGCTACTCAGTAGACCCAGACACAATCAGACCGTAGGTAAGGGAAGAACACCCAAATCACCTGGGCCTGACCTAGGGATCAGAATGCCCGTTGTAAGTCTGCTAGAATGCTCCTGTACCTTAACCATAGCAACTTCTTTGCTGATGCCAAGATGTCATTTATGAAGCCAGGGGAACTCTTCCTATTCAAAGAAGCTCTTTTCTTAAGTTTGGGAGACATCATAATGAATCCCAGTTCTGGTATATAATAGTATAATAAATTACTTAACAGCTCTGTGCCTCAATTTCTCAATCTGTAAAATTGGGTAAATGCTGGCACCTAACTCACAGGCTGTGATGAAGATGAAGTGTGTAAGCAAATATAAATTTGCTACTGCTACTGGTAATCATTACATTAATGTTAGACTTTCAGATCAAATGTTTACAAATTGAAGTTAAACCTGGTGGTTTCAATTAAACATTTATGATATTTTACACAGGTTTCTAAGGCCTTCCTGCCTACATAAGCACAGCATTTGTCCAAAAATCAGTTCTGCAAAGCAAAAAAGGAGTTTGCTTCAAGGAAATGATTATAGCAACATAGCATAGATTTGGTTTAAGTTAATATTTGACAGATTTTGATGAATTGACCGTTTGGCAAACTTGCCTTTTGGTAATTTAGCCATTTGCTGATCTGGCTTTTGGTAAATGGATCTTGCACACTTTTACCTTGAACTTTTTGTGGTTGCAATGCCATTTATATTCCCTTGTAAAGAAAGAAAGGTTGTGCTAAGATTAACTTGTTTTCCAGCAAATGTGGACTTTGAATCTAGCCATGTAAGTTTGTCTGTTTTTAGATTCCATTTTGTTTACCAACGAAAAATTTTTAGTTAAGATTTTTTATTGCCGTGTCAGATTTTTGCTTATAATATTTTATTGTCATTTATTTAAAAAATTAAAACATGTATTTCTTTTTATGCTATGTTTTGTGATTGACTCTTTTAGGAAGTTTTTTACTAATTAAAAAAAATCCATTCTTTCACTATTCAGATAATTCCTCAACTACGTCCTTCCTAAATACATTATTTTTTGTTTTGCATCTTTTACATAGAACATTGAATCTTCACACGTTTTCAAATTTCTTATCTGTTATTTCAAGAATCTATTCATGTGTAACATTTTACTGAGTTCTGTAAAAGCTTACTAACTGGCTAAACTTTAATTGACCCTATAGATAAAATGGTCATTATCTGAATGTATTATATTTTATGATACTTGATGATATTTTAAAACAATTTTCAGGATGAAAGTTCAATAGAAAGTGACGAATTTGATATGAGTGATTCAACACGGATGTCAGCTGTGAACTCTGACCTTAGCTCCAATCTTGAGGAAAGGATGCAAAGTCCCCAGGCTCTTCACGGCCAGCAGGATGGTAAGGCTTTCAAATTTAGCAAACAAACAAATAAACAAAACAAAACATTAACAAAAACCTGAATCAGAATTTGTTAAAACAACTTCTTATTCTTGTGTTAATTTTTTATCTGTTTCCATGGAGACTTCTTTTCTGTGCACTCAGGTTATATTATCCGCTTCATTATCTTTAGATTCAAGTATCAATACTTGGTTTAAAACTGCAAATACTGGTTATAAAATCCAGGCTTGCCCATGTTTTGCTGTCTGAACTTAAAATGAGTTCTATCAATGTAGTTTGGGTTTCTGTGATGTCTTCTGGCTTTCATTTCTTGGGCCATTATTCTCCTGACTGAATTAAGAGTTTAAAAATGGTCAAAAGATTAATTTGGATGTTTTAATTTTACTAAAAGACAAAGTTTTTGCCAAAAACAATTGCTATAAAAGGACAGTTTTACCATAGGGATTTTGCTGGGTAAGAAGATTTTTGCTGCGATTTTGAGCTATTTTATTCAGCTGTAAAGGAAGGACAGATGGTGATCTTTTATTCCTGGGTCCATTGAAGATTCCTGAGTCATCCTACTCTTCTTGATAGAACAGTTAAAGTAGAGAAAACTGGACGTGTAGAGAAAGTAGACTTAGCAGTTAACACTTTAGGTCTAATATATCCAGAGATCTTTTAAAACTATCCTTGTAGATTTTTGTCTTTATAAATATAAAATTATGTATGTAAATATAAAATTATGTATGCAAGTAAATGTACCTTACTTGGGTAATTGTGGATGAAAATTCAGGGTTACAAATAGAAGGAAATTGTCCAGTTTTATTCAAAATTAGTTTATTATTCCTGTAATTAGCAAGTTTAAATGAGCTTTCTGGCTGTGTATTTTTGTGCCTACATCTGTTGAGAACAAAAAAAGATCTTTCCTTGCTTTCTCTGACACTTGCTGTTAAAAACTGGTTACAAAAGATTGCTGCATTTCTAGCTGCTGTTTGTGTTCTTATGTTGTCATATTAGAAATCCCTAATTTTAAGCATATAAAAAGTCTTTAAAAAGGCAAGGGGGCTTTTGTTCCCACTTCAGATGCGTCTAAAAGATGTTGGTGTCCTTGTTGGCATGAGTTACAAGGAAGAAGCAGTACATTGATCATCAGCGATTTTAAAATCATATATTATTCACTACATAATAAAATAGCTATTGCAATAGAAATGACATTTATTTGGGAAATTTTTAAGAATGTAGTTCTTCTGGTGTGGGTATAAATTACTTTTTTTCTTCTGAAATATTAGTAGATCTTCAGATTTTAAGTTTTAATGGAAAATGTGTAGCACCAGGATGATGGAATAACTCCCTCCCTCTCTCTCTCTATATGTGTGTGTGTGTGTATATATATATATATATATATATATATATATATATATATAAATAACACTGTAACTATGTAACTATATAAAAATAATAACTATATAACTGTATATAACTAATAACTATATATATATCACACTCTATTAATATTTATCCATGTATTTTGCCTGTTTATACCATCATCTTTTTTATTCCTTAATTTTGAGGACCATAGATAATAAGAGGATATCTCTTATGACAGAAATTCTTTGTTTTCTTGATTGATTTGTTTATGGTGGATCTTTGGCTAGGGGACAGCTGATGTGATATAAATCTATATCAATACAATGCAGTGGAATAATGTCAAATATTGCTTCCTCTTAGGAGAAAGCACTTTCTCATCATACATTGATGTATGCCTCAAGGTTAAGGACTTACCTAGTTGTTCCTTCTCCAACCTAAGCCTAAGCCTTCCCTTACATGTTCAGTGACTTCTCTTCACGCTTCTCCTTGAGAAGGAAAGTCTAGGAAACACTGCTCAATCAACTTTCTGAGATTGTGGAAATGTTCTCTATTTGCACTGTCCAGTACCGATAGTCACTATGGCTATTGAGTACTTCACATCTGACTAGTACATGGAGAGACTAATTTTGATTTTATTTGACTTAATTTTAATTAATGTTGATTTCTATTTCAATAGCCACGTGTGGCGGGTGGCTACTTTATTGGACAGTGTAGTCTAGAGCATTATTTTATTTTGACTTGGCAGTTAAATTCCTTTCTCTGCAGCCTTGGATTAGATGTGCCTGAAGTCTTTGGAGAAATTGTAAGAGAAATTCATATTGTAAGAGAAATTCATTTTTTAACAGCTGAAACTCCAGTTTAATATTCGTAAAATATGAACAATATAAACTTTTGAAGGTTGAATTTAAATGTTCTATTTTCATTAACACTAAGTGATTACTGTTAAGATATTATTGTAAAGAAATTGAAATAGCATATTGTGATTTTTTAGGAATCCTTCCCACTAATTATAACACAAGTTAGTATAACAATGTGTTATTGGACGCATATTTCCATAAAATAGAAAAAAACTTTTTCAGTGTTCATCTCACTATGGTTATAAAAGATCTGAAATCTATTCAATACCAAGGGAAAGAAAGAATATAAAATATAGATCATTTCGGAAATATAATTATCTTATGCATATTGGGGAAAGGGAGGAAAAGAATGGAAATATCTTGCCACCAGGCTAGATAATTAGGTAAAGGTGAAGAAGACACAAACCAGAATGAGGAATTTGGTAAACAGAAAAATGTGTCAATTGATGTATAATATTCAACTTCTTTTGCTTATTTTAACTTTATAATGCCCCCCTAACTCAATGAAAATATGAAGATAGAAAATGCACAGAAACTTTGAATCTTTGCATAGGAAGCATTTTACCCTCATTTTAAAAAATTGAAATCTAATTTACATATAACATCATATTATTTTCAGATACACAACATAACAATTTGAAATTATCACCACAATAATTCTAGTTAACATCCATCACCACATATAGTTACAATGGTTTTTTCTTGTAATGAGAACTTTTAAGATCTACTCTCTAACTTTCAAATATGCAATACTGTCTTATTAACTCTATGCTGTACAATGTAGCCCTAGGACTTATTTATTTTATAACTGGAAGTTTTTATCTTTTGACCACCTCACCCATTTTTTGAGTAAAATATATTATGCTATTTAAAACTTTTTTGCAGTCTTAAAATAATACCTTTAGTTTAAAATCATTTAAAGATTGTATAATTATTTGAGTTACTCATGAAAGCGTGAGTTCCTTTAAGCTGCGGTGGAATATAAGGGGCTTACTGTGAAAGAGGCTCTGCTCTATAGTGGCTGGGGTCGATGGAATTCCAAAAAGCGCTCCTGGTTCAAAAAGCTTAAAGGTGCTCTGTACTCGAATGTTCATCAGTTTGTAAGTGTTCTTGTTCTGCCATCCATTTCGATGGATTATAAGTAGGAATACTGTCACTTAAGACTTCTGTCTTCCAATCTGAGATCCTAGAAATTTGTTGAAACATGGATTAGCTCAAAATAGTATTCTTTTTTTTTAATCAATTATTTATTCTGAATTTGTACAGTCTAAAAACAGCTGATTTATTTTTTGTTGTTGTCTTAGGTTGTTTATTAAAAGATGTCTGGCAAAAGTGTCAGATTTAGAAACAAAGATACAGTGCAAAATAAATATTCAACTTCTTCTGATAGAGAAATACTTTTCTAAGAACCATTTTAATTGCTTTTCTGAGTTAATAGCATACTGTATACTATTGATATTTTTTATAAGGGAATATATGTGCTTTTTAAAATATCTATATATTTTTAATTTATTTTATTTATTTTTGGCTGTGTTGGGTCTTCGTTGCTGTGTGCGGGCTTTCTCTAGTTGCAGCGAGCGAGGGCTACTCTTCGTTGCGGTGCATGGGCTTCTCATTGCGGTGGCTTCTCTTGTTGTGGAACACGGGCTCTAGGTGCATGGGCTTCAGTAGTTGTGGCACGTGGGCTCAGTAGTTGTGGCTCGCGGGCTCTAAAGTGCAGGCTCAGTAGTTGTGGCCCACAAGCTTAGCTGCTCCGCGGCATGTGGGATCTTCCTGGACCAGGGCTCGAATCCATGTCCCCTGCATTGGCAGGTGGATTCTTAACCACTGTGCCACCAGGGAAACTCAAAAAATATTATTAGGTTATTACCAGCAAACGATTTCTGTATTTTTAAGTCACAACAAATTGTATTTTCCCTTTTGCCAATTTTTTTAAGATTATAGGAATACAAAAGGAAGTCGAAACCTTCAACTCTTTGCACATCAGCTGAATCAGCTTTAAAAGTAAGGGACTGCAATAGAAAAAAAAAGTATGCATTTCTCTTTGGCCCTCATTTTGTTTTGTTTTGGTTGTGACATTACAGGATATATATCCCTTAGGAGAATGTGTTGAACTTGCCTTGTCTCTCGACTCAATGAAGTTATGTAGATATATTTTTTAACATAATTTTGTTTTGCAATATTTGGTATTTCACTAATGTATCAAACAATGACTTGTTTATACATTGAAAATTAACAATGTTCCATGTGCCAAGCAAAGCGTTGTAATGTCTAGAAACAACAAAAAGGGAGAAAGACTTGAGAGTTAAGAATTCTCTTAAAGCATTCATCAACATTTACTTGAATTTCTACCCATGATGGACTTGTAAATAATGTATTTAAGGCAACTTTTTCATTCAAAGATGTATTTGATAATTCTAATATCATTTAGAAATGCATAGCTCATTTGCCAGAATTTGAAAATCTTCCTCTTTCTGTATAATGTTTATATTCTAGAAATGTTTTGATATGCTTCAATTGGTTAGGCCATTTTTGATAAACAGGAAAAAATGAATTGGAATATATTGGCTAATGTGCATACAAATATTAGAATACTGTGTGTGTATATATAATCATATATATGTCTTACAATAATGCTTAATTATAATAGACTTAGAAGAACTTTAGGTCTTACTTCACTGCTAAGAGCAGGTAAATTTTTTACATAAATATCAGTTTAGTGAAAATTAAGTAATAATTCATATAAGCTATTAATATATTATAGGTAATTAAATACAGCCATGCCTCATTTTATTGCTCTTCAGTTTATTGTGCTTTGAAGATTTTTTTTTTTTTTTTTTTACAAATTGAAGGTTTGTGGCAACCATGTGTTGAGCAAGTCTATTAGTGCCAATTTTCCAATAGCATTTGCTCACTTTGTGTCTCTGTCACATTTTGGTAATTCATGTAATATTTCAAACCTTTTTATTATTATTATATTTGTTATAGTGATATGCAGTCAGTGATCTTTGATGCAAAAGCTCAGTGATCAATGATATTACTATTGCAAAAAGATTGACTAACCATAGGCTCAGATGACAGTTAACATTTTTTAGCAATGAAGTACTTTTAAGTTAAGGTATGTACATTGTTTTTTGAGATGTAATGCTATTGCATACTTAATTGACTGCAGTATCGTGTAAACATAACTTTTATATGCACTGGGAAACCAAAAATTTTATATGACTTGCTTTATTACAGTATTCATTTTTTCTGTGGTGGTCTAGAACCGAACCTGCATTATCTCCAAGTAGTAGGTAAATATTTTGAATTCTAATGTCCAAACATGAACATGATGTATTAGGTTGAACCATATGAACTTGCCATATTGACTGAACCTAATAGTTTAAGCTCTAGAATAACTTAAAATAAAATAGAACATGAAAATTATGAAAGCAAAATGTTTCTGAAATTGGAATATATTTCAAAATATATTGTTTCAGAGCAGTGATGCATACACATGTACAGCAAATATTGTGTATCTTGACTAGTACACTTTTAAGATGACCATAGTCTTGTTTTGAGTGTAAACATGGAAGGGAGTGAATTTAAAAATAGCAATTTAGTTGGGAGGTAAATAACTGGGTAAAGTGATATTGTAGTGGCCATTGCACTTTTTTTTCTGTCCTTGTTTAGATTATATGCTGAGCTGACAGCATAGACTCCTACCTGGGGAACTTATTTTAAAAATACAGATCTAGGGGACCCACCTCAGATGGGATGACTAAGGTGTGGGGAAGAGGGTGGTGCTGATGTTCCAGACTATACTTTTGAAGATACTCCTCACATTTCTACCTGGCAGTTTTGGAATGTGAAGATGACAACAGATTTGAGTCAGGTGGGTGTAGTTCAGATGCTCAAATGCTGTTTTTGGTCAGTGGTACCTTCTGAGTCACTTTCTGAGTGAGGATTGTGCAAGTTTCTATGGGTTTCAGTTAACATTGTTTTCTTCATTATGAAAGTTGCTGCATACTGCATTTTTTATTACTTTTGAAAACATCCTTCTACTAGTGTATTATGTTTTATAGTCTGTTTGCAGTCTGATCTATCTGAATATTGTACACCTTGGACTCAAGAAAACACACACACACAATACTTTTTTACTTCTCTGTGTACGTGTTAATACAATTTTAGTAAAAATATGTTTGTGACTAAAACTGCATCTAATTTAGCTGAATAGAATAGTTTCTGGTAATTATTAAAGTATACAAACCAGCAATAAAACAACTATTCGCCATTTAATTTAGTTGGAAAATCTAATAAAACATGTTTTTAATAAAAATGATGTAAAACAGTATACATAATAGAAAATTAAATTTAGTAATTAATTTTTAATGATGGTGAGTTTTAAGTAGAAAAGCTATTAAAATTTGTTCAGACTGAACACCAAATTCCCTACTGAGGTTGTGTTGTCTTGTGTAAGTCATTTTCTTTGTTCTACAACTTTATTTTCTTTTAACTGTTTCTAATTGTTAGGAAACTTTGCATAAAGCAAAAATGGTCAAAAGAGTGTTGATTTATTTTCTTTTTACGTAAGTGTAATAAAGTTTTTGACTTCCAAATTTCAGTTTATTCTTAACACTGCTACTGTTCTCAATTTTTAAGCTGAATACACTTATGGACTTAAAATACAGGAAAATGTTACAGTGCTGCTGTTTTTTCTTAGAACAAGTTGTTCTAATGCCTGATTAAAAAGTAATTCTCATGGTAAATTTATTGAATTAATTATTCTGGGTTGAGGTAGTTAAGCTGATGAAGCTTTTAGAGAGCTTTCTCTTCATTGCAGTTGCTCTACAAGTAATTATATTATAATTTGCAGAAATATAAAGTATTATTATAAGCTAAATAAAGAAAATTGATAATTAATTATAAAGAATGTTACTATGAATTAGAGGAAATTTTGTTTGCTAGATTTTTTTGTAATATTATGTATGCCTGTGTTTGCGTGTGTGTGTGTGTGTGTGTGTGTGTGTATGTGTGTCTTGGTGTTTGTATATTTAATCATTTGAAATTGCTTTTAAGTAGTAATTCTCTATTTCCAAAAGCAGAAGAAGAAATAGCAACTTGACTTACATATAAAGCATAAGTATGGAAAAAAGATGCTGAATTATGCATTTATGTAGTATACTTTTGTGGGGAATGTTATTTTCTTCTTGCATTTAGCATCATATTATTTGGAAATTTACTTTTCTCTTAGGTTAAAATTCTGCTTTTTGATTCTTGTATTACGTAAGTGATTTTTCATATAAGTGAGTGCTTGATAGAAATTTAGCTTATTGATTTCAGTCTGAAGTTTGCACACCCCAGAGACCAATCCAATCTTAGCTAGGTCCTGGATCTCTGGAAAATCAGGGGAAACTGACTTGGTTCCAGGCTTGCCTTGGAGAGTCTAATCTGATCATTAAAGGATGTCAAATTAATTTGGAATTTTACTTCTGGGTTTTAGTTCTTTGTTTTCAAGCATTGCTCTTGTGGTTTGTCATTTTCTTCATGGTAGTGATTGTTGGTTCATGAATGTGTTGACCTAAAACAAATAGATTGCCAGACAAATAGATTGCCAGATATTTCTGCAGGAAAGATGGGTTTATTCCTGATTAGCAGAGAATTGCAATTTGGGGTCTGCAATCATGGTGAGACATACAAAGTAGCAATAAGTCCCCTAGTGGCAAGGGAGGGAGAATGTTTTTATAGAGGGGAAAACAAAGTTGGGAGGGTTATAATAAACAAAGAGTCCGTGGCTTTTCATTGGCTGAGTCCTTCCAAGGAAAGAAGTGAGGTATTTCTTCTTCCATTTGGGTTCTGTTGTCATTGCAGGGCATGAGAGTTCCCCCTTTTGTTCTCCCAAATCTATTTAGTTGAGGTTTCTATTTATTTTTTTCATGTCCCCCTTTTGAACAAGTTCTTTCTCTGAACGCATCGCTGATCAAGCATAAAGTTTTCTCGTTTTAGCAGCTTTTTGTCCCTCAGTTCCAAGAAGGACCTTTCCTAGGAGTAATGTTTCATGTCAGAAGGAAAGTGCACAGTTTAGAAAACTATTGAGGTCACATTTGAATAATGAGGAACGGTAGTAGGGGGAACTCTCAGGCACATTTTATCTAAGGTCCATATGTTATCAAGATCATAGACATCAGATATCATCTGAAGTGTTATGTCACCATCAAAGGTTTGGTCCAGATACCTTCCAACAGACCTGGTCCTGATATCTTAGGAAAGTTATTCTATCAAATGTCACCTGCTTCAATTCCAGGAAATCTTTACTTTCATGTCACCAGATGATGTGTAAGTCCCTTCAGGGTTCAGTGCTTTCTGTAGGTGTGTCATTTGAATCTAAGAATCTATTTCTGGGAATTTGGTGAGACAGGAGTTAGTTAGAAGTACCTGATAGGGACATCTCTCTCGAATTTGAGGAGTTCTTCAGGAGGTGTTTTTTTCCAGTAGATGAAATCTCCAAGTTACAAGGTGCAATGCATAAGGTCTTCACCTCCTGATAGCACACTGTGAAAAGGTTGCTCCAGAGGAGTTTCCTGTAGATCATCTCGAGGAGTCAGGAGGTGATTCATCAGTGCTAAGCAGTTGTGAGGGACTTCATCAGTGACAGAGGGGAGGCAAGTAGTAGGGTTAAGGTTGCTACAATGTAAAAGAGTTATGTGAAGAGCAGTTAATAAAAGGACTTCATAGGAGGTGAGGTGGCTGAATGAGAAACGATGAGTGTGATGAGAATTCAGGAGCGGTACAAAAATAGTACAAAAATGCGTGAAGTACAGAAATGGTGAAAAGAAGTCCCACAACCATTTTCTTAATGGTCTTAACCAAATGAACAGTGGTGGTAATGGCTCTAAGACAAGGGGAGTAGCCCTATGTGGCAGGGCCCAGTTGCTGATTGAAATACCCTATTGGGTGGATGGTGGTCTCTATGTTTTGGGGCAAGTGCTCCAAGGGCATTTCCTTCCTTTTCATGTACAAAACGAACAAAGGTCATCTGATAATAGGTTCATCAAACTCTCCTTTAACGGCTGTGCCATTTAGTTACTCCCATAGAATTGGGTCAGGGTTGTTGTTCTTTAGTAAAACTTATGGAGGTTTGGCCATAAGAGAGAAATTTGGAATCCAATTTCAGCAATAACTAACTGGCCGGAGAAAGCCTTGCAGCTGGCACTGAGCTTTGGGTTTAGGGAAGTTTAGGACAACTCGAAGCCTGTCTGCATCTAGGTGTAGCCCTTGTTCTGATATCAGATGCTATATTGAACCTGGGTTTGGAAAAAATGCAGTTGTTTTGGCAACTTATGTCCTTTTAAGGCTAAAAGCTTTAGCACATGGATGTAGTCTTCCTGTGAGGAGGCTTGAGAATGAGAGCAAAGAAGCGAATCGTACACATTTTGCAACAAAATAGAACCTCTAGAGAACTTTATATCATCCAGATCAGCCTTCAGGATTTGCAAGAAATAAGAAGGACTCTCAGTAAAACCCTGAGGCATTACTGCCCAGGTGAATTGTTTTTCTTCCCAAGTGAAGGCAAAAAGGTATTGACCAGCTTCATCAATACTTGAATACTAAACAATGCACTGTATAAATCAATTACAGTAAAGAATTTACTTCTTGTAGGAATGAATAGATATTAGTAACCTATGAGGATTAGGAACAACAGAGTGTAGAGGGTTAACAGTATCGTTTATTACTTAGAGGTCCTAGATACACCTTCACCCTCAGCCCTTAGGTTTTCGCACCAGTAGAATAGTAGCACCAGGGGCTACTACAAGAGATAATGAGGTCTTAAGCCTTGAAATCTTCTATTATGGGTTTTATGCCTTGAAGGGCTGCTTTACTTATAGGGTATGGATTGATTCTGGGAAGAGGTTTTGAGGGATCTATTTGAATTTTGACGGGAGGTGTGCTGTGAATTTTGCCAGTATCATTTGGAGATTTTTCCCATAAGGAGTATGGTAGCTAATTCAATGGGAACAAAGAGTGTTTCCAGAATCAGCTCTAGTACCATCAGAAATGGAACAAATGAAATATGCCAAAGTGTTATTTATTTCACCTGGTTGGTTACTTGATGACTACTGTGAAATTCTAGAATGATTTACCCCTTTTGGGAGAAAAAAAATCCCAGCATGATACTTCCCTAAGAATTCCCAGCCTAATAAATGTATAGGGACTGAGGAACTAAAGGGGAAAAAAAGGATGTATATTTCTCAAAGGGCCTAAACAAAAGGGAGTAGGTTCAGAGACAGCTTCATTAGAGATCCCCACTAGAACTGTTCCAGTATTCTGAGACAGGGGCTGCTTTATAGCAGTGTGTTTGAGTACGAAGAATGTGGCTCCAGTGTCAGTTAGGATTGGAAGAAATTCATCTTGAATCTGGAAAAATCTTTCTCCAAGCCAATTAAGAGGGAGGATTGGGAAGATCCCTATAGTTCTTTGGAGGCTTGTCATTGAGAGACGGCAGGACGTTAGAAAAACTGGATAGAAAGCACCTAAAGTGCCTAAGTTTATAACAGTCTCTTTTCTGATGTCCTGGCTCTTTGAAATGATAGCAGAAACTAAGAGGGTTTTGGTTTCGCTTAGGAGTCTTCGTTTGCTGGATGTGAAGATTAAGAATTTCGGTGGTGTTCCTTTTAGGTGACTTATCTAGGGTGTGAGAGAGCTGCTTTGCTAGATTAACTGAATCCAGAGTGGGCATAGCTTCCCATTCCATCCTGTCCTTTTTACTAGCAGGGAAAGGTCCTGGTTCAGCCCTTTAATAAGCATAGAGTTAAAAGCTACCCGGAAGGAACCAACATCTGAAAGAAGACCAGAATTTTCTTTAAAAATAATCTGACGTCAATTGTGAAGTCATGAACAGGTTCATCGGATTTTTGTTTGCAGGCCTGAATCTTGTTCCAATCAACAAGCTTTGGAAAAGCCCTGCGAATTGCCTGATGAAGTTGCCTAACAATTGTTCAAGCCTGATCCTATATAAGTTAGCAGGCTGGTCTCCCTATTTTAATTCCAGAGACCTTTCAGGATTTTCCCAATTAGTGGTTTTCATCCAGTGCTGGTCCTGGCCTTTACCAACAGGCTTAGATCTACTGATACAAATCTGAGAACCCAGGTTGGTAAGTTTAAATGACTGTATTAAATTCCTCAGCAAGTCCGTGAAGATCTTTGGTTACTGTAGGAAAATTTTGGGCTATGGTTTGCCGTTAAGCTTTAGTCAAGGGAATATAAGAAACGAAGTGTTTAGCCTCTGGATCCTCAGAGGGTTTAATTCTAAAGGGGCAAATCCTGGTAAGTGTAGAGAAAAAGGGAGAGGAAAGAGCTTCAGAAAGAGGGGGAAGTTAGGAGAGAGAATTGGTGTGGGGGAATTGAGGGCATAGAGGAGGCATAGTTGTAGTAGGAGGGAAGGAGGAAGATGGTGCTCGAGGTGGAGTCTGACCATGAGCAACTGAGGGAGAGAGGCAAGATGGCACCAGAGGCCAAACCTGAGACAAACAATTGAAGGAAGGAGAGCCTGAGACTTTGGGAGCCATTTTTCTTTCTTTAATCATTTGCTTGCCTCAGTTAATCTTAAAACCTTAATTTTCAGAGAGGCAATTTTAGACCCCTCATAATGCTAGAAAGCCTGAAAATACCAATCAAAATAAGTATTCCACTCAGTTCTGGAAATTTTTGAGTTATGTAGTCCAATTCCATTTTCAGGATATTAAGTTTGGTAATTTCCAAAGTTCTCCATAATGGCCTTCGATACTCTAAATTGTCTTTGGTCAAGTTAGTCCATTTAATTATAGATGTACATGTGGAAAGACCGTGGTTTTTAAGCATAAATTTGGCCATAGTCTGGTGGGGGCACCCTCAAAATATTTAGATAACTGAGATCCCATTTCTTAGAGGTTTTTTTCTAGAGTAAAAGAACACTTTTCAAACAGCTTAAGTAACCTACAGCTTAAACACCTCAATTCAGACAGCTTCCAACTTAAACAGTTTCCAAATTGAATAGCCTTTAAGGCCTAACACCAGCTAGTCTAAGGAAACAGCACTGTCCTGGAGGAACCAAAGGCTTTCCAGCCAGTTGCCAGAGAACAGCCTCTATTCCAAAAGAATGGGCCAGCAGGATGGCTGAACTTTCACAGGTTTAGTGAAGCAGCTTCTGTTCCCAAAGGAATGGGCAGGTGGCTTCTCAGCCAGCTTTGGTTGAAACAGTCTGATCTCAAAATCAGACCGTAGCACTGAGTGAGTACTCACATACAGAACAAGGCCTTAACCAGATAGACAAAAACCGTAAAATAGATGTCAGATACAGACTGGAGAGCTTCAAACACAAAGAGGTTGTGAACTCAGATCTAGGAGAAAGATATACCTTCAAACTTCAAGGTTGGCAAGAAAACAGTGAACAACAATGGGCTCAATTATGGATACCACACTCATTTGCCCACCAGCCCAGGAGCCTTCAGAGGTCTTCTTTGGTCTCTGTACGGCCACCAAGACGTCGACGTGAAACAAATAGACTGCCAGAAATTTCTCCAGCAAAGATGGGTTTATTCAGGAAGAGCAGAGAATTATACAATTATAATTTAGGATCTTTAGCCATGAGGAACCTCACACAAGTCCCCCACATGCAAGGGAAGGAGTACTCTTTTACAGAAGGGAAAAGGGAATTTGGAGGACTACAGTCAACAAAGAGTCATGGGTTTTTGTTGGCTGAGTTTGTGCCAGTAAAGAAGAGGTATCTTTCTTCTTCCCATTGGGTGCTGCTATCATTGCAGGGTATGAGAGCTCCCCTTTCTGGTCTCCCAACTCTTTAATTGAGGTTTCTGCTTATTAATTTTTTTACACATGGATCCAGTGGTCAATGTTTCAGTGTCCCTGGGAGAGGCCAAAATTCTACTGGAATCAAGTAGAAGATGCTAGACCCATTAGTCCTTGAATATTGATTTTCGGTTTTGAATAATTGATTTTTATCTGTCTGATAATGCATAAATAAGGTCAAGAATTCACATGACAGTGGAAAGATGTTAGAAAGTACATATCCTTTGTTAATTTATTCAAATAAAATTTGAACCTGTAAATCCACGAATCTTTACCATATTATAGAATCAGAACCACTTGAATTTTCCCAATTTGAAAGTCTTGAGCAACGAACTTTTTTTTCTAATTTTTTTTATTTCCTTTTACTATCGCTTGGCTAGCCTTTATAAGCTCTCACTGTAAAGCCAACACCATGCTGTGTTTCTTTCCAAAGTTCTTGTTGCTAATGTGGGTCAGCTAGCTATATTTTTTTATAAAAGTTTTAGCCTTTAGGCAAAAATAATCTCAGTGTTGAGTAGGGCTTTGAAGCTGCTGTTGCAAGAGAGTTGTATAGAGAGATAAAGCAGTTATAAAATGGCTAAATTGACCATAAAAAAATCTTTATTTACTAGGTTTACAAAGATCATAATTAGATGGTGGGTTGATAGAAGGAAATAACAGTTGGAGGGTATTAAAGAAAGCAGTTGAAAGGATATTTCATTTTATTCATTATAAATTTATGGTATAATGGTTTTCTTATCAGTCTCATTTTATTTGATGGGGAGCGCCTTGGGGGGCAGGAAACAGAGTGTATCTTGTGCATCCTAGCTTACTGCCTTGGAGGCCAGCACAGTGTTTGACATATAGTAGAATGTAGTTTTTGAATTGAAATGGTGTTTTGAGATTTTTTCTTCGTTTGCTTACTTCTGTAGTGAAAATGTACTCAACTCTTAGACTGAGTCTTTCTTGCCAAATATTGGACAGGAAGTTAGTTGATTTCCTTGCACATGAATGAGTAGTCACCTGTCTTTTTTTACTCCTTTCTTTGGAGTTCCTGATGCCTGTGCTGTCTGCCTTGTCTACCTCCTAAATCCTGTCAGGAGCAACGGAACAATAAAGTAACTTTGAGATCTGGAACTGAATTCATTCACAAGGCAACTCTTAATTTTAAAGCAACTCTTAATTTTAAATCTTGACACCTGATTTCTTGGCCCAGCTCTGCCAGTAACTAATTTTGCAGCCTTATTTAAGAACTGTTAACATATTTGGGCAACCATTTCTACATCTGAACGTGAGAAGCTTAGATAAACCCTCTGTAAGATTCATTCTAGCCCCAGAACACTCTGAGTGTTCACCCTTTTAGGATTCTCTTTTTCATCTATAACATTTTCTGTTGTCTTCATCCTGACAAAACATTTTCCTTTAAAAAATAAACAGGGCTCCATTGTTTTCTATGTGTCTCTAAACTGGTTTAAGTGTTTTGTCATGCTAGAGAAAAGGGATTAAAGAATGATGGAGACACCCCCATCCTTCTCCCAGCAGCCTTTCCCATCTTTAAAGAGCCATTTTAATTCCAAGATACACATATGATGAGTACTTAGAAAACCAGTGTGATTGCTGAAGGAGCAGACTTCCCACTCTCCCAGTTTTTTCCTCTTTCCTTGACTGCAGGAGTCACCCAGAATCATTCTCTGTCTTCCTTTTACTGCCAGTCTTCTGTGCCTTTGGTAAGAAACTGTGTTCAACACAAAGACTCATGGGTATTATATGCTAAAATGTGAAATTAGCATTCCCTTCTTTTCCCCTTCCTTATGAACATCATTTATAAGAACGCTTATTCCTATTCCTTCCCAAATGTATGTGTGTACGTAAACATGTGCATATATATGTATGTGTGTATATAGAGATGGAGAAAAGGAGGGAGGGAGGGGGTGAGAGAAAGAATGAGAGTTTTAGTGCTTTCAGCAATAATGATTGTTTTCCTTCAAGTGTTTTTCATAAAATTTGTCCTGAGGTCCTGAGGTACTGGAGGGTCTTGGGATTTCCTTCAATAGCAACATCATTCAAGCTTTGACAACTTCAAATGTCTGTATACATTTCAGAAATTTTGAGTGTTTTGACAATCAAATATCATCAATCAGCCTATCTTTCAGTATGCAGATTTATTTCACTAATATATCCACTAACATCTTATTATTGCTACGGTATAACAGCATCTTGGAGAATAGATTCTAGCATCATAAAAATAAAAAATACAGCTCATAACTACTTAGCTCTGTCTTTATTCAAATCTGTGATAAGGCAATCAGGAAAATCAGATTAGCATTATAGGTATGGGGGTGTTTAGTACCCTGAACCCTGGGGTCAGTGTTCTAAATTGGTGTCAGTGAGGACATGCTTACTCTCTTAATGCATGTCCACAGCATCAGTGGTTTATCTATCTAAAATGTCATGTGCATAATTCTATTTTAGAGTTGATGAAAAAGATCCAAATTCTCCTCTGGATCCAACCATCTAAAAATCAGATTATTGTTTGACATATTTCCAAATGAAAGTGAAGATAGATGATGAGGAGAAATAAAATGTCTTCACTGCTTAGCGTATGCCAGGCACTGTCCCAAGAATTAACTTTGTGGGTTTTCACAACAATCCTATGAAGTAGGGGCTTGTTATTTTGATGGCATAGATGAAGAAACTGAGGCTAAGTAACTGTCATTACCCAACTGTTAAGTGGTAGAATCAGGATTGGAACACAGGCATTCTGGATCTGGAGCCTACATTTTTAAAGATGAGTTTCCAAGTTGCCCCAAGCCCAGGTCTGTATTCATTGTATTTATTACATTCTGTAACTATGCTTATTTACACGCATTATTTTATGCCATGCATGCTCAACCATCCCATCAAGTTCTTATCTCCTGGACAGAGCATTAATATTCTGACTAATATTTCACTATTAGCTGTGCTTTATAATCTGTCTGTAATAGCTACTTGTAGATGTGTCCCCATACTTCCCTATCTTCATGCAGGTATCTTTGTTTCTGCATTGTTAAGAAGAAATTAAGATATTATTTCTAGCCATTGAAATATGTTGGTTTCACTTAGCTTTCTAAAACAGAAGTAGCAAACTTAAATTCTGTTTATTTCAATAATATCTCTTGCCACTAATTGCCCTGTGTTTAAAATTCATATTTCCTTTTATCTGTTAAATATGTAATTGACTTTTGAAAATTTCTTTCATTTCCCCTGTTCTTTCCTTGTATGGAAAGGGCAATGAGAATTTGTGATTCACCTCCTCTACTGCATTCCTTATTTAGAATCTTCTCATTTTATTTTACTGTGCTTTATTCTAAATAAGACGACCAAGGTTTGGCCGAAGGGGAAAAAAAAATATACCATTTGTCACTCATGACCATCCACTCATGCCCATAATGACTTATTTTATCTTATAAGCTTTTTGGGGTAACATTTCAGCTTTGCTTTGTGTGAAATAACAATAAAGTGTGCTCATTTTTGGATAAAGAGTACCACTTTCCTGCATAAAGCATCCATGTGAATAGACTATTTTGAAATATAATTCAAACAAGTCACATGTCTTAAAATAGCATACTTTATATAACAATAATAGTCATGTTAATGTAACGAAAACATTAAAAATGAATGTTAAAGGTTATAGAAAGTGAAAATTATCCAGATTAAGTGAAGTAGACTTGTATGACAATGGGATATTCAGCCCTACCCAGATGTGAGCAAACTTTCAAAATAAAACAAACCATCAAACTTCAAAAGAAACCTTTTAATATCATAAATTAAAATTACTTGCATTTGCAAAAAGAATAAAAGTAGCCCAGTAAAATTTATTAGATGATTGTGAGAGCTTTTGGTTTTGAGAACCTATGTTTGGTAAATTGAGTGGTTAATAATAGAACCATTTACTACTTGGGCACATTTTTTGTCTAACGATTGTCAATATCCCCACATGTGTTCTAGGACTTGTCAGCCAGCCAATCTGTAAATAGGCTAGCTTCTGCTTTTACATTTATAGATAAGGGTATATTCCTGCTTTCTTAAAAAGAAGACTACAAAATGTTATTCTGGGTATGAACAATTTGTAAATAAGCTCCAGATACACTAGGTATTTTCACTTTCTTTTGAAAAACGTTTCTTACCCTTTTGTGGTGATATTATTATAATACTATCATGCTGTTTAATAGTCAAAATAGTTTCTTGGGTTACATATTATTCTCATTGCAAAATTAAACCATGTCTTTTGTTTTCTTTCCATTAAACCATACTGCTGCTTGCTACTAAAAATAATATTTTACCTTGTACAGCAAGCATTTACTAAGAATTCTTTATATACCGGATTCCAAACTATTATTGAAGATGACAGTGACAATGGACAAGGATATGGTATGATGGACAGAAGTGGACCAGGGTTCACAGGACCAAAGTTTAGATCCTAGTTGTATGACGTGACCTGTGTGTCCTGATACATGCCATTTCACATACAATTAGCCTAAGAGCCCTCCATTTTCAAGTAGGGGTAATGCTTGCTTTACAAATCAGAGTCTGTGATAGGAACCAATAAGGTAATATAGTTATTTACAACAAAAATTTATTGACCATCTACTATGTGTGAGAACTGCTATATGAAGTGTTAGAAGTTCAGCAGTGCGCAAAGCATACAAGGGTTTTACGCTGTTAACATTGATATAGAGTCTAATGGGATGGTGATATATGACTAAATTTATGATTACAAATTATAACAACCACTATGAGGAGAAGGAGTATACTCCCTCATGAATACAGCAGTGGCATGGATTTAACCTGATCATGGAGGAGCTGGAAATACCACTCAGAAGTGATCTAGATCCAGAAGATGAAAAACAGTTCACAGGTGAAAAAAGACACAAGAGCACTTCAGACAGAAGCAACAGCATGTGCAAAGGCCATGTGTTTTGTAAATGTTAAGGTGTGATGGGGCAATATTTTGATGTTAAACTGTGTGTCCTTGGTGTTTCAAATCCTGCTTCTGCTAGCCACATCTCCTCTCAAGCAGAATCCAGGGCTTTCCCAGTGAACTGTCCTCAGGCTAAGCATGGGATAGAAAGAATAATGAATCAATTGCTTGGCTTTTGAGTACTTCAATAGATATTTTAAAATTAATAGCATAGGTATATAGCTTTAAAACCATGGCTTTCACTGGCAAGATCCAAACATAGAATACAATTCTAAGAAATTGGCTTAAGATAGGAGCAAAAGCCTAGAGGTCTGAATGAATAAATTATAGAATGGATAAGAATGCATAATTACATAAGAACTGTTGTTTTCCTCCCCAAATAAGTTAATGGTCCAACTATATATGGAAAAGTGCAATTTAGAGGGATGAGCTGCAAGGTTCTCTGGGAAAAGTCTAGTGGCCATGGACAGGGTGGCAGGGTAATTGGAATATGCTTGAAGGATCAAAGAATAGAGTGAGTGTGGATCTCATTACCCAGGGTGTATTCAGAAAGACTGCAGACCTCATAGATGCCATGTGTCCAACATCACATCTGAAGAGTGCATTAACGGTAGCATGAGGTACTAAGATAATAGATTAAAGTAAAGTCTCACAGACACATGCCAGCATGAGATGGGGTGACAGGAAGAAGCAGGTGAAAGGTCTAGTGAGCTGGAAGAATCTCGTGGTTGGGATGAAAAAGTCCTGAATTTATCACTGGTCATCATCAGCAAATCCAATAAGAATAGACATCTCATGAGATAGCTACTCTCCCATGGGGAAACAGTCAAGGCAGAATAAACTGGTCTCTCTTTCCTTCTCACCTACCCTTTCCAAGCTTCATACAACACAAGTTCACCGAGGCTCCTAGGGAGAAGGGGCAGGGGTGCCGGTGGAGGTTAGAATCCTGATTAGTTTACAAGAGAGATTGAGTAGTTATACAGAAAAGACTGAGTTTTCACTGGAAATGACTGAACTACTTTCACTTGGCGTAAATTTCCCTCCCTGACCAGAAGTGGGGCAAATAAACTGAAATCAGTTAAAAAGGAAAATGTTCTCTTTTTTGTACACTTGAGTTGGTGACCATGTCAGTAGTAACCATCATTAAATCTGGGACAAAAAGCCCAAATTTAACATTTCTAAGGGACCTTCACAGTTACCTTAAATTTATCATCTTGATCAGTTTCCCTCCTTTTGAAATACTTTGTAGGAAATTGGATAAAGGTTCACTTTATGCCTATGTTCTTTTATAAGTGATCACTAGGCATTTTATTGCTAGAAATCCTCCTCCAGATCAAAACAGATGTTTTAAAACTATATATTTTGATCCCAAGAGTAATCACCGAATTACTGCTTTTCATACTGGCTTGTCATTATGTACACATAATTATCTTGAACATGACTTACTAAATGTTTTGTCTTCTCCACTTACCTTTTTAAAAAAAATTATTTCTTTATTATACAACAGGTTCTTGTTAGTTATCTATTTTATACATATTAGTGTATACATGTCAGTCCCAATCTCCCAGTTTATCCCACCCACCACCACCACCCCATGCACTTACATTTTTAGAATGAATTATTTGATAATATGTAGCAAAGGAACACATTCTTGTGGGAGGTAATTGGTTTGTTAAAGTGTGGTATTGACGCTGTGTGGCATTGTCTCCTGGGAGTTGTTCTGTCTCTACAACATCTAGTGTTACCCGAAGAGAGCTGCTGCTTCAAGATAGCTTTTGCATTTTGCTAACTGTCTTTATCAGTAAAGGGCAGAAGACATCATTAATAACAATGACTTAAATTTAGAGGAAGGAAATTAACTTCACCTGAGGTATTTTAGCTTCAATTAGAATCCGATTTATGTCCACCTAATGAGAATTTCTGTGATCCGACCAGTGCTGAGAGGTTTATAACCATCATCCTCCAAAATTGACATTTATTTCATTCTAATATAAAGAGAAAACATGTATTTATTGTCTACCTTATAAGTAAAACCATGTATTCATTGTTCACATATTTAAACTCAGACTAAAGTGTCTTGGCTTCAAGACAATGCTAGCATATTTCAACTATCTGAGATGAAAAGAAATAAAACACAAATATGCATTGGGTTCCTCTTTTCATGGAAGTTATTTTGTGATAAGAAAGATAAATATCTGGATTTTAAAATGTATAAAGGCATTTTTCAAGGGTAGCAAGATTAGGATGTTTTTATTTGGTAGTTTGTAGCCAACCTACTTTGGAAGTTAGTTTTATTTTTTATATTGTTTTTCCAAAGACATGAAGAGATATTTGCTACTGTTTGCACTATTACCATGGAAGGTAATATCCTGGAACACTTGAACACTTTTTGTTTTATGCTGAGATAGGCAGTAATGGAAAATAGTAAAATTATCAATTACTCTAATAACCACTAGAGGTCTACTGATATCAAATTTCTACCAACATTCTTCATTTCTATAAATATTTAAAATTATGTCATGAATTAAAGTGATTTTCCTCTTCTTTGTTACATATCTTTTATTCTGTGGACTTTAATTCCACTTAAAATTGAGGGTACTTGGCAGTATTTTTGTTTTTGTTTGAATTGTGTTTTGTTTTGTTTGTCTCTTGTGTTTAAATGTTATATAATGACTACTAACTTTTAGGAAAACTTAACTTTTAAGTGATTGGTTGGCATTGGATACTTTAAGTATACACACACATATATGCATGTGTATATATATACATATTATAACAGTTAAAAAGAAATATGTCTTGCTTTTATTCTGTAGACTGTATGAATTCCATTTGATTCAAGAAAGAACTTACTGTCTGGTATAACACATTTTCACATTGACTTGTGAATACACCTCCAGGGAATTTGCAGTGTACATTCCAATCAAGCATAAGTAGAGTTCACCATTCAAAGACTTATGTCGTAGTCAGTCACATTGCTAAAAATAGATGCTTTCTATTTTGTTAGAAATAGTAAATTGGCTAGCCACCATTTTGTAGAAAATGTATGTCTGAGAACACTGGAAGTGTTAAATGTTACTGTACTATTCAGTGGGATTTTTCCATTTACATTATTTTATATAAAAGAAGGTAGCAATTCAAATCTGCATGAAAGAATTAAGGAGCTCCTCTTTGAACTCTCGTGCTTAGGAGAAGCTCAGTTCATACTGTTCAGGTGACTTTTCTGTCTTCCTGTAGTTGAGCACAGGTGAACATTTGAACGAAGAAACAGCCAGTAGTCCAGGAGTCCCCTGCACCTACAGCACTTTGAAGAGTCCCAGCTAGCAAAATTTATTGCAATCTGCAATAAAGAGAAAACCATCTGAATTTAAGGAAATATCACATCTACATTTGGGGGGACCATTTAGTGAACTGAATTTATTTTCAGTTCACTAAGAGGCAGGGGCAACATTATGAATGCAGCAGAAGGGTGACTTTCATTCAGTCCAGTTAGCCAGCACTAATTGCTTTTTGCCACATGTTTCTGGATAATCATATTTTACAGTATCCAGGATGATCTTTTGAGTAAGGAGAATATGCTACTGTTGATGTTAGGGATATGGAGGATGCCAGAAATGGCTCCCCTGGGCTGCTGTGTTTGGGTATGAAGTGATGACCTTTGTGCACTTTACAAAGGCTGCTGGCCATGGGGTGAGTGAAGGCTGATTCCAGGTTGTGTTTGGCTCTGCCAAGCCAAATGTGCTGGTGCAAGTCTTCATCTGCCCAGAAGAATGGGCATCTTTTTATAATTCATCTGTCAAGAGGAAGCACCTCTTGCAAGTAGCCAGCCTTTCCGTAGTTTGCTCAAGGAACCCCATGTGCATGCTACTGCCTGCCCCTACTAAAGTATCATCCTCATTCAGCTATCATGGTGTATAAGATTTTACCATTGTACTTTTGGTTTCTGGAGGTTCTTATATTTTCTCCTTTATCAAAATTAAAATATACAGCCCTCAAAGTGAAACCTTTGCAAATATGAATGACTGTCCAAATTTAAATTACCAACTTCTAACTGGGAAGGCTCTACGGTAACTTAAAGGCTTTTTATTTTTCATTTATGGAAAAACTATATGTCTGTTTATATGTATATTATATATATGTATATACACACACAAAGTGCATAAAATATATACAAAAATTTCAAACACATACGCAAATAGAGAAAATAGTACCATACGTATGTATTCATAGCAGAATGTACTCATCCCCTGGCTTCAAAAGTTATTCACTTGTAGACTGTTTAAATTGGGGGAAGAAGAGCACTGAAAGAAAACATGCTTTTGACTTTTCAGAATTTTTCATCACTTTGGCCATGCCTCTTGTGCCGTGCCACGATCATGGTGGAAAATATATGGAGATTAGTCCCTTCTCTCCTTTTGTTCAGTTCTGAGCAACATGATATAATGAATGAAAAAATTTATTTCACTTACTACTTCTGGAAGCATTTAATAAATATGATTGAAAGGACTTATAGTTCTTAATATAATGGCCTTAAAATAATTTACCTATTCCTTAGTTATTAAGCCCTTACTATGAGCCAGGTACTTCTTACTACTAGGAACATAGCAATGAACAAGGCAGACAGCATAACTGTTATCTTGGAGTTTATATTCTAACAAAAGAAAACCTAATTATAAGATATAAAATAAAACACTAAGTCCTGTATATGAGAGGAAGTATGGACCATTAAAACTACTTTTTAAAAGAAAATCAGAAATACATGTTTCTCTTTCGAGAAAGGAAAATGTTTTATTAAAATTGTTTAATAACTAAGAGGAAAAGTCTGAAAAAGTATCTATATGTTTGTTGTACTCTGCTCCACTCTTTTTAAAATTCTTGGTACCTGAGAAAAATCAATCTTTCCTGAGCTATGAAACTTGTACTCCTCCATACTCTGTTATAAAATACACTTTAATGATTCTTCATGCTTGAGTTACTTCCATAATTTATAAAATATTGCTTATAAAATTAGATATGCCGTAAAAGAATGACTACTGTAAAAACTTGTAATTAAAAGTTTTATCAGTTGAGGTAAGTAAAACTGTATAAGAACTTGGGTTTCTTATGTTTCATAGAGTACATTCTTTTCAAAACTATAAAAAAAACACCATACACTTCCTATAGGTAATGGGAACATGACTACTTCCTATTTTCCTGCTGCAAAAATGAAAGATAAAATGGTTTTGCCAATTCTTTTCCCTGAAAACCAGATACAAAACTTTATCTTTTGTTTCTTATTTTTAAAATATTTTTAGAGCGGTTTTAGGTTTACAGCAAACTTAAGAGGGAGGTACAGTGATTTGCTGCACACCTTCTGCCTCCACGCATACATAGCTTCCACATTAGCAAAATCATTCACCAGAATGGTACTTCTTTTTTTAACCAATGAGCCTACATTGACTCATCATAATTATGCAAAGTTTATAATTTACCTTAGGGTTCACTCGATGTTGTACATTTTATGGGTTGGGATAAATGTATAATGATATATATCCATCATTATAATATCATACAGAGTATTTTCACTTCTGTAAAAATTCTCTATGCTCTGCTTATTCTTCTATCTCACTCCTCACCCCTGGAAGACACTGATCTTTTTATTGTCTACCTAGTTTTGTCTTTTCCAGAATGCCATGTAGATGGAATCACTCTGTATGTAGCCTGTTCAGATTGGCTTCTTTCACTTAGTAATATACACTTAAGGTTTCTCCATGTCTTGTCATGGCCTGATAGCTCATTTATTTTTAACACTGAATAATATTCCATTGTCTGAATGTACCACAGTCTATTTATCCATCCACCTATTGAAGGGCATCTAGTTACTTCCAAGTTTTGGCAATTATGAACAAAGCTGCTATATACACCTATGTGTAGGTTTCTGTGTGGACAAAATTTTCAACTTCTTTGGGTAAGTACTAAGTAGCAAGATTTCTGGATTGTGTGGTAAGATATGTTCAGTTTTTAAGAAACAGTCAAACTCTCTTCCAAAATGTCTATACCATTTTGCATTCCCACCAGCACAGAAGGAGAGTTCTTGTTGCTCCATATCACTAGCATTTAATAAAGTCAGTGTTCTGAATTTTGGCCATTCTACTAAATATGTAGTGGTATCTCATTGTTGTTTTAATTTGTATTGCACTAATGACATAGATTTGCATCTTTTCATATGCTTATTTTCCATTTGTGTGTCTTCTTTGCTTAGGCGTCAGTTAATGTCTTTGGCCCATTTTTTAATTGAGTTGCTTTCTTAATTTTGAGTTTTGAGAGTTCTTTGTATGCAAACTCCCAATTCATCCCACCACCCCAACCCCGCTTTTCCCCCTTGGTATCTATACGTTTGTTCTCTACATCTGTGTCTCTATTTCTGCCTTGAAAACTGGTTCTTCTGTACCATTTTTCTAGATTCCAGATATATGCGTCAATAGACGATATTTGTTTTACTCTTTCTGACTTACTTCACTCTGTGTGACAGTCTCTAGGTCCATCCACATCTCTACAAATGACCCAATTTCATTCCATTTTATGACTAATATTCCACTGTATATATGTACCACATTTTCTTTATCCATTCATCTGTTGATGGGCATTTATGTTGCTTCCATGACCTGGCTATTGTAAATAACGCTGCAGTGAACATTGGAGTGCATGTGTCTTTTTGAATTATGGTTTTTTCTGGGTATATGCTCTAGGATTGCTGGGTCGTATGGTAATTCTATTTTTAGTTTTTTAAGGAACCTCCATACTGTTCTCCATAGTGGCTGTATCAATTTACATTCCCACCAACAGTGCAAGAGGGTTCCCTTTTCTCCACACCCTCTCCAGCATTTGTTGTTTGTAGATTTTCTGATGATGCCCATTCTGACTGGTGTGAGGTCATTGTAGTTTTGATTTGCATTTCTCTAAATAATTAGTGATGTTGAGCAGCTTTTCACGTGCCTCTTGGCCACCTGTATGTCTTCTTTGGAGAAATGTCTATTTACGTCTTCTGCCCATTTTCTGATTAAGTGGGGTTTTTTTTTAAATATTGAGCTGCATGAGCTGTTTATATATTTTGGAGATTAATCCTTTGCCCATTGATTCGTTTGCAAATATTTTCTCCCATTCTGAGTGTCATCTTTTTGTCTTGTTTATAGTTTCCATTACTGTGCAAAAGCTTTTAAGTTTCATTAGGTCCCATTTGTTATTTTTGTTTTTATTTCCATTACTCTAGGAGGTGGGTCAAAAAAGATCTTGCTGTTATTTATATCAAAGAGTGTTCTTCCTATATTTTCCTCTAAGAGTTTTATAGTGTCTGGTCTTATATTTAGGCTTTTAATCAGTATTGAGTTTATTTTTGTGTATGGTGTTAGGGAGTGTTCTAATTTGATTCTTTTACATGTAGCTGTCCAGTTTTCCCAGCACCACTTATTGAGGAGACTGTCTTTTCTCCATTGTATATCCTTGCCTCCTTTGTCATAGATTAGTTGACCATAGGTGCATGGGCTTATCTCTGGGGTTTCTGTCTTGTTCCATTGATCTATATTTCTGTTTTTGTGCCACTACCGTATTGTTTTGATTACTGTATCTTTGTAGTATAGTCTGAAGTCAGGAAGTCTGATTCCTCCAGCTCTGCTTTTTTCCCTCAAGATTGCTTTGGCTATGTGGGGTCTTTTGTGTCTCCATACAAATTTTAAGAATTTTTATTCTAGTTCTTTGAAAAAATGCCATTGGTAATTTAATAGGGATTGCATTGAATCTGTAGATTGCTTTGGGTAGTATAGTCATTTTCACAATATTGATTCTTCCAATCCAAGAACGTGGTATATCTCTTAATCTGTTTGTGTCATCTTTGATTCATTTCATCAGTGTCATATAGTTTTCTGAGTACAGGTCTTTTACCTCCTTACATAGGTTTATCGCTAGGTATTTTATTCCTTTTGTTGCAATGGTGAATGGGATTGTTTCCTTAACTTCTTTTTCTGATCTTTCCTTGTTAGTGTATAGATATGCAAAAGATTTCTGTGCATTAATTTTGTATCCTGCAACTTTAGCAAATTCATTGATTGCCTCTAGTAGTTTTCTGGTGGCATTTTTAGGATTCTCTATGTATAGTATCATGTCATATGCAAACAGTTACAGTTTTACTTCTTCTTTTCCAATTTGTATTCCTTTTATTTCTTTTCCTTCTCTGATTGCCGTGGCTAGGACTTCCAAAATATGTTGAATAGTAGTGGTGAGAGTGGACATCCTTGTCTTCTTCCAATCTTAGAGGAAATGCTTTCTGTTTATCACCATTGAGAATGATGCTTGCTGTGGGTTTGTTGTATATGGCCTTTATTATGTTGAGGTAGTTTCCCTCTATGCCCACTTTCTGGAGAGTTTTTTTCATAAATCGGTGTTGAATTTTGTTAAAAGCTTTTTCTGCATCTACTGAGATGATCATATGATTTTTATTCTTCAACTTGTTAATATGGTGTATCGCATTCATTGATTTCCATATACTGAGGAATCCTTGCATCCCTGGGATAAATCCACCTTGATCATGGTTTATGATCCTTTTAATGTGTTGTTTTATTCTGTTTGCTAGTATTTAGTTGAGGATTTTTGCATCTATATTCATCAGTGATGTTGGTCTGTAATTTTCTTTTTTTATAGTATCTCTGTCTGGTTTTGGTATCAGGGTGATGGTGGCCTTGTAGAATGAATTTGGGAGTGTTCCTTCCTCTGCAATTTTTTGGAAGAGTTTGAGAAGGCTGGGTGTTAGCTCTTCTCTAAATGTTGGATAGATTTCACCTGTGAAACCATCTGGTCCTGGGCTTTTGTTTGTTGGAAGATTTTTAATCACAGTTTCAATTTCAGTGCTTGTGATTGGTCTCTTCATATTTTCTATTTCTTCCTAGTTCAGTCTTGGAAGCTTATACGTTTCTAAGAATTTGTGCATTTCTTCCAGGTTGTCCATTTTATTAGTATAGAGTTGCTTGTAGTAATCTCTTATGATGCTTTGTATTTCTGTGGTGTCCTTTGTAACTTCTCCTTTTTCGTTTCTAATTTTATTGATTTGAGTCCTCTCCCTCATTTTCTTGATGAGTCTGGCTAAAGGTTTACCAGTTTTGTTTATCTTCTCAAAGAACCAACTTTTAGTTTTATTGATATTTGCTATTGTTTTCTTTGTTTCTATTTCATTTATTTCTGCTCTGTTGTTTATGATTTCTCTCCTTCTACTAACTTTCGGTTTGGTTTTTTCTTCTTTCTCTATCTCCTTTAGGTGTAAGGTTAGATTGTTTATTTGAGATTTTTCTTGTTTCTTGAGGTAGGATTATATTGCAGTAAACTTCCCTCTTAGAACTGCTTTTGCTACATCCCATAGGTTTTGGATCATCATGTTTTCATTGTCATTTGTCTGTAGGTACTTTTTTATTTCCTCTTTGATTTCTTCAGTGATCTCTTGGTTATTTAGTAGCGTATTGTTTAGCTTCCATGTGTTTGTGCTTTTTATGGTTTTCCCCCCATAATTGATTTCTAGTCTCATAGTTTTGTGGTCTGAAAAGATACTTGATATGATTTCAGTTTTCTTAAATTTACCAAGGCTTGATTTGTGACCCAAGATATGATCTATCCTGGAGAATGTTCTGTGTGCACTTGAGAAGAAAGTGTAATCTGCTGTTTTCAGATGAAATGCCCTACCAGTATCAATTAAATCTATATGGTCTGTTGTGTCATTCAAAGGTTGTGTTTCCTTATTAATTTTCTGTCTGAATGATCAGTCAATTGGGGTGAGGTGTTAAAAGTCCTCCACTATTATAGTGTTACTGTTGATTTCCTCTTTTATAGCTGTTAGCAGTTGCCTTATGTATTGAGGTGCTCCTGTGTTGGGTGCATATATATTTATAATTGTTATATCTTCTTTTTGGATTGATCCCTTGATCATTATGTAGTGTCCTTCCTTGTCTCTTGTAACATTCTTCATTTTAAAGTCTATTTATCTGATATGAGTATTGCTACTCCAGCTTTCTTTTGATTTCCATTTGCATGGAATATCTTTTTCCATCCCATCACTTTCAGTCTGTATGTGTCCCTAGGTCTTAAGTGGGTCTCTTGTAGACAGCATATATATGGGTCTTGTTTTTGTATCCATTCAGTGAACCTGTGTCTTTTGGTCGGAGCATTTAATCCACTCACATTTAAGGTAATTATCAATATGTATGTTCCTATTACCATTTTCTTAATTGTTTTGGGTTTGTTTTTGTAGGTCCTTTTCTTCTATTGTGTTTCCCACTTAGAGAAGTTCCTTTAGCATTTGTTGTAGAGCTGGTTTGGTGGTGCTGAATTCTCTTAACTTTTGCTTGTCTGTAAACTTTGATTTGTCTGTCAACTCTGAATGAGATCCTTTCCATGTAGAGTAATCTTGGTTGTAGGTTCTTCCCTTTCATCACTTTAAATATATCGTGCTGCTCCCTTCTGTCTTGCAGAGTTTCCACTGAGAAATCAGCCGTTAACGTTATGGGAGTTCCCTTGTATGTTATTTGTCATTTTTCCCTTGTTGCTTTTAATAATTTTTCTTAGTTTTTAATCTTTGTCAGTTTGATTACTGTGTGTCTCGCATGTTTCTCCTTGGGTTTATCCTGTCTGGGACTCTCTGTGCTTCCTTGACTTGGATGACTATTTCCTTTCCCATGTTAGGGAAGTTTTCGACTATAATCTCTTCAAATATTGTCTCAGGTCCTTTCTCTCTCTCTTCTCCTTCTGGGAACCCTGTAATGAGAGTGTTGGTGCATTTAATGTTGTCTCAGAGGTCACTTAGGCTGTCTTCATTTCTTTTCATTCTTTTTTTTTAAATTCTGTTCCTCGGCAGTAAATTCCACCATTCTGTCTTCCAGGTCACTTATTCATTCTTCTGCCTCAGTTATTCTGCTATTGATTCTTTCTAGTGTATTTTTCATTTCCGTTATTGTAATGTTCATCTCTGTTTGTTTGTTCTTTAATTCTTCTAGGTCTTTGTAAACATTTCTTGCATCTTCTTGATCTTTTCCTCCATTCTTTTTCCGAGGTCCTGGATCATCTTCAGTATCGTTATTCGGACTTCTTTTTCTGGAAGGTTGCTTATCTCTACTTCATTTACTTGTTTTTCTGGTGTTTTATCTTGTTCCTTCATCTGCTACATAGCCCTCTGCCTTTTCATTTTGTCTATCTTTCTGTGAATGTGGTTTTCATTCCACAGGCTGCAGGATTGTAGTTCTTCTTGCTTCTGCCGTCTGCCCTCTGGTGGATGAGGCTGTCTAAGAGGTTTGTGCAAGCTTCCTGATGGGAGGGACTGGTGGTGCCTAGAGCTGGGTGTTGCTCTGGTGGGCAGAGGTCAGTAAAAGTTTAATCCACTTGTCTGCTGATTGGTGGGGCTGAGTTCCCTCCCTGTTGTTTGTTTGGCCTGAAGCAACCCAGCACTGGAGGCTACAGGCTCTTGGTGGGGCTAATGGTGGACTCCAGGAGGGCTCATGCCAAGTAGTACTTCCCAGAACTTCTGCTGCCATTGTCCTTTTCCCCATGGTGAGCCACAGCCACCCCCCACCTCTGCAGGAGACCCTCCAACACTAGCAGATAGGTCTGGTTCAGTCTCCTATCGGGTCACTGCTCTTTCCCCCTGGGTCCTGATGCGCACACTACTTTGTGTGTGCCCTCCAAGAGTGGAGTCTCTTTACCCCAGTCCTGTCAGAGTCCTGCAATCAAATCCCACTAGCCTTCATAGTCTGATTCTCTGGGAATTCCTTCTCCTGTTACTGGACCCCAGGTTGGGAAGCCTGATGTGGACCTCAGGATCTTCACTCCAGTGGGTGGACTTCTGTGATACAGTTGTTCTCCAGTTTGTGAGTCACCCCCCCAGTGGTTATGGGATTTGATTCTACTGTAATTGCGCCCCTCCTACCATCTTACTGTGGCTTCTCCTTTGTCTTTGGATGTGGGGTATCCTTTTGGTAAGTTCCAGTATTTTCCTGTCAATGATTCTTTAGCAGTTAGTTGTAATTCCGGTGCTCTCACAAGAGGAAGTGCCACTTGACTATGTTTATGTGGATCTATTTTTGGGCTCTCTGTGCTCTTTCGTTGATCTATTTATCTAATCTTTGGCCAGTACCACATGGTCTTGACAACTGTAGACTTATAGTAAACCTTTCACTTGGGTAGTGTTAGTTTTTCAACTGTATTATTCTTCTTCAAGATTGTATTGATTATTCTGAGTCTTTTGCCTTTCTATGTAAATGTTATAACAGGTTGTCTATTTTCATAAAATAACTTGCTGGAATTTTGAATGGGATTAAATAGAATATATAGATTAATTTTGGAAAGCTGACAACAATATTGAATCTTCCTATCCATGAACATAGAGTATCTCTCCATTTATTTAGTTCTTCTTTGATTTTGTTCATCAGAGTTTTGCAGTTTTTCTTAAAAGGAAATTGTACATATATTGTTAAACATATACCTTAGTATTTCATTTTGAGGGCTGGATATTGCATTTTTATTTTCAAATTCCATTTATTCATTGTTGGTATATGGGAAAACAATTGACTTGTGTGTATTAATCTTCTATCCTACCACCTTGCATAATCACTCAGTTCTAGGAGTTTTTTTGTGAATTCTTCAGAATTTCTACATATACAGACATGTCGTCTGTAAGCAAAGAGAGTTTTATGTTTTCCTTCCCAATATGTATATATTTTACCTCCTTTTCTTGCCTTATTGCATTAACTAGTACTTTAAGTATGATGTTGGAAAGGAGAGGTAAGAAGAGACATCCTTGCCTTGTATCTGCTTTTGTGGGAAAGGTTTGAATTTTGCACCATTAAGTATGATGTTAGCTGTGTGGTTTTTGTAGGTAGACTTTATCAAGTTGAGAAAGTAACTCTCTATTCCTAGTTTACTGAGTTTTTATCATGAAGAGGTTTTAGATTTTCTCAACTTTCTCTGCTTTTGTTGATATGATCATGTAATTTTTTCAATCTGTTGATGTGATAGGCTACATTCATTGACTTTGGAATGTAGAACTAACTTTGCATAACAGGGATAAATTTTACTTGGCCATGATGTACAATTCTTTTTATACTTTTTTTGGATTTGATTTGCTGATAGTTTATTGCATCTGTGTTCATGAGCGATATTGATCAGTAGTTTTAATGCCATTTAATGCCATTTTATGCCATTTTATGGTTTGGGTATAAGGATTATGCTGACCTCATAGAATGAATTAAGAAGTATTATCACTGTTTCTCTAATCTGAACAAGATTATACAGAATTGGTTTCTTTTTTTCCAAAGACTCATATGTTTTCTTTTCTACAGTTTTATTGAGATATGATTGACATACAACACTATATAAGTTTAAGGTGTACAACATAATGATTTGACTTACATACATCATAAAATGATTATCACAATAAGTTTAGTGAACGTCCATCATCTCATATAGATACAAAATTAAAGAAATTGAAAAATAGTTTCCTTGTGATTAGAGCTCTTAGGATTTACCCTCTTTACCACTTTCATATATATCATACGGCAGTGTTAATTATATTTATAATGTTGTACATTACTTCATTAGTACTTATTTATCTTACAGCTGGAATTTTTTACCTTTTGACTGCCTTCATCGAATTCCCCCTTCCCCCATGCCCTACCTCTGGGAACCACAAATCTGATATTTTCTATGAATTTGTATCTTTTTTTGTTTTGAAGTAAAATTGAAATACAATACCATGTTAGTTACTATTATACAACATAGTGATTTGGTATAACTTTACATTTCAGAATGATCACCATAATAAATCTAGCTATGAGATGTCACTGTACAAAGATATTCCATGGTTATTGACTATATTCCCCACGCTATACCTTTCATACCTGTGACTCGTTTCTTATGCAACTGGAAGTTTGTGTCTCTTAGTCTCCTTCACCTATTTGTTTCCTCCTACCACCTGTTTCCCCTCTGGCAACCACCCATTTGCTCTTTGTATCTTTAACTGTTTCTGTTTTATTTTGTTTGTTCATTTATTTTTAAGATTTCACATGTAAGTGAAATCATACAGTATTTGTCTTTCTGTGTCTGACTTATTTCATTTAGCATAATACCCTTTAGGTCCATTCATGTTGTCACAAATGGCAAGATTTTATTCATACACACACCCACACATACACACACACATACCCCACATCTTCTTTATACATTCATCTATCAGCAGGCACTTAGGTTACTTCCATATCTTTCTTGGTTCTTGGAAATAATGCTGCAAAGAATATAGGGGTGACTTCATCTTTTTGAATTAGTGTTTTCATTTTCTTTGGATAAATATGCAGCAGTAGAATTGCTGGATCATACGGTAGTTCTACTTTTAATTTTTTGAGGAATCACCATACTGTTTTCCATAGTGTCTTTACCAATTTACATTCCTACCAACAGTGCACAAGGGTTGCCTTTTCTCCTCATCCTCACCAACACTTGTTGTTATGTTTTTTATAATAACGATTCTGATTGATAGTAAGGTGACATCTCATTGTGGTTTTCATTTGCATTTCCCTGGTGATTAGTGATATTGAGCATCTTTTCATGTGCCTGTTGCCCATCTGTATGTCTTCTCTGGAAAAAATGTCTATTCAGATCTGTTGCCCATTTTTAAATCTGGTTGTTTCTTTTTTTCATGTTCAGTTGTTTGACTTCTTTGTGTATTTTGGATATTAATCCCTAATCAGATGTATTGTTTGCAGCAAGTATCTTCTCCCATTCAGTAGGTGGCCTTTTTGTTTTGTTGACAGTTTCCTTTTCCGAGAAAAAGCTTTTTAGTTTGATTTAGCCCATTTGTTTATTTTTGGTTTTGTTTCCCTTGCCTGAAGCAACATATCCAAAAAATATTGTTAAGACTGATGCCAGAAAGCTTACTGCCTATGTTTTCTTCTAGAAGTTTTATGGTTTCAAGTCTTACATTTAAGTCTTTAATCCATTTTGAATTTACTTTTGTCCATGGTATGAAAGAGTAGTCCAATTTCATTCTTTTGCATCATGTAGCTGTCCAGTTTTCCCAACACCATTTAGGTATAATTTCTTCATTAAATGTTTGGTAGAATTCACCATTAAACCCATATGTTTTAGAATATTATTAATTATTGGTTAAATTTCATTAATCGATGTAAGCCTATTTAGTCTTCTCCTTCTTGTTTGAGTTTGGCAGCTTGTGTCTATCAAGGAGTCACTCCATTTCATCTATGTTATTAAATTTGTGGGCATAAAGGTGTTCATAATATTCTTTTGTTATCCTTTTAATGTCCATGGGACCTGTAGTAATGTCCCATCTTCATTACTGATATTAGTAGAATATGCCTTTTTGGGTTTTTTTCCTTAGCCTAGTTAGAGGCTTATTGATTTTATTAATCTTTATGATGAATCATCTTTTGGTTTCATTTTTACTGATTTCTTATTTCCAAATTCATTGATTTCTGTTGTAGTTTTTTCTTCTTCTTCTTCTTCTTCTTCCTTTGGATTTAATTTTCTCTTCTTTTTCTGGTTTCCTAAGGTGGAAACTTAGATTATTGATTTTAGATTGTTCTTTCCCAATATATTCATTTAATGCTATAAATTTTACTCTAAGCACTGTTTTTGTTGCATCCCCCAAATTTGGATAAGCTGTGTTTTCACTTTTGTTTAGTTCAGATTATTTTAAAATTTCTCTGGTGGTATCTTCTTTGACCCACCTGTTATTTAGAAGTATGTTGTTTAATCTCCACATGTTTAGGTATCTTCCTGTTATCTTTCTGCTATTGATTTCTAGTTTAATTCCATTGTGGTCTGAGAGCATCCATTGTATAATTTCTCTTGTTTGAAAAGTCTCAAGGTGTGTTTTATGGTCCAGAGTGTGATATATCTTAGTGTATATTCCATGTGAGCTTGAGAAGAATGTATGTTCCACTACTGTTGGATGAAATAATCTCTAGATGTCAGTTATATATAATTAATTGAGCAGTGTTGAGTTCAACAACGTCCTTACCAATTTTCTGGCTACTGGATCTGTCCATTTCTGAGAGAGGGATGTTGAAATCTTCAACTATGATAGAGTATTCATCTACTTCTCCTTGCATTTCTACCACTTTTTGCCTCACATAATTGGACACTCTTTTGTTAAGAACATACATTTTAAGACTTGTTATGTCTTCTTGGAGAAGTGACCTCTTTATCATTATATAATGCCCTTCTTTATCCCTGATAACCTTCCTTGCCTTGAAGTCTGTACTTCTTGAAATTAATATAGCTACTCTGCTTAATTTTGATTCTTATTAGTATGATAATTTTCTCCACCCATTTACTTTTAATCTATATGTGTCTTTGTATTTAAAGTAAATTTCTTACAGAAAATATACTGTTGGGTTCTGTGTTTTTTTAAAATTGAAATATAGTTGACTTACAGTATTATGTTAGTTTCAGGTGTACTACATAGTGATTTGACATTTGTGTAAGTAACAAAATGATTGCGGGGACAAGTCTAATAATTATCTGTTTCAAACACAATTACTACAATATTATGGACCATATTTCTTATGCTGTATATTATGTCCCATGGCTTGTTTATTTTATAACTGGAGTTTTGCAGCTCTTACTTCCCTTCATCTGTTTCACCCAACACCTTACTCCCCCACCCCCAGCTGATAAACACACATTTGTTCTCTGTATCTATGAGTCTTTTAACACTTTGTTTTATTTGTTTCTTTCCTTTGTTTTTTAGATTCCACATACAACTAGGATCTTAACAGTGTTTGCCTTTCCCTGCATGACTTATTTCACTTAGCAAGATCCACCCTCTAGATATATCCATGTTGTTGTACTTCTCATTTCTGATATTGGTAATTCATGTATTTTTATTATTTTCATTAACAGTTATTCCAAAGGATTATGAATTTTATTAATATTATCAAAGAACCAACATCAGCTGTGTTGCTTATTCTCTATATTTTGTATGCTTTCCATTTAAATTATTACCCCTTTTAAGTTTTAATGATTTACTTCATTCTGCTTAGTTTGCATTTGTTTTTCTTTTTCTAGCTTCTTAATTTTAAACTCTTCATTGTTAATGTGAACATTGAAAACTATATATTTCTATTTAAGTGCAGCTTTAGCTTCTTCATGTGTGTTTTGGTACATTTTGTTACATATTAATTAAGGTTAAAATATTTTAAAAATTTCCTCGCGATTTCTTATTTGACTCATGTTTTAACTAGAAGCGAGTATTCAGTTTCCAAATCTCGGAGGGTTTGTTTGTTTGTTTGTTTTAGATTTTTAAAAGTGTTTTTGTATGATGTTCATACTTTTGAATTTATTGAGACTTATTCCACAGTTCAGAATACGATTTGACTTGATGAAAGGTTCACATGCACCTGAAAATAAGAATATTCTGTAGTTGTTTTTGTGATATTCTATATATGTCAATTAAGTCATCTTAGTTAATAGTGTCATTCAAATATAAACCCTCACTGATTTTTATCTACTTGTTTTTCTGTCATTTTACTATTTACCTCTCTTTTTCTTTATATTTAAAATAGCTCTGTATAACACCATAGTGTTGAATGTCCCCTACTGCCTTTCTCGATAGATAGATAGACAGATCAATTGATCTAAGTATATATCTCCAGCCTGACAATATCTTTTAATTGGAGGATTTTTAGTTCTATTTTTAACTGGATTTTGTGTGTGGTTATCTAGAAATTTCAATATGTATCTACCTTACTATAGCACAACTCGAAATCATACTTTACTGTTTTATTTTTAATGTAAGAATTTTAAAATTATATATTTCCAGTTGTTCCCTTTCTTTGTGCTATTGTTTTCATGTTTCACTTCATAATTTATAAACTCCATGTTCATAATACTATTTTTGCTTTTAATAGCCTTTTATAGAAAGTAAGAAATATTGAAAATAGTCATTTGTATTTCCTATATATTTATAACTTCTTTCAGTTTTCTTTTAGGCTGAGTTTCCATCTGGAATTATTTACCTTCATACTGAAGTATTTACTGTATTATTTTTGTTGTGTAGATGCTGCTAGTGACAAATTCTCTCGCCTGTTATTTGTTATATATATATCTGTATTTTGCATTCATTTTTCAAGGACAGTTTTACTGATGGTAGAATTCTAGATTACAAGTATTTTTCCCTCCAGTACTTTAAAGATTGTTGTTCTGGGTTGAATTGTTTATTATGTGTTGTCAGCAGTCACTCCTGTTCTGTACATTAGGTGGAAATAAATGAAGACCAACTAAATAAGAATAGGCCGTGGCTATTTATTCAGAACTTGTTATAATAAGAGTCAGCCACCATCACTCATGTTTGACAGAGACTCAGAGGCAGAGAGAAGAGATGGAAAGCTTTATAATGAAAAAAAGGAAAGGCTTCAGATATGCCCTGATCGGAAGCTATTGGCATGTAGAAGCTGGAGGTGGGCTAACTAAAAGTGGTACATCCTATGAAAGTAGTTAGGGGTGCATAGGGCTTTCTCTGGTTGGTCCTAAGTTGGGCATGGGGACAAAAATTAGGGAAGCTGTCAGTAATTAATCAAGTCCTGGCCATTTTAAGGCAATTGTTACTAGGGTTATTGTTTACTAGGGTTATTAGGCTGGTTGCTAGAGATAGTTGTCTGACTTCCTACAAGTCTGACTTATTGAAAGTAGGCTGACTTCCTGGTCTAGTTACCATACAAAATAGGTTGGTTTCGTGGGATGGTTGCTGCAGATGTGGGTCAGAGTTCTATTTTTGTATTTGGCCTGGTCATTGCCCATTTGAATGTTCATTCTCTCAGTTATGTGTATTTTGTCTTTGTCTTCTTTTAAGATTTTCTTTTATATTTGGTTTTCAGCAGTTTGCCTGTGATATGCCCAGGTGTGTGTGTGTGTGTGTGTGTGTCTGTGTGTGTGTAAGTTCTCATTAGGATTTGTTGAGCTTCTTAGATCTGTGGGTTGAGATTTTTCATCAGTTTCTTCAATTTTTATACTTTTATTTTCCAAAAAAAATTTAGTCCCATTTCCTCTCTTCTCTCCTTTTGATATTCCAGTTGTAAAATTGCATGTTGCACTCATCCAAAGACACTGTATTCTCCAATTCCATAATTTACATTTGATGTTTTTTTAGAGTGTCCAATTTTCTACTGAAATACACTATCACTTTACCTGTTATATCAATCTTTTGCTGTAAATTTTTTTCCACATATTAGTAATGATTATTTTAAAGTCCAGGCATGCTAATTTCAATAACTGATTTATCTGTTGATCTTCTATTTACTTTGCTTTCCCTTTATTATGGGTAAAATTTTCCTTCATATATCTTTTAAAGTTTTATGGTATTCTGGACATTGTTGTAAAGGAGTGGTTGAAGTATACCATTTTATTGTTTTATTTCCCAGGTAATAAAGTCTCTTCCATTGTCTGGTGGTTAGGGTAAGGGACTAGCCATTCCAAATTCCTCTTAGGGCTGAGCCATAGTTTTAAATATACTGAGTTCATCTTTGATTTGTCAAACCCCTAACCTCCCAGGAGTTTTTCATCTTGTCAGTACTCGGACTGAGAGGAGAGTGTATTGTAGTCACAAGTATGTTTGTTTACTATTGGGTTCCAATTGCAAAGGGTTTTGGAATACAATTACTGCAAGAATGCTTAGGAATAAGCGATTTCTCTTTGCATTGTTTCCCCTTGACTGCTGCTCTTGGTAAAATTTGGGGAGAGGAGGAAGGAGAATTGACATACTAAGGTATTTTTTATATTTGGGGCTATTTTCAGTTTATAAAACCATTCTGCCAGACCAAATTGTCATCTTGTCTTGGCTGATTTCTCTTCATCCCTGCGAAGTCTCTCCATCTGTAGCAGGTCTGCTCCTCTACTGTCCATCCACATTCATGTCCACTACCGTGATGGAAGCTGTAGTAACTCTTTTCTCATCTCCTGTTTTTCCTTCTGTCTCACTGGCATTATTCTCAGTTTGTTCCTTAATTTTTTGTTAGTTCTCCTATGTCATAAACTTGCAGTGCCTTGTAGCTCAGTTTTTAAATATTTTGTTTTCTGTGTGCAATTATTCCTATGGTGATGTCGTCTAGACTTGTCTTTCCATATCATCAGTGCACTGATGACTCATAGTTAAATCTTCAAATCAGACTTCTACCCTGAACCCCAGACTTGTATTCCCAATAGCCTATTTGACATTTCCAATTGAGTTCAAAATAAACATCTTAATACATCCAAAATGGAACTTTTCTCCACAAAATAATAAACAAATAAATAAAACCTACTCCACCTGCCGTCTTTTCCACCTCAATGGTAATTCCATCTTTCAAGTTACTCAGACCAAAATACTTAGAGTCATCTATTGCTTCCTTCTTTTTATAATACTCAGCATGCTGTCAATCAGAAATTTTGCTGGTTCTTCCTTTCATCTTTAGATCATATCCAAAATCTGAACAGTTATCTCCATTTCTAAGTCTACCATCCTTGTCCAAACCATCAACATCATTTGCCTGGCTTATTAAAGTAGCCTCAGACCTAGTCTCTCTGCTTCCATTCTTGTCTCCTCTCCTATCCTACATTATATTCTCAACCTGGGTGATCTTTTTGAAACTTGAGTCAGATCATGTCACTCTTGCTCAAAACCCTTCAGAGGCTTCCCCATCTCTCAGTGTAAATTTTAAGTTCCTTTGTATGTCCTAGCTGTAATGACCTCTGTGCTGTACCTCAAACATGCCAGGTATACAAGGGCCTCGGGGTTCTCTGTGATTGTTGTTAACTTTATCTGAGAGTCTCATATCTGCATTGCTTGCCCCATTGCCTCTTTTGAGGATTTGCTCAAATATCTTCCCAGTGAGGTCTTAAAAACCAATTTATTTAAATTGAAAATCCTATACAACTCCTCCACTCTATTTTGCCATGTAACACTATTTTCTTCAACTATATGTAACTTACTTTAGTATTTTGTTTTATTTTCTTTCCTCCCCCATTGGAATATAAGTGGAGTAAAAAAGGTTTTTTTCCCTGTTTTGTTACTGCTGTATACATAGAATAATGCTCGACACATAGAGGTATTTAAAAATGAGTCTGTGTTTTACTAGCTGTTTTTTTCTAACTTGGCTGTTGATTCATATTGCCAACCTGAGTCTTTATACGGTGACAATCTAAAGATGAAGAGGTTTCGTTGCTTTACAGTGACCCCCTTGTCCCCTTCATATTATTATCTTATATTAATTGTGCTAGAGTTTGGGGATTATTGTTACAGTTAGAATAGAAAAAGCAAACACAATTTTCTTGAAGGAAGGTTAAGTGTTACCCTCAGAAAAGGAACATATATTTGTATTCCATCCTCAAAAAAACTGCTTTGCAAATGTTAAAGCACTTTTCAAATATAAGGAATTAAAATATTTTGCATAGTAGACAGCTTTGGAATATTTTAGTACTGATTTGACACATCAGCTCTTCACTGGCAACTACATGCTGCTTTTAAATGTTGTGGGGCCTACAATGTAAGTTTGAACATTCAAATTCCATGTAAATAATTTAATACTTTTATAACAATGTTCCAAAATAATTTTTCCCTTTATAGCAAATTCAAGGATACTTGAATTCATAGTGATACCTATAACCATATTTTAATCAAGTGTAAAGACTCTTAAATAATTGGGGAAAAAGCAGAAATTGAAAAAAAAAGAGTAACTGCTCATGCTTAAGAATAGCAATAAAGAACTTCGCATTTTAATGTAATGAAAAGATAAAAATCTCGAGCGATATTTTGATAATTCTCAAGACAGACTCATCTAGAAAAAAATATTTTAATTTTGAAGTAAATAAAAAGGTTTGTCACAAATTTGTCTTCTTTTTTAGATGAATTATTCACAACCATTATTTTAAAAATTTAAACAGGCATTACTTTGAATCTCCATGTAACTATCTCAAAGCAGAGTTCAAAAATGTTATTTTTATTGTTAAAATATACAGTTGAAATCAATTCATCCTAAGAGTCTGCCTATATATTTTCCCCCAAAAAAAGTATGTTTTTTTAAAATTTACTTTTTTAAAAACTGAGATATAATTGACATATAACATTATATTAGTTTCAGGAGTTCAACATAATAATTTGATATTTGTATATATTATGAAATGATCACCATAGGAAGTCTAGTTAGCATCCATCATCACACATAATTACAAATTTTTTTTGTTGTGATGAGAACTTTTAAGGTCTACTTTCTTTCTTCAGATATTCGATGTAGTGTTAACTATAATAACCATGCTGTACATTACAACCCCATGACTTTTATTCAATATTAAGAAAAAAAATCATAACACAAAACTGTATAGTGCTTATGATTTCAATCATCTGTTTAAATACATTTGATATCTTTCTAGATTTTAAAAAAAAAATCTTTATTAGAATATAATTGCTTTACATTGTTGTGTTAGTTGCTGCTGTATAACAAAGTGAATCAGCTATACATATACATATATACCCATATCCCCTCCCTCTTGCATCTCCCTCCCACCCTCCCTATCCCACTCCTCTAGGTGGTCACAAAGCACCAGCTGATTGCCCTGTGCTATGTGGCTGCTTCCCACTAGCTAGCTATTTTATATTTGGTAGTGTATGTATCTCAATGCCACTCTCTCACTTCATCCCAGCTTACACTTCCCCCCTCCATATCCTCAAGTCCATTCTCTACGTCTGTGTATTTATTCCTGTCCTGCCCCTAGGTACTTCAGAAACTTTTTTTTTTTATTCCATATATATATGTGTTAACATACGGTATTTGTTTTTCTCTTTCTGACTTGCTTCATTTTGTATGACAGACTCTAGGTCCATCCACCTCATTACAAATAACTCAGTTTCACTTCTTTTTATGGCTGAGTAGTATCCCATTGTATATATGTGCCACATCTTGTTTATGCATTCATCTGTTGATGGCCACATAGGTTGCTTCTATGTCCTGGCTAATGTAAATAATGCTGCAATGAACATATTGGTATGACTCTTTTTGAATTATGAATTTTTCAGGGTATATGCCCAGTAGTGGGATTACTGGGTCGTATTGTAGTTCTCTTTTTAGTTTTTTAAGGAACCTCCATACCATTCTCCATAGTGGCTGTATGAATTTACATTCACATCAACAGAGCAAGAGGGTTCCCTTTTCTCCACACCCTCTCCAGCATTTATTGTTTCTAGATTTTTTATTGATGGCCATTTGGACTAGTGTGAGGTGATACCTCATTGAAGTTTTGATTTGCATTTCTTTGATGATTAGTGATGTTGAGCATCCTTTCATGTGTTTGTTGGTAATCTGTATATCTTCTTTGGAGAAATGTCTATTTAGGTCTTCTGCCCATTTTTGGATTGGGTTGTTTGTTTTTTTAATATTGAACTGCATGAGCTGCTTGTACACTTTGAAGTTTAATCCTTTGTCAGTTACTTCATTTGCAAATATTTTCTCCCATTGTCAGGGTTGTCTTTTCATCTTGTTTATGGTTATCTTTGCTGTGCAGAGCTGTTAAGTTTCATTAGGTCTCATTTGTTTCTTTTTGTTTTTATTTCCATTTCTCTAGGAGGTGGGTCAAAAAGGATCTTGCTGTGATTTATGTCACAGTGTATTCTACCTATGTTTTCCTCTAAGAGTTTTATAGGGTCTGGCCTTACATTTAAGTCTTTAATCCATTTTGAGTTTATTTTTGTGTATGGTGTTAGGGAGTGTTCTAATTTCATTCTTTTACATGCAACTGTCCAGTTTTCACTGCACCACTTATTGAAGAGGCTGTCTTTTCTCCATTGTATATTCTTGCCTCCTTTATCAAAAATAAGTTGACCATATGTGCGTGGGTTTATCTCCAGGCTTTCTATCCTGTTCCATTGATCTATATTTCTGTTTTTGTGCCACTACCATACTGTCTTGATTACTATAGCTTTGTAGTATAGTCTGAGGTCTGGGAGCCTGATTCCTCCAGCCTTATTTTTCTTTCTCAAGATTGCTTTGGCTGTGTGGGGTCTTTTGTGTCTCCATACAAATGTGAAATTTTTTGTTCTAGTTCTGTGAAAAATGCCACTGCTAGTTTGATAGGGATTGCATTGAATCTGTAGATTGCATTGGCTAGTATAATCATTTTTGCCATGTTGATTCTTCCAATCCAAGAACATGGTATATCTCTCCATCTGTTTGTATCATCTTTAATTTCTTTCAGCAGTGTCTTATAGTTTTCTGCATACAGGTCTTTTGTCTCCTTAGGTAAGTTTATTCCTAGGTATTTTATTCTTTTTGTTGCAATGGTAAATGGGAGTGTTTCCTTAATTTCTAGTTTCAGATTTTTCATCATTAGTGTATAGGAATGCAAGAGATTAATTTTGTATCCTGCTACTTTACCAAATTCATTGTTTAGCTCTATTAGTTTTCTGGTAGCATCTTTAGGATTTTCTGTATATAGTATCATGTCATCTGCAAACAGTCACAGCTCTACTTCTTCTTTTCCAATTTGGATTCCTTTTATTTTTCTTCTCTGATTGCTGTGGCTAAAACTTCCAAAACTATGTTGAATAATAGTGGTGAGAGTGGGCAATGTTGTCTTGTTCCTGATTGTAGAGGAAGTGGTTTCTGTTTTTCACCATTGAGAACAATGTTGGCTGTGGGTTTGTCATATATGGCCTTTATTATGTTGAGGTAAGTTCCCTCTATGCCTACTTTCTGGAGGGTTTTTATCATAAATCGGTGTTGAATTTTAGTGAAAGATTTTTCTGCATCTATTGAGATGATCATGTGGTTTTTCTCCAATTTTTTAATATGGTTTATCACGTGGATTGATTTGCATATATTGAAGAATCCTTGCATTCCTGGGATAAACCCCACTTGATCATGATGTACAATCCTCTTAATGTGCTGTTGGATTCTGTTTCCTAGTATTTTGTTGAGGAATTTTGCATCTCTGTTCATCAGTGATATTGACCTGTATCTGATCTATTTTAGAATCCCTAGTTATTATATAGTCACTTTGCTTTATTATATATTAACACCATAAAAATGATATGAAAAATATTTTTGTACATTGAGTACATATCCTATCGCAGATATTACGTTAGGAACGCGGGGGCAAAGATGAGTAATATTTAGTCTCTCGCTTCCAAATCCTAAATATTACCTAACATTTAAGTAGCATTTTCTCTTGCTGGGCATTCTCATGAGAAATTTATGTATACTTACTCCTTGAATTTTTATAAGAATTCCATGAGATAAGTACTATTATGCTATTGTTTTCCACATTTTGAAAGGAGGAAACTGAGGCACAGAGAGATTAGTCATATAGTTTGTCTTTGGAGTCTGTGCTCACTGTCCAGCTAAAGTCTAGAGGCTGTATCTAAGCCTTTCTACAAAAGGGGGCTACTTAGAAAAAAAAGGATTTTGACCCACTCTTTGCCCCCTTCCATGGGCTTTAGTGTCTTAGCCTCTTTCCTCAGAACTGCCTTGGTGTCCATCTTCAAGATGAGTTTTCAGAAAAATGCTGTCTCCCCTACTCTTCCCACCAGCTTTCCCTAAGATAAACATTGTTATTGTTTAACAGATATACTGATATTTTGTTGAAAAACAGGGGCTCAAAAAATAATACAGTGGAGAAAATGATAAACTTCTAACAGCTGTGGTTGCTGGCATTCATATAAGCTTGGTTGGTTATAACTCGCAAAATTCAAATCTAAGTTGTGACACTTTCAGCATGACCTACTTTAAAAAACTTTTCAAAAATAAATAATATTGTCTTTTGGGGGTAGGGGAGCTGGAAAATACATAGCATGATTGATTTCCAGGTAGTTAGTCTTAAAGGAATAGCAGATGGTAAACATTAGCTATTAGAGCAGGAAATTATTTCTTCACCATATTTTTTTGAGCTAAGGGATTCTTTAGGAATAAGTAATTCTGGTTGGTTGATTTTGAAGTAAACCATATGTTGTTTACATGCTTTGGCATTTATCCAGTTTCCGTGAAGATGAGAGTGAAAATGAAAAAAAAAACAACAGCCTGTTACTAATTAGATAATAATGAACATAATGAAAACAGGTGCCATAAGTTTTTGAATTATGAGAATGTATTTTCAGAACAAGCTCTGGGGGTAGGATCCTGGGGGGAAGAGTTCTGCATATACCTATGAGGTGAGTACATACATGTCCTGGAGATATATCCCAAGGTACACATTAAACAAATTTAACTGTTATTTCTTACTATGTTAGAAATCAAAACCACAAATCAAAATGAGTTTTCAAATGCCCTGTTCATTTGATATGAATTACTAAATGTAAATATCTGTGTTATTTGCAATATTGATGTTCTTGTTAATATCTTAGAGCATTTCATACATATTTGGGTGGTAAACAAGAAATAACTAAAGACAGCCTGATGATTTTCCTAGAAAACCAGTAGGACCTTGAATGTTTTGAACCTGTAGATTCCCTCACCTCTGAGTGACAGCAACATCCGTAGGTCCTGTTTCCCCTCTTTACTGGAAAGAGTAGATGTAGATGATGCAGATTCTATTGCTTCAGCCACAAAGGGGAGTAATCACAGCTTCCTGTGGGGGAAGGGTGGTGGTTAGTAAGAGCTGCTCCTGACATAAAGGACTGAGAAATGGAAAGGATAATGGGGAAATCAAGGAGTAAAAAAGACAGTGTGGATGACTCCCTGGGTGAAATCCTCATTCACGGTGGTAGTAAACTGAACCTTGGCTGCAGAGGGGAAAACTGGCCCTGTGTCCTTTCCCTTCAGTGAAGGAAATGGATGTGTTTGAATGCACAGGAATGTTTCTGAAGAAAAATGAATATTCAAAATAGGACACAATTAGGGCAGTTCAAATGCATTAATGACTATTTAAAATATTTAATAATGTATATGTTAATTATTTTCCAAAAATATAAGTGCTGTTTGAAAATGATATATAAATCTGCCCTCATACAGTATGACCTGATACTAGATCTCTTCTGCTGTTGCAGACAGTTAAATTCCACTGATGATTATTTTTCTTAATGATTAATGCTTATTGTGATTATTCTCTGGCTAATATATGTATGCAAAATGTAGCTGCAAGGATTTGCTTATGTTAGCATATACCCTCCCCCACCCTGAAACCTCCAGGCTCCAGACGTTTATGCTGGAGAGAGAAAATGGATGTGTGTGTGTGTGTGTGTGTGTGTGTGTGTGTGTATCTACCCTTCAAGTTGATACAGTGGTGATGATATACAAACAACAAAAAAAGATAAAGCCTTCCCCTTGATAATGCCGTTCGCAACATACTAATAGCATTTTAGAAAAACTTAGAGTAAGGAGGATGATTTAAATTTAAGAGAGGGCAGTGTTTTAAAAGAGCTATACAGACCATTTAAAATTGGAAATTTAATGTAACCAAGAATGGCACTTTTATTAAAGAGTGCTGTGATCTTCCAGCCATGCTCTTAACCAGTGATCACCCCGTAGCAAAATGCATAGATAATCAGCAACCTAGCCTGTCAGTAAACTTGTTGGGGGATTAAATCCTAAAGGAAGGAGCCCATAGCCCTGGAGGAAAACTGAGTGAATGTTTCCCTGAGTCTTTGAAGGCTCATCTCCGTAGTCCCACTGCTAGAATGTGCTCTGTTGTCATAGCAACACCATCTCCTGCTTCATACAGGAAAGATTAGCTCTTACTGTGCAGAGGAGAGAATTTAGGGGAAGTCAGACTAATCCCTGGGTGCACTTGGAGAGAAAGGTTGGACCTCGCCTGAGGGATGCTGTCTCTGCCATGATAGAATTGGCCTGCCACAGACACTGGTATTTAAGTTGAAGAGCAGAATTCACAGTAAGTGTCAGCTCCTCCAGAGTAGAATATTGATGAATGAGGTTTGTCTAAGTCTTGTTGAAGACTGTCCCATGCAGCAGTAGAAGGACAGCAGGAGACTCTGATGAGACTGCCAATGTTTTCCTAGTTTAGATGGTATTTAAAGGGTTGACCACATCAGGAATTGAGGAAGAATTTTAAATACTTTTGAAATGTCCATCTAAAATCCTGGGAGCAAGTCAAAATTAGATAGGAAAAAAATATATATATATATATATATGTATTATATGCTTTGGGCATTTAACTTATTTACCCTAGGTTTTTGTGCATTTAAAATTTCATTGTGAGAAAGAAAAAGAAACTCATGAAAAAACCAATATGTCTAAGCAGGTGTGTTTCTTCAACACTCAAAGTGATGAGAATTCATTTTAGGATTGTAAATGTTCTTTTTCTGTTATGCATACATTTTTGGAAAATATTTTTAGAAGCACACAAGTGGTAGAGTTCTTTTAAGGTAGTTATAAAATTATAAAAAGGTATTCATTGGGTAAGATTAATTTATTTAAGATTAATTTATTTAGCTCTTCTATTTGAGCTGCTACTTCAACTTCTCAGCATAAAGCATGTGCGATGTGTAAATCTTTCAGGATTTTCTGTTGCTTGCCTCAAATGCATTTTGTTCTGGGGGGCTGTCTATATGGATTTATTTAGAGTTTTTTCCCCCTTGGTTGAATTTGTACATTTTTTGTGCAGTTAGTAAGGATTGCATGTATTCCAGCTAAAGTGCTGGGAAACCTTGTTATGGATTTGAAATGTTTGATTTTGATAGCTATTGTGGAGATGCCCAGTCTTTCAAAAACTTAATTACTTCAAAGTACACTTTAATCCACATCCGAAAATTAAAATATTCTTTTCCAAAAATATATAGATTTTACATATGATATTACTAATATGTAAACTGAGTGGTTTTGACTATCAGTGTGTATTACCCTGAAAGTATATATGTTTTTTTATTTAAAGCATTCATGGTAAAAACTGTATCATGTTGTGTTCATCATGTTTTTCAGATGTTTTGATTGTGACCATATATGTATAGTGTGTATTTAGAAAGTGAGTTTTGTTTCCCATGGACCAAATCCTAGGCTACTAATGTACTAGCACACAACTACCATCACAGTCTATGCTAAATATAGCCATTATCATAAAAAATATTTAATTGCCAATTGATATGTGCTGCTTTACCAGAATGAATGAGATTTAGGTGTTGCTGGAAAAGCAGAGCACAGATCACACATATACTGCTTTTCTCTTAAACTTAATGCTGGAATAGACTACATGTCTTAGATTTAAAGGAGCAATTATATTAAAAGGCTACGTAAAATTATTCTCTTCATATGTCAGGAAAAACACACAAAACCATAAGGGTGGTACTTGGTTTAATAGCATTCAACTTGTCACCATGCAGAAGCCTGGTGCTCTCAAGAAAATGGAGACAAAGCAGGAAGTCAGGAACCCCTTTCATTAAAAGATTGCAAATTATTCCAACAACCTCTTTTCTATGATTTCTATCACTAGTTCAGGGTAGGACCCTTAAAAATCACAGACAGGAAAAGCAAATTTGCTGTTCTCCCCCCAACCCCCATCCTCAACGCCCAGCCCTGCAGAAAGCAAACTAGAGTTACTTATCTCTCTTCATAGACATTGGTCAAAAGTGAGCAAACCAATGAATGACCTTATGCTAAAAAGGGAGAAACTTCAGGTCTACTATATGATGCTAAGCTCAGAATGAATAGAACAGTACTGGGAAAGAAGAAGGATGGCTAATAAAAAATGGGCACCATTTACTGAGATAACAGAATGAATTGTACAAATATATAATTGAATAATAATTGAAAAGTCAAGGACTTAGTCCATTCACAACCTTAACCAATGTTTTTTGAGAGGTATTCTTAACCAGTGTAAAGAAAAACCCTCAAAACTTGTTATATCACTTAGAATTTTCCATTTCCTGTGTTCTGTGGTTGTTATTATCATCATCATCATCATCATTATTTTAGAAATACAGTAGTGATTGAACTGGACCCAGATGCTGTAGGTTGAAGACTAGTGGGAATTTGTCACATCCCTGAGGCAGAGTTTGCTTTGGGCTCCTAGTCTGTCAAGGTCTTGCTTGGAGAGGGAACAGGTCATCCTCCAAAGCCTAATTATTCCTTGAAAGGCACTGCTTCAGGAGTTTTTGAAAGAGCGAGTTGCTCCATTCTTGAACAGGAGTCAGAGGTTTGAAATGTCATTTGGAAAGTCCAAAAGTCAGTTTTAAGGATAAAAATCCTCAGGATGTAAAGGTCTTCTGAAAGCTCTGGGGTTAGTAGCAGATCTAGAAATGGTCTGAGCTTTTGCATGGGGAACCATAATACAGAAAAGAGAAAGAGGAAACAATGGCACAGGAAAAATTACAACATAAACTTATGCTGGAGAATTCAACAAACCCACATGGGAGGCATTAATACATGATTTCCTAATGGTCAGTTACTATGAAAACTGAGGATAGGTTCCAAAACTACCCAGTATGGTTGATGATTGGCATGTGTATTATAGTAAATATTAAAAATAAAAATCTTGGGCTTCCCTGGTGGCGCAGTGGTTGGGAGTCCGCCTGCCGATGCAGGGGACGCGGGTTCATGCCCCGGTCTGGGAAGATCCCACATGCCGCGGAGCGGCCGGGCCCGTGAGCCATGACTACTGAGCCTGTGCGTCCGGGGCCTGTGCTCCGCAATGGGAAGAGGCCACAGCAGTGAGAGGCCCGCGTACAGCAAAAAAAAATAAAAATAAAAATCTTCATCACAAAAGGTAATACTGTGATATGAACACCTTTTGTATTTGCTTTTAAAAATCAAACTAAGGTTCAATTTGACTGTTTATGTAAGATTTGATTCTATGACACATAGTCGGTTGGAAGGCCACTTGAGAACTGTGATTTAGCAATGATGCCTCTTCTCTCTTTAAAATTTTGGGACTTATGTTGATGTAAAAATCTTCTCTTCAAATTTTACTTTCATTCTTTAAGTTTTACTTTGTATGTCCCAGGACAAATATGTAAGATGCTAAATTTCTGTTTTCTTAGGGTTGCATGTAAGCAAATGGGCGGCATGGTGCATAGCGTATGGGGAAGGTGGCTGTGGCAGTTGTTGAAATCCAGTTGTTGAAAGACCAGAACGTCAGTCTGGGCTTTGTGCTTTTGATGATACATACTTTTGAGGGCAGTTGGGGACCAATGAGCGTTTGTGAACCAAGAGTGAAAAATAGGAGCCGTTCTCTGTGAAGATGCATCCTACACATGTGGGGTAGGATGAATAGATGGTCTGAGTGATAGTTAGAGAAATGAATAGGATGGAGAGCCTAAGCTAGCATAGAAACACTGACAATTAAACATAGGGAAGAGATGAAAAAGAAATTATAGACATGTGGTCTAGGGACCTTCATGTGTGAATTTATACAACCAAGGTTTATCTGACCTCTGCCAAGTGACAGGCGACCAGACAGATGGTAAGAATTACAGAGCAAAATGCTAAAGTTCAGGCATTCATCAGAACAGTCTGGTGAGAATGACTGTAAGATAGAAAATCAAAATATCTGTGGTAATGTGCGTAATAAAACAAGCAGAAGATAGACTTGGCCAATGATTGGATAGCATTAAAGAACCTTCAAACCCGAAACCCATGGGTGCTATTACTAGACAGAGGGAAAGTCAGGAGGAGGAGGGGGTTTGGGAGGAGAGTGGCGATGGTAATTGAGGGAGCTGTGAGTTTGATTTTGGACATCTTGTTTGATACATAAGCCTTAAAAACAAATACTGCATTTAATTATAGTAGTTATCTTGGTTTTTTGGTTTTTTATAAATTTATTTATTGTATTTATTAGTTTTTTGGCTGCATTGGGTCTTCATTGCTGCGTGCGGGCTTTCTCTAGTTGTGACGAGCAGGGGCTACTCTTTGTTGCGGTGCGCGGGCTTCTCTTTATGGTGGCTTCTCTTGTTGCAGAGCATGGGCTATAGGTGCGCGGGCTGCAGTAGTTGTAGCACACGGGCTTAGTTGCTCCGTGGCATGTGGGATCTTCCAGGACCAGGGCTCGAACCTATGTTCCCTACGTTGGCAGGCGGATTCTTAACCACTGCGCCACCGGGGAAGTCCCTATAGTAGTTATCTTACTCATAATGTAGTTTATTTTAGAAGGTCACATTACTACATGAAACTTCCTAGCATCTTAGCATTTATTTTACTACTCTCTGTACTTTGTTTCCTCTGTAATATTTGTATATAGCAATTAGAATATGTGAGAACTTGACATGTATTTTCCTTTTGAAGTACAACTTTTTTAGTGTGATCAAAAAGAAGTTTAACTTTCATTACTGGAGTCTGATAATTCTAAAATTTAATAGTTTTTAACTAGGGAACTTTTGTACTCTGCTCTTGGCATTAATATATGATAAAAATAAATTCAGTACAAAGGAAAAAAGTATATATTTAGCTGAATTTATGAGAAAACCACTTTTGTAGCTTACCCAATTAGCTAGGGACAGAAGTATTTTGTATTGCCTTTTTTATCTGGATAACTGGCAGAATTTTCTATTACTGTCATCCTGAAATGATAATAATTGTAATGATTACGATAGCAGCCTCAACAATGAACATTTTTGGTACTTTATGTTTATAATTGTTGGGGAAATAAAACCAATCCTGCCCCCTAAAAGACCCCTCTATACCTATATAGAAGCAAGAGAGAAAGCACAGTTTATTACAGAGTAAGGATGTAAGGTGACATGAAAGCGACTACAGAGTCTGGACAATTTCACACATATTTATACAGTAATGTAGAATAAAAAACAATTCCAACTTCTTTATGTCTTTGAGAGATAAATAGATTCATCTGTGATGTCTCCTGTTCGTCTTGTGAAAGAAAGCCCTGAGCTAATTCTGGAGGCATGCATTTACAGTTTGAAGGGTCAGAAGTCCCAGTCTTACATGGAAAAATCAACAGGTTTGTCCTCTTATCACACCTATATACTTTCAAAAGATGCCCTGAGGAGGGGATGGTGGGGAGGCAGCCACCTCTCTCCTCAAAGAAAATTAATTCTTTTATCCTTATAGAGTGTACCTTTTTGCACACATATAATTTCTGTTATGTCTCAGTTTTCTGAATGAGGAATGTTAAGCTTAGAGAGGTCAAGAAGTATTTTTAAAGTTGTATAACTAATAGCATAGGATTATTCCAGTTCACTCTTTCGGGCCTCTCACTGTTGTGGCCTCTCCCGTTGCGGAGCACAGGCCCCGGATGCACAGGCCCAGCGTCCATGGCTCACGGGCCCAGCCACTCCGCAGCATGTGGGATCTTCCCGGACCGGGGCACAAAGCCGTGTCCCCTGCATCGGCAGGCGGACTCTCAACCACTGTGCCACCAGGGAAGCCCCAGTTCACTCTTTATCTCACATTCTTATTTCTAAGATGAATCATTGTAGAAACTTGTTTTTGGATGCTCCATGGAGAAGTAATGATGAGGAAACAATTATTTTTACTGTCTTCTCTTGGGTTTCTATGTACACATAAGCCTTGTGTTATAAGTAAGCAGGCTATTGGACACAGTCTGGTCCAATTGTTATGTATAGTAACTACATCATGGAATTATCTTGGGAATTAAAGGAGATAACTAATGTAAAGACACTTGCACCACACTTGGTGTTTAATAAATGATAGTAGTCACTTAAGATTACGGAAACTTATTCTATTCCAGGAAAAGGAAAATGATGAAGACAATGAGAGGGTTTTTTTTTGTGGGGGGAGGGGGGTGAAAATCATTTATTAACAATTACATGAAGTGAGTTATTAATTAAATTACATTGTCTAATATTTTGACAATTGGGGGTTTTAATGGAAAGAATGCTGTCATGAGATTCAGAAGATTATTCATCCATCCATTCATTGATTCATTCATTCAACGAGCATTTAAAACCATTACTCTGGACGTCTTTCTGCCTGGGCACACTTCAGGAAAATGAAGATAACCAGAGGCTGTGTCTCCCCTCAAATATGATACCAAACTCTTTCTTGATATAGATCAGACTGGGGCTAGATGCTCTGCAAACATTAACTTCTTTACTCGTATCAGTTTTCATGTAATGTAAATACTATACCTGTCCCTGTTGTCCCTATGAGAAAACTAAGGCTCAGAGATTATGTCCAAACCACCCAACTTGTAAGTGACACACCTGCATTTGAACTTATGTTTTTCTGGCTGCAAAACTCATTCTCTTAACCACAGTATTATTCCACCTATTGCCCAACTGTGGAAAGTACTATGATGAAGGTTAGTGCCATACAAGTGCTAACAGAAAGGAGTATGTGGCAACAAGGTAGGGGTGGCCATCTAGGAAGGCCTTAGCAGATACACTTTTTCTTTAGTAGATAGAATTTTTCTCTATAATAAGTATTTCAAGGAATGGTTTGGGGAATTAAAGGAGATTAACTAATACACAGAAACTTGCACTGTATTAGGTGCTTAATATATATGATAGCAGTCACAATCCCTCATCCACCAATTTAAGTCTCAATACTGCTCTGGATTTTCTTTCCTTTTCTTATTCTTACTTCTTTGATTGTTTCATAAACAGTCTGTGAATATACATGCTACCTCTCCTTTCACTTTACCTACAACTTTGGGAGATTTCTAATCAAAGATCCATAGACAGTTTTTCCAACATCTGATCTTCAATGTGAATACACTGGGGTTCATAACAATTGGGATAGGAAATGGTGGAGATATTCCTTTAAACTTTAGAAAACACGATCATGTTTGCTGGCACAATTTTCTTTTTCAAACTTACAGAGAGAAAGGGGCTTGGTGGGAGGGAGGTCTTGAGAGCTTTTCATTTTTAAAAGTGAGGGTACCATTTGTAGCTAGGGAACTTGTTTCTTTCTCTACGCAGACTTCATTCATAGGTTTCACTGAATGTGTTGTAGAGAAGAATAAGTAAATTAGAGCCAGAGAAAAGAAAGGGTAGAGTTTATAATCAGGTCTACAAAGGAGTCTGTGGGTCAATATCTGAGTCAAAACATCAAAATGTACTAAAGATATTCAAACTTTGTGACCTGTAGAAAAAGGTTTTCACTTTTTGGTCCTGAATGCATGTCTATGTATAATTTTATCCTGCAGCCTGATTCTATACTTTTAAATTGCATGCAAAACTTACTGCAACAAAGCCTCTTTGTTTCAAAGCCTTTTTGAAAACTATTGCTTTATCTATAACAGAATCACTGATATCTCATACCTCTTAGTAAGAGCTAACTATAGGATTGTAAAGTTTAGCCTTGTATAATAAATATTAAGGACAGCAATCCACATTTTACTATAGCTAGTATAATGATTTGTGGAACAAACCTAAGGTGGATTTTGAAAGGAGAATAAGAAATTAACTTTGATTGATGCTATCAATGTCTTCCAACCTTGTCTAATAACAGTCACTCCTATTAGTTAAAAAAATAAGAAAAAGAATGAAAAATTACATATAATGCTTTTCTAATAGCTGGAAAGAAGTTTTCAAAATTTAGAAAATCCCAGAAGCCATGACTTTATTAGAGAATGCTACACCTGAACATCCTCTCTCTAGAAATTGCTTTAAGCAAGTAGGAAATTTAAAGGTGATGACTAATTTTTTTTTTTTACTGTAGCTAATAAGGTCCCAAGGGATGACTATTACCCATACCAGGAAGGAGACATGTGCTTCTCTTACCACCTGCAAAATAGAGAATATCAGGAATCTTCTTTGCCTTTAGTTTTCCTGTTTGTCATTCTTCACAGTGGAGAGTGGGGGAAAAAAGGCTCAAAAATGCGATTTTTTTTTCCTGTTTATTTTTTATTACAAATCCTCACGATATCTTTCCCAAGTTCTTCTCTTAAGGTTTTCTTAGAGCTTAGAATTTTAACCTGTTAATTTAGCATTGTTTCTTCTTGACCCCAAGACTTAGTTTTCTTAGTGAACCATCCTCTCTTAAAATTTATATGATAGTTTTCAACTATGATATAGTTGAAACTATTTCAAGAGAAATAGCAGTGATGGGACTCACATGATATTATTAGTAACTCTTTTATTTTAAATATATTTTAAGTATTTGAGTTTTGGGGAATTATCAGTGAGAAGCAAATTATGCATTACTGGACATGTGATAGAAAATTAGGTTTGTAATCTGGCAAATATTTTCATTATGCTTTCTCCATCCTAGAATAGTTTTGGTTATCCAATGAAATTGTCCACAGTGCATTACATGATCCTTGCAAACTCAACATGGTCTCTGCACCCACATCTAAACTTTTAGAAACTAAATGGATCCCTTACTGATTTAACAATAACAGAGGGGAAATTCAGTAGATAGTTAAAATATAAAATATACTTCTGACCAAACTTACATGAACAATTTTGGTAGAGAATTCTGGGTTGTGTCACTGTTACTGGTGCATGTCAGATATATTTTTTGTTGTTGTTTATCCACTCCATGTTACCTAAGTTAGAAAGAAAAGGGGATTCCATTAAATGATACAATATACTCTTTTTTTTTTTTTTACAATATACTCATTTTTTATTGCCTGGCAGCATAGAGAAGTGGGAGCCATACAGACTTTGGCATTGCACAGATTTCCCTTGGAATCTCAGCCCTGTACCTCCACTGTAGTTTCCTCATCTGTCTACTGAAGGGCTGAGAACCTGACTTGCATGTTGTTTTATTTCAAAGTTCAATGGATAGAGTAACAGAAGATGTTAATAAAATATTACACATTTGTTTTAAAATACATATTCATGAATAAAACATTTAGACTTTCTAGAATCACTTGTATTACCAATGTATTATTAATAAATTATGTATTCATTTAAATATACATTCATGAGAGAAATTTCCAAAAATACAAAAATTATAAAGAAAAAGGAAGAGTCCTGCTATTTTCTACTCTCAACCCCCTGTACTCCTAATGGATAATTTTTGTTAACAGTTTGTTATGTACTTTTCCAGCAAGATAGATAGATGAATGATAGATTGTAGATATATCCCTTTTTTAAAAAGCGGTAACTAAGATTTTGAATGTAGGTGTTTTTCATTTTTATCATTATTTTGAATTAGTGGTTGTAAAGAACATTTTGCCAGTGATTTGCTGAAGTTGTCATTGTTTTCATATTGTTTTTATACGAGTTGTTGTATGCCAGCTTTTACTACCAAAGACCTAATAATTTACAGACCAGAGCAGGGTGGGATAGGATTGACCACACACGTCTTTTGGAAACCGTTGATTAGTTGTGGCAGAGTCTCTGCTGGAATGACAATGAAATACTCATTTTAACGTTATAGATACTGGAAGGCAGGCTGAGCCAAATTAAAGACTAGCTCTTAAAATATTGGTCTGCAAATGTCTACAGAGCTGAAATATGTAAATTAGAGATTCACCGGAGTCTGCTAGCCAAAAGTGAAAACGAAAGTGCTTACAGCTCACTAATTAATGCCACATGTCCAATTTGATGGCAGAAAAAAGGAGCCACCCAGGCCTATCAGAGAAAGCAGTGGCCTGGGGGTCAAGAGAGCTGAGTCCCCTTCTGTTCTACTGAGTCCCCAACAGTAAACAAGCCTGTCCTTTGTCATCAATGTAACCATTTAAAATAGGGGTCCTAGTTACCACCCTGTCTTCTTCCCAGAATTGTGGTGGCAATAAAATGAGGAAAATAAATAGATCAAATTCCACAAAAACCATGATAATCCTATAATTTATTGCTAAACTGCTAATGTTCAGATATCTATAATGTTTATATATTTTACTAAATTTTAATGAGTTTCTATCAGGTGAAGCTCTTTGAGGAGCCATTAGTGGACCAGTGTTGGTCTGCAAACTGTTACTGGTCCATGACGAGTAATGGATTTGGAACAGAGCAATTGTATGTCTGTGGAATTTAATTACAAAGAAATGGGTTTGTATTTTCTACGTTTCTAATTTTTTAATTTTACAAATTATTTGTTCATGAGAGACTGGAAATGAAAGGATCCAATTCTTTATCGCAGAGAAGCACAGTACTCGGGCACAGGAGCTGTGGTAGATAACAACAGAGAGTGAAAATGACCTAGTCCCTGCTCTCTCAGAGCTTGGGGTCCTGGGGGAGAACCACATATTAATCAGATAACTCTACGTGATTGTTATTCGTACTCAACCACTCTCCTCCTCTCTTCTCCCCTCCTCTTTATCTCCCCGCCCTCCCCTCTCCTGCCTTCCCCTCCCTGCCCCTTCTACACCCATTCATCTCTCCTCTCCTCCCTCCCCTCCCCTGCCATGACTTGCTCTCCCTACTGTCCCCCTTCATCTTTCATTTGTTTTTCACTTTCTCTGATTCTTACATCTGAGAAACTTTATTCAGTAGAATCAATTAGTGTCTTATTATCAATCATAGTCAGCAAAACCAGAACTATTTCAATATCCTGCTTTTTGAAGAGTATTATATCCTCTTTCTGATTACCAAGGAGCATGTGCCTACCTCCCTTTATTTCTTCCTCCTTTCCTTCCTTCCTTTCATCCATCTACTGGGCGATTTATTTAGAACTTGTTGAGCCACTGCTATGCGGCAAGCATTGTGCCTTGCATCCCACTATAGTCTTACCTCCTATTCCCTCTTCCCACCCCTAAAGGGAAAAATAAGCAAAAGTAATAAGAGAATTGAAATTCAGGATTCTGTAGATATTTAACCTGGGCATGAACTGTCTTAATAATAGCTGTAAATAATAGCTTAAGTGATATGCATGTTGAATAAATGTAAAATGTTGTCCTGGTTTAATTCATTAATTTATTTTACGTTGTTATGTCACTATATTTACTATTACAGATTGGTTATTATACCTTGATGCCTGTAAGAAAAAGGTATATTTTTTGGAAAAAATGTTTAAATAGAGTAAAATAAAAAAATCTATGTCTTGTTTTATTTGGTCCAAAAAGTAAAGCTCAATTCATATCTACAAAGCACTCAAGCATTTTGTCAGAAAAGTTGAGAGATAGAGGATAGTATCCTTTAAACAGAAAGTGTTTCTCTGCCTTCAGAGACAATCATGTCTAGCATGGTTTCTTTCTTTTTTTTTTTAATATTTATTTATTTATTTAGGCTACAAAGGGTCTTAGTTGCGGCATGTGGGATCTTTAGTTGCAGCATGTGGGCTTCTTAGTTGTGGCATGCACGCGGGATCTAGTTCCCCGACTAGGGATCGAACCCAGGCCCCCTACATTGGGAGCATGGAGTCTTACCCACTGGACCACAAGGTAAATCCCAGCATGGTTTCTTTTCATGGCTGGGGTTTGCAGCATCACCAGAAGAATTAGGTGACATGAGATCATCTCCTGGAGAGGTATGGGGTGGAAAGGAAAAGACAAGGGCCGTGGAGTCAGCTGCCCCGAGTGTGAATCAGGCCTTGGCACCTATGGGACCTTGAGGAAGTCATTTAATCAAGATCCCAGAATATGCCCCTGTGACATTAGATTACCTGGGCCTGCTTTGAGGAATAGATATAACAGAGTAAGTACCCAGCACATAATTTTTAATTATTTTTCATGGTACATAGAAGGCACTAATTAAACAGTAAATATATTTGCATCAGTTACTTCAAATAATGAGGGCAGAAGGGAGATGTCAGTGTTTTTAAGAATGATGTGTCACCATGAGGGAGACAGTGATTTAAGGAATCCAAGAACAGAAAGTATGGAACAGCCAGGCTGTGAATTAACTTTGCTCTTACTGAGTTATATATAGAGTTATCATATAATCTGTTGCCCAAACAGGAACACATTTGAAAGTCGAATGGGGGCACAATTAGTAATTATGATGACACCATGTGAGGCCAACCTGCCACATAGTCCCTCTATTACGTACCTTTTCTCTGTGTCCCTCTGTCCTCACGCTCTGGCTTCCTCTGCTCAATTCAGCTTGAACATGGACCCTGGTTACCTCTTCAGCCCAGTGTTTCCTTGTGACTTTGCTTCAGCTGTGATTGCTAACCCAGTTAGGAGTTTGGGCTTCTGAGATTTTATTATGCACATGGATAGACCGGGAGTCTTGTTAAAATGTAGATTCTGATCCAGTAGGTTTGGGGTAAGACCTGACATTCCGTGTTTCTGACAGGTTCCCAGATGATTTTGATGCTACTCATCACTAGCCCACACACTGAGGAGAAAGGAGTTAGCTCAAATTCTGAGATGGAACCTTTTTGACCTAAATCACTTTTCTGGTTTGACCACACTGGTTGTGGTTTTGACCTTTTATGGTCTGATGGTTCTTTGGTCAGGTGCCTGCCTTGGCAGTATTGACCTTGGAGGTAATGTGGCTACCAAGACAGTAGGCTGTTGGCAGGTTTATTTGTTCCAGAAGGGAGTATGGAGAGGATGTCCATACACTAAAATGATGTATTCAGTGTAATTAATTGTCCTGTTTCGTTTCTTTGAATGGACAGCCAGTGAGAAAGGATCATGAAAATGTACCATCAGCAGCGAACACCCCACTAAACTGGCCATTCAAAGCTCAGTAAATGTTTCTTCTCTGGCTGAAATCAAGAACCTAGGGCTTTCAAACCAGAATCCACTGCACTTTAGCTAAAGGACAATTTTATAGATGGCCATGGTTAAGTAATTTTGGTATTGTAGCATGGGGTTAGGGGGAGGGGAGTATATTTTGAGCAGCTCTTGGCTAATTAGAAATAATCACTTTGTAAACAGCTCTTATTTGGGTATAATTCAGAGAGTTTAAGTGGATACAATCAGTACAGAGACTTAAAGATATTATTTTTTAATGGTCAACCAAGACAGATGTTTTATTTTTGATTTGAGGAGAGTTCAGTGATTTATCATGATAGAAACAGTATTAATCAAAATGAACATATATAACTTCTATAAAAAGAATATTTATTACCTGAGAATCCTTTTAATTCTTAGTCGTTTTTATTTTTCTCAAACTCACTCGGACATTACTTTTTGACAGTCCTTTTACTGTAATAAATAAAACCCCAAATGTTTTCTCTTCTTCCATTGACTTTTAAAAAATATCATATTTCTTCTTGGTGACTTGTTATATATACTACTTTATGCAAAGGAATGTTAAAGCAAGGTCCGTAAACATTTGGGGAAATGACTTACATGTGTGAAAAATTAGTGTATGATATAATATAAAATTTTTGAACTAGGAAAAGCAAGAATTGAGAAAATAGAATCAATGTGGTTTGGAATCAATGTAATTCTTGAGGCATTTGCTGAATAGACATTCCACAGAAGTCATAATGCTAGCTTCAGGGCACACAGCAAAGAAAAAAGTTTAGCCTTTCATTGTTTGTGATTTAGTAGATTTGGGCATCAGAGCAAGAGGAAGAGGCTATGTTCTTAGAGGGTATTTCTCCAACTTCAGTACCCCCTACACGAACACTAATGACGATCACTTGATCACTTTTTTTCACCAGGTTCCTGACACCTCCCAGGGTATTTCTTCCTAATCCCATGATTCCTGGCCTCAGTGCCCTTCCCCAAGTACCTCTTCTCCTGCCTACTGGCTGTCTCCCTGTTGTAGATCTTGTTCCAAGTTGCCTTTATCTTGTCTTCCTCCTTAGTTTGCTTTCTTTATATTTTACTCTCCCCATACTCAAGCCGTCTCTAAAGCCTACCTTCCTTGAGAGCTAATAGAGCATAGTGGTTTCCAAGGGCTGGTTGTGGCGTCTGCCATTAAGTACCAGCTTTGTCATTCATTAACTATGCTACCTTTAGAGAATCACAGGATCTTTTCAAGACTCAACTATTTTCACTTTGGTAAAATGGGGCAAACAATGCCTATGAATTTTCCTTCACTGGGTCCCTATAAAGTATAAATTAGGTCAGTTATGAAAATTACCTTTTTTTTTTTTTTTTTCTGATCTGGACATCATCTTCCAAAATAAAGCAATTGACCTCAGCAGAGAAAAAGAACAGACCCTGGCTAGTTGTTGGTTCCCTGGGAGGTTGGTCTGGAATGCCGGTTCCAGCTTTTGGTTTGAGAGATGAACCTATTAGGCTCCACCCCAGACAGAGAGCAGGACCTCTGTTACCCTCCAACCATTTTTTTAAACCAGTTGACCTTGTTTCAAACATTGTTACATGGTCGTTGGTAGGGATGGGCCTGGGAGAGCCTTTCTCTAGAGGAGGACTTAGGGCAGGATGGCTGCCCAGGTTTTGCCCAGGCTGCTCAATTAGAGTCAGCTCCTCAGCCACCCACGACTTGGAAGAGTTTGCTTGGTTTCAAAGTCAGTTCTTTGAGGGCTTTCACGGTTTCCTTGAACTATGATCCTCCTTTTCCCCAAAATCGGTGCTAAGACTAACCTTTGGTTATTTAATTCAGGATTAACAAAATTAAATCTTTAAACTGACTCAGGTATACTGAGTGTACTCAGTACTTTGAGTGTAAAGTAGAAATGTAAAATGTGGAAACAACTCTTCTGTCTTTACTCTTTGTTAAGTTCCTGCAGTTAATACAGCCAAAGCAAGTACTATGTTGTTGAAAATGTCTCACCATTTTATCCCTGGGTGGCGACAAATGTCTGAAGGCTTTATGGACTGATGATGAACACTCTAGGATCCTGCTGTTATTAAAGTTGAACATTTTATTATTTATAAATATCCCTGACTTATAGTTTACTCTCTACGTTGCAACCACAGCGTTTGCTATTTTTGCAGAGTTTATTTTAGAGTTGGGCGGGTAGGTCTTTCTCCCCTTCTCCCCATTTCTTTTGTATTTACTCACAATACTATTCAACCTTGCACCTGGTGGCATATGCACATGTTGTACACTTACTGAATACTCATTCATAGCAATGAAGCCATCCATGGTCATCCAGGTTTCATACTCTTTCCGATGAGTGTGACCATTGGCCCTCATCTATCCTTTGCCCAGACTCTGGTGATCTGGGGTGATGGGTGTGATGGTGGGAATATAAGTGGCATCAGAGCTTTTCCCTGTTGAGGTGGCTGCAGGGCCCCTGGCTTCATGGTGCTTTGCATAGATCTTAACTGTGGTCTGAGTGCAACTCCTTTATGTTTTTAAATTGAGATATAATTGACATACAACCTTATATTAGTTTTAGGTGTACAGCATAATGATTTGATAGATGTATAGGTCGTGAAATGCTAACCACAGTAAGTCTAGTTAATATCCCTTACCGCACATAGTTACAAATTTCAGTTTTCTTGTGATGATGAGATGAAAATCACTTTTTAAATAGAAAAGTAACAAACATGTTACTGTTCTCCTTCAACAAGAGGACTTTAATTTTCTGTATCCTTTAAATACTGATGTTAATGTCGGTTTTCTTTGATCTCATATAATTGTAAGTTCTTTGTTTTTTCTACTTACTCAAAATTTTAGCAAGTTTTCTAAAATAATATCATTTGATATCATTCAGCTCTGAATGTCAAATAGAATTGTCTTTGGTTATAAATATCATGTCATTGGTCAGCCAGTACTCTGCTAATCATGGTGATATTGAAAGGTCATCTGCATTTATAAAAACATCATGGCTGTTCAGTTTATGCTAATTGCAAGAAGCGTAGGCAGAATGCCTTTGTTAAGTGAGGGGAAGGTGATAGCAGGCTATTCACTGTGATTCCTGATTTTGTGAAGGACTGCAAAATGGGTAACCTTAGATGACACCTTTCAATTTGGTAGTGTCTCTAAGAGCCTCCTAAAGCGAAAGTTAAGTCTTTTCTTTCCCCACGTAGCACTACTTTTTCAGGCACTTCTCACAATACCTAGACTTGTGTTTCCTGCTGAGAGGTAGCAGTACAATTTAGATAGAAATTTGGTCTGAAATTAGGAAATCAGTTTCTAATCCTATGTTTGTCACCATCGAGGTGACTTGAGCAAATAAGTTCTTTATCTTCACCAAGATCTTTAAAATAGGAAGACTGATAATCTTATTTTATGCCCAGATCTGTTTTGAATATTGTAAAGGAAATGACTACCAAAAGGATTTGTGTAATTAAGATGTTTAATGATTCAAAACAATTGGCATTACTCAGATGAATCTTTTTAAGTCAGAATAATTTAGTATTTATTAGAAAGGTACCAATACTTTGACAAGCATCTAAAAAATAATACTTTATAATTGCCACCAAAACTCTTAGTGACCTTGAATCCTTCAAGATGGCCAATCAGTTCATTAATACCACTGTTATGGACGATGATGGATTTCAACCCCAGAGGTAGAGATGGTAAAGAAAGCTCGGGGAAAACTTCTTGGATATCAGATAATGAATTGGCATTATGAAGGAAAAAAGTCACAAAATATTGACTATAAGAACATCACAGGTGCTAGAAAACAGAAGTCTTGAGGCCAAAGTAAAGCGAATTATATCAGTTGTGATCCAATCTGGAAAATGTTGTTCATTCCATGTCATTCATTAGAAAAATTTAATACAAGGCACTCTTTGCAATGTGTGATGCAATGCAGGAATTAATAACAGAAGGAAGCCTCTGCTAGAGCTAGAGGTGGAAAAGCTGGGGAGGAGTTGGCATTTCTAGAGGCCAAGAGCCAGAGCGACTTGCTGGGAAACAGACACACAGAAGATGCTCCCTGGCAGGAAGACGCTTCCTGGCAGGAGCTGAGACATGGAGAAGATGCCCCCTGAGTTGGAGACAGAGAGGTCTCCTGAATCAGAGAGGGTGTATGTGTGGGATGGGGAGTGGGGATACCCAGGCATTTTCTCTTTCTCCCCTCCTGTCTCTGCCAGTATCTCCCATTGTTTAAACCAAGTCATAAGACAATAGTCAAGGAAACCTGGGAAATTGTTTGCAAAGAAAGGGAGAAGAATGGATCTGATAACAAAACAGCAAATGACCTGTGCGTAAGAGGAAGGAGGGTGTGGAGAACCTTTCAGAATTCTTAGTGTAGGATTTGCTTATTAAGTCCAAGAAGTGCTTGGTGGCTCAAGTTTCTTGAAGTTTCAGGATGTTGGCATGAGAGTTTCAGCTTCCTTGTTGAGTGGTCCTGGCTCACCCACTGCAGGAGGGAGAGGGACTTTTTTGAGGGTTAGGAGAAAACATCACAGATTATGTACTCTAATCATTCACCTCCAAGTTACTCTGAAAACCTGGGAATGAGTTAGGTCTAGATGACTGCAGGATTTCTTTTCTTCATCTGCTTGCTAATGGCTGAAAATACCACGAGAAAAGCCTTTCATTCCACAATTAGAGGTAAAAGGTTTAAATTACAAGTGCCTAGCTGAAGTAGCATTTTCCTGTGGGGGAATTTCAGTCAAGGGATAATCAATCAGTCAATCTGTCAATCTGTTTCTCAGTGAAGTGACTTACAGAGAGCCAGTGTGCACACAGATAGCTTGTGGATTTGCCATGAAGATGGGAAAAAGAACATGAGGGGCACTGAGAACAAATTTGGAAGATTTTGACAATTTTTCCTAGAATGATACTCTTTACCTACTGTGCAAGCAAAAACCGACAATGATTTCAGCACATGTGAACCCATAGTTGGTACACAGTTCTGCTCTATGGATAAAGATTCTTGATTTTGTAAACATACACTTGACCTTGGTAAAGACCTTCTTGCCTAGGAGTTTGTTAATCAAGGTAATCAAAGTGATCCTTTTTCCCAAAAATAACATCTTTAGTTCTTCAGTAGGTATTGAAATAAGCCCTTTGGGCAAAATCATAGCCTTTAAGGAGTCTTTTAAAAAGTGGGCCCAGAACTGACTCTTATTTATTAGTTTTCATCAAGGGAGAGAATATTTGGCTGGCCTCTTTTTCTGACAATTTCCTAGAGATTTGTTAAATGGCATTAAAATATACTTAGATTCTGTCTTACTGAGCTCAGATTTGAGAGCTGTCAGTCATATTCCGTTCTCTTAGTATCAACACTTACCTCCCACAATTGCATATTCTACCAGTTAGTTGTCGGAGATGATCTACATTAATTTCTCACATGTGGCCCCAAAACTCTTGTAAGAGAATTGCTTCTAGATTCTAGGATTTCTTCTTGCCCCCGACCAAGATAAATGAAACCAAGACTTCAGATTTTTATTGGGTTAGAAGTTTTTAGTGCCCAAGGGAATCTGTATTGTTAACAATCTACCTAGGAAATTCTGAAGCAATTAAAATTTGAGAAACACTGATACCCACCAATCATTGAAATATACTTGAATAATTTTGAGTGGTATTACCTATCTTAATACACCATAGACATTCCTTCATGTTTTTCACTGTATTCATTTTATATTGCTGTGTAATAAATTACCACAAACTTAACAGCTCTGTAGGTCAAGAGTTGAAGCAAGTTTAACTAGGTTCTAAACTCCAGGTGTCACAAAGGCTAAAATCAAGGTGTCAGCCTGTCTAACCTCTTATCAGGAGACTCTGGTAAAGAATCCACTTCAGAGCTTATTCAAGTTGTAGGCAGAGGTTACTTCCTTGTGGTTGTAGGACTGAGGTCCCTGTTTCCTTGTCAGCTGTCAGCCCTGCCCCTTAACACTGCTTGCATTCTCTTCTGTGACCTCCTCCATCTTCAAGCCATCAGTGGCACAGTGAGAAACCTTTTGTGCTTTGGATCTCTCTAACTTCCTTTTCTGCCACTAACTGGAGAGAGCTCTGTGCTTTTAACTGTTCATGTAATTGATCAAGCCCAGTCAGGTAATCTCCCTATTAAACATCCTCTATACCATATGACATACCATAATCACAGGAGTAATATCTCATCATATTTATAGGTTCTAAGAATTAGGGTGTGGAATCTTGTGGGGAGGGGCACTTTTAGATTCTTCCTACCAGTGTCTAATGCAGTAACACAATATTTATTAATAAATAAATAGTTCACGAACATATAAAGAGAAGTAAAAAGACTCACAGTTTATTTAAACAGACACTAAATAGATATGTGATTGTGATCTCCTGTGATTGTCCAATTCAACAAATAGTTATTGTATAATTACCATGTGCTAATCACAGGTTGATAAAGGAATAAGAACTAGAACTTGCCCTCCAATAGCTTACATTTCATAATTAAACACCTCTAGAGAGAAACTTATTTGATGTTTTGATAATTTTGTCAGAGTGACTTCTCATATACTTCACAAAAAACTGATCTGTATAACTTCTAATCTTTAATCTTCTGACAGGTAATAAAAACACATTAAAATTCTAGGGCTTCCCTGGTGGCACAGTGGTTGAGAATCTGCCTGCCGATGCAGGGGACACAGGTTCGTGCCCCGGTCCGGGAAGATCCCACATGCCACGAAGCGGCTGGGCCCGTGAGCCATGGCCGCTGAGCTTGCGCATTCGGAGCCTGTGCTCCGCAACGGGACAGGCCACAGCAGTGAGAGGCCCGCGTACCCCAAAAACAACACAAAACAAAAACACATTAAAATGTTCAAATATTGGATTAAATTGTATCTCTCGCTATAACCCCTGAAAGTGTTCTCTTTTCAAATTTAGCATCCTCTAGTTATATGACTATTTTTTATTACATGACTTCAAGCCCTTTTAACATGTACTTTGTATTTTTAACTGAACCCAGTCAAGTCACTTAACATTTCTGTTCCTCAGATTTTTCAGAAGCAAAACAAATATTATGCATTAGCTAAGCTTTCTTTTTTCAAGTTAAAAATTGTTTTTGGCTAAATTAAGCAAAAAGAGTACAAAAAATGGGAATCTATGGAAGGGGCACTGGAATTTCTCACAAAATTTCATAAAGGAGTTGGTTGCCTAATAATCTGGAAAGACAAGAACTAAAGGCAGCTCTAATTTTTTTTAAATGATGGGAACTCCATCGACCATAATTGTTATACTTTCTTTCTAAAGATTAACACAAAAAGACCTAGTTCCAATGACTCCCTTTTTCTCTGTCTGAAAGCTCCAAATTTTTCCAGGGTGGCAAGTGATCATGCTTCCTGGAGCCTACACTTGTGTATTAGGAGGGGATTGTATGAGCTAGGTTTCTGCCCCTATGGGTGCCTAATACATAGCATCATTTTTCTGCTAACACACAGACACACACACGCACACACACGCACACCACACCATCACACATCATGCAACTTTCTTATACATCCGAAGATAATTCTACTGAAAACTTACCACCTATTTCACTTAAACCACAAACAGCCTCATTTTCCCCAAATATAACTAAATCTAAGTCCTGTCCAGCTATTGCACAGAGAAACAGAGGTGATGTTAAGAAGCCCCACTTTCTGAGGCCAGATCACCAAATAATATTCTTACCTCTTTTAGCTCCGTAATAATTGAAATTATACAGTTAATGGACTAATTAGTATATTTAAGTACCGCTACTACCCCCTGTATACAACAGTGGAAATAAAACTTAAGAAAATGAGGCATCCGTTTTTAATCCTCAGACACTTGACAGCTGATGGCAAACAAAGAAATCTAGGTAAATATTGCATTAGTTGCAATATTTCTGTGCCTTATTCCAAAGCCATAGCTAGTAGTTATGATGAACCAGCTCCACTACTCCTTCCATATTTTCTTTTCTTTCACTAGCAATTAAACGACTCAGGGTATTTGCCAGGTGGGGCGTCATGTCAGGAAATGAGATTTGTCTCTGCCTGCAAAGATTGCTTTGACAATATTTTTCTTTCTGCAGAGCAGAATGAGAAATGCTTCAGGTGTTCTTGTGGACCCTCATTCCAACCCATTTTGGTTTTCGGGCATCTTATTCCCCAGGTACTCAGGATCAATGATGGCAGGCAATACATAGCTCTTCTGTTTCTCTCTTCCCATAGTGGCCTGCGTGGTGTGAAATGGTCAGTTGTCTAGCTCATTTCTTGGACGTATCCTTCCCACAGGCCAACAGAACCTACAGCTGTAAAGAAGAATTGTGAGAAGTGTCACTTCCATCTCTGGAAAGCCTTGTTTTCCAGACTGATATTGTGGCTAAGAGAGGTAACCCCAAGTATCAGTAGCTGGTTTAGAACATGACCACATCCTGAAAGGCAACCCCTCAGGCTCAGGTAATATCTCTCAGGGCGTCACAGCTATGTTTTAAAATGTTTTTCTTTTTTATTGTCTTCTTTCTTTTCTTTTTAAAACTTTATTTATTTACTTACTTACTTTGGCCATGATGCACAGCATGCAGGGTCTTAGTTCCCTGACCAGGGATTGAACCCATGTTCCCTGTGGTGGAAGCATGGAGTCTTAACCACTGTACCACCAGGGAAGTCCCCCACCACAGCTATTTTTTAAAGTTATTAATAGTTCATTCCATTATTTTTTAAGGTCTGTAATTTGTTAGGGATGGAGTAGGTAAAAAGAGCAATGACTCCAAGGGAAATCTTCCAGTTGCTTCATTTCTTTTACTGCGATGTGATTTCATTGATTAAATTTAATGTGTGGGGGGATAAAAGGTAGCATATAAAACATTCTGAGGTTCATATATAGTTGTGTTAGAGAAAGAATGGGCAAGAAATACAGGACCAAGTCAAAAGTAAGTGTCCATCTACTGAGGACAAGTAACTATCCCCTCTAATTAAAGGCATCAAATACATGTGCTCTGCCACAGAGAAGTTAGCAAGCTTCTCAGATTTTTGTACTTTATCAAGATCTTAAGATTGGGTACTTTGTTGGCAAACTGGGTACTCAGATCAACATGGTGATGGAAGCCCCCAGTGCCTGCCCATGTGTATCCTCTACCCCCACTTTAATTGCCACGCAATTCATGATCCCACTGAGCAAACCTAGGATTGGCAGGTAGGATGATTGATGTCCACAGGAAAAGTCACTCTGTACACTTGATTATGAAGTTCAACTCCTATGCTAGTGGGGTCTTGTTGGAAATTAACATGGATGTGAACATTTTAAGCCCTTAGCCTATTGTGAAAGATCTATCAAATATCATCCTTCCTCCAACTTCTCTTTAAAAATACTCCAAACTCTTCTTTTTCACGTCTCTATACCATTTGGCTGCTGCCAAAGAAATGGTGTAAAAAATAACTGTAGATTATCTTTGTTCTAAGGAGAATATACAACTAGACTTACTGCTCAAAGTCTTGCCCATTTAGTGGATTTTCTTCTATATTTGGGTCTCTCCATGAAATGACTGTACCTTTGCAGTGTTTCACAGAGTTATGGAAACCAGGCTGACATTTTTCGTTCTCAGATTTTATAAAGAACTTCTTTTAAGACACTTAGGCAGAGATGAAAGAAACAACTATTGTGTGACAGTTTTCAGCAACCTGCTCACACGCCGCTGGGGCTGAACAGACTCAATTCTATATATTGCACTTCTACTTGATGAGGAAGGACTACTGAGCATGCCTAAATACAATGTTTAGTGGACCCAGTGTGCTCAATTCATGATGTCCAACTGGAAAAGAGTTAGGAGCTCTTATCAAAAGGCAGAGTCACTCAAGGAAAAATATATTGCCTTACACTAAAACCTTGGTTGTCCTGACAAAAATTCTCCTGTTAGGGATTACCGCTGGCTCCATACGCAATCCTGGTCTGCTACAGATACCTGATTCATTTTGTCTTCATGAAGGTCAAGTGGAAAATCCCCTTTCACTGTAATCTACACCAGACGAAACCTACTAGGTGATGTGCCTTCTTCTTATTGGTAAAGAAGTCAAGTTTTAACAACATATCCTTCACGTATAGTATATAGTTATGCTCTAGAACACTAGATTCCCCCTCATTGAGAATGCAGGTCCTTGTATTTTAGAGTTATCATCCATCCCTTATCATCATGTCTTACCAAGGCAGATATGGTTATACCATTTTTGCTCCCCAGAAATTTTAGTATGGTTTCATCATATGTAGAACTATGGTGGTTTCTAGCAGGATTTGGTTGGGCAGTTAAAGTCCCCTGTGAACTAGACTGTGGTACAGAACCGGAGAATTAATATGATCCTGGGACATAGCAGTGAGTGAAAGCAAATGGCTTGTTGTGACCTGGTGGACAGGAACTCAGAAGGATGCATTAGGCAGAATAATGGCTGATTTGTTCAAGTTAGTGAAGGAATCGGATCCAAAAATGTTAACAGACAAAATAGAAGTATGGCTACTTATGTCTTATCACTGTGAGCCAGGGGCACTTCCCAGAGAGGGGAGCTTCTGTGAGGTAGAAAGACCCAACAGTGCTTGCTGTAAGGATAAATTTGAAGATAGCCAAAGTCCTATCCAGCTCCATGACACTTGCTTCAAATAGTAAGCTTGTTATAGTTGGTCTTCTTTTTCTTTCTTTTTTTTTTTTTTCATTGCTTTTCAGCTTTTCAGGATAAAGTATTTCCTGACTTATTACTGGCAAGGCAAAAAAACCTCCTGAGTTGTTGTTTGTCTAAATGCCAAATTAGGGGAAACTCCTTTTGGATTGCATTAATTTTAGCTTTAATTAGAATATTTCTTTTCAGAATCACTTAGCCCAAATCTGTCACCTATTTTTCATTTAACTTAGTTTTCAGTTTAAGATAATTCATGGTAAAGCCCTGAGTTGCTCCTTTTATAAATTTTCAAATCACTTTCTAATAGAATGGCTTTATTATAATACTACATGACATTGTTTCTTGTTTCTATTGCCTATTTATTTATTTATTTATTTTTGCGGTACGCGGGCCTCCCACTGCTGTGGCCTCTCCTGTTGCCGAGCACACACAGGCTCCGGACGCGCAGGCTCAGCGGCCATGGCTCACGGGACCAGCCGCTCCGCGGCATGTGGGATCTTCCCGGACCGGGGCACAAACCCGTGTCCCCTGCATCGGCAGATGGACTCTCAACCACTGCGCCACCAGGGAAGCCCCTCTATTGCCCATTTAATGTGTTTTCTTGAGCATTTCTCTCCAGTGGTTAGCTGTCAGTTTTCATGGAAAACATTGAACTTCTATATTATAATTGTCTTAGATTTACTTTAAATTTAATGAGATTTTATCACCATATATACTGCTTGTTGTATGAGACAGAACATAAAAGACCCACGGTACCAATTGTTTTGGTTTTAAGTTATAGCAGTAAATAACTTCTTGAGTGAGTTGATAATATTATATGAATGTCTTATTCAGCTGCATTAGTTCATTTTGCTATCTGTGACATCATTTGTCTTATTATCAAATTTATATAAATGACATCAACTTTGTATAAAGCACTCTCTATATACACACATGTATATATGTATACATATACATCCATACCTATATAATTTTCACTTACCTCTAACTGAAAGTTAACATTTTATTGTATTATAAATGTAGTCAGTAAAACACAGTATTCACAGTAACTGCGACTTCATCAGCAAAATAAGAGATATTTTCAAATTACATTGTAATTATTAAAAATGTTCATGCCTATCATTTTCTATAAAATGTCTAGTTCTTTGAAATCCTAAACAAGCTAAAGGTAAGCATGAAAATAGTAGTTTATAACTTATTTAGACAATTAAGAAACCATTCATAAGTTATTACATTAATGGCCATTTCAAAAAATAGGTCCTCTTAGAACTGGGAGAATGCTTTGTTATCAGTCAGTGGACAGTGGCTCTGAGGTGGGAACAGAGATAGACTTTAATAGACTAGCCTCACATAGTCGGTAGGCTTCTCCAAGTACCTACCCTGGGAGAACGAACCGTTAATGATTTTATGTGATCCAGAAAAAGGAATATAGAGTAAAAGGTCCACAACTTTACTGAAATATAGTTTCCTGTCTTCGTATGTAGAATTGTAGAATATACTCAATTCCCTGTCCTCTTCCAGCTCTTTCCTGCCTGTGTTTCTTTTTCTTTTATACTCTCTGAAGTAGAATAACCTCCACCATCACCATCATATATCTCACCTCTTTCAAACTGCACCTCTTGTAACCTGACTTCTCTGATATCTTCCTCATCCCCAGCGATGTATAGGCAACTTTTCTTTCTCCTAAGAACCTAGTTTATTCATTGTGCCTTATATGAAACTCATGTAGGATAGATACTGTTTTCTGCCTTGCATTGTAATTCTTTTGTTATAGTCTAAGAACAAATTCCATGTGGAGTCTCTATGCACTCACAATCTCAAGAAGAGTGTCTAGCACATAATAGGTATTTGGTTAAAATTTGTAAAGAAAGTAATATAAAGAATATACATTATTTCCTCGTTGGTAGATCAGAATTAGTCTTATTTAATTATTGTGCTGAGCTTAAGTTATATGCTTTGGAACACGTAGCTTATCTCAGTGCCATCCCTATCCTGCTCCTTTAATTAGAGCCCATTCTTCCAATGGCAAGGGCCGAATTAAGAGCTCCCAAACAAGGATAACACCCTTCCGTATAATTAATTTACTGGGAAACTGAATCTCTTTGTTACTTTCTTACTCTCAGTATTGGTTTGATCATTTTAAAATCAATGTCCTATAACCTTTCAGCAGTAGTCATGCATGCATATGTAACACACGTATGACTTTATCTGCATCAGTAAACTTCTCCTTAGTCTGAATGTTTTGACTTCAAAATGTAGTCAAAGGACTAGAGATGGGAGACTATGTTGCATTTTGGGGCAAACAATAAATAGTTTTTTGGACCTTATAAACATCTGACCTGCATTTTAGGATTAAATTTCCAAGTATTAATCTTAAAACGAAGATGATATATATTTTTTCCTATTCATTTTTCCCAAGGCACTTGGCCTAAAGGCCATAATGAAGAGCTACTGAAAGTGAATACAAAAGTAGGTCAGGTGCTTTGGGAGATTTCAAATATATATCACATATATTTATACACAGAAATAGAGATATACATATATATGTATACGTATAGAGAGAAAATAGATATATGTATGTATATATATATATATATAGAGAGAGAGAGATACATATTATGTATATTAGTAGATATACTTAAATATACATACACCACACACTGTTATAGGTTAATTCTTTTTATATAGGGAGAACTAACCATTGACACTGGTGCTGATGAAACTACTTCACACAAAATGCTGGTGGGGATGTTAGAAATAATTTAAACAAATGGTATTTCTAGGGTCTGTACTAATTGGTGGAGGGAATGGGGAGTAGGGAAGGAGAAAGAAGTAAACAAATAGGCTGCCACTCATGGTTAGTGTGATAGACAAGAGCCAGGCTCCCTTGGACAGCCCCCTTGGCAACACTAAGTTCATCCCATCAAAACTAACCTCAGCACAAACACAACCCAAATATTCAACTGCCCTCCTGATGTCACTAGATTCCACACTACCTGTCATCATATTTCACATTCTCCTCTGTTGCTAGGTACACTGGGCACCTTAATTTCCAAAGGTCCAGGTGCTGTTTTTCCTTGGGACTCAAATACAGAGTTTTTGGTTCCAATTCTATGGTACCCAGGCTGAAATTTGAGACAAACACCATCGATCAGGGCCTGTGAACCTAAAGGTCATATCTACAGATCTAAACACTACATGTGTAGCAGCCCGGTACCCATATGCCAGCAGCCACTCAGGATGGAGCAAACTCTGTTGGGTAAGGAAGCAGATTTCCCATGTAAAGCAGTAAACTGATGTGAATTGTTATGATAAACAGGAGTCTTAGATTTGTGGTTTATAATTCTGAAAAAGTATCTTTAAGGAAGAGAGAATAAAAGCCATTAACATGGTTTTATGAAGCTAGACAATAAAAAATCATTACGGTATCCTCAATGTCTGCTCACCTCTTTATATTAAATTTTTCTAATACAGACATCAAAAACTTTGTTTTAAATTTTGATTTATGAAACAGTGGCATGTGAGATTATTAGTTCTTTTACCATTTACAAGATAAAATATGTGGATATGTATTTGTTACAAATGAGTGAATAATTAATTTGTTCTTCATGAAACGTACTGATTTACTCAGGAATGAAATATGTAAAGCTGTTGAATTTAGTTACCTTGGTAACATCTGGAGTGAACCACTCTGTCTAAAAATACTTTCTCGTTTATTCTTTATACAAAAATTATAAATACATGACTTTTATTAAAGACTCTCCTGATAAATGATGTTTCTCTTACCTGAAAAATGAATAAACGGTATACTATTTACTAATATGTATGATGATATCAGATTAAAGAAACAGATATAGCTTGTTTAATTTTTAACTATAATTGATATTGGATTTGTTTCATGCTAATGTAGATTTAGTTTTTAAATGTATCTTTAGAGTTATATTTTTTAACATATTGATAAACTTTTCTTACATGAAACTTTTATTATTTTTTAAAGGATTCTAATTCACAAATGTTAAATCACAGTTTTCTTCATGAATTAAATAATTGGACTTGAATGTGTCCATTATACTCTTCTTTGGATTTTCTTGGAAAGAAATAATCAGAAATGACCTTTCATACTTTAGCATAACCATATGACTTAGCATAAAAGAACATCCATAAAATTCCAAATTACTCATACGTTATTCCCCTAATTTTGTTTTTCAAACCTTGATATTTCCTTGTTAAAAGAATGTTATCAGTTTCTCAAATTAATAGCCATGGAAACTGCTACGTCATATTTCCTATGGCCAGTTTCCTAAATTCTCTTGTCTTCTCTCCAAATGAGGTCTTTTCTTGAACGGGTACATAAACAGAGTAATTTAAAAGTAGAATCTTGCGCTGTGAACACGTTTTAATTTTCTCACAAAATAGGTTCTGAAAATTGTTTAAAAATGCTATTTTGCTGATAATTACACTGAATGCCCTTTGTTTTCATTTTTTACTAGAGCAAGGAACCTGGGCTTTGTTCTGGACCCTTGTCTATCTATTACCAATCTTAACTGTTCTTTTTTTTTTTTCATTTTTATTGGAGTATAATTGATTTACAAGGTTGTGTTTCAGGTGTACAGCAAAGTGTTTTGGCTATACATATACATATATTCATTTTTTTCAGATTCTTTTCCCATTTAGGTTATTACAGAATATTAAGTAGAGTTCCCTGTGCTGTACAGTAGGTCCTTGTTGGTTACCTATTTTATATATAGTAGAGTGTGTATGTTAATCCCAATCTCCTGACTTATTCCTCCTCCCTACGTTTCCCCTTTGGTAACCATAAGTTTGTTTTCGATTTATTTTCTATTCTTAAGATTTTGTTTAGTCATCCACTCTTATTCTGCACTGCTGCTGTTTTAGTTTGAGCTTTCAGCAATGCTGACTTAGATGGCTTCTACATCTCCTAACTGGTCTCCCCAATTTCCATTTTGTCACCTTCATACTATTCTCATCCAAGACAGAGTCATCTCTTTAAAGCATATTTTTTTCACATCACTTCCCACAGTAAATTAAAATTACTTCTGTTGACACTCAAGGTAAAATCCAAGCTCTCTGATACACAAAACACTTATCTTCCTCCCTTTTTAGGTCTTCCTTTCTTCTGTCTCTCTTTTGCATTCAGCTCTCTACTCTTATTCCTCATGTGCCCTGCATATTCTTGCCTCTGTGACTTTGCACCTGCCAATGTCTAGGTGTGGAATGCTCTTCCCCAACTCTTCACCTGGTTAAAGCCTTGGAATTCAGCCACCTTCTTTAGAAACCTTCTCTGATGCCTTTATCCCTTGTTCTGGATTCCTTGTTCCTTTTTTACTCTGTAGTTTAGTTGAATGTTTATTTTTCTGTCTCTTTAAATTATCTGTGAACTCATTGACTCATTGAAGCTGCAGGGGTCTCTATTGGTCAAATATTTAACCCCCTTTTGGCCAAAAATAGGCACTCAGTAAATGTTTGTTGAACAAATGAATGAAGAAGTGAGCTGTACTACTCCTTCAGAATGTAAACATTATTTCTGTGAATTTAATTGATTAGATGGCATCAAATATTTCATTACACCTTACAAAAGGAAAGCATATTTGAGAATAGCAGAAATCAAACAAAATAGTCACAAAAAATCACTGAATATTACTACTCTTGCTCACTGATATTTACATGGTTTCATTGATAGCCCTGCCCTAAAGAAAACAGTTTAATACTTTTGTCCATCATAATCCTTTAAAATTAATAGTAAATTCTTATCATAAATGTAAAGAGGAAATTAAGAGAAACAAAATTTTATTTTTTATGTAAATTTTATTTCTGACTCTGAGTACACTGTTATTGATCTTCTAAACAAGCTTATTATATATTTTAAAGCCAGAAAAGTTTTCCTAATTCTGCTTCTCCGTTTTCCCTTTTTTCTACAGTTTTTCCATTTTTGTTATAGAAAAATTATATATACATTTAATTATATATTATAAATGATACATTTTATAATACATTATAAGTTATACATAGAGTAGATAATGGAGAATATTAGAAAATCCAGTGCCACACTGTTAAGAGGACATCAGTATTAACGTTTTGGACTACAACTTTTCAGTCTTTTTGTTCTTGTGTTTATGTGTTTTCTTTTTACGAAATCGGGATCATCTCGACCACACCTTTCTGTAGCTAGTTTTTTCCAGTCAGTGCCTCATGACTCACATTTTCTTGGGTATTTAAAATGGAATATTGATTAATTCCATAATCTAAACGTTCCAACATATGTTAAGCCAAATTTTTATTTTTGATAATTTATATCATTTCTAAATCTTGTATTATAAACAACACTGATTTAACTGTCTTTTTACCTGCACTGAGATGCATGCAATGATTAAACTCCTTAGGCTTAAGAGTCTTCATAATGACTGGAGCAAAGTTTCTGAGCACTTTTAATGTTTCAGATGCATATTAAACACCCATAGCTTGTACCAGTATATACCCCACTAGCAAGGTGGAAGATGCTTTCATCAGAGAATTTTCACCAAATCTGGTTGTTCTCCCTGGAAAAACAAAAACTACTTGCAAAATAATTGGCAAATATCTTGTTCTCGCTTTTTTTTTTTAATTTACTTTTCTCTGAGATTGCATTTGAGATTGAACTGTTTTCTTTGTTTCATCTTATTATTTTATCTTCTAATTATTTTACTTCACTTCCTGTGCCTAAATTTGCCTACTAGATTAAAAATAAGAATGGCTACTTCACAAGTTTATTGCTAAGGATAAACTACACATTATATGTAAAATTAGGTAGCACAATGCCAAGCACACAATTGGAGCTCAATAAATGCTAGTTGAGTCTATTCTCTAGAGAATGGACTTGAGGATATGGGGAGGGGGAAGGGTAAGCTGGGACAACGTGAGAGAGTGGCATGGACATATACACACTACCAAACGTAAAATAAATAGCTAGTGGGAAGCAGCTGCATAGCACAGGGAGATCAGCTCGGTGCTTTGTGAACACCTACAGGGGTGGGATAGGGAGGGTGGGAGGGAGGGAGACGCAAGAGGGAAGAGATATGGGCACATATGTGTATGTATAACTTATTCACTTTGTTATAAAGCAGAAACTAACACCATTGTAAAGCAATTATACTCCAATAAAGATGTTTAAAACAAAAAACAAAAAAAACCCCCACAGTATCATTTACATTAGCATGCCAAAATGAAATACTTAGGTATAAATTTAACAAAATATGTATGAGATATATATGAGGAACACTACAAAACTCTGATGAACAAAATCAAAGAAGAACTAAGTAAATAGAGATGTCTTCCATGTTCATGACTAGGAAGATTCAATATTGTCAAGCTGTAAGTTCTCAATCCCAATCAAAATCATAGCAAATTTTTAGGGGTATTGTTTATGAATATTGTTATACCTCTTGTTACATTTATCCTGTTATCATTATAAATTTTCCTTTTATCTCTTGCACCAAAAAAAAAAAAAAATGCTAGTTGAAGTAGAAACTGATTAGCATATCAATAAAATCAAAATATAAATTTTTCTTTCCAACAGATGATTCTGCTGCCGAGAGCTTTAATGGCAATGAGACTCTGGGGCATAGTTCAATTGCTTCAGGGGGAACACACTGCAGGGAGATGGGCGACTCTAACGGTGATGGCAAAACTGGGCTGGAGCCGGACGAACAGCCACTGAACCTGAGTGACAGTCCCCTCTCAGCACAGCTGACTTCAGAATACAGAATAGATGACCACAGCAGTAATGGAAAAAACAAATATAAGAATCTGCTAATTTCTGACCTCAAGATGGAACAAGAAGCGAGAGAAAATGGAAGCAAGGTAAGGTCATGTTACGATTTTCAAAGAACTTTTAAGTTGGTCATGAAGGTCACAAAGAAATACTTATTTATACAAGAGATAAAGATTATCGTCACTAAAAATATTTTAAACAAATCCCAACAATGGGTTACCAAGAAATTTATAATCATAGATACTGTGTGTTCATGTTATAAAAACGGAATAAATTTCAGGAATAACAGTGAACAAAATGCATCCTCTCTTAGGCAAAGTGGTGGGTTTTTATATGTGGAATCAGTTGATTTAATGTGTCTCACTTATATAATCTTATGCATCTTGTCTTTGGGAGTTTGTTGAACTCAGATGTGAAAGTTTAGCTCTCAGAACACAATTCTGAACTATAAAAAATCACTAGTTTCTCCTTGATTGGATAGGCGTATGTGGCAATAAAATTTCAATTAAATTCTTAAGTTTGCTTTAGAGATCTGTGGACTTCAGTCAGTAACTTACTTCATGTGCATAGGAGAAATGTGTCAGTTTTCTGGATGAAACGTATAGATCAAATAACTCCTTGAACAAACAATTTAACATAAACTGTGTTATACAAAAGACAGAAATGTGTTTCAGATATATTATCTAAATTTCTAGATTCTTTATATCAGAATAAATTGCAATCTTCCCCATTCCCAATGGATTTATTCTTTAAAACAATAAGCTATATTTCTATCATTTTGAAATAATTCATGCTGATGACTTTGCTCTATAATTTTTGAAGGTATGCTTTTGAACGCATGAGGATTTTTATAGCGTATACATTTTGACTCCCTCCACTGCTCGCACTTCTAAGTTAGAGCTGTAGAATTGGTCTTTTGAAATAGATCCTGAAAGCAAAATGTCTTAATCTGGATTAATTTCTGAATTTACTAAAGCACTATGCTTTCTAAATTGGCTCTATTTAAATCCGATTGCTTGCCTGACGGTGTGTTGTTTTATCCTCTTTTAAGTAAGTTACTGGACATTATCAGACACTTAAATACTTCTTCCTGAGGAAGGCTGTTACAACTTTTGCAGGGGTAAATGCACAGTACTCTCTTTGGTGGTTTAAAGCCAGATCATACAAACACAGGTGATTTTATATTCACTAACATGATCTGAATCCCCATGTTACATTTTACAGAACAAAACAACCGTTAAGTTTCCCTGCCCTCCACATAACCCTGTCTTTATAAAACTTAATAATCACAAAATGTCCTTTTAATGCTATATATCTGCAGAAATTTTTTTCTAAAATCATCCAGTGGTTTGCTCTTCTCTTCTTTCCCCCCCTGTTCAATATTACCATAGGAACTATGCTCATTAAAACACATTCTTCCATACATTAGACAGAATGAAGTTACTTTCCTACCTCTTTCAAAATGAGGCTATAAAAAGCACAGATTGACTGAGCTGTGAAGAGTAAGATGGGAAGTGGACCCGGGGGAGAAGGAGGCACCTCTGAGGAAGGAGGTTTAATGGTTCGGTTAAAGAACAGCTTCCATAGCTGACTGAGAAGTAGCCAGAGAGACAAAAGACAAATCAGGAGGGCATAGTATAGGAAAGCTAAGCAAAGTCCATCTTTCAAGAAAGAGAGCAGTCAGCTTTGATAGACACTGCTAAGAAATCAAATCAGATGAAATAGAAAATAATTGAATTCGTAAGAATAGTTGTGGCAGCATGTTGGGACCAGAATCCAGAGGGAAGTTTTTCAAAAAGGATATATTAAATACCTGTCACACTTACAGCAATGGGTAGATAATAGAGACAACTCAAAGACAGAAGAGTCTTTATTCTTATGGCTCTTAATACAGTCATGGTAAAGAGAGTACATACGTTACCAAGTGCAATCTCATACTGCTCACCGCACGACTGTCCAATAAGTTGAGGTATTGGGGTAAGGAATAGCGACTTTGTTCAGAAAGCCAGCAGACCAAGAAGATGGTGGATTAGTGTCCCAAAGAACGATGTTATCCAAGTTAGAATTCAGACTTCTTTTATACTAAAAGGGGAGGGTGTATGGTTGGTCAGTGCAGACTTCTTGGTGTGGGAATCCTTTGTTCTTGTAGCTGTCCAGGCAGGTCCGGTCATAAATGTTATTCTCTGTTCTGCAACTGTTTATCTCTACATGAATGGAGAAGTGTTATACCTTTAAACATTCTCAGAGCCTTGAGAATGGGCTATCCTGTATATTTCAGGCTGTAGGCAACATTTTTAACTTGTAGCAAAAACAATAGAACAGGAAAGTTAAAGTAAAATAAACAGATCCAGTATGGAGTCAGATTTGTTCTTCCCTATTACACATATACATAGAAAAGTTTCTTAGCAAAAAAGTAGGCAAATATCTATTCCTGTGTTAAAACATGGAGAGTTCTGAATAAGAATATACTATTTCTATTGAAGTAATGAAGAGGGCTTCCTTCACGAAGTGAGTCTTGTACTTTGAAGGAATTGTAAGACTGCCATTTTTCAGAAGGATTCTCTTATTAGACACTGTGAAGGACCTGGAATGGAGACAGGAAGGGTGAGTGGCCTCCTAGACTAGGAAACTACTGTCCATTCTGAGATAGGTATGACTTCATAACATGGTATATGAGGAAAAACCCAATATCATTATGCAAGGTAGACAATTTGCCACCAATTAATTTATTCACCAACTATTTATCGAGGAACTCCTACATGCAAGGCACTGTTAGAGGAAGCAAAAATATGAAAATGAGCAAAGCAGGGTCCCTGGCTCTCAAAAACGTATTGTCTATCAGGAAAGAGAAGCAAACTTGTAATTATAATCTGATTCCATAAGTAATATGTTGGGCATATGGCAGGGTGACATGAGAGAGCAGAGTTGGGACACCCATAGGACCATGATGAATCTTAAGGAAGACTTTATAGAGATTGATGCCAGGGATAAGTGTGAAGGGCAAGAAGTGATTCAGATGGGGAGGATTATTTATGGTAGAGCATGTTTCGAGGCCTAGAACAGTGAGAGAGTACTCTGAGCATGGAGATTGGCAAGGAGCTTAGCATGGCCGCAGTGGAGGACGTGTGGAGGAATGGAGGATAAAGAGGCTCTATCATGAAGGCTTTGTAGGCCGGTTTAAGGAATTTGGATTGTATCCTATAGGTGGTGTTTAGCATGATAAGGTTATGGTCAGCTTGGAATTTTAGAAAGATTATTCTGGCAACGTTGTAGTGGATGAATACAATAGGGACTAGGAAAAAAAGACAGAAAATGGTTAGAGAGTTATTGTGGCAGTCCAGGAAAATTATAATGCAGAGGCATAGTAAAAAAAGTAATAATGAACATGATACTTTTGTTCTTTTGACACTGTGTCTGCAGGATTACCATATACAGCTCCATAGGTTGTATATTGTCAAACTCTTGGGAATGTCTTTCACATAGATTACCATATGAATGGCCTCTTTACCTCTGTACATTCCATTAGGATGTAAATTCTGTAAGAAGGATGTCTACCTTGCTCACTGCGGTATGTCTAGCACATGGCTTAATATCTGGTACATAGTAGTTTCTCAAATATTTTGGAGAAATAAAGTTTTACTGAATGTGGAAAGTGAAGCAGAGGACATTTTGGTATGACTCCAGGATTTAGGGTCTTGTTTCCTGAGTGGATGGTGATTACATTTACTAAGATTCAAAATGAGAAACATTTGAAGGAAGCTGGTTTGACATATAAAGTTTATGGTATTTATGCAGTATCCATTAGAGATGTTTAATAGGTATTGGGGACATATGTTTCAGCTTAGAAGAAACATCCAGGTTGGAGAGAGAGACATTTGAAAGATTTCAGAGAAGTGCTGCTAGAAGCTGTTGTGGTTGATAAGATCACCTCAGAATTACATAGACTAAGGAGAGAGGAGCTCAATATATCATCCTGCAGAATGTAAACCCATCCGGAACAAGTGGCATAGAAGGAGTTTGTAGGGAAAAAAGAACCCCAAAAGAAAATGAAGGCAGCCAGATAAGAATGGGGGATATTTTAGAAGCCAAAATACAGGGCATTTCAAAATTGATGTAAGTGGTTAAATGGAGTAATCCTTAGGTGAAGCGACATAGGTCTAAACCTGGAGGATGTTTAGGAGGGTTAAGGCTTAGAGTATGGTTCAAAACCCATGGCAGAGGAAGAATTAGCAGAGTTAGTGGGAAATTGGATTGATGTTAGTTGTAGAGGCTGGGTAGGAAAGCTGAATCATTTTTATTGTGAAGGAGACTGTATCTGGAATTTTGCTTCAGGAATTCTTCTTGCAATCCAACTCTAAATGCAGAGTGCCGCAAGGCTGTCAGGTGACCTTCATGTAAAGGTTTAGCAAACTCATCTGTTCAGTGGTACCTTTTCAAGTCCTTAGGAATGTTTCATCAATTCTGTGCAAATTTATAAAGTGACACTTACCAATTCTTTCTTCCAATATTTTTGAGGCTAGCCTCTGTTTTACCTTGGAGAAATTTAAAAGCCTAATTATGTAGTATCTCTGAGAAACTTAGATTCCAGTGAGTTTCATATTGACCTATTTCACAATTTTATTATGAAGAATATCAAGCAAAGATGATTATAAAGCATTTTAAAAACTTAACAGTGAATAGAAATGCTTAAAAAGAATAGCTGAACTGGACTAGGCCATTTACAAATTGCTTATTATTATGCAAAGTCACTTACTGGACTAGCTGGGAATCATATTAACCAATCTAAAGAAGAAATCTATTGCATGAAAAGAGTTTAGAAGTTATTTATTTGCTACTTGCAGATGGCCACATTTTTAAAGGACAACTGGTAACATTAGAGCCCAGAAGAAAGTGGAAATGTTGATTAAGAGCTTGGAAGATAAGACTCAGGAGGAAGCATTAAGGGACTAGTTCTATGAAAAAAGAAAGGCCAAGAAAACCCAAATCTGGGTATAGATATGTTCAAAATTATTAATAGATGAGAACAGAAACAAACCTAGAACTCTAATGGAGGGAAATACATAACTTAAAAACGTGTATCATAGATGTTTTTTTTCTTTTTGGTTTTCTCTTTTTCTCTTAGTATCTGTGACCCAGCTGCATTTTACTTAATATGGTAAAATATTCTGAATCAATCCCTGAAAGAATAATCTTTCACGTAATAACTGCAGTAGGAAGGTAATTATTGTTTGAGGGTTAATGTGTCGCTGTAGTTGCTACATATTTAGTTTTTGGCTTAGTTCCCAGGACCCTTCAATCTTCACTTCACTGAAAAATATGTTTTTCCTCAATGTGGCCCATGTGACATCATTTTCAATCTTTCCTTTAAATTTTTATCAAAATGGATATTACCATTCAAATTAAAGTTTATAAAATATTTCTCACAATTACCATTAATAATTGCTATGTGATTTTATTTAGATATGATGAATGGAAGCAGTTGATTTTTTCAAAATATCTCTTTGAAATATTTAGGTGTAATGAGATTGCCTTTGAAACATAGGAATGGTGGATTAACTTTTGGAATAATATTATTTTTGTCTTTGTCATGTGGCTATTCCAGCTTATTATTGTTTTAATTTGATGATTTTCAATTTCGGGCTTCTTGGTGTTGTGTAAAGATTTTTGGCTCAGATGTGGTTCAGATAGAAACAACAATATATATTCAACAAATGTGCCTAATATGTGCTAGGCATTAGCCTGGGTGCTAGAAGGACAAAGAAAAAAAGGTCTCCATCATTAAGAACTCACATTTTAGCCAGAAAGATAGACACATAAATAAATAGGTGTATTATAACAGGGAAATTAGTTTGTATGTGAGAATGCCTTCTAGGCCTATTAGCCATGCCTTGGAAAGTCCTCAAGTTAATTCGTAACAGTTAGGTAGGAGATAGTCACCTGGTGAAGGGGAGAAGGGAATTCTTAATGAGAAGAGCATTAAGTTAGTGTTTAGAAATGTTGAGGGTGGAAGTGGTGAGAGATGAGTCTGGAGAAGTAGTTCAGGTGTAAGATTAGGGTAGGCTATGAATGCCCTTTTATTGCTTGAACTTCACTTTGTAGTTTACAAGGAATCACTTTAGGATGTTGGATAGGACTATAGCATGGTCTGATTGTGTTTTGGGATTCATCATTGTGGCATCTTTCTTACAAGATGGCTTTAAGTGGCATAAAAATGGAGGAGGCTGTAAACAGAGCATGAGGTCCTGCCTTAGTGAGGTGGTAGTAGGGATGAAGATGAAAGCAGAGATTTAAGAAATATTTAGAACGTTAAATGGACAGAATTGCGTGTGAAAGAAACTAACAGCCACAGGATAAAGGGATGATGACACTGGGATGCCATATCAACTCTAATAATGATGAACACTTGTGTAAAGCTTTCATATTTTTAACTTAAACCAATTCATTGTATCTGATAAGGAGAGAATGTGTAATCACCAGTCTCATTGAAACATAAGGGCATAGATTTTAGTGGATGTTATACTATTTAACTGAAATTAACTATATATCAATAGTTACTTAAGCGGTAGAGCTTAGTATTGAACCCAGATCATCTGAAACCCATGTGCTTTTCACTACACCCACATTGGCTGATGCTGTGTAAGACCAGTTATGTTTATGGACCCATATGGAGGCTATGACGGGCAAACAATTCAGAGAGGCAGAGATCTAGTACAATTAGCAGTTAGTTACTTGATAAATGGCAAATACTTGCAGTGACATTTCTTATACGAATATATATTTTTTGCTCTTCTTTATGAATTATTTTACAAAATGAAAATAATATACCAGATGCCTCTGTTGAAAACCTAAGCAAGTCTACAAAATATCCATTTATTGTTTTAGTGCATGAATGTAAAAACAAATGGGTAGGAGCTGACTGAGAGTGGGTCTTTAAAAAGCCCCAGGGTAAAATTTAAGCTTAAGTTTTACTAGCTACCAATTTAAAATAGTATTCATGTAATATATATATATGTATATATACACATACATATATACCTATATATTTACATATGTGTTATATAGATAGAGTGTATAAAACACACACATATAGTGTATTTTATTCTTACAGGTTGCCTGGACTTCAGTTCTGCTAGTTATTGGACATATTCGTCCTTCTGTTCTTAGTACATTTTGTAAATCAAAAGATATACAAGAATGATATCGTATAAATTGGTTTTATACTATCTGTCCTATTTGCAATCTAAATTTAAAAGTGTATAATGCTTTTGTGAAAAAATGCTTGCTTTGCTCATAGACTGTAAAATTATTTACACTATAGAAAAATTCAATCTTTAAAATCAGGAACCACTTCATTTTGCATTTGAAGAAATTGAGATGAACCCAACTGACTCCTACCACCCAAATCAGTGTCCTTTTGAATTCTTATGCTGTCTTGCTTACTGTTATATATGCTTATATTCTTTATAAGTTATTACAGAAAAACGGATGGTAGAACTACCATTTTTGAGTGCCTGCTATGCATGTTTCAGTCCATGTTAGATCATTTCACACTTGTTATCTCAGGAGAATGGAGAAGGCAAAGGACTTTTATAATTTATATCCTGAAGTATGCAAAGTGAAGTTGATTTTAATTTCCCATACGCAGCAAAATATCAATTTTGAATTCCTTTCTAAACATTTAAGAGTTCAGTTGGGTCAATACACAATCTCAACTGATCCTTCAGCCTTCAATTCCATACATTCATAAATAATCTGGTTAGAATGATAGGTTGTATCTGTAACCAAAGTACAAAAAAAAGAAAATGGACCACTTGTCATCTTGGTGTTTATTTGATGGTTCATCAATAGCTCAAAAAGAAACAAGAGTTTTATTTTGTATGTTTTTGTGTTCAGTGTTTTTTGAGGTTTCTGGAGGATATTTTCTTATTTTGTTTTATCAGTGTATGTGTGTTTGTCTGTTTTACTTATGTTCTATCAGTTGGAATAATATTAAATAGTTAAAAATGTAATTTGGTCTGTAGGTGTCTTGAGAGAATGGTAGAGGAACCCTAAGAGAAAGAAATGTAGTTGAACTACCCTGCAGTGATTTATACATGTCTCAAAATAATGGATATTAAAAGCATTCCTTGAAACACTTGCCGTTGACCCAAATTTGGGGAAAGAATAAAAGAAGAAAAATTAATGCCAGAGACAGAGAGCAGTACATTCTGATTTGTCTCAATATAATAGCTTATGATTTTCATTAATATTAAATATTTGATGAGCCTTAAAGTATACCCCCTAAGAGCAACTATCTGTAGCCTCGTTATTAGTATTTTTTAAATATTTTTGAAATGGAGATCCTGGAGTTAGTTGGGGTCAAGAGGGTAACTCAGATAACAGAGTTTAAAAGAAGAGAATTAAGTCATTAACTTGGTCCCAAAGAATAATAATGGCAGGTAACATTCATTGAGTTCTTACTATTTTCCAGGCACTCTTCTAAGAACTAACTCATGTAATCCTTATAACAACACAATGGAATTAGGCTCAGTTATCATTCCCAGTTTTTCACATATGGAAAAACTAAGACCCAAAGAATTTATAAATATGGCTATACTAAGAATTTCTATAATTCGGATTTAAACCCCAAATCATTTGGCTCACATTTCAACCACTACAGTGTAAGTTGAGGTCATGGGGTAGGGTCTGAAAATGAGCAAAAGCAAATTTGACTTAATGCTGAGACCCCTAGCTGCTATTTTATGGTTCACAGTTGTTCCCTGATCGGGAAGCAATACTGCAGCTCTGTGACTTTGAGCGTCTATACTTTTTAAGCCTGGATACTTCATCAGTAAAATGCGGATAATAATACTTAACCTGTAGGCAATTGTGAAGATTGAATAAGGCTGTGTTCATTTTTCACATAAATGCACAGTAAACGGAATTGCTGTGGTGAATGTTTTTGACTCCAGAATTTGAGGCTTAGCTAAATCTTGCAAAAATGTTCTCAATTCATAAATATTTATTTGGGGAGTTGAATATCCATTTTTAATAGCCTACTAATTACTTAACTCAGATTGATGATTTGAAGAAGCATATTTATTTCAACTAGTATGTACTACTTTCCTTTTCTTCCTCTTTTTGTCTCCTTTTCCTTATTTTGTTTTAGTTACACTTATTTTCCAGGAATCTAGAATATATAATACATTCCCAGAGACATTTTACAGGCATTTATTCTAGGACCCATTTCTGGGAATTTATAACATGTACTCATAGAAATAGATCCTAGGATATCTTGGAACTGCTGCTTATTAAAATCTTTCCTGATTCTCTTGGAATTTGTCCAATTCAAATGTCACCTTCCTTCTTAACACCTTCCTTGATTACCTCAACCAGGAAAAAAATCTCTTCTTTTTTCAACTTTTAGAAGGTTGATCCATGAAGAATGAGGACGAGGTGGTGGGTGATGGATTGTGTGGTCGTACACTAAAGTGATTTACATGCGTGAGGCTTGCTCCCTGCAAAATGTTTGTTGAAGGGAAAAGATACAGTGATGTGGGAATATCTTGTATTGATCTTATTCTACCCACTTTCTCGCAGTAGCAGTTTCCTCACATTGTATCTTGGCTTCCTTGAACTCCTCACAGTGCAACTGACTCTGGTCTTAATATGAATTAATGGAATATGAATATGTCCTATTCCAGGTAATATGTATACAGTCTTACCTCTCTGGGCCAGAGATTCTCATTTGAATATTTCACAGTAAACCGTGACTCAAATAGATATGACACCAAAAGCACAAACAACAAAATCAAAAATCAATAAATGGGGCTACATCAAACCTAAAAGCTACTGCACAGCAAAAACAACAATCAACAAAATGAAAAGGCATCCTGCCAAATGGGAGAACGATTTTGCAAACCATGTATCAGAAAGGGTTAATAGCCAAAATATTGGGTTGGCCAAAAAGTTTGGGGTTTTCCGTAAGATGTTACAGAAAACCCCGAATGAACTTTTTGGCCAAACCAATAAATGAAGAGTTCATAAAATTAAGTAGCAAAAAAGGAAGGAAGAGAAAGAGGGAGGGAGGGAGGGAGGGAGGAAGGAAGGAAGGAAGGAAGGAAGGAAGGAAGGAAGAGGGGGAAGGAGCAATCTGACTAAGAAATGGGCAGAGGCACTAGATAGAAATTTTTCCAAATAAGTTATCCAAATGACCAACAGGCACATGAAAAGATGTTCAACATCACTAATCATCAGGGAAATACAAATTAGTTTTCAGTTAACAGCAAAACTAAAAGGAAAGTACAGAGATTTCCCATATACCCCTTGTTCCACACATGCATAACCTCCCCCATGATTAACATCCCCCACCAGAGTAGTACATGTGTTACAATTGATGAGTCTATGCTGATACATCATAATCACCCAAGTCCACAGTTTACCTCAGGGTTCACTCTTGGTATTGTATATTCTTTGGATTTGGACAAATGCATAATGACAGGCATCCATCATTATGGTATCATACAGAGTGTTTTCACTGCCTTTAAAAATGCTCTGTGCTCTCCCTATTCATCTCTCCACCACTTAAGACAGGCTTTTAAAAATCAAAATTAACCTGTGATATTTATTTCTACATTTTAATTAAAATATTATTCCTGTTGTTAGCTTTCTCATCAGAGATGCTGCTATAATGCTGAAGTAATTGTCTTTAGGTCAGAATTGTCTGAGTCACCAAATACTCCTCAATTCCTGTATGGGCAGAGTACTATAGACTGTGGAAGCTATAGAATTGCTTCTGAAGGAGCTATCACATAAACCAATTAAAAGGTGAAAATAGATGAATGTCCATCCTTATGTGCAAAACTGTTCTGTGAAAACACAAAGGAATTGAAGGTTTCATGGAGGAAAGCATTTGTATGAACCCAAAGAATAAGGATAGTTATGACGAGAGAAGGTTAAGGAGCTGAACGGAAAGCAGAGAATAAAGTCACAAAAACAAGAATACGCCAAAGTGATCTGAGAGCAAATAACCTTGAGTTTGGATGGACTAAGGAGTGCATAAAAGCGAGTCAGGGCAGACATTTCCCAGTCCTAATGTGTGCTCCTTCGTTGGTGTCCCTGAGCTTGGGGAACCATGGAAGAATACAAGCAGCCGAGCAGCAGAGTGAGGCACTGACTGAGCCTTGGGCAGGAGGATGGATGTGTCAGTGCTACAGGGAATGGTTTGAGGATGCTGGAGACAGGAGGTGGAGGGAAGCTTTCCCGGGGAGAAGTGCAGGGGCCTTTGCCGGGGCAGGAGCCATGCCAGCCTGTTTTGTGCTTAAGGCGTTTCAGATTCTAAAGGGTCAGTTAGGCATGAGTGGCTGCCAGGTGGAAATGTGAGGCCAACCTTGAGGAGAAAGACTAGAGAGGAAAGAAGTAGGAGTCATCCACACAGTGTCAGCAGGAGATCAGGTAGGAAATTGGCAACCAACAGACCAGAGCCTTTCTCTACGGGCTGCAAGAAGAGAGAACAGGGAGGAGGGGTAGAGATGAAGCTGAGAGCCAGAAAACACAGAGAACCTGGCCTGTCCAGCCCCATGTACGAGAGGGAGGCGATGGATCATTTTCAAGGTGGATCATTTGGGGAGTTGGAGAAGGGAAGGAGCCATTGACTTGGGTGTCCCTAGAGGCCTTCCAGAGGGCAGTTTCAGCTGAGTGGTGAGAACAAAGGCAGATCTCAGAGAACTGAGGTGTGAGGCAATATATGTTTTCCTTATAAAAAAGGGTTCATTGGATTTATATGATTTTTAAAATTATATTTGGTTAAAATAATAGTATGATTATAAAAATGAAATATAAGTTTAAGTTAATATTTCAACATACTGCCTTAACATTGGCTTTTCAACCAAATTCAACAAATTCAGATTCGAGCACCAATTACATACTAAGCACTAAGATTGCTGAAATGAAAAAGACATAGATCTTCTCTCCAGGGTCATCAAGAAAAGAGGAGAGACAAACACATTACTATATGATAGTCTGCTGAGTACAGTCATTTAAAATTGAAAATAAGTCACATGTGTAAGTGGGTGATTCATTTTCTTGAGAGGAGAGGTAGGAGTGGAAGATTGGGGTGGTCAGGAAATATTTTCCTGGGAACATCCTATTTTGCCTGAGTGTTAAAAGGAAAATAGTTTTCATCCAGAAAAGGGAAGAAAAGTGATTCAGACTTTTGCAGTTGACTAAACTGTGAGGGCTTGGACAGATTACTTAATCTTGCTTTAATTCAATTTTACTTACCCATAAAATGAGAGAATAATCCTTATTGCTTAGAATTCTTCATTTAGACATATATATTTACTGTTTTCTATGGACAAAACTTTGAGTTAAATGCTAGGGATATGGGAAATATGGTGAATGCCAAGTAAAAGAAAGAAACTGGAAAATGTGATGAACACCAAATGAAAAAAAGAAACTGGAAATGTTTCTTTTGTCCTAAGACAAAAGAAAAAGGAACTATCGTTATTTGTATTATGATTGTAAATGAATGAAACCATGCAGTAGGTTAAGCAATTAAAGTAACAAGAAAGGATCTTTCAGCAAGGAGGAAAATGTGATTCCATTTGCATTTTAGAGAGCCAAATAGATAGTATGCTCTTCTAATTCACTAAGGTATTTTAAATGGTCAAAGTGCTAGATTTGCAAAAGGGATGAAGTAAATAAACTTTATTTCATCCATCAAACAAACATGTCTTGAGGGTCTACTATGAGTCAGGTACCATGCTAGACTCTGAGGATGCAGAAATTAATAAAATGTGGTCTCTTTTCTAAAAAGCCTAAACCATGAATGAGACAGTTACATCAATAGATAATTATCTAGAATAAAACACATGGAATAATAAAAATATTCACTGGGCAGCATACTCACATGAAAGAGTTTCAGAGCACTGGAAAACATCAACAAAAGTCAAAAGAGAATCATATACTTTAACACTTGTCCTCAAGAGGTTCCTCAGAAGGGTGGATTCAGAACTAAATTGTTAAGTGCCAAAACCAAAATGTAAAATAAAATTGTGTCTGTACCTCTTGCAAAAATATTATTATGCAAGGATACAAAGAATGAGCATGAATGAGTTTTCCTGGGGATATTATTTACTTCCAAAATATTTCCTACAAGTAAAATAAAGACAGTTAAACATGTCTGTGTTAGGAAGGAATGATCCCAGCCCAGGTTTTTACCTTAAGTATGATGCATGATTATTTTAGACATTAACTTTGGTAAATTTTAAACAGTAACTTTAGTCACTTCTTCATGGAAGTTTCATTAATCTACAGTGATCCAAAGTCATGCTTTGACTTCATTTAATGAGTGAGAAGGTAAATGGGGACTTAATTTTTATGTGTTAGAAGTTTTTATTTAACATTTCTTTGGATGCTTATATTTTTTTTTTGAATTTTATTTTTTTATACAACAGGTTCTTATTACTTATCCATTTTATACATATTAGTGTATATATGTCAATCCCAATCTACCAATTCATCACACTGCCCACCCCCCAGCACTTTCCCCACTTGGTGTCCATACGTTTGTTCTCTACAACTGTGTCTCTATTTCTGCCCTGCAAACCAGTTCATCTGTTCCATTTTTCTAGGTTCCACATATCTGCACTAATATACGATATTTGCTTTTCTCTTTCTGACTTCCTTCACTCTGTATGACAGTACCTAGATCCAGCCACGTCTCTACAGATGACCCAATTTCGTTCCTTTTTTATGGCTGAGTAATATTCCATTGTATATATATACCACATCTTCTTTATCCATTCATCTGTCAATCGACATTTAGGTTCTTTACATGACCTGGCTATTGTAAACAATGCTGCAGTGAACATTGGGGTGAATGTGTCTTTTTGGATTATGGTTTTCTCTGGGTATACGTCCAGAGGTGAGATTGCTGGGTCATATGGTAATTCTATTTGTAGTTTTTTAAGGAACCTCCATAATGTTCTCCATAGTGGCTATATCAATTTACATTCCCACCATCAGTGCAAGAGGGTTCCCTTTTCACACCCTCTCCAGCATTTGTTATTTGTAGATTTTCTTATGATGCCTATTCTAACTGGTGTGAGGTGATACCCCATTGTAGTTTTGATTTGCATTTCTCTAGTAATTAGTGATGTTGAGCAGCTTTTCATGTGCTTCTTGGCCATCTGTATGTCTTCTTTGGAGAAATGTCTACTTAGGTCTTCTGCCCATTTTTTGATTGGGTTGCTTGTTTCTTTAATATTGAGCTGCATGAGCTGTTTATATATTTTGGAGATTAATCCTTTGTCAGTTGCTTCATTTGCAAATATTTTCTCCCATTCTGAGGGTTGTCTTTTCATCTTGTTTGTAGTTTGCTTTGCAAAAGCTTTTAAGTTTCATTAGGTCCCATTTGTTTATTTTTGTTTTTATTTCCATTATTCTAGGACGTGGATCAAAAAAGACCTTGCTTTGATTTATGTCAAAGAGTGTTCTTCCTATGTTTTCCTCTAAGAGTATTATAGTGTACGGTCTTACATTTAGGTCTCTAATCCATTTTGAATTTATTTTTGTCTATGGTGTTAGGGAGTTTTCTAATTTCATTCTTTTACATGTAGCTGTCCAGTTTTCCCAGCACCACTTATTTAAGAGACTGTGTTTTCTCCATTATACATCCTTGCCTCCTTTGTCATAGATTACTTGACCATGGGTGTGTAGGTTTATCTCTGGCCTTTCTATCCTGTTCCATTGATCTATATTTCTGTTTTTGTGCCTGTACCATATTGTCTTGATTACTGTAGCTTGGTATTATAGTCTGAAGTCAGGGAGTCTGATTCCTCCAGCTCCATTTTTTTCCCTCAAGACTGCTTTGGCTATTCGGGGTCTTTTGTGTCACCATACAAATTTTAAGATTTTTTGTTCTAGTTCTGTAAAAACTGCCATTGGTAATTTGATAGGGATTGCATTGAATCTGTAGATTGCTTTGGGTAGTATAGTCATTTTCACAATATTGATTCTTCCAATCAAAGCACATGGTATATCTCTCCATCTGTTGGTATCATCTTTAATTTCTTTCATCAGTCTCTTATAGTTTTCTGCATACAGGTCGTTTGTCTCCCTAGGTAGGTTTATTCCTAGGTATTTTATTCTTTTTGTTGCAATGGTAATAGGAGTATTTCCTTAATTTCTCTTTCAGATTTTTCATCATTAGTGTATAGGAATGCAAGAGATTTCTGTGCATTAATTTTGTACATGCAACTTTACCAGATTCATTGATTAGCTCTAGTAGTTTTCTGGTGTCATCTTTAGGATTCTCTCTATATAGTATCATGTCATCTGCAAACAGTGACAGTTTTACTTCTTCTTTTCCAGTTTATATTCCTTTTATTTCTTTTTCTTCTCTGATTGCCATTGCTAGGACTTCCAAAACTATGTTGTATAATAGTGGCGAGAGTGGACATCCTTGTCTTGTTCCTGATCTTGGAGGAAATGCTTTCAGTTTTTCACCATTGAGAATGATGTTTTCTGTGGTTTTGTCATATATGGCCTTTATTATGTTGAGGTAGGTTCCCTCTATGTCCACTTTCTGGAGAGTTTTTATCATAAATGGGTGCTGAATTTTGTCAAAAGCTTTTTCTGCATCTATTGAGATGATCATATGGTTTTTATTCTTCAATTTGTTAATATGGTGTATCACACTGATTGATTTTTATGTATTGAAGAATCCTTGCATCCCTGGGATAAATCCCACTTGATCATGGAGTATGATCCTTTTAATGTGTTGTGGGATTCTCTTTGCTAGTATTTTGGGGGTTTTTGCATCTATATTCATCAGTGATATTGGTCTGTAATTTTCTTTTTTTTGTAGTATCTTTGTCTGGTTTTGGTGTCAGGGTGATGGTGGCCTCATAGAATGAGTTTGTTCCTTCCTCTGCTATTTTTTGGAAGAGTTTGAGAAGGATGGGTGTTAGCTCTTCTGTAAGTGTTTGATAGAATTCACCTATGAAGCCATTTGGTCCCCAACTTTTGTGTGTTGGAAGATTTTTAATCACAGCTTCAATTTCATTACTTGTGATTGGTCTGTTCATATTTTCTATTTCTTCCTGGCTCAGTCTTGGAAGGTTATACCTTTCTAAGAATTTGTCCATTTCTTCCAGGTTTTCCATTTTATTGGCATAAAGTTGCTTGTAGTATTCTCTTAGGATACTTTGTATTTCAGCGGTGTCTGTTATAACTTCTCCTTTTTCATTTCTAATTTATTGATTGAGTCCTCTCCCTCTTTTTCTTGATGAGTCTGGCTAATGATTTATCAATTTTGTTTATCTTCTCAAAGAACCAGCTTTTAATTTTATTGATCTTTGCTATTGTTTTCTTTGTTTCGATTTCATTTATTTCTACTCTGATTTTTAACATTTCTTTCCTTCTGCTAACTTTGGGTTTTGTTTGTTCTTTCTCTAGTTCCTTTAGGTGTAAGGTTAGATTGTTTATTTGAGATTTTTCTTGTTTCTTGAGGTAGGCTTGTATTGCTATAAACTTCCCTCTTAGAACTGCTTTTGCTCCATCCCATAGGTTTTGGATCGTCATGTTTTTGTTGTAATTTGTCTCTAGGTATTTTTTTATCTACTTTGATTTCTTCAGTGATCTCTTGGTTATTTAGTAACGTATTGTTTAGCCTCTCTGTGTTTGTGTTTTTTATGTTTTTTCCCTGTAATTCATTTCTAATCTCATAGCGTTGTGGTCAGAAAAGATGCTTGATATGATTTCAGTTTTCTTAAATTTACTGAGATTGATTTGTGACCCCAGATGTGATCTGTCCTGGAGAATATTCTGTGTGCACTTGAGAAGAAAGTGTAATCTGCTGTTTTTGGATGGAGTGTCCTATAAATATCAATTAAATCTATCTGCTCTATTTTGTCATTTAAAGCTTGTGTTTCCTTACTAGTTTTCTGTTTGCATGATGTGTCCATTGGTGTAAGTGAGGTGTTAAAGTCCCCCACTATTATTGTGTTACTGTCAATTCCCTCTTTTATAGCTGTTAGCAGTTGCCTTATGCATTGAGGTGCTCCTATGTTGGGTGCATATATATTTATAATTGCTACATCTTCTTGTTGGATTGATCCCTTGATCATTATGTAGTGTCCTTCCTTGTCTCTTGTAACATTCTTTATTTTAAAGTCTATTTTAAAATCTATTTTATCTGATATGAGTATTGCTACTCCAGCTTTCTTTTGATTTCCATTTGCATGGAATATCTTTTTCCATCCCCTCACTTTCAGTCTGTATGTGTCCCTAGGTCTGAAGTGGGTCTCTTGTAGGCAGCATATATATGGGTCTTGTTTTTGTATCCATTCAGCGAAACTGTGTCTTTTGGTTGGAGCATTTAATCCATTCACGTTTAAGGTAATTATCAATATGTATGTTCCTATTACCATTTTCTTAATTGTTTTGGGTTTGTTTTTTTAGGTCCTTTTCTTCTCTTGTGTTTCTCACTTAGAGAAGTTCCTTTAGCATTTGTTGTAGAGCTGGTTTGGTGGTGCTGAATTCTCTTAGCTTTTGCTTCTCTGTAAAGCTTTTGATTTCACCGTTGAATCAGAATGAGATCCCTGCTGGGTAGAGTAATCTTCCTTGTAGGTTCTTCCCTTTCATCACTTTAAATATATCATGCCACTCCCTTCTGGCTTGTAGAGTTTTGGCTGAGAAATCAGCTGTTAACCTTATGGGAGTTCCCTTTTATGTTATTTGTCATTTTTCCCTTGCTGATTTCAATAATTTTTCTTTGTTTAATTTTTGTCAGTTTGATTACTATGTCTTGGCGTGTTTCTCCTTGGGTTTATCCTGTCTGGGACTCTCTGTGCTTCCTTGACTTGGGTGGCTATTTCCTTTCCCATGTTAGGGAAGTTTTCGACTATAATCTCTTCAAATATTTTCTCGGGTCCTTTCTCTCTCTCTTACTTCTGGGACCCCTATAATGCAAATGTTGTTGGGTTTAATGTTGTCCCAGAGGTCTTTTAGGTTATCTTCATTTCTTTTCATTCTTTTCTTTATTCTGTTCCGCAGCAGTGAATTCCACCATTCTGTCTTCCAGGTCACTTATCCATTCTTCTGCCTCAGTTATTCTGCTATTGATTCCTTCTAGTGTATTTTTCATTTCAGTTATTGTACTGTTCATCTCTGTTTATTTGTTCTTTAATTCTTCTAGGTCTTTGTTCTTTAATTCTTCTAGGTCTTTGTTAAGCATTTCTTGCATCTTCTCAATCTTTGCCTCCGTTCTTTTTCCGAGGTCCTGGATCATCTTCAGTATCATTATTCTTAAATTTTTTCTGGAAGGTTGCCTATCTCCATTTCATTTGATCTTGTTCCTTCCTCTGGTACATAGCCCTCTGCCTTGTTTGATCTTGTTCCTTCCTCTGGTACATAGCCCTCTGGGGTTTGATCTTGTTCCTTCCTCTGGTACATAGTCCTCTGCCTTTTCATCTTGTCTATCTTTCTGTGAATGTGGTTTTCGTTCCACAGGCTGCAGGATTGTAGTTCTTCTTGCTTCTGCTGTCTGCCCTATGGTGGATGAGGCTATCTAAGAGGTTTGTGCAAGTTTCCTTTTGGGAGGGACTGGTGGTGGGTAGAGCTGGGTGTTGCTCTGGTGGACATAGCCCAGCAAAACTTTAATCTGCTTGTCTGCTGATGGGTGGGGCTGGGTTCACTCCCTGTTGGTTGTTTGGCCTGAGGCAACCAACACTGGAGCCTACGCGGCTCTTTGGTTGGGCTAATGGCAGACTCTGGGAGGGCTCACACCAAGGATTACTTCCCAGAACTTATGCTGCCAGTGTCCTTGTCCTCACAGTGAGACACAATCACCCCCGCCTCTGCTGGAGACCCTCCAACACTAGCAGATAGGTATGGTTTAGTCTCCTATGGGGTCACTGCTCCTTCCCCTGTGTCCCGATGCGCATACTGCTTTGTGTGTGCCCTCCAAGAGTGGAGTCTCTGTTTCCCCCAGTCCTGTCGAAGTCCTGCAATCAAATCCCACTAGGCTTCAAAGTCTGATTCTCTAGGAATTCCTCCTCCCGTTGCTGGACAGCCAGGTTGGGAAGCCTGACGTGGGGCTTAGAACCTTCACTGCAGTGGGTGGACTTCTGTGGTATAAGTGTTCTCCAGTTTGTGAGTCACCCACCCAGCAGTTATAGGATTTGATTTTATTGTGATTGTGCCCCTCCTACCATCTCATTGTGGCTTCTCCTTTGTCTTTGAATGTGGGATATCTTTTCTGGTGAGTTCCAGTGTCTTCCTGTCAATGATTGTTAAGCAGTTAGTTGTGATTCTGATCCTCTCGCAAGAGGGAGTGAGCTCACATCCTTCTACTCTGCCATCTTGAACCAATCTGGATGCTTATATTTAATAATACATTTTTGGTGCTGTCTTACATTTTATCCATTATTTAACAAATATTTATCGAGCCCCTCCTGTGAGCCATGTGTTGTGTTGGCAATTAGAAATATAATGGCGAAGAGGACAGAGGCGGTGCCTGTTTCTCAAAGGCTGGTTGTTCATTAGTGAGAAGTTAGAGGTAGAATAGGAGGGTATGGCATAGAAGAAAACTAGGAGATGCACTGATTTGAATTTGAGGAGTCATTTGGATTTGAAGAGTCAGGACTTTCTTTGCAGAAGAAATATATCTAAGTAGGAAACTGAAAAATAAGTAGGAGCTAAACAAGACAGAAGTATTGCATTCTATACTAAAGAACTGGTTCTAGGCAGAGACAAGATTTGGAGCCGAGACAGAGCATGGCAACTTTGAGGAAATAAAAGAACTTCAATGTGGTGGGAGGTTGGGTTATGGGGGACATACTGGCAAAGATGAGTCCAAGAAAGTAAACAGGCCACATTCCAAAAGTCCTTGTTTATGAATTTGGACATTGTCACTACAAGGGTCGTTAATCAGAGTAGCGACATAATATGATTTTCATTTTTAGACTATTTTAAACTATTGGGTCTGGAACTGAATGAACCCAGGTGGGATCAAGATCATCTCAAAAACCTGTGAAATAACCCAAGTAAGTTATTTTGGTGACCTGGTTTCTGGCATGGGTACCTGGGTAGATGGTAGAAGAAATCACTGAAGCAGGCCTCTGTGTAGATGTCACTGTCCCCACAAAACTGTTCTGACACCTGGTTTGGGGAAATTTGCCTCTTCTAATTCATGCCCCCATAGCCCTCTGCTCCTCTTCCTCCATTACTTAAATATTGTGTTTAATTTCAACCTTAGTGCTTAGCATTCTCTATGAAGAAACCTGAGTTCCATCCTCTTAGAAATACCATCTTTGAATATCCTCTTCCTGGAATATTTGCTATGTCTACTATCTTCATCCTAACCCAGTCCTCCCACCCCAAGCGCACACACACGCATGTGTGCACACGCACATGTGGACACACACACACATCCCTTTGACCTGGTATGCTTCTACCTATTTCATACAACTTGGTTTAGGGCTGTGAAATCTTGCCTGATGCAATGAATGTTACCACCTTCTCTTGTCTCTAAGAACTGGTATATAGTTCTAAATGTTATTATATTTCATTTGCAATGTTAGGTTCTGAATATTCCTTTGTATGTTTTTCTCCTGTATTGGAACAGAGAAGAAACATACATTATTCATCTCAGAAGCATAAGCATTTAGCACAGTTTCTAACAAGTGTTTATTGAATCAGCTAGACCAGCTGGAAGTTGGTGGAGGGCATGTTGTTCTTAGCTAATATTGTGCGTATGAAAAGAAAAAAGGATGAGGGCAATTAGGAACTTTGGGATTATCTTGTAGAAAGAACCTACAGTCAGTTTTTAGAGAATTTAGTTAGTATCATTTGTAGTGTTAAAGAGGTGGTACTTGGAGATGCTACTCTTCTCAGGTTTATTCGGGAAGAATTCAATTAAAGAAAAGTTGTATTTAATTGTACCCTGCTATATAAAAATGATTAAGCTTTCTGAACCATTTGGCTTATAGTCACGAGGAATAACTGAATTAAAATAATTCTTATTTGTGCTGAGATTCTTGATGTATGCAAGATATATTGTCCTGATTTATAAAATGTAGGAATATGTTTTTCCTTATGATTTAGATTATCATTTTTCTGTGAGGAACTCACATTTTACAATTTAAACTTTTTACATAGTATTTTAGCTATACTTTCTACATTCAGGTTTATAGTTCCTTACTTTTAGGAAATAATTTCAGTATCAAATCACCATCTCTCTCAAAGTCATTGTTGAATTTTAAGAATGTCTTTGTTATGACAGCATTGTCACTATTCCTGAGTAGAAAAAATAGAAATTAGCGTTTGATGATGTCTGCAGAGGAGTTTCCAGGCACTGAGAACAGACACAGACATTATCCTTCCCCCGAGAAGGAGCACACATTGTCAAGTGCTCACATTGTCTTGAGTTTTACCACCTTGGGATTCTTTGATTTAATTTGGTACCATTATCAGATCTCAAGAGCGTGCTGGGGACTTTGAGCTCTTGAACTAATTATGGTGACACATCTCTCCCTATGAATTTTGCCAAAGTTTAGTGGAAAATAAAGAAATTATTATAGTAAAAAAGGACTAGTAAAAAGCCTACATAGACTTCAATTGTTTTAGTCCATGATAATTATAATGTAAATATCTAGAGAGCAAGAACACTATTTTGTTCATATTTAAATTCTAAGTTCCCAACAGTGTTAAGATCATGGTAAAATATTTTATATGATTTAAACAAATTCTGAATTAAACCAGGCTGCAGTAATACCAAAGAGCAAGTTGTGTTCTGTAGGCACTTTTGCCTGGCTTTTTGCCCTTTCAGCAGTTAACCAGGTCTTGAACAGGTTGACTATAAGGTCCACATTATATTTTTGAAATTGCATTATTTGTGGACAGTCAGAATAGATACTAAATGCATGGTCCTGTCCCCAAACTATTTCTTTTCTATCTAATCCTCATTTCTTGGCTGAGAGATGTTCCACGTTGATATGACAATTGAATAATCGTTATCCTAGGCCTCGCAAATAGCTTTCATCTTTTGTTTCAGTTTCAAATACTTGGTACTGGCTGCCTGGTCTGCAGATATATCTTGCCCAGCCTTGGTAAGAAAAAAGATTAAAAGGTGTATCCTGGGGCTTCCCTGGTGGCGCAGTGGTTGAGAGTCTGCCTGCTGATGCAGGGGACACGGGTTCGTGCCCCGGTCTGGGAAGATCCCACATGCCGCGAGCGGCTGGGCCCGTGAGCCATGGCCACTGGGCCTGCGTGTCCGGAGCCTGTGCTCCGCAACGGGAGAGGCCACAGCAATAAGAGGTCCGCGTACCAAAAAAAAAAAAAAAAAAGGCGTATCCTGAGCATGGGTTATGAGAATAGTCATACCTTTGCCAAACCTGAGATAACCCTCTCCAGCTCAAAATTATCAGCATCATCAGCCTCTGAAACAGTTGGTCACAGTTCACACAGGTACATCACTCTCCTCCCACCCCACTCAAGGTAATTATCAATAATCATTTACCTGTAGTAATAGGTCCATAATAACACTAATTAATAAATGTGTAAATTCAGAATTTTCTTTAGACAATTCTTAGATATTATGTTGTTTTATAATATATTTCTTAGTGTGTCATATTCAAATTAAGGTATAAAACTTGAGATTTTATGGATATACTAAAATTAGAAAAAAATTAGCATTTTCTGAATATATTTCTAAAAAGTGATGAGGAAGTGTGTCCCTATATAAATTCTCTGTATTTAAATAGAATAAAAATGATGGAGCTGCACTATGTGTTCTCTTTAACTTAAAAATCCACTGCACAGAATCCACTTTATGGTTTCTGAAGGAATTTTAGCGAACATTTCAAGAAAGCTGTAATTGTCTTCTCCGTATTCTTTTACATTCCACTCAGGAACTGTAAGTCTACTGTGATGAAAAATGTAAGTGAAGCAAGTAGAAGGGGAAGAAAGGCTGAGGAGGAAAACAAATACTTGGCAGGGGCCAACTATGTGCTAGATACAGGACTGTGCATTCTAGTAAACTTTGGAAGTTTTCTCTCTCAGACCCTCTGCAGTGCATCTCCCATTCATTCATTCATTCATTCAACTGACAAGCAAAGAGACATTTCTTCAACACTTCTCATATGGAGATACTGAACTTCTATGCAATTTTAGATGAGTCTCATCAGTAAAACCTGAGTTCTTTAAGTTTGATGTATTTGAAAAGTGATGTACAAAATTATAACATCCATATGCTTGTCTGTGTTTTACATAGTATTTTTCTCTCGTACAATTCCATTTATTCTGGATTTTGCAATATAAAACTAGCTTTTTCCTCACAAATTATAAAATGGATGCCATAAATATAAAAAAGCATGGAATTTTGCCCTTTCCTACCTAACTCTGTTATTCCTCTGACTGTTAAGCCACATTTTATCTTTCTTTTATTACTCCTGACCTCAAAATATATATAATGCTGAGAAGCATTCATGGGGGAAAAAAATGCTTTCATACAGATTGGAACAGGTTCAGCTAACCTATCCTATTATTTATTTTGTGAGGAGGATCACCTCACCTATCCCATCAGCGCTTTCATTTCTAACCATTTTATTGCCAAATAGTTTATATAGCATACAATTCACCAATTTAATGTGTACAATTCAAGTTTTTTTATTTTTGAAATATAATTGACATATTAGTTTCAGATGTATACCATAACGATTGATATTCGTATATATTGCAAAATGATCATCACAATAATTCTAATTAACATCCCTCACAACACATAGTTACACATTTTTGTGTGTGATGAGAACTTTTTAGATCTAAGCCCTTAACTTTCAAATATACAAGACAGTATTATCAACCATAGTCACCATGCTCTATACTACATCCCCAGAGTGTATTTATTTTATAACTGGAAGCTAATGCTTTTTGGGCACCTTCACCTCCATTCCATCTACCTCCTATCCCCCACCTCTGGAAATCACCAACCTATCCTTTGTATCTATGAGTTCAATGTTTATTATTATTATTATTCCAATGTAAGTGAAATCATATGGTATTTTTCTTGCCTGTTTGTCTGTCTGACTTATTTCGTTTAATATAATGCCCTCACGTCCACCCATATTGTCCAGATAACAATATTTCCTTCTTTTTCATACCTGAATAATAATCCATTTAAAATATATACCACATTTTAAAACTTTATTTATCCATTGATGGACACCTGGTTTGCTTCCCTGGCTTGGCTATTGTAAATAATGCTGCAGTGAACATGAGGACACATATATCTTTTTGAGTTAGTGCTTTAGTTTCTTTCAGATAAATACCCAGAAGTGGGATTGATGGATCATATGATAGCTCTGTTTTTTAATTTTTTGAGGAACCTACATACTGTTTTCCATAGTGATGACATCAGTTTACATTCTCACCTGCATAGCACAAATATTCTCTTTTCTCCACATCACCACCAGCATTTATCATTAGTCTTTTTAATAATAGCCACTCTAACAGGTGTGAGGTTCATTGTGGTTTTGATTTGCATTTCCCTGATAATTAGTGATGTTGAGCACCTATAATGTACCTGGTGGCTATCTGTATTTCTTCTTTGGTAAAATGTCTGTTCAGATCCTCTGCCCAATCGTTAATTGGATTTTTTTGTGTTTTTGGTTTGTTTTGTGCTGTTGTACGAGTTCTTTAAATATTTGGCATATTAGCCCCTTATCAGATACATGATTTGCAAAGTTTGCAGGTGAGAAGATATGACATTAGATATAGAAAATCCTAAGCACTCCACCATAAAACAAACAAACAAAAACCTATTAAAACTAATCAATGAATCCAGTAAAGATGCAGGTACAAAATCAACATACCAAAGTCACTTGTGTTTTTATACACTAACAATAAAATATTGAAAAAAGAAATAAAGAAAACAATTTCATTTACAATGGCATCAAAAACAATAAAATACTTAGGCATAAATTTAATCATGGAGGTGAAAGATCTTTACGTTGAAAACTTGAAGACTTTGATGAAAGAAGCTGAAGAAGACACAAATAAATGGAAAGATATCCCATGTCCATAGATTAGAAGCATTAGTATAGTTAAAATGACTGTACTAACTAAAGCTATCTATAGTTAGATTCAATGTAATCCCTATCAAAATTCCAATGACTTTTTTTTTTTAGGAAAAACAATTCTAAAATTTTATGGAACTATGAAATACCCTGAATAGCCAAGCAATCCTGAGAAAGAAGAACAAAGCTGGAGGCATCACACTTCCTGATTTCAAACTATACTGCAAAGCTATAGTAATCAAACAGTATGGTACTGACATAAAAATGGACACATAGACCAATGGAACAGAATCAAGAGCCCAGAAATAAATCCCCACATACCTTATCAGATAATATTTGACAAGGGAGCCAAGAATACTCAAGGGGGAAAGGACAGTTTCATTAATAAATGGTGCTCGGAAACCTGGATAATCACATTCAGAAGAATGAAATTGGACCCCTATCTTACACAACTTAAAAAAATTGACTCCAAACAATCAAAGGCTTAAACATAAGACCCCAAAACCATAAAACTCCTAGAAGAAAAACTAGGGAAAAATCTCCTTGACATTGGTCTTGGCAACAATTTTTTGGCTATGACACAAAAGTACAAGTAATAAAAGCAAAAATCAATAAATTAGACTATACCAAACTAAAATGTTTCTTCACAGCAAAAGAAACAGCCAACAAAATGAAAAGGCAAACAATGTAATGGGAGAAAATAGTTGCCAACCATATATCTGATAGGGAATTAAGATCCAAAATATGTAAGGAAAACAGGCAATTCAATAACCAAAAAATACCCAAACAATATTATTACTACATGGGCAAAGGAACAAAGGAACTGAATAGATATTTTTCCAAATACGACATACCAGTGGTCAATGGGTACATGAAATAATGTTCAACTAATTGGGGAAATGCAAATCAAAACCACAGTGAAATTCCACCTTGCATCTATTAGAATGCTTATTATTATTTGATAATAATCAAAAAGACAAGAGATGAATGCTGGGCAGGATGTGGAGAAAAGGGAAACCTTGTGCACTATTGGTGCGAATGTAAATTGGTGCAGCCACTATGGAAACCAGTATGTAGATTCCACAAAAATTTCAAAATACAACTACCATATGATCCAACAATCCCACTTCTGGGTATATATGCAAAGGAAATGAAATCAGATCTTGAAGAGATATCTGCACTTTTATGTTCATTGCAGCATTATTCATAATAGCAAAGATATGGAAACAAACTAAGAATAACCTAAGTGTCCATCTATAGATGAATGGATAAAGATGTTTCTTTATAGGTATATAATTATAATACTATATGTAGTTATATAATATATTATGATTATATATTATAATAGATTATGAAATTCTGTATGTTATATATAATATAAATAATACATACATATGAATATTACTCATCCATGAGAAAGAAGGGAATCCTGCAACTTGCAGCAATATGGATGGACTTTGAAGGCAGACAGAGAAAGACATATACTGTATGATATCACTTATATGTGGAATTTAAAAAACTGAACTCCCAGAAACAGAAAATAGAATATAGAATAGAGGCCGAAGGTTAAGGGAAATGGGGAGTTTCTGGTCAAAGGGTGCAAACTTTCAGATATGAGTAAGTTCTGGGGATCTTATGTAGAGAGTGGTGATTATAGTTAACAATCTTGTATTACACACTTGAAAGCTGTTAAGAGAGTAAAGCTTAAATGTTCTCACCCACAAAATAAATGGTAATTAATTAAGTTAATGAAGGTGTTAACTAATCCTTCTGCATCATGTTGCAATATATATGTATCAAATCATCACATTAGACACTATAAACTTACACAATGTTATATTTCAGTGATATCTTAAAGCTGGGAGCAAAGAAACCCCATACTCCTCAGCCCTCAACAACCACTACTTTCTGGCTCCTTAGAATTTTCTGTTCTGGACATTTCATATAAATGGAATCATATAGTATGTGGTCTTTTGTGTTTGGCTTCTTTCACTTATTATAGTATTTTTTAAGGTTCATCTGTGTTCTAGCATGTAATAGTACTTCATTCTTTCTTATGACCAAATAATCTTCCATTGTATGCATATACATTACTACATTTGCTTATCCATTAATCAACTGATGGACATTTGGGTTTTCTCCTTTTGTCTGTTATTCATAATAGACAAATATTTGTGTACAAGTTTTTTTTTGTGTGTGGACATATGCTTTCATTTCTCTTGGGTATATACTTGGCAGTGGAACTGCCAGTTCATATGGTAACTCTATGATTAACTATCTGAGGTACTGCCAGGTTTTTCTTCTAAAGTACCCATTTCCAACATCAGTGTATGTTGGTTCTGGTTTCCCCACATTCTCACAAACACTTATTATCTGACTTTTTTTATTCTACCCATCTTGTTAGGTGTAAAGTGGTATGACATTATGGTTTTGGTTTGCATTTCCCTGATGACTAATAATGTCAAGCTTCTTTTCATTAGTTATTTGTATCTTTTATGGAGAAATGGCTATTCAGATCCTTTGCTCTATTTTTAATTGGGTTGTCTTTTTATTAAGTTGTATAAATTCTTTGAATATTCCAGATACAAGTCCTTTACCATATATATAACTTGCAAATATTTTCTCCCATTCTGCAGGTGGTCTCTCTACTTTCTTGATAGTGTCCTTTGAATCACAAAAGTTATAATTTTGTTGAAATCTGATTTATCTACTTTTGTTGTTCATACTTTTCATGTCACATCTATGAATCCATTGCCAAATCCAGGTCACAAAAATTTAGCCTTATTTTTTCTTCTGAGGTTTATAGTTTTAGCACTTACCTCCAGTTGTCTCAGCAACCATTTGTTGCAAAACTGTCTCTTTCTCACTGAACGGTTTTGGCATCCTTGTTGAAAATCAGTTGACAATAGACAGATGGATTTATTTCTGGACTCTCAATTTTACTCCATTTGTCTCTATGTCCATCCTCTGCCGTTACTACTTTGTATCGGTTACCATAGCTTTGTAGTATGTTTTGAAACTGGGAAGTGTGTATCCTCCTATTTTGTTCTTTTTATTCAAAGTTAATTTGACTTTTCTGGGTTCCTTGCAATTCTGTATAAATTTTAGAATTAGCTTGTTAATCTCTAAAAAAAAAAGAAAGAAAGAAAGAGAAGGAAGGAATGAAGTAAGAAAAATCAGCAGGGATTCTGATAATAATTTCCCTGAATCTGGAGATCAGTATGGGTATTGCCATATTAAGTCTTCTGATCCATGAATAGGGTATCTTTTTCCACTTACTTAGATCTTCAAAAATATCTTACAGATTTCAGAGTTTAAGTTTTTGCACTCTTTTGTTAAATGTATTCCCCAGTACTTTTTCATGCTATCATGAATGAAAAAAACTGAATTTCATATTTGAATTTTGCATTGCAACTGTATAATCAAAAAAATCAAATAGTATTGATTTTTTTTATGGGTCTTGTATTCTGCAAATTTGGTGACCTCATTAGTTCTAACAGAGTTTCAGAGGATTCATTAGGGATTTCTATGTATGGGATCATTTCAACTGTGATTAGAGATACTTCTACTTCTTCCTTTCTAATCTGGATGCCATTATTTCTTTTTCTAATAAAATTGCGGTGGGTAGAGCCTCCAGTACAATTTTGAATAGAAGTGGCAAGAGTGTACATCCTTCCTTGGGTCCTGATCTTTGGTGAAAGCATTTAGTCTTTTGCCATTAAGTAAGGAGAGGGAATCCTGTGGTTCTGGTTGCATCAATCTGGAATGGGATTTCTGTCTCACTGAGCTGAAAAAGGGCAGTGTGGGGCTGGTTGCTTTAAATTCATAGATGCTAATTGGTTTTACAAAATTTTAATTGATTTTTTTGAATAGATGTTTCCTCATTTACTGTGTTCCCTTAAGACCATTTCCAGAGATTTTAATTTTTGTTTTTTGTTTTGCTTTTGTTGTTGCTGTTGTTGTTTTGGTTTTGGTTTGTTTTATCATTGTCACCAATTTTCCAATCTATTTTGCATGGGGGTGGGTTCACAGAGCTCTCAAAGTTGGCATGCCAGATGTTTCTCTGGCCTGCCAACTCTTGAGAAGTGAATTCAGTTAATTTTGAAAGATTTTCTAGTGTTATAGAAGCAAGCCTAATATGAGAAATATAAATTGTCCCTCTTCTATCTGCATAGAAGTCACCCCACCTTTGAAAGTTTGATCACAGAAATAATGAAAAAAGAGTCTGAAATTTAGAAATAAGAGATTGAAATGTTAAAGGAAAAGGGACATGAGTTTAGTTTTCGTGTTACTATTTTGTTGAATAAAATACTTCATAGCAGAGGTTGCATTTTTTTTTAACTTCAACACCTCCATCTTTTCCTGAAGAAATGCACATGCCTATTGAGCTTATCTTTCCATTCCTCTCATTTTTCTTTATAATTTTGTTTTTCTATTCATTTTGAAATTAATTATTTTTTATTCTTGTTACCTCTTATCATGTCTCTCAGGTTAAGTCTGTGTATGACAGAGGTGCAGTACAGATGGGATGAAAGAACTAAGTCAAAACTGAACTTCAGAGAAAGGCAACATTTTCCTCATCACCTACGTGGATCTCGTTATGTAGAGAAAGAACATTGATTTCTATTAGAAATATTTTGTTTGGCTAATCATAGTCATTTTTGAGGAACAAAAACCAGAAAACTGACTAAATAAATGTCTAAGTGGAATTAACAGTTTAAGTTGAATATATTTTTTAGGGGACTATCTCAATTATCCTATCCCACCCCAAATTTTGGACTACAAAATAAATTCATTTGGGGGTTAAGACATTAAAAAGGGGTTTTTATTTAATTATAAATCAGAATTTAGAATCATGCAAATGATAAGCACAATTTCAAGTAGATTCGAATGCAGAGAAAATAGATTTCCATAATACAGAACCTATTCTCATGTTGATCTTGGAGTATTTGTCATTAACATTCTCCTGTTAACATTTATGGAAGATTTATGCATGCACTGATGGGAGAATTAACCTCTGAATCTGTAATGTCAAGTGGTTTTCATTAAAGCTTACAGATACCTGCTTGACAAATTTGGCTGTTTACAGTTGGAGAGGACATGACTAATTTTACAAAAATGATTTTATTAATTTTACTTGCAGATGTATCAAATGTGCAAAAACCAATGACTTAATTTTGCCTAAATTTTTATCTCTATAGATACCCATCCATGTACAGTACAGAATTCAGTAGGTAGAGCAACACTGTTCAGTAGAAATTTCTGCAGTGACAGAAATGTTCTGTTCTACACTGTCCACTATGGGAACCACTGTCCACATGTGGCTACTGAGCATAGGAAATATGGATGGTATGATTAAATAATTAATCTTTTTATTGAGAACTAAATTTTTAATTTGACAAGTTAAAATAGATACTGCTCAGCAGCTATTGTATTGGACACCACAGAGTTAAAATAATTTGTTAATGGAAATACTGCTCCATTCTTTCATTTATCCTGTCTCTACCCTCTCCCCTTCCTGCTTCCACGAACACACAGACTAACACTCAACACCACCTGTCAATGTAAAAAGCAAACAAAAAAATGCTGTGCTATTATTTCAACTTAAAAATAAGATAGGATTAACAGCTGTATCCCAGAGAAATCAAGTGTACTAGATAATTTAGTAGCTGGCAAAAGAGTGGTTGTTAAAGAATAGAGATAAAACCATTTAGTGAATGCTTGTTATTTTCACTATCTTTTGAAGCAAACTACAATTTGAAATGGAAATATGCATTAATTTATAGATAAGGTTTTATTTACTCAGATGGGTTTTTACATGAAAAGTCCAAGAAATGTGGACCAATGTAAGATAGTAGGTCATCACACAGTCTACGTAAATAAACAGATGAAGGTTTTGCTCATATAAAATTTATCATCATTAGTTGTTAAATAAGCATTGTGTTTCATACTGCAGTAGGTCCTGTGGATGAAAAGATGAAATTGACTTTGTTCATAAGGCACTCCAGTGTAGAGGGGAGCAGAGAATAGAGATCATTAAGAGAAAATGCGTTAATGTTTGTGATATGGAAATATACAGGAGAGATGCCTAACGCATTTGGCATCTCTCCTGTAGGACAGACAGGGATCAGTAAAGACTCTCTTGTGAAGAATTTTGAAAGGTGAGTAGGAGTTCACCAGTTGACGGAGCTGAAGGACTTGTTAGAGTGCATAAGGAAGAGAAAAGCAAGAGGGCATGGTAAGAACAGAATAATGCAAACATGTCAGTACAGCAGAACCACAGGCTTCTTAGCCTGGGGCAGGGGAGGTGAGCATGAAGGCAAAACATGAAACTTGACTGGAGACAGTTTCATTGTAAGAATATTGAACTTGATCCTGAAGGTAGTCGCTAATTTAAGGGGTCAAAACAGGGGTATCAGGTTTGTTTTTTTTGTTTGTTTTTGTTTTTTTTTTCTTAATGTGGTCGTAGTCTTGCAGTTGTGTGGAAACTGGGTTCAAACTGGGCAAATCTAGGGTGATTAAATCACTAAAGAGAGTTAAAGGTCTACAGGAAATCCTAGACTGGAGTAAGAGGAGGGTGGATACAGAGGAAATAAGTTTTCTGTGTAGATAGGGAACATAATGTTCAGGGATTTTAACTGTGAAGGATGGGGAAATGAAAGTGGGTCATAGGGCTGGGGATTTGAAGAGGCTGGGAAAGTTTTGACCCTAATGACGAGGAATTGGAATCAGTAGATGAGTAGGGACACATACAGGCATGGCTAGACAACATGAGGCTTAGCTGACGTTGACAACCACAACTTTGAGGGGATACCTTATCTTACAATTGTGTAACTTTCTCAGATTGTGTGGCAGACTCCATGAGTGAAGTAGGGTTTTTATATTGAATTCAGTTGAAGAGCAAGGGATAAGTTAGTTGTGGATGTTGGTGAGGGAATGCCTAAAGTTATGATTAACTTTGTAGGTTGGTAAGATAATTAAAATGGGCAAGGACTGGTAAACTGGGAGACATTTTGGCTAAAGGATTGCAATACTTCATGAAGACAGGTAACAGACACAGTGGATGTAAGAAAATGAAAAAGTTGTAACCAGGGAATTGAAAATTGAGGTTTTATATTTCCAAAGAGGAATGATTTATTTTGATTACAAGATCTAGGATATGGTGTTATATGTATGTAGCTGAAATGACATAAAAACAAATGTCATTTGAATCCAGGAGTACATGGAATTATGAGGCTGGGATGATGAATACATCATCTTTAAGGACATTGAAGCCACTCAGAGGAATGGTGCATTTGGGGTGGAAAGGCAGACTGGGGACCAGGTGATAAACACATCTTTAAATATAGGGAGGTGAACAATAGGTAAAAGATAACAAATGAGGAGAGATAAGGGGCTGTATAAATGGATAAGATAGTCTTCAGAGTAAGAGCTGTTTCCACAAAAGAGTGGAAAAATAAATGATTGGAAGAGGCAGTGCAGATCTAGGAGTATGGCAGGCTGTTCTGTGTTTTTTAGGTGGTGGTCAGTCATATGCAGCCACCAGAGGAGATGCAGAAGAGGCTCAGGGAAACAAAGTTTATTATACGCACAGATCCTAGGAAACAGAGGTGCGGCAAACCAGGCAGGGCTACATGAGGAAGCACCAGCATCACTCAGGACAAAGAAAGGACAGGAGCAAGGGGAGAACCTAGGCCGCCACGTCCTTTATTGGAGTTTCTGTGTGAAAGGCAAGGCAGGGAAGAGTAAACAGTTTAGGATTGGCTAATATGAATAATTTCAGCAGACGGTAAACTATAGTAGTAGTCCTTAGTTGCCTGGTACTTGGCTCTGGGATGATTAAGGCAGATGAAAATTGCCTTCTGGAGTGTGAGCCATAGAGGGTGTATGACTCTGGCTTGGTTAGTCTGCATGTCAAAGACATGATCCAGGCTAAGCCAGATCTAAGAATTGCCTGGGCCTGGGAGGGACAGTGTCTTCCCAGGCAGAAAGATTTTTAAGATGTCAAAACATAATGTGTAGAAAATAAAATATATAAACAATGCATAGGCCAATGTCTAGGACTAGGTCAAATATAGCGGTTGGACAAATGTGCGATATAAATTGATAAACTCCACAAAGAAGGCAGAGATCTCAAGGAGGGCTGTATTCAACATATGGCAAGGAGAGGGGGGAGGTGTGTTGTCTTCTGCAAAGCGCCAAGTGACACAGGGTGTGCTTGCCCTGGAGAAATGGGGCAGTGTAAGCTATGTGAAAAATGCATAGCATAGTAGATGTTTGAGAGAATGGATGTTTACCTCCTGGGTAGGGACCAAGAGCGATTAGAAGTGAAATATGAAAAATTAGCTGACTTCTATTTTGCACAAGGGATTATCTTAAAGTTGTTTTGTTATTATTGAACTGATGACTTCAACTTTCATCACTATTACAATACCTTATTGGATCTTTTTCATGATCCACATCCCTATCTGAAGTTATCCTGGTAAACTGTCTTCTGATTAGATTCCTCCCCTAGTAGAAAATAGTCTCCCATGAGAGCAGGGTCTTGTGTTTTACTTGGTTACTACATCTCCAGTCTTCAGAACAGTGACTGGTACATAATAAGTGCTCAATAAATATTTGGTAAACAAAATAATTAACTCATTACATTCTTCTATGTTATCCTAAGTGGGAGAAAAAAGAGGCTAAAACGTTTATACCTAACTTATTGGACATTGGACATGACATATTGTACATCACATTCATGCCACAGCTACAGTGAGGTGTCAGTAAAGAAGTACCCCTAACATAGCTATGGTACTTATTTGTATTTTATCAAACATTTACATAGGGCTTCTGTATGCCAGCAATTGTTCTAATAGCTTTACTAATATTAACTCATTAATTATTGATGATGAACTGTTATACTGCCTTAGTAGTTCAAGGAATTTGCTTTGGATTTTACAAAGTCTGGCTTCAACCATTGAAACATGCTGAGGATAAGAATTTCATTTACCATCTGTGTCTCTGCAGAAAATAAATATTATTTAGGTTAAGTGAATATCCATAGTATTCTTTGCTGGGCCATTGTGGAAACATCCTTTTTGTCTGATGCCATACAATAATTATTTAAAACCCTATTAATAGATGCTGTATTAAAAGTTATTTATTGATTTGGCTGCTGGCAAACTATCTTCACTATATTGTTTAAAGATATTACGTGTTATAAATTTCTAATATTTTTCTGATCCAGCTGGTTCATAATTATTACCAGATGCTACCATTCATCTCACTGAGATGCAATGGTGAATTGATGCAAATCGCTTTAATATCACTAATCATTCTATATTTTAGGCTTTGATTCAGGCTGACTTTTTTGCCACTGATTTTAAACATCTATCTTAAATAATTCTGTTGGACTTTTCCAAATTGTAATTGGTGTCATTGTCCACAGAAAGGGAAGATGTTATATGTAGTATGGGGGTTTTCAAAGTAGTTTTTTTTTCTTTCTTTAGCCTTTGACAGAATTCCAGTATATAAAATGTATGTACCATGTGGCGTAGGTGTCTTCTTTTCCTTTCCCATGGAACACATGTGTAGCTACCTTGGTTTGAGATAGTGTGAAAATCTGAGTAATCACTTGCCCACTCTTCAGCTAGGTCATAATCTGCGTCATCCATACTGGTGGTTCCTCATGGTCCCAAGGCCTGTAGTTATGCATGGGTGGATGCCTCTTCTATTTCAGTAGTTCACAACGACTCTGATGTCAATGATCACAATGTCTATGAAAGAGGGATGCCCCCTGTCAGCTCCCAATACCACCTATCTTGCCTTTTCTTAAGTGAGCAGGGCTTCACTGTCTGGGCCATTTCATGGGATGAGTTATCTTTCTCTAAAGAAATGATCAAGACTCAAGTACATTCTTATCATTAAATATTTCATACTTCTGTCATCCTCTGAATCTCTGAGGTTTTCCACCTCTATCTGGTTTCTTGGGTACCCCAAAGAAGGAAGGAGAGCCCTACAAAGGAGGAGAGTGGTAGCCAGTGTGGAATAGGGAAGGTTGGAAGAATAATTCTGACAGTATTCATTTTACTTACCTGGATAAGGTTTTATTTTCCTCAAAAATCAGTCAGACCTTGCTCCATGACAGTTGTTTTTTTTTTTTTTTTTTTCCAAAAACCATGTTAAGATCTGCATGAGAATTTTATATTGTATTAACAACATTTGAACCTTATTTTCTGAGCTGGAAACCCATCTTTATACGCTAGGTGAGCATTTCCACCACCTGTGTTGCATGACCTACTCAAGGAAGGGGCAAGAAATTAAGAGTTTCTTCTTGTTTCTTGGGGAGAGCACTTTAACTGCACTCTGCTTCACTGATAAAAGCAGACATCTTCTGGTTTTAATATGCCTTGGGACAGTGGGATTGCTCCAGTGGTGCCTGCTCACATTAATACCTTTCCCTCTAGGTGGCCCCTACCCATCTAGCTGGATGGAGATCACTAATATACTGGGTAAAGCACAGTATTTGGATTCAGAAAACCTGGGAATGAGTCTTGCCTTTGCTAGATGTGTCACTTTGGGTTAATTATCAAAAGTCTCTTAGCCTAATATGACTCATTTTAAAAATGGGAATAATGATTCTTTCCTCCAGTTATCTTTTGGTTTTGGTGATTTTTGGTTTTGGTTTTTTTGGTTTGTTTTTGTAGGAGGATCATGGAAGACAATGTTAAACCCAAACATACTTTATGCTTCGGATCATAGCTGCAAAGGATCATAATATGTAATAAATATGTTCCTTTCCAGCTTAAGATACTACAGCATCAGGTTATGTTGTTTTAGTGCTCAAATCATAACAGCTCTGAGCCCCTACTTGCCCAGATTTGCAAAGAGTGCAATTTTTTCTTTGGCTGTTCTCCTTTCCAGGGAGTTTCTAGAAATTCTGAGGAATATTTTCCAATCATCCTGGTTATCATTTGTCATTTTCCTATGACATGTTTCTCTGAAACTTTCATGGTCACTTCCAGCTATGGAATGGCTTGCTTCTCCATGCTGAAATCACGGTCATGGTCATTTCAACTCCCCCAAAGATAAAATGAGGCCCTAGTATTATTTTTCAGTCTTGTTTTATAGTACATTTTACATAAAGTAAAATTCACCCTTCTTAGTGTCGAGTTCTATGAGTTTTGACATATATACCTGTATGTATATATGTACCCAAAAGGTTCATTGACCAAAAAAAATTCCCTCAAAGTTCCCTTTTTCTTCTTTGTAGTAAATGCCTACCCTACTGGCAATCACTAATCTGATTTTTGTCTCTATGGTTCTGCCATTTTCAGAATGTCATATCAACTGAGTCACATAGTGGATAACCTTGAATCTGGCTTCTCTCACTCATTCAGCAAAATGCATTTGAGGTTTATAATTTAGTTTCACGTCTTAATAGTTTCTTTTTATTGCTGATTAATGTTGCCTTATATAGACAAGCTGTAATTTTTTGTTCACCAGTTGAAGGGCATTTGTGTTTTCTCCAGTTTTTGGCAATATGAAGAAAGTTACTATAAACATTACTGAACAGGTGTTTACGTAAATATGTTTTCATTGTGTGTATGTGGTGGGGTGAATGACTAGTATAATAAGCACATTTACATTTAAAAGAAACTGGCAAACTGATTATTAAAGTCCTGCCGATAAAGTATCCGAGTTCCAGTGGCTCTCCGTCCTCACTAATCCTTGGTATTGTCAATTTTGTTTTTGTCATTCTAATAGATGTGATTGTATCTCATTGTAGTTTATCCATAAAATAACTTTTTGGGATTTTAATTGGGATTGCATTAAATCTACACCTCAAATTGGGAGAACTGATATCTTAACAATATTGAGTCATCCTATCTATGAACATGGAATATCTCTCCATTTTTTTAGTTCCTCTTTGATTTCATGCCTCAGAGATTTCTAGTTTTACTCACGTAGGTCTTGTACGTACTTTGCTGGATTTTACCTATTTCATTTATTTAGGTGCTAACATAAACAGTATTGTGTTTTTCATTTAAAATTCCACATGTTCGTTGTTGATATATAAGAAAGCAATCGACTTTTGTATGTTAATCTTGTAACCTGCAACCTTGCTATAATTGCTTACTAGTTTCAGGCCGTTTTTTTTTTTTTTGGTCAATTCTTTCAGATTTTTTACATAGATGATCATGTCATTTGCAAACAATGACAGTTTTATATTTTCCTTCCCAATGTGTATACCTTTCGTTTGCTTTTCTTGCCTTATTGGATTAGCAAGGACTTCCAGTATAATGTTGAAAAAGGAGTGGTGAGAGGGGCCATCTTTGCCTTGTACCTGATCTTCCTGGGGAAGTTCCAAGTTTCTCACCATTTAGTAAGATGTCACCTGTAGGTTTTTTGTAGATTAGTTTTTCAAGTTGAGAAAGTTTCCTTCTATTCCTAGTTTATTGATAATTTTTATTATGCATAGGTGTTGGATTTTCTCAAATGCTTTTTCTGCATCTATTGGTATGATCATGTGACTTTCTTTTATGTCTGCTAATGTGATGGATTATGTTAATTGATTTCTAAATGTTGAGCCTGACTTGCAATCTGGGATAACTTTCACTTTGTTATGGTGGATAATTCTGTTTACACTTTTTTTGGATTCTATTTGTTAATATTTTATTGAGGGTTTTTGTTCTCTTCATGAGAGATATTGGTTTATAGTTTTATTTTCTTGTAACATCTTTGTCTGGTTTTCATATTAGGGTAATGTGGATCTCACAGAATGAGAGATCTGCTTCTGTTCTCTAAAAGTTAGTATAAATAATTGGTATAATTTCTTCCTTAAATATTTGGCAGAATTCACCATTGAACCTATCTGGGTATCATGTTTTATGTTTTGGCAAGTTATTAATTATTGATTCAATTTATTTAACAGATACAGGCCTATTCAGATCATCTATTTATTCTTGTGTGAGTTTGGCAAATTATGTCTTTCAAGGAATTGGTCCATTTCATCTAGGTTATCAAATTAATAGGCATAGAGTTATTAGTATTCCTTTATTATCCTTTTAACATCCATGAGATCTGTAATGATGTCCTCTCTTTCATTTTTAGTAACTCGTGTCTTCTCTTTTTTTTCCTCACTATCCCAGAGAGGTTTATCAATTTTATTGATCTTTTCAAAGAACCATCTTCTGGCTTTGTTGATTTTCTCTTTGTTTTCCTGTGTTCAATTTAATGGATTTCTGCTCTAAAATTTTATTATTTTTCTTCTGATTACCTTGGATTTAATATTCACTTCTTTTTCTAGTTTCCTGAGGTGGAAAATTATATTATTGATTTTAGATTTTTCTCCCTTTCTAATATATACATTCAATGGGAGAAATTTCCCTCTGAGCACTGCTTTTGCTGCATCTCACAAATTTTGACAAGTTGTGTTTTCATTTCTTAAATATTTTCAAGTTTTCTTGAGATATCTTCTTTGACCATATGTTATTTGGAAGTGCGTGGTTTAATATCCACGTATTTTGGAATTTTCTAGGTATCTTTCTGTTAGATTTCCAGTTTAGTTTCATTGTGGTCTGAGAGAAGATGTTGTATGATTTCTGTTCTTTTAAGTGTGTTAAGGTGTGTTTTGTGGCCCAGAATGTGCTCTATATTGGTGAATATTCCATGTGAGCTGGAGAAAAATGTGTATTTTGCTTTTGTTGCATGAGGTAGTCTATAGATGTCAATTATATCAAATTGATTGAGAATGTTGTTGAGTTCAATTTTGTAGTTACTGATTTCCTGACTGCTGGATCTGTGTTTTACTGAGGGAGTGGTGTTGAAATCTTAAACTATGATAATGGATTGATCTGTTTCTCCTGCAATTCTATCAGTTGTTGCCTCGTGTAGTTTGACAGTCTGTTGTTAGGTGCATACACATTAAGAATTGTTACGTCTTCTTGGAGAACTGACCTCTTATCATTAGTAATGTCCTTCTTTATTCCTGATTAGTTTCCTTACTTTGAACTCTGCTTTGTCTGAAATTAATATATCTACTCCTGCTTTCTTTTGATAATTGCTAGCATGTTATATTTTTCACCATCCATTTACTTCTAAGTTCTATATTTCTTTATATTTAAAATGAATTTCTTGTAAGCAAGACATTGTTGGGTTATGTTTTTCAATCCACTGTAACAATCTCCATCTTTCAATTGGTATATTTAGACCACTGACCTTCAACACGATTATGGATAGAGTTGGATTAACGTCTGCCATATTTGTTGCTGTTTTCTATTTGTTGCCCTTGTTCTTTGTCCCTGTTTCTGCCTTCCGTTCTTTTTTTATTCTTTTTTTTTTTTTTTTTGGCTTCACTGGGTCTTTGTTGCTGCGTGTGGGCTTTCTCTAGTTGTGGCGAGTGGTGTGCGCTACTCTTCCATGCAGTGCGCGAACTTCTCATTGTGGTGGCTTCTCTTGTTGTGGAGCATGGGCTCTAGGCACATGGGCTTCAGTAGTTGTGACACGTGGGCTCAGTAGTTGTGGCTCGCAGGCTCTAGAGTGCAGGCTCAGTAATTGTGGTGCATGGGCTTAGTTGCTCCGCGGCATGTGGGATCTTACCGGACCAGGGATCGAGCCCGGGTCCCCTGTGTTGACAGGTGGATTTTTAACCACTGTGCCACCAGGGAAGTCCTCCTTCCATTCGTTTTTGCCTTTTATGGCTTATTTTTCTTTTTTTGGCTGCGTGAACGACATGTGGGATCTCAGTTCCCCGACCAGGGATCGAACCCGCACCCCCTGCATTGGAAGTACAGAGCCTTAACCACTGGACTGTCAGGGAAGTCCCCTTGCCTTTAATGTTTTTAAAAAATATTTATTTATTTATTTTTGGCTGCATTGGGTCTTCACTGCTGCCATGGGCTTTCTCTAGTTGCGGTGAGCAGGGGCTACTCTTGGTTGTGGTGCGCAGGCTTCTCATTGCAGTGGCTTCTCTTGTTGAGCACGGGCTCTAGGTGCATGGGCTTCAGTAGTTGTGGCTTATGGGCTCTAGAGCACAGGCTCAGTAGTTGTGGTGCACAGGCCCAGTTGCTCTGCGGCGTGTGGGATCTTCCCAGACCAGGGCTTGAACCCGTGTCCCCCGCATTGGCAGGCGGATCCCTAACCACTGTGTCACCAGAGAAGCCCAGCCTTTAATGGTTTTAATTGATCATTTTATGATTCATTTTTCTCTCCTTTCTTAGTGTATCAATTATACTTTTTAAAACTTTTTTTAGTGCTTACCCTAGAGTTTGCAATATACATTTACAACTAATCCAAATCCATTTTTAAATAACACTGTAGCACTTCACAAGTAGTGTGAGTACCTTATAATAACAATATATCCTAACTTCTTCTTCCTGTCCCTTATATTATTGCTGTCATTCATTTCATCTACATATAAGCATACATAAACATATGTGTATATATATATATATATGATATATATAAGCATACATAATTGAAAACATTGTTGCTATTATTATTTTGAACAAACTGGTTTAAGATCATTAGAATAAGAAAAAGAAAAGATTTTATTTTGCCTTTACTTATTCCTTCCTTGGTGTTCTTCCTTTCTTTATGCAGAGCCAAGTTTCTGACCTATATCATTTTCCTTTTCTCTAAAGAACTTCTTTTAACATTTGTTGTGAAGCAATTCTACTGACAAGAAATTCCCTCAATTTTTGTTTGTCTGAGAAAATCTTTATTTCTTCTTCACTTTTAAGGGGTAATTTTGCAAGGTACAGAATTTAGATTGGTGGGTGTTTTTCTCTCAACACTTTTAATATTTCACTCTGTTCTCTTCTTGCTTGCATGGTTTCTGAGATGTTGGATGTAATTCTTATCTTTTTTCCTGGATAGGTATGGTGTTTTTTTCCTTTGACTTCTTTCAGAATTTTTTTCTTTATCTTTGATCTTCTGTAATTTGAAAATAATATCCCTGGGTGTATTTTTGGTGGGGGGAGGGCTGTGAGTGTTTTTGGTGTTCTATGAGTTTCCTGAATCTGTGGTTCGGTGTCTGATATTTATTTGGGGAAATTCTCAGTAATTGCTTTTTCAAGTGTATTTTCTGTTCCTTTCCCTCTTTGTTATTCTCATTAGGTGTATGTTACACATTTTAGTATTTTTCTCATAGTGTTTGGATATTCTGTTTCTTTTAAGTTGTTGTTCTTTTTTGCTTTTCTGTTTTTGAGGATTCTATTGATATATTTTCTAGCTCAGAGATTTTTTTCCTCAGCTATGTCCAGTCTACTAATAAGCCTATCAAGGACATTATTTATTTCTGTTACAGATTTTTTATCTCTAGCGTTTTTTTCCTTTAGGATTTCTATCTCTCTGCTTCATTGCTCATCTCTTCTTGCATGCAGTTGTCAAAAGTTCGGAAATAGAAGAAGCAAAACTAATTAATCACCAAAGTACATAATTAGCGAGTATTGTGCACACACCAAAGAGACAGTTCATGAACTGGGAGCATTCATACCAAACATGAAATGAGATTCAGGGGCACATCATTATAAAGCAGCTTATACATTGAGAAGGCAGATACTGTCTATTCTTCAGAGTGTTTGATTATAATATTAGAATTTTCTTAAATGATAATGATAAGAAATTGGTTAGTGGTTACTTCATTTTAATTGTGGGAAACAGTTTAAGTTTTTCTTATGATTTCCAGAGGCATAAGCAAGAAATGATCCAGGTCAAGTTAGCCTTGCAAAATAAGCTAAATTAAGCTTTATTTGTATGACTAAACTGGTTTTGTATGCTCAGAGAATTTTCAAAGCTGATCTCTTTATTTTTTATTCCAACACTGTCTATTTTATCCCTTAGAGGGATTAATACACCCTTAGCGTATTAATCATATATGTTTTAAAATTTTCTGTCTATATCCAACATATCTGCCATGTCTGATTCTGATGCTGCTCTGTCTCTTCAAACTATGTTTTTGGCTTTTTAGTATGCCTTATAATTTTTTCTTAATAGCTGGACTCAGTGTACTATGTATAAGGAACTGGTGTAAATAGACCTTTGGTGATGTGGGGTTTTTTTGTTTTTGCGGTACGCGGGCCTCTCACTGCTGTGGCCTCTCCCGCTGTGGAGCACAGGCTCCGGACGCTCAGGCTCAGTGGCCATGGCTCACGGGCCTAGCCGCTCCGTGGCATATGGGATCTTCCTGGACCGGGGCACGAACCCATGTCCCCTGCATCGGCAGGCGGCCTCTCAACCACTGCGCCACCAGGGAAGCCCTGGTGGTGTGGTTTTTAAGTATGGAGGGACGGGAAACATTCCATAGTCCTATGATTTGGTCTCAGTCTTTTAGTGAGCCTGTGCCTCTGGATTGGGAACTTCATAAGTGTTTCTCTGTTCCACCCCCGCTTAGGTGGGACAAGGGGACAAACTAGCTTGTGTGGACTGGAGTTGGGTATTTCCTTTCCCAAGTCAGTTAGGCTGTGATAAAACCCTAGCAGGTTAGGCTGTGATTAATTAGTTTCTCCTGATGGCAGACTACTTAAGAAGAACAGAGTGCTCTGGTTTATTTCAAAATGATTCCTTTCCCCCTCCCTTTGCCAGAAGCAAGAGGGGATTTTTCTCCAGTATTTAGTGTAGGAACCTTGATTGAGCTCCTGAAGGTAATTTTTATAATATGGGGGGTAGGGGGGATGGGGGAAAGTGAGCTATAACTGAGTCCCCATAGCATTTTTAACTTTTAGAGTTACCAACACTGAGATTCCAGTAATTCATCAGTTACAGTTCAGGTTTTTCTGGCACTGATTCCCTCAGGGGTTTTTGCTTGTGAGAGTGTGCTCTCTTAAACTATGAGTCCATGTGTTCACCTGTCCGTCTCTCCAGTCTTAGGGGCAACATTTGTTCTGTGTCCTACCCTCTCTTATGGAATCAAGAAGAGTTGTTGATATATAAATAAAATATATGGTCTTATAGCTAATGAGTCCATCATCATGATTTCCTAAAATATAAAACATATTTCCTTCCTCCAAAAAAAATCACCTAATCCCACATTATGCTTTTTTGTTTGGTTTCCCTAGTCAAAAAACAAAAGTATTAGGTTGGCCAAAAAGTTCCTTTGTTTTTTCAGTGAAAATAAAAGACACATTTTTCATTTTCACCAAGAACTTTATTGAACAACGTATTCAACCTTTTGTTCCACTACCTTCTGCCATTTTTCAGGCAAGTTCGTAATTCTGTCTTCCCAAAACTTTTTATCTTTGTGAGCAAGGAACTGTTCCAGGTGCCTTTTACAGTCTTCCAGGGAATTGAAATTTTTTCCATGAAGAGAATTTTGTAAAGACCGAAATAAATGGAAATGCGAAGGTGCAATGTCTGGTGAATACGGCGGATGAATCAGAACTTCCCAGCCAAGCTGTGACAGTTTTTGCTGGTCATCAAAGAAACATGAGGTTTTGTGTTATCCTGATGGAAGATTATGCATTTTCTGTTGACTAATTCTGGATGCTTTTTGTCTAGTGCCACTTTCAGTTGGTCTAACTGGGAGCAGTACTTGTTGGAATTAATCATTTGGTTTTCCAGAAGGAGTTCATAATAGAGGACTGCCTTCCAATCCCACCGTATACACAGCATCACCTCTTTTGGATGAAGACCGGCCTTTGGTGTGGTTGGTGGTGGTTCATTGCCTCACGATCTCTTCAGTTCCACATTATTGTACAGTATCCACTTTTCATCACCCGTCACAATTTGTTTTAAAAATGGAACATTTTTGTTATGTCTAAGTAGAGAATCGCCTATGGAAATATGGTCAAGAAGGTTTTTTTCGCTTAACTTATGTGGCACCCAAACATCAAAATGATTAACATAACCAAGCTGGTGCAAACGATTTTCAACACTTGATTTGGATATTTTGAGTATGTTGGCTGTCTCCCGAGTGGTATAATGTTGACTTCTCAGTTAATGTCTCGATTTGATTGCTGTCAACTTCAACTGGTCTACCCGACCATGGAGTGTCATCCAGCGAGAAATCTCCAGCACGAAACTTCTCAAACCACTTTTTGACATGTTCAATCAGTCATAGCAGCTTCCCCACACGCTGCACAAATCATTTTTTTGCTTTTCAGTTGCATTTTTGCCTTTCTTTAAATAATAAAGCATAATATGCCAAAAATGTATTTTTCTTCCATCTTCAATATTAATATGGCTACACAAAAACTCACTAATTTGATAAGTTTTTTTTTAAATGCATGCTGATATGAGAGCTGTCACAATACAATCTAACTAAATTGTTTGGAATGAGGTTAAAGACAACTGAGTGCTCCTAGAGCCATCTTACGGAAAAAAACAAACGAACTTTTTGGCCAATCCCAATAAAATTGTGTGACTATTCCTCGCTTCTTTAAGACATTTAGTAGATTGAATGTGAAATCTGGTCTAAAATCCTTTAAGTGGGCCAGAATATTTTTCATCAAGTTATCTGTAATACAGCCAAGGAATGATTTGAAGAGTTATACTAGGTTTTTACGACTTAAGGATTGACTATTCTGTAGAATGTTAAGTAACAGACAACAAGTTATAGATATTGTAATCCTTATTAAACTCATTGTAAAGATCAATACCATTTTGCTGTACAGCAGAATATTCCACATCAGCCTAAAAAAACAGCTTAGCTTTTACTTTCTAAACAAAAATAGTCAGTGTCTTTATCATGAAACATATTATCTGTAGACTTGAAACTTTGGGGAAAAAACAATAACTATTTCAGACCAGTAAGGTGTATTTTAATCACTAACTGCCACAAGACAACAATTATACCAAGACTTTCCTTTTAAACTTTTCTTGTAATAGGAAGAGTCCAGGAGAAATTGGATCCAGTGTTAATTCTGTTGCAGGAAGATTCTATCTTTATTTAAATCTATAAAGACCTTATGCAATGGAAATAATACATAAACTTGGTAGTCAATTCTGAGTTTCCAGCTCCATTTTTCTTTAACTATTTTAGTTCTCATAAAAAATTAAGTATGTGATTTAGTTCTTTATTTAGCACAATGCTGTTTTGGACTAACCTGTTTCATGTAAATTGACACCATTATATTATACATTGGTTTACATCTCCTGCCAGTTGTAAAATGAAATAATATTGTTTAGTCTTGTCCCAAAGTTATTAAAAGAGTATCGATAGAGTTTAAAGCAATATGTCAAATAGCTAAAATTACTATTTTTTAACACATATACCTTTCAAACTGATAAATATGAAGGAATATAGCCTAGTTTGTGCTATAAAGTACTTGTGGTCCAACATAAGTAGAAAGATATTTCATATCAAGCACACTTGTTTTTCTTTAGTATTTTATTTTATTTTGCCTTAAGAATAAAGAAGTAAAATGTGGTTGACTTGTTCAAAGACTTATAACCAATTCCAGTTATTATTTATTCATCTACACATCTATATTCCAATTTCTTTATATTCCAATTTCTTTATCTATAAAATAAATATGGGTAGTAACCATGGGCTGATTGATCAAATCCATGATAATGTGGCAATCAGTTTAGAGAGATTAAGGAAGTCAGAACTTTGTCTTCATTTAAAATATCTTTCTGTGTATTTCATGCCTTTCCAACGTGCATCAAAGACAGATAATGGTTAGAATTTGACCTAGAATTTATTGAACATACAGTCTATACTGCAAAGCTAAAATAGTTGATTGCATTTTATTCCCCCCAGTATTGTTTCATTTAGTGTGTTTCTCTATAATAAAAATAGTAAGGAATACTGAGACATGAAGGTTTTTAACTATTGTTCTAGAGAAAAACAAATTAGAGTGTCTAAAATATTTTTGAGGATCAGGAATAGCTGTGAGTAATAAACCATTGGTAAACTATAGTGGTAGCCATAAAACCTTTTTTTCTCAATAAGAGACATAAAATAAATTTTATAGCATTTTAAAATACACAAAATACTAAAACTCAAGTAATCAAAAAATTGAATATTACAGTATTTAGGCACTCACAATTAAGTGCCCTGAGGGTTTTATTTTCCCCATCCATCAGAGGGCATATATTGCTACAGTAAACACTTTCAGATGCATGAATTCCCCAACTGTTAAAAACATCACTCTCAAAAATTCTCATGTGAAGTTTTATAACAGGTGTAACCAGTTAGGGTTGATTCATTTTAAAATAATTTTAAACTAGTCTTTAGATATTTAATCATATTGTAGCCTATACTTTGGTTCACTAGTTTGATGCACTACAGCGTTTCAAATTATTGAAATAATTTTCAATCCATTTGTGTTTTTAAACATCATCTCATGTATTCCTCACTGCAGTCCTGTGAAGTAGGTATTATTATTATCCTCAGTATTTAATGAGGAGCCTGAGACTTAGAGTAAGGTCACACAGATAGCAAAGTTGGGAGGGAGAATTAAATTGCTTGTGTTCAAGATAGCCCTTGAATAAATGCTGACGATTTGTGAAAACTTGAGGCCACATTACATTTCTGCAGAGTTGATAAAGAAATTGAAATCACTAGGTTTTGTGTTGTTTTATTCTGTTTTTGCTTTTTAATGACAAAATTACGTAACATTGGGAACCTTGCAAATTCACATAATGTCAACCCAGAAGAATATTTCTATATAAGTCTGAGGTGTCTATCTGAAGGTATATTTTCCTGTATATTTGAGCCTAGGGTAGGGTAAGAGTGAAAATTGGATTAAAATTGAGCTTTACATTACATTTATTCATAATTTCTTGTTTATTATGAATTTATTGTGATTTAATTTGTTAGTTAAAGATAATATATCCTTTGTTTCCTGTTGTTGAACAAATATGGCCCTATGGCAGAAAAAAACATTTTAATCCATCTCATATGTAAGGTATGAGGACCCAGTTTCCTATGACCCTGGAACATATTTTTTCATAGGCTGTATCTTGGTTAATGCCAGATAATTTCTTTATTCTAACTCAAATCATGTACAGGCAATAAAGAAATAATCTTTAAAAAACTTATTTTTTACAAGTTAGGCACTAGCTTTTTAGTGCACTTTATTTCCTTCTATTGTTAACTATTAATTTGAGCTAGTTGAAATTGCCAATATTTGACATTTTTTGACTGTAAGAAATGGCAAGTTCATATGATTCACTCTAATATAAATAGAATGGGTAATGAACAGATTAGTTGAGTGCTAAAGGGCATTTAAAGAAAGGAAGTGAAAAATAAAGCCAAGGATCTGGTGAGTAGTTTGAAAGCAACAATGGTTTTATATTTTTAAAATAAAAAGGTCTTTGGGGGATTTTGTGTGTGTTTTTAATATACTTTATTTTTAGAGCAGCTTTAGGTTCACAGCAGAATTGAGTGGAAAGTACAGAAAATTTCCATATACCCCCCACCACTTCCTGTCTCCACAAGCTCACAACCTCTCCCACTATCAGTATCACTCAGCAGAATGGTGCATTTGTTAGACAATTGATGAACCTACATTGACAACATCTTTATCACCCCAAAATCCATAGTTCACATTAGGGTTAAATCTTAGTATTGTACATTCTATGGGTTTGGACAAATGTATGACACGTATCCACCATTATAGTATCATAGAGAATAGTTTTATTTCCTAAAATTCCTCTGTGCTCTATTTGTCCCTCCCTCCCCTTGACCCCTGACAACCACTATTCTTTTCACTTTCTTTGTAGTTTTGCTTTTTCCAGAATGTTCTACAGTTGGAATCATACAGTATAACTTTTTCATACTGTCTTATTTCACTTGGTAATATGTATTAAAGTTTCCTCTATATCTTTTTGTGGCTTGATAGCTCATTTGTTTTAGCAGTAAATAATATTCCATTGTCTCATTGCACCGCAATTTATCTGTTCACCTACTGAAGGACATGATGGTTGCTTCCAAGTTTTGACAGTTATAAATAATTCTGCTATAATAATTGGTGTTCAGTTTTTTTGTGGGCATAAGTTTTTAACTCATTTTGGTAAATACCAGGGAGTGTGGTTGCTGAATCATATAATAAGAGTAGGTTTAGTTTTGTAAGAAACTGCAAACTGTTTTCCAAAGTGGCTGTACCATTTTTAAAAATTTATTTTATTCAAGTATAGTTGATTTACAATGTTGTGTTAATTTATGCTGTGAAGCAAAGTGATTCAGTTATATGTATATATACATTCTTTTCTAAATTCTTTTCCATTATGGTTTATCACAGGATATTGAATATAGTTCCCTGTGCTATACAGTAGGACCTCGAGAAATAGATAATTTGAACAGACCAACCACTAGAAGTGAAATAGAATCTGTAATTTAAAATTAAAAAAAAAAAAAAAGCTCCCTACAAACAGAAGTCAAAGACTAGATGGCTTCAGCTTCACAGGCAAATTCTACCAAAGATTCAAAGAAGAACTTATACTGGCTGTACCATTTTTCATTCCCACCAACAATGAATAAGAGTTCCTCTTGCTCCACATCCTTGCCAGCATTTGGTGTTATTAATGTTTTGGATTTTCACCATCCTAATAGGTGTGTAGTGGTGGTTACTTTTTGTTTTAATTTGTAATTTTCTAATGACATATGATGTTGAACATCTTTTCATATGCTTATTTGCTCTCCATATATCTTCTTAGGTGAGGTGCCTGTTCAGACCTTTTGCCCATTTTTTAGTTGTGTTGTTAGGTTGAGTTTTAAGAGCTCTTTGTCTGCTTTGGATAACAGTCTTTATCAGATGTGTCTTTGCAAATATTTCTTCACAGTCTGTGGTTTGTCTTCTCACTTCCTTGGCAATGTCTTTCACAGAGCACACATTTTAAATTTTAGTGAAGTCCTACTTTAAAATTTTTTTTTATAGATTGTATCTTTGTTCTTGTATCTAAAAAGTCATGGCCATGCACAAGGCCATCTAGATTTCTTCCTATTTTTTATTCTAGGAGTTTCATAGTTTTGCATTTTATCTTTAGGTCTGTGATCTACTTTGAGTTAAAGTTTGTGAAGTGTGTAAGGCCTGTGTCTAAATATTTTTACATGTGAATGTCTAGTTGTTTCAACACCATTGGTTGAAAAGACTATCTTTTCTTCATTGTATTGTCTTCTTTGTCAAAAATCAGTTGACTATATTTATGTGAGTCTATTGCTGGACCCTCTATCTGTTCATTGATCTATTTATTCTTTTACCAGTACCACACTGTCTTGACTACTGTAGCTTTAGAGTAAATATTGAAGTCAGGAAGTGTCAGTCCTCTAACTTTATTCTTCTTCTAAACTACTGAATTGTCTTTACTGAGTCATTTGTCTTTCAATGTAAACTTTAGAAGCAATTTGTTGATAATCAAAAAATAACTTGTTAGGATTTTGATTGGGATTGCATTGAATCTCTAGATCAAGTTGGAAAGAATTGACTCTGACCATATTGAATCTTATCAATGAAGGTGTAATATCTCTCAATTTTATTTAGTTTTTCTTTCATTTCTTTCATCAGTAGTTTTCCTCATATAGGTCTTATACATAATGTTACACTTATAACTAAGTATTTCATTTGTTTGGGTGCTAATGTAGATGGTATTGTGTTTTTCATTTTGAATTCCATTTGTTCAATGCTAGTATGTAAGAAATAATTGACTTTTGTATGTTAATTTTGAAAAGGAGTGATAGGAGGGAGTATCTTTGCCTGATCTTATCAGGAAAGCTTCTAGTTTCTCACCGTTAAGTGTGATGATGTTAACTGTAGGATTTTTGTAGATTTTTTTTTTATCAAGTTGAGGAAGTTTTCCTCTACTCCTTGCTTGCTGAAAGTGTATATCATGAATTGATGTTAGATCTTCTCCAGTGCTTTTTCTACGTCTATTTATATGATCATTTAATTTTTCTTTTCATGTAATTGATCTGTTCATGTGATGGATTACCTTAACTGGTTTGCAAATGTTGAACCCACCTTGCATATCTGAGATAAATACAACTTAATCAGGTGTATAATTCTTTTTATACATTGTTGGATTCAATTTGCTAATATTTTGTTGAGGATTTTGCATCTAAGTTCATAAGAGACATTGGTTTGTAGTTTCCTTGTCATTTGTTTACCTACTCTTGGTTTTCGGGAAATGCTCGTCTCATTGAGTGAGTTAGAAAATATTCCCTCTGCTTCTATGTTCTCGAAGTGATTGTAGAAAATTGGTATGATTTCTTCCTTAAATGTTTGGTAGAATTCACCAGTGAACCCATCTTGGCATCATGCTTTCTGTTTTAGAAAGTTAATTGTTGATTCAATTTTTTATAGATGTAAGCTGATTCAGATTGTCTATTTCTTCTCATTTGAGTTTTTGAAGATTGTGTCTTTCAAGGAATTTGTTCATTTCATAGAGGTTACCAAAAATATGGGCTTGAATTGTTCATAGTATTTCCTTACTATCCATTTGATATCTAAGGGACCTACAGGGATGTCCCTTGTCTTATTTGTGAAATTAGTAATTTCTGTCTTTCTTTTTCCTATTTTCTTTATTAGCCTGACTGGAAGCTTATACATTTTACTGATGTTTTCAAGGAACCAGCTTTTGCTTTTTCTGTATTATTTACATGTTTTCAATTTCATTGATTTCTGCTCTAATTTTTATTATTTCTTTTCTCTGGTTACTTTGGATATAAATTGCCTTGTATTTCAAGTTTCCTCAGATGAAAACTTAGATAATTGATTTTAGAACTTTGTTCTTTTCTAATACATACATTCTATGCAATAAAATTCCCCTCTAAACACTGCTTTAGTGGCATACCACAGTTTTTATAACTTGTATTTTCATTTTCATTATAAGTTCAATGTATTTTTAAATTTCTTCTGAGATTTCTTCTTTGACCCATGTATTATTTAGAAGCATGTTGTTTAACCTCCAATTATTTGGTATTCTCCAGGTATCTTTGTTATCAATTTCTAGTTTTATTCCTTTGTGGTCTGAATGCTAAGGTACGTCTTACGGTCTAGAATGTAGTCTGTCACCGTTTTCAATTTCTTTTGGTTATCCATTTTATTTTACTTTATTTTTTTAACATCTTTATTGGAGTATAATTGCTTTATATTATTGTGTTAGTTTCTGCTGTATAACAAAGTGAATGAGCTATATGTATACATATATCCCCATATGCCCTCCCTCTTATGTCTCCCTCCCACACTCCCTATCACACCTCTCTAGGTGGTCACAAAGCACCAAGCTGATCTCCCTGTCCTATGCAGCTGCTTCCCACTAGCTATCTATTTTACATTTGGTAGTGAATATATGTCAATGCCACTCTCTCACTTCGTCTCAGCTTACCCTTCTCCCTCTCTGTGTCTTCAAGTCCATTCTCTACATCTGCATCTTTATTCCTGTCCTGCCCCTAGGTTCTTCAGAACCATTCTTTTTCTAGATTCCATATATATGTGTTAGCGTAAGGTATTTTTTTTCTCTTTTTAACTTACTTCACTCTGTATGACAGACTATAGATACATCCACCTCACAGCAGATAGCTCAATTTTGTTTCTTTTTATGGCCGAGTAATATTCCATTGTATATATATGCCACATCCCCTTTATCCATTCATCTGTTGATGGACACTTAGGTTGCTTCCATGCCCTGGCTATTGTAAATAGTGCTGTAATGAACATTTTGGTACGCGACTCTTTTTGAATTATGGTTTTCTCAGGGTATATGCCCAGTAGTGGGATTCCTGGGTCATATGGTAGTTCTATTTTTAGTTCTTTAAGGAACCTCCATACTGTTCTCCATAGTGGCTGTATCAATTTACATTCCCACCAACAGTGCAAGAGTGTTCCCTTTTCGCCACACCCTCTCCAGCATCTCTTGCTTGTAGATTTTTTGATGATGGCCATTCTAACCAGTGTGAGGTGGTACCTCATTGTAGCTTTGATTTGCATTTCTCTAATGATTAGTGATGTTGAGCATCCTTTCATGTGTTTGTTGTCAATCTGTAAATCTTTGGAGAAATGTCTATTAAGGTCTTCTGCCCATTTTTGGATTGGGTTGTTTGTTTGTTTGATATTGAGGGGCATGAGCTGCTTGTAAATTTTGGAGATTAATCCTTTGTCAGTTGCTTCATTTGCACATATTTTCTCCCATTCTGAGGGTTGTCTTTTGGTCTTGTTTATAGTTTCCCTTGCTGTGCAAAAGCTCTTAAGTTTCATTGGATCCCATTTGTTTATTTTTGTTTTTATTAGCATTTCGCTAGGTGGTGGGTCAAAAAGGATCTTGCTGTGATTTATGTCATAGAGTGTTCTGCCTATGTTTTCCTCTAAGACTTTTATAGCGTCTGGCCTTACATTTAGGTCTTTAATCCATTTTTAGTTTATTTTTGTCTATGGTGTTAGGGAGTGTTCTAATCACATTCTTCTACATGTAGCTGTCCCGTTTTCCCAGCACCACGTATGGAAGAGGCTGTCTTTTCTCCATTGTATATTCTTGCCACCTTTATCAAAGACAAGGTGACCATATGTGTGTGGGTTTATCTCCGGGCTTTCCATCCTGTTCCATTGATCTATATTTCTATTTTTGTGTCAGTACCGTATTGTCTTGATTACTGTAACTTTGTAGTGTAGTCTGAACTCAGGGAGCCTGATTCCTTCAGCTCCGTTTTTCTTTCTCAAAATTGCTTTGACTATTTGGGGTCTTTTGTGTTTCCATAAAACTTGTGAAATTCGTTGTTCTAGTTCTGTGAAAAGTGCCATTGGTAGTGTGATAGGGATTGCAGTGAATCTGTAGCTTGCTTTGTGTAGTATAGTCATTTTCACCATGTTGATTCTTCCAATCCAAGAACATGGTATATCTCTCCACCTGTTTGTATCATCTTTAATTTCTTTCATCAGTGTCTTATAGTTTTCTGCATACAGGTCTTTTGTCTCCTTAGGTAGGTTTATTCCTAGGCATTATATTCTTTTTGTTTCAGTGGTAAATGGAAGTGTTTCCTTAGTTTCTCTTTCAGATTTTTCATCATTAGTATATAGGACTGCAAGATATTTCTGTGCCTTAATTTTGTATCCTGCTATTTTACCTAATTCGTTGATTAGTTCTAGTAGTTTTCTGGTAGCATCTTTAGGATTCTCTATGTATAGTATCATGTCATCTGCAAACAGTGACAGCTTTACTTCTTCTTTTCCAATTTGGATTCCTTTTATTTCTTTTTCTTCTCTGTTTGCCGTGGGTAAAACTTCCAAAACTATTTTGAAAAATTGTGGTAAGAGTGGGCAACCTTGTGTTGTTGCTGAACTTGGTGGAAAAGGTTTCAGTTTTTCACCACTGAGAATGATGTTTGCTGTGGATTTGTCATATATGGCCTTTCTTATATTGAGGTAAGTTCCCTCTGTGCCTACTTTCTGGAGAGTTTTTATCATAAGTGGGTGTTGAATTTTGTCAAAAGCTTTTTCCTCATCTATTCACATTATCATATATATATATATATATTTTTTTTTTTTTTGTGGTACGCGGGCCTCTCACTGTTGTGGCCTCTCCCGTTCCAGAGCACAGGCTCCAGATGCGCAGGCTCAGCGGCCATGGCTCACGGGCCCAGCCGCTCTGGCATGTGGAATCTTCCCAGACCAGGGCACGAACCCGTGTCCCCTACATCGGCAGGTGGACTCTCAACCACTGCGCCACCAGGGAAGCCCTATCATATGGTTTTTATTCTCAATTTGTTAATATGGTTTATCACATTGATTTATTTGTACATATTGAAGAATCCTCGCATTCCTGGGATAAACCCAACGTGATCGTGGTGTGTGATCCTTTTAATGTGCTGCTGGATTCTGTTTGCTAGTATTTTGTTGTGGATTTTCGCATCTGTGTTCCTCAGTGAAATTGGCCTGTAGTTTTCTTATTCTGTGACACCTTTTTCTGGTTTTGGTATCGGGGTGATGGTGGCCTCATAGAATGAATTTGGGAGTGTTCTTTCCTCTGTTATATATTGGAAGAGTTTGAGAAGGATAGGTTTTAGCTATTCTCTAAATGATCGATAGCATTTGACTGTGAAACCATCTGGTCCTGTGCTTTTGTTTCTCAGAAGATTTTTAATCACAGTTTCAATTTTAGTGTTTGTGATTGGTCTGTTTATATTTTCTATTTCTTCCTGGTTTGGTCTTAGAACATTTTGCTTTTCAAAGAATTCGTTCATTACTTCCAGTTGTCCATTTTAGTGGCATATAGTTGTTTGTAGTAATCTCTCATGATCCTTTGTGTTTCAGCAGTGTCAGTTGTTACGTCTCCTTTTTCATTTCTAATTCTGTTGATTTGAATCTTCTCCCCTTTTTTTTTCTTGATGAGTCTGGCTAATGGTTTATCAATTTTGTTTATCTTCTCAAAGAACCAGCTTGTAGTTTTATTGATCTTTGCTATCATTTCCTTCATTTCTTTTTCATTTATTTGTGATCTGGTCTTTATGATATCTTTCCTTCTGATAACTTTGGGGATTTTTTGTTCTTCTTTCTCTAATTGCTTTAGGTGTAAGGTTAGGTTGTTGATTTGAGATTTTTCTTGTTTCTTGGGGTAGGCTTGTACTGCTATAAATTTCCCTCTTAGAACTGCTTTTGCTGTATCACATAGATTTTGGGCCATTGTGTTTTCATTGTCATTTGTTACTAGGTATTTTTTTATTTCCTCTTTGATTTCTTCAGTGATCTCTTGGCTATTTAGTAGTGCATTTTTTAGCTTCCATGTGTTTGTATTTTTTACAGTTTTTTTTCCTGTATTTGATATCTAGTCTAATAGCATTGTGGTTAGAAAAGATACTTTATATGATTTCAATTTTCTTAACTTTACCAAGACTTGATTTGTGACCCAAAATATGACCTATCCTGGAGAATGTTCCATGAGCGCTTGAGAAGAAAATGTATTCTGTTGTTTTTGCATGGAATGTCCTATAAATATCAAGTCTATCTTGTTTAATGTATCATTTAAAGCTTGTGTTTCCTTATTTATTTTCAGTTTGGATGATCTATCCATTGGTGAAAGTGGGGTGTTGAAGTCCCCTACTATGATTGTGTTATTGTCAATTTCCCTTTTTATGGCTGTTAGCATTTGCCTTATGTGTTGAGGTGCTCCTATGTTGGGTGCATAAATATTTACACTTCTTATATCTTCTTCTTGGACTGATCCCTTGATCATTATGTAGTGTCCTTCTTTGTCTCTTATAATAGTCTTTATTTTAAAGTCTGTTTTGTCTGATATGAGAATTGCTACTCCAGCTTTCTTTTGATTTCCATTTGCATGGAATATCTTTTTCCAGCCCCTCACTTTCAAGTCTGTATGTGTCCCTAGGTCTGAAGTGGGTCTCCTGTGGACAGCATATATATGGGTCTTGTTTTTGTATCCATTCAGCGAAACTGTGTCTTTTGGTTGGAGCATTTAATCCATTTACATTTAAGGTAATTATCGATATATATGTCCCTATTCCCATTTTCTTAATTGTTTTGGATTTGTTTTTGTGGGTCTTTTCCTTCTGTTGTGTTTCCTGCCTAGAGAAGTTCCTTTAGCATTTGTTGTAAAGCTGGTTTGGTGCTGCTGAATCCTCTTAGCCTCTGCTTGTCTGTAATGGTTTTAATTTCTCTGTCGAATCTGAATGAGATTCTGGCTGGTTAGAGAAATCTTGGTTGTAGGTTTTTCCCTTTCATCACCTTAAATATGTTCTGCCACACCCTTCTGGCTTGCAGAGTTTCTGCTGAAAGATCAGCTATTAACCTTATGGGGATTCCCTTGTATGTTACTTGTTGCTTTTCCCTTGCTGCTTTTAATATTTTTTCTTTGTATTTAATTTTTGATAGTTTGATTTATGTGTCTTGGCTTGCTTCTCCTTGGATTTATCCTGTGTGGGACTCTCTGCACTTTGTGGACTTCATTGACTATTTCCTTCCCCATATTAGGGAAGTTTTCTTTTCTTTTTTTTTTTCCCTCACACACACACACTGTATTTTATTTTTATAAGAGATGAATAGTGGGAAGTTTTCAACTATAATCTCTTCAAATATTTTCTCAGTCCCTTTCTTTTTCTCTTCTTCTTCTGAGAACCCTATAATTCGAATATTGGTGTGTTTAATGTTGTTCCAGATGTCTCTGAGACTGTCCTCAATTCTTTTCATTCTTTTTTCTTTATTCTGCACTGAGGTAGTTATTTCCACTATTTTATCTTCCAGGTCACTTATCTTTTTTTCTGCCTCAGTTATTCTGCTATTGATTCCTTCTAGAGAATTTTAATTTCATTTATTGTGTTGTTTATCGTTGTTTGCTCTTTAGTTCTTCTAGGTCCTTGTTAAATGTTTCTTTTATTTTCTCCATTCTGTCTCCAATATTTTGGATCATCTTTACTATCATTATTCTGAATTCTTTTTCAGGTAGACTGCCTATTTCCTCTTCATATGTTTGGCCTGGTGGTTTTTACCTTGCTCCTTCATCTGCTGTGTATTTCTCTGTCTTCTTATTTTCTTAACTTACTGTGTTTGGGGTCTCCTTTTCACAGTCTGCAGGTTCATAGGTCCCATTGTTTTTGGTGGCTGCCGCCAGTGGCTAAGGTTGGTTTAGTGGATTTTGTAGGCTTCCTGGTGGAGGGGACTGTTGCCTCTGTTCTGGTGGATGAGGCTGGATCTTGTCTTTCTGCTGGGCAGGACCGTGTCCAGTGGTGTGTTTTGGGGTATCTGTGAACTTAGTTTGATTTTAGGTAGCCTCTCTGCTAATGGATGGTGTTGTGTTCCTGTCTTGCTAGTTGATTGGTGTAGGGTGTACAGTACTGGAACTTGCTGGTTGTTGAGTGGATCTGGGTCTTAGCATTGAGTTAGAGATCTCTGGAGGACTTCTAGATGATTGGTATTATGTGAAGCCAGGAGGTCTCTGGTGATCCAATGTCCTGAACTCGACTCTCCCACCTCAGAGGCTCTGGCCTGACACCCAGCCGGAGTACCAAGACCCTGTCAGCCACACGGCTCAGAAGAAAAGGGTGGATAAAAAAGGAAAGTAAGAAAGAAAAGAAAAGAAAGTTATTAAAATAATTTTTTTAAAAAAATATAAAAAAAGTAAAAAAAAAGAAGAGAGCAACTAAACTAATAAACAAATCCACCAGTGATAACAAGCGCTAAAAACTAAACTAAGATAAACATATAAATCAGAAACTAGTCAGTTGCATACATCAAACCCAAAGTCTACATTTGCTCCCAAAGTCCACTGCCTCAATTTTGGGATGATACGTCGTCTATTCAGGTATTCCACAGATGCAGCATACATCAGGTTGATTGTGGAGATTCAATCAGCTTCTCCTGAGGCTGCTGGGAGAAGTTTCCCTTTCTCTTCTTTGTTCTCACAGCTCCTGGGGTTCAGCTTTGGATTTGGTCCTGCCTCTGCATGTAGGTCTCCCTCTAACATCTGTTCGTCGCTCAGACAGGAGGTGGTTAATGGAGCGGCTGATTAAGGGGCTCTGGCTCACTCAGGCCAGGGGGGAGGGAGGGGTACGGAATGCAGAGTGAGCCTGCGGTGGCAGAGGCTTGAGTGACGTTGCAACAGCCTGAGGCACACCATGTGTTCTCCTGGGGAAGTTGTCCCTGGTTCACGGGATCCTGGCAGTGGTGTGCTGCACAGGCTCCCAGGAGCAGAGGTGTGGATAGTGACCTGTGCTTATGCACAGGATTTTTGATGGCTGCAGCAGCAGTGTTAGCATTTCATGTCAGACTCTGGTGTCTGTGCTGATAGCTGCGGCTCGCACCCATCTCTGAAGCTCGTTTAGGGAGTGCTGTGAATCTCCTCTCCTCATGCACCCTGAAACAATGGTCTCTTGATCTTAGGCAGTTCCAGACCTTTTCCTGGATTCCCTCCCGGCTAGCTGTGTTGCACTAGCCCCTTCAGGCTGTGTTCACACAGCCAACCCCAGTTCTCTCCCTGGGATCTGACGTTTGAAGCCCCCAGCCTCAGCTCCCAGCCCCCAACCCCACCCCCCAGCTGGTGAGCAGACAAGCCTCTCAGGCCGGTGAGTGATGGTCAACAGGGATCCTCTGTGCGGGAATCTCTCCACTTTGCCCTCTGCACGCCTGTTGCTGTGCTGTCCTCTGTGGCTCTGAAGCTTCCCCCTGCCCCATCTCATCCAGTGAAGGGGCTTCCTAGTGTATTGAAACTTTTCCTCCTTCACAGCTCCCTCCCAGAGGTGCAGGTTCCGTCCCTATTCTTTTGTCTGTTTTTTCTTTTTTCTTTTGCTATACCCAGGTACGTGGGGAGTTTCTTGCCTTTTGGGAAGTCTGAGGTCTTCTGCCAGCATTCAGTAGGTGTTTTCTAGGAGCTGTTCCACACATAGGTGTAGTTTTGATATATTTGTGGGGAGGCAGGTGATCGTTACGTCTTACTCCTCCGCCGTCTTGAAGGTCCTCTGGTCTATCACTTCTGTTTTATATTCTTTCTTGGAAATCACCTCTCTGCTTATGTTATTGATCTCTTCTTGCATGTTATCTACTTTTTCCATTAGAGTCCTTCGCATATTAATCATAGTTGTTTTAAATTAATAGTCTTATAATGCCAACATCCCTGCCATGTTTGGGTCTGGTTTTTGAGGTATTTAAATAATTATAATTTATTAAAGCTGTTTCATGAACAGGCAGCTTAGAAATAGTATCTAGTTTAAACACTTAAGATTTCATTATATTATGAACCCACAGTTCCTTTTCCACAATTCAAAAACCAAAGGGCTCTCAGAAATAAAGTTTTTTAACATAAATTTGTGGCACACTCATTTTTGGCAAAATCTGATGTGAATTGGCATGAAGCTATTTATGGTCTTTGTTTATCTAATTTAGTATACATATTCATATGATTTTGTGGAGAAACATTAATATATGTTATAGTGTGCTTCTGAGATATTTCAAACTATATAGTTTATGCTCTGCATGCTCTATCTAAATCCAAACAAATTCTAAGTTCCAAACATATCTAGGACCAAGGCTTTTAAATAAAAGATTACAAACATGTAAATAATAATTTTTAATTTCATAATTCAAGACTTTTTAAATAGGTAGTATATTATTGTATAATTAAGTAGACATGGAGTCAGATAGTATGGTTAGGGCATTTAATGGATGGGTTAAATAGGTCTACAGATAATTTCATTTACAATTTTAAAGGATAAGATTGTGTCTGGTATGTTGTTTAAGCATGAATAAACCTGAGAGGTTGATAAGATAACTGATAAATAATACTCTCATTTACTAGTTATCATGGTCTTCTTGCCCTCTTCTTCTAATGATTTTACATGCAACAGGGAATGCAGGGTTGATTTTGTTTTTAATTTTGTCCCAGCGACCTAAGAACAAACATGCTATGATGTCTATTTGAGTCTCACTTTTCAGATTTTACATTTGTAATGTAAAAGTTCATGTGCATTACATATTGTTGTTCTGTAGTTGGCCATTTCCCAGACACCTCCCTTCAGAAGTAAATATCAAAGGAAAACAGTCTCATATTCCTGTGAGATCTGAAAATTATATAAATAATTGAAATATATAGATATAATTGAAGTATATATGTTTATATATGTTATATATACATACATATATATATGGATTTGGATAACATTCAGTGAAGTCTACTGCTATGAACAGATCTAAAGCTGACATATAATTCCAAGAATTCAAATGAATTTTGTCCTCAGTGCTAAGATTTCTGGGATGCTCTGACAGAATCGTATCTTATTTAGAGTTTCTCCCCTAGACAAAGACTCACGTTTCTCTTAAGGTCATCAGTAAAGGTCTGTGCTGTCTAATATAGCAGCCACTAACCACATGTGGTTATTATTATCATTGCTATTATTGATGATGATATTGCTGTCACTTACTACTAATACTTATTTTTAAAGTAAGACAAATGAAACAAGATTAAATATTTAATATGCAAGTTAAAAGGATTTTAAAATAGATATCAGGCTTGGCAATTTTGTCGTATCAATTGTTTTTTTATTGTCTAAAGCCTAGGATGGTGAAATTATTACCAAATATTGTGAAAATATTTATATAACCCCACTCTCTTGTAAATAAAAACAGTAATAGTGCCTTAAAACCACTACAGTATTATAATCATTTGAATTGTCGGTGATAGTATTAATGATTGGGAGTTCAGTTCACTTCCAAGGCTCACTTTCACCTAAATTTGAACTCTGAGAAGAAAAATATGTTCTTCTAAAGACATATGAGATAGTATTACAGTAAATTTAGGGTTTGGGGGAAAATACATTAATAGCATATATAACATTGTTCATTTTTTTAAAAGTACCTAACAAAATCTAATTATTATTTACATTAGATGTTCTGAGATATGATACCTACATTTACCATTTGGTATTTTAATTGTAGGACTGAAGTGGGATATTGGAAGATAAATTTTGCCCTTTGGGGATTTCTCCTTTAGGGTGATAGGTTAATAATTTAAGTAGTTGTGTTTGAACCTTTAAAAGAAGAGTTAAACCAGGGATTCACATCTTTACTTATCAGGTCAAAAGACTTCTGTAATGTGATTATATTCTCACCTTGTAATGAAAGATAAAAGCAGTATCCCTGACATCTATCTCTAGAAACTTCAAGAACATACAGTTTGTTGGATTCTTCCTCTTAAAAGTGGTATAATCATTTAAGCTTCAGGTTGAAAGAAACCTGAAATGTCATTCCTAGCACATATTTCTGTCATCATTTGTAAATAAAAATAAAAACCTTGAAAAATTGGTTAAAATACATACCAGATTCTCTCAGGAGCAATTGCTTCACATTGAAGTATATAGTAACTTCAAATAAAATGTGCTACTTTTGACTTACAGCTTCTCTTTCTAAGTGGAATAAGCAGAGTGATGGTGCAATTATTTTTTCAATTAGAGAAACTTCAGTAACCATTGGCACCCTAGGCACATGTTCCAGGAAAAAAATATGAGAATTAGTTGTTCGAAACCCGTTTTAGAATGATGGCTTATACTCTCTTCCCTACCCTCACTCCTTCAGATTTTGTGCTTGGAAATGTGCGTTAATACCTAAGATAATTTGTTATCTGTTTAGTGTTTAATCTCTCAGTATGATTTCAATGCATATTTCTAAGACCCTCCATCCTCAGAAAAATTGCTTCTTATAGATGACTTCCTATCATGAATAAATTAAATTATATTCATCAGAATAAAAAGTTTTATGTTTAGAATAGCAAGAGAGATCACTGCCTTTTCTACTTCTGACTCACCATGTAACAGTGGTACTAGTAATTAAAATTTATAATCAATATGTAAAATAAAACTAATAGTAATAATACGGGTAAAAAAACAACTGTATATGAAAAGGAAGTAAGGAAGATAGAATGTGTTTTTTGGATAAGGTAAGGTATGAAGGCCATTTTTTTGCTTGGTTTTGGGTTTTTGGTGGGGTTTTTTTTGTTCTTGTGTATTGGGTTTTGGGATTTTTTTGCTTTTTTGTTTTGGTAAGGGACAAAAAGTAATTTTTTCCTAACTAAAATGATTGTTGCAGAATAAGAAAGCAAAAAAAAAAAATGATAGAACAAAAGCTGAATGGATATAGAAAGGTACAGAAATTTGTAGAAAAGAAGCTTTATGTGTGAGTTCAAAGCTGGCTAAAATTGAATAGATTTATTTATAAGTGTTTTTAAAAAGAGTTCAAAACTAGGATTTAATTTTCTGTCTGTTAAAAAGCACAAAAATTCTTAGATTATTGGTCTGCTTTTAATAAAAGATTATAAAAGGTTTCTCTTTACCTTTAATGTAATCTGCCTAGGAAACAAAGATTCTGTGTCTTATGAAAATAGTTCCTCTGTAGTTGGTAGTGTTTGGTGATCATTTTACAATATATACAAATGTAGAATATGTGGCTATTGAACACTTGAAATATGACTAGTCTGAGATGGGCTGTAAGTGTAAAACATGCTAGATTTCAAAGATAAATTATAAAAAGAGAATGCACACTATCTCATTAATATAAAAAAATAAAATAAAATGGAACCAATCTTGAAAATTTCCTGAGCAGACAAGACCACTTTAGTCATACAAGCAAAACTTAATTTAGCTTATTTTGCGAGACTGACTTGACCTGGGTCATTTCTTACTTGTGTCTCTGAAAAACCATAAGCAAAACTTAAACTGTTACCCAAAATTGAAATGAGGTAACAATTAACTGATTCCCTACCATTATCATTTAAGAAAATTCTAGGGACTTCCCTGGCAATCCAGTGGTTAGAACTACGTGCTTCTACCACAGGGGGCACATGTTTGATCCCTGGTTGGGCAACTAAGATCCCACATGTCGTGTGGTGTGGCCCAAAAAATATTTTTTAAAAAGGAAAATTCTAATATTATAACCACTGCGAAGAATAAATAATCACTGCCTCCCTACTATATAAGATGCCTTGTAACAATATCCCCCTGAGCCTCATTCCATGTTTTAGTTTGAGTGTTCTCAGTTCAAGAACTGTCTTTTTGGTGTGTGCACAATAAACTTTTTACTATTAGTAATCTTTATTTTCCAGTGAAAACTAGGTAGTAGGCAATTGTGAACTATTATATATTAGCATTACATTGTGGGTTACCAAATTTATTAATACATAATTATAAAAACTTACAGTTTTTAGAGAGATGTTTTTATAGTACAATTTTTTTTTTTTTTTTTTTTTTTTGCGGTACGTGGGCCTCTCACTGTTGTGGCCTCTCCCGTTGCGGAGCACAGGCCCCGGACGCACAGGCTCAGCAGCCATGGCTCATGGGCCCAGCTGCTCCGCGGCATGTGGGATCTTCCCGGACCGGGGCACGAACCCGTGTCCCCTGCATTGGCCGGCAGACTCTCAACAACTGCGCCACTAGGGAAGCCCTATAGTACAATTTTTAATGTGACAGGCCATTTTGTTAATAAACCCAAGTATTTTTTGTCTCTCTGTAAAAATTTAAAAACCAAAAGTAGATAGACTTATGTTTAGCATTTAATGTTTCACTATATTATCTTAATTGGAAATGATTTAGATATTTAATGAATATCCATTATTTAGTTTAATAGTATAATATTATTTGCATTTATTTAAAATTTGTTGACAATTATGCTTTGATTAGACATTAAACAGTTAACCATAATCTTATTTTTCTTGTTGACAAATTTTGTAACCTGTGAACCAGGAATCAGGTTCTCATCAGTCATCAGATCTGATGGCTGCTTGATCTTGGACTTCCCAGCCTCCAGAACTGTGAGAAATAAGTGTTTTTGTTTAAGCCACCCAATCTGTAGTATTTTTGTTATAGCAGCTCAAATGGATGAAGACTAGCAGCATCTGCATCACCTGGGCAGTTGTTAGAAATCAAAATTCTTGGGCCCCACTCCAGACCTACTGAATGGGGTCCAGTGCTCTATATTTGAAAAGATCCTTTGGGTGATTCTGATGCATGCCAAATGAGAGAACCACCTGCTAGCCAACTAATACCTTGAAGAACAAGCTTGAAAAAAAGGTTTAATATCATTTTGAAGAGCCAAAAAGGTAGCTATGTTTTTTTAAATTATTAAGTGAGAGAGATTTCCTTTCAGATGTTATGAAATGGAGTGACTTTCATATAACTAAAATTTCATGAGAATCTCCAAAGTAATTATTAATTTTTGGACAAACACTTGGAAAATGTCAAAATGAAGTATCAAATGTGACTTCTTTATCCAAAACTGCTTATGAAGAATTAATCTCAATCTTGGGAAATCATATACATAATGGTAAACCAGTAAACAAAATAACAAATACCAATCCTTGGTTATACAAATGTGTAATTGCAAATTCACATGCATAAGTAATAATACAGAGATATGTTGTGTACACTTCACACAGTGGAATTATGACATTTCAATTGCCATGTGGAAAGATCTTTTGGACCTTTTTTTTTTTTTTTTTTTGCGGTATGCGGGCCTCTCACTGTTGTGGCCTCTCCCATTGCGGAGCACAGGCTCAGCAGCCATGGCTCACAGGCCCAGCCGCTCTGCAGCATGTGGGATCTTCCCGGACCGGGGCAGGAACCCGTGTCCCCTGCATCGGCAGGTGGACTCTCAACCACTGCGCCACCAGGGAAGCCCTCTTTTGGACCTTTTGAATAAAATACGTGAGAAATTACAGACCCTTAATTTGAAATATATAAAGGCTTAGTTGTCTTTATATTGATTCACTTTGCTATAAAGCAGAAACTAACACACCATTGTAAAGCAATTATACTCCAATAAAGACATTTAAAAAAATAGTAATGGGGTGTAAAAAAATCAACAAAAATAAGAAGTGAAATCGATCAGCATTTTGACACTGACTAGTAAGTGACTTACTAGTAATGTAAGTAATGAAAATGTCCAGGTCTTACTAAAGACAGTATTTCCTTGGGAGGAAGGAAAATACACTTAATGAAGAGAAATGAATTATATTAACAAGTTGGAAGAAGATTTAAATTTCACATTGGATTTGACAAAAGATACTGATATCAATGAAGAAAACATAAAACTCATAAATGTCACTTTAATGCAGACATCAGTCACTTCCCAAGAAAACTTAAGATGCCCTAAATATTAAAGGAACTTGATTAAGGTTTCCCCAACTGAAAACAATGTAACAATTTGCATGATATTAGCAATATTTAATTTGAAGAGCAAAGGAAAGTTTCGAAACTATCAACAATAAAAGATACATTGCCATCAGATATGCTGAAGTAAAGACTGAATTATTTTTCTATTCTTTTTATAGAATATGATAATACAAAATCATTGTCATATGAAGAAGCAATCAAAGAGCATGCAGCCAAGAAACGTGGAAAGGAAACAGTATTATAGAGATGCGCCAGGGCGTTATTTAATTTTTAAAATATTATTTTTCTACATTTTGTGATGGTTGTAGCATTTATAAGCTTTTTAGAATCTTTTCTCATTTTAATTAAATATTCACTTTTCTAACTAATTTTTCAAATGCACTGCCTCTCCAAACTTTATAACTTTCAGACCTCAAAAAATTTGGATCCATTCAATCCTATGAGCCTAGAACAATGCTCTAAGTATTAAGTAGTGCTTCTTTAAATGTTTTTGAATAAATGACTGTCATGTAAAAATATTCAAAATGGAGGAGATATAAAACTAATTACAGGGCTTCCCTGGTGGCGCAGTGGTTGAGAGTCCACCTGCCGATGCAGGGGACACGGGTTCGTGCCCCGGTCCGGGAAGATCCCACATGCCGCGGAGCAGCTGGGCCTGTGAGCCATGGCCACTGAGCCTGCACGTCCGGAGCTTGTGCTCCACAACGGGAGAGGCCACAACAGTGAGAGGCCCGCGTACTGCAAAAAAAAAAAAAAAAACCACAACTAATTACAAAATTTATACATCTTAAAATTCATTTTGAAAGTTTAAAGTCATTTAAAAATAGAGAATATAATACATAGAACTGCTAATACCCATCACCCAAATTCAACAGTGGTTAAGACTTTCCACATTTTTTTTATTTTCCACAGTTTTTTCCACTTTTTTCCTTTTCTTTCCTGCAGTATTTAAAAGTAGATCCCAGATATCCACATCATTTCATCCCTTCATTCCTCAATTTCTGCCTCTAACAAATGTGGACATTTTCTTACATAAACATTTACTTAAACAAATGTTAGGTCATTACATCTAATCTAATACGTAAAAAAGTATTCAATGTTATTACCTAATAACCTCATCCATAGTCACATCTTCCCAATTTTCTCAAAATTATCTTTTGCATTGGGTTTATTTGGATCACGATACAAAGTCAACACATTTCATTTTATTAAACCTTTTAAATCTCTTCTAATATATCACGGTTTTTTTCTGTGTCATTAACATATTGCTGAACCAAAGTCAATTGTCCTGCACAATGTCTCATAGTTTGGATTTGTCTGTCTGCTTTCTCTTGTGTCTTTTAACTTGTTATTTTATCTGCCTTATTTCCTATAAATGGAAGTTAGCTTCAGAATAGTGGTTCTCAAACTTGAGCTGCATCAGAATCCCCCTGGAAGGTAAGTTAAAACAGGGGTCCCCAGCAGCCGGGCCAGATACCAGTACCAGTCCACAGCCTGTTAGGAACTGGCCACACAGCAGGAGGTGAGCAGCGGGCAAGCAAGTGAAGCTTCATCTGCCGCTCCCCATCATTCGAATTACTGCCTGAACCATCCCCTCCCCGACCCCAGTGTCCGTGGAAAAATTGTCTTCCACGAAACCGGTCCCTGGTGCCAAAAAGGTTGGGGACTGCTGTGTTAAAACACAGATTTTGGGTCCAGCCCCAAAGTGTCTGATTCAGGTGATCTGGGATGGAGGTCAATAATTTGCATCTCTAATAAGTTCCCAGGAGATGCAGTTACTTCTGATCTAACAGGCACACTTTGAGAACCACTGTTTCTAGACTTAGGTTTGATTCAATTCAAATGCTTTTTTCTTTTTTTCATGCGCTTGCTTCTTAAGTTATGCTGTATGCTTCGTTTTGCATCATTTTGCATCATATCAGATGGCACACAGTGTCTGGTAATCACACTTTTAATGATGTTAAGAATGCCCAGTAGATTCAGTAATGAATAACTGATATTTTAAAAAATAACTTGCTGAATTCAGTGAAGTTGCAGGATACAAAATCAATGTATAGAAATCTGTTGCATTTCTATGCATTAATAATGAACTATCAGAAAGAGAAATTAAGAAAACAGTCCCATTTACAATTGCATCGAAAAGAATAAAATAATTATGAATAGATTTAACCAAAGAGGTGAAATTCTCTGACCACAGAGTAAGCAAACTTTCTTTAAAAGTAAAGTTAAGCTTCCTATCTGTGAGAATTTTTCTAGGTCTGGAGCTGGCAGTTCTGTTCAGGTGTGAAATGTGGGAAAAGGAAAATGCCAATATATTTCCAAGAAGGTCTTTGCTAAGGACGGTCGCATGTTATCTCAAGAGGAATGAGTGGAATATATAACTAAGACAAAAATCTAATCTTGTCCCCATGAACCAACACCTGTGTTTTGAGGATAGTCAGGTATATATTTTCCATAGGGCATAAGTTGTGATTCTTTATCTTTGTATTGTTTAAGATCTAATTTGGATATTTTGGATTTACACATGGAATATGAAAATAATTGTTCCTGAAGGGGAGGCTTGTTTAGGGTATGATCATCCAAAGTTTTATTGAGGTGGCACAGGGTTATGAGGCAATGACTGCCATATGTTATGTGGGTTATTAGGAGGCCTCTAGTAATTATTATTGTCTAATTCTATTATTATCACCCCAATACCCATATTCCCCCATTTGTTAAAAAGGACTATTTTTTTTTTAACTTCCATCATTCTTTGGCAAAGACTAGTCTTTTGTTTTACTAACTTATTTATTTATTTTTGCTGTGTTGGGTCTTAGTTTCTGTGCGAGGGCTTTCTCTAGTTGTGGCAAGCGGGGGTCACTCTTCATCGCGGTGCGCGGGCCTTTCACTGTCGCGGCCTCTCTTGTTGCGGAGCACAGGCTCCAGACGCGCAGGCTCAGTAGTTGTAGCTCACGGGCCTAGTTGCTCCACGGCATGTGGGATCCTCCCAGACCAGGGCTCGAACCTATGTCCCCTGCCTTAGCAGGCAGATTCTCAACCACTGCTCCACCAGGGAAGCCCTAAAAAGGACTATTTTTAAAACAGTTATAGATTCACAGCAAAATTGAGAGGAAGGTACAGGGATTTCCCATATTCCCACTTCCCTTTACACATGCCTAGTTTCTCTGTTATCAGCATCGCTGACCAGAGTGGTACACATGTTACAATTGATGAACCTAAACTGATGAATTATAATTACCCAAAGTCCATAGTTTATATTAAGTTTCACTCAAGGTATTGTACATTTACGGATTTGTACAAATGTTTAATGACATGTATGCAGCACTATAGTATCATACATAGTATTTTCATCGCCCTAAAAATCTTCCGTGCTCCATCTATTCATCTCTCCCCACCCCCTAAACCCTGGCAACCACTGATCTTTTTACTGCGCCTAGTTTTGCCTTTTCTAGAATGTCATATAGTTGAAAACATACAATATATAGTCTTTTCCATTGGCTTCTTTCACTTAGTAACTTGTATTTAAGGTTCTTCTGTGTCTTTTCATGGCTTGATAGCTCGTTTCTTTTAGTATTAAATATTATTCCATTATCTGGTCAACCACAGTTTATTTACCCATTCACCTACTGAAGCACGTCTTGGTTCCAGGTTTTGGCAATTATGAATAAAGCTGCTAGAAACATTAATGTGCAGGTTTTGTGTAGAGATAAAATTTTAATTCCTTGGGTAAATACCAAGGAGCACAATTGCTGGATCATACGATGAATATGTTTAGTTTCGGAAGAAAAAGCAAGACTATCTTCCAAAGCGGCAGTACTGTTTTGCATCCTACCAGCAATGCATGAGGGTTTCTGTTGCTTCACATCCTCTCCAGCATTTAGTGTTGTCAGTGTTCCAGATTTTGACCATTTTAATAGGTGTGTAGTGATACTGCTGCTTTAATTTGCATTTCCCCAATCATATACGATGTGGAGCATATTTTCATATGCCTGTTTGCCATCTGTATATCTCCTTAGGTGAGGTGTCTCTTAAGGTCTCTGGCCCATATTTTAATCAGGTTGTTTTCTTATTGTTGAGCTTCAGTGTTCTTTGTAGGTTTGGGATAACTGTCCTTTTACAGATGTGTCTTTTGCGAAGATTTTCTTTCAGTCTGTGGCTTATCTTCACTCCCCAATATTTTAAGACCAAAGCCTTTGTAGTAAAAGGAAAACTACAGTCTGAAGTGCCAACTCTGTAGAGAACCTTTCTTAGATGCTGTGAAGGAAAAGGTGGAAGACTATATGTTGATTCCTATCTCAGTCTAGCTTGAAGGAAAATGCATATTAACATGAAAAGAAAAGCAGAGAGCAGTTGTGGTGTTTAATTCTGTGTCCAGTGCCATTGGCTATTAAGAGTTCACAGTGGAGGGAAAGATTGAAGTTGACTGAGGTAGAAGTGGGAATCTTTGTGGAAATTGAACTTAATCTGATTGACCTGGAAAGCTAGTTAGTTCTTGAACAGTGAGATAGGTGAGAAATGACACTCCATCTGAGAAACATAATTCAGTGTTACAAAACTTTCAGTTTATATCATAGAAGAAAAACACTTTGATTATGCTCTAGATTTAGATCCTGAATATTCTCAGATCTGTGATGGGTTTTCTTTACCTTGAGTGACTAGGACCATAAATCCTTTGTGGTTCCATAGTGGTACTGTTAGTAGCAGATGGCTGGCTCCTGTGTCTCACATCATATCTAAAAAGGATAGATTAGCCCAGCATATTTGCATCCAGATAAGTGTACTATAACACTTTAAAATATTGCACATGCCATTTAAAAAGCATATATAGTATATTTTTCAAACTTACGGAATATTTGCCTTATATTTGATTAGGTAATTCCACCTTGTTAATGATCTGAACTATAAAAATATGCCTTTTTTTCACTTTTAATGTCAGTGACCTATTCTAGTTTTGTTATCCCTCCTGTGACTATGTAGTAATAATATATTAGTGCAATCCTCAAAGCATGCAACACATATGTTATCATTGTATGGAGGCATTTTTGAACACTGATGATTTAAAATTTCCCATTTTAAATGCTTTCAAAAGCATTAGACTATGTTGATAGATTTGAAGATAGCTGCTCTTGTTTACAGAATTGTTTTCTATTTAGCTGGGGCCACCTGGGTATCTAAGTCATCATATGTGAAATTTGGGTTATTAATTTGACCTTGTAATGATTGATTTCTGTACTAGTCCAGGCTCCATTGCAAATGATCTAAATTCAGATTTAAGCAAAAATATAAAGTGGGGAGATGGAGAGGATATAGTATCACACAGCTGAAAGGTCCATGCGTTAATTTAATTTCAGGCACAGTTGAATCTAGATGCTCAAATGATGTTATCAGGTCTATTTCTATTCCGCTTAGCTCTGCTGGATTCAACTTGATTTTAGTTACAGGCACACTTTCTTCACTTGGAGGTGAAGTCAAGGCACTCATGCCTAGGGGAGAGGAGGTTGTTGCCCATAGGATTGGCACTTTGACCTGGCAAAGCAGGGGATGATTCTGAAAGGAACAGGTGCTGGGCTAACAAACAAGTAAAAGCTACCACAGCAGGACCAATGTTTGGTCTTGGCCACAATTACCAACGTTTGTGAAAATTGTCTTGGTTGGCATTCATCTTCTCTTGTAAATTACAAAGCACTAAGCTTAACAAATGGCTAGGAGGAAACCTAGTTGCTTTTTTCTAAACCAAAATCAGATGCCATCTTTAGACTCATAGACAAATTATAAACTGATTTTAAAGCATGTTTTCCTAGCAGTCCTAGTATCAGTATTTTCTATAGTACTTGTTGGGCAAATCAATTAAATATACCTACCCCTCAGTTTCCTTATCTGTTTCAAGAATACTAATGCAGTTAGACTGACTAAGCTCTGAGGTCATTTCTAGTTCAAAGAATATGTGATTCAGTGATTCTTTTATAAAACTGAGTACAGGTTGGGTTTTTTTTGGAATATGTATATTGAATGGAAACAGTAATTGCTCTCAAAAAGCTACATTCAATAAATCTTTCTGCAGTTATAGAAATGTACTCTGTGGCTATTAAGCACTTGAAATGTGACTGAGAAAATGAATTTTTAATTTGATTTCATTTAAGCTAATTTTGATTTAAATTAAAATAGCCACAGCTCTAGAATTATCAACTTATTTAAACCAGATTTTTGAGAAATGATTGACATTAAAAATAAAACAAAATTTATAAGCTTGTGCAAGGAATTTCAAAGCAGCAATTTCCCATTTTCTTTTCAGTCCCCTGCACATAGCTATTCAAGCTACGACTCGGGCAAAAATGAGAGTGTAGACCGAGGTGCTGAGGACCTCTCCCTAAACAGGGGAGATGAGGATGAAGATGACCACGATGACCACGAAGATTCTGAGAAAGTTAACGAGACAGATGGAGTTGAGGCCGAGCGTCTGAAAGCTTTTAATGTGAGTCCTGCCACCCTACCATTATGGCTGAGTTTTTTACCACTTCACTTTCATGTTGTTGCTTGTTGGTAACTGTGGCTACTTTAGAGACATGTTTGTTTAATTTACAGAAGGATTTAAAAAGTACATGAAACACTCTTAGCCAACCAGACACCAGAATGGCTGTGTTTTGTTTAGAATTTTAAAGCCAAACGTGAGCTGAAAACTGCACTTGTGCTGTGTGAGTATGCATGTTTACCTAGCGGATGAAGGGAGCCTCAGCTTATCCCTCGGAAGCATCTGCCCGTCATCCGTTATTTTCTTTGCTTTCCCAGCTTATCTAATTATGCATGAAAAAAGAGTCAATTGTTTGTTTTCGGAGATTAGTATACTGTGCAGTGTAGCAATGTAAACAGTCACATTATTAATAGAGAATTATATGGGGTGCTCAATCGTCACAGTCTACTGTTATTTCTTGATTTTTTTCTACGCAATAGTCTATACTTTTCTGTCTGTCTGTCTGTCTGCCTTTCTCTCTCTCTTTCTCTCTCTGTTTTTTAACCCAACCATTTAGAAAGTCTGTAAAGGGTGTTTGCTTAAAATTTCTGGCTTTCCATTGCAAAGTTCTCCAGTGCATAAACCAGACAAGACTATTTTCCTATCAGTAATCAAGACAGGAAGCTAGGAACAGCAGAGAGCAGCCCTCCAAACCCTTCTCCTCTGTCTCCCTCTTGCCAACAGATGTTTGTCAGGCTGTTTGTAGATGAAAACTTGGACCGAATGGTCCCAATCTCTAAGCAGCCCAAAGAAAAGATCCAGGCTATCATTGACTCATGCAGGCGACAATTCCCTGAGTATCAAGAGCGTGCCCGAAAACGCATACGTACTTACCTCAAGTCCTGCAGGCGGATGAAAAGAAGTGGTTTTGAGATGGTGAGTTTTGAATTAAAACACAGCCCTAGATTCCATCCAAATCCCACATGTAACCATGACACAATTTTTTTTTTCATCTTAGTGTCTTTTTAATTTTTTCCATAACGTCAGGTCCAAGGGGTTTTTGTTTGCTTGTTTGTTTTTTCTCCTTTTCATCTTCCTGAAGTATTTATCCCCTTTGTTGATTCAATAAGACACACCTTGTGAGACCAGTGCTCACAAGCCTAGGTACCATGTCCTAGGAAATGAGGGTCATGTGAGTGAACAGCAGTGAGAGCCAGCATCTCATTCTTGTGTGTTTCCTTTCTGTTACTGCTAAAGCAGATCTAAGGTTATTCAAGTCTTGAACTGAAGCACCCGTGGTTACTTTAGACGGCCTGTGAGAATGGCTTTCTCTGGGACAAAAGGAAATGGATGGCTCCATCTAAGTAATACTATTTTCATACCAACAGTTAACAAATAGCAGGCCTTGAAAAGAAAGGTCAGGGAATGAAAATCCTTACGTGAAAAATAAGGCTTTTGTGTGCTCGGTATATTTGTGTACTTGTCTTGTGGATGGTTAACATGAGCGTTTAGATTCAGCTGGGCTTTTTGTAGATGGATGATATCATGCCAGTGTTAGATATTTATGGAAGGAAATTAGACAGTGTTATTTGACCTTTATTCTATCTTACCTTGATGGAATTGTTATACTAGAAGTAGTTTTTACAATGTATTTTAAAACTTTCTTTATATTTTTATGTATTTGAGTGGACATGTATTAGAAATTTTCTGAAACTATTTTCATTGTACTTTTGAGAAGCCTCCATAAAAACCAGGACTCTTCGTGCTTGTGATCAGTGCTTCCAATTTATTAGGTGTGATGGAACAGGAGTTGGTGTAGATATAGGAGAGGTTTCAGAGTATGCCAATAGGAGAAATAGTTTTCCAGATATAAATGAAACGAATAACAAGTAATACCTCCTATATTATCTATTTTTCTACAATGGCTTCTAAAAATATCTTTGATATTTTTAAAAGAAAAACGACTGTTTCTTATAGAGAGGCAGTCTGCCAAGATGGTCACTAACACAAGGCTCGGTCCCTGGAGAGCTTGGTCTGGAGTTCTGGGTCCACCAGTTTGTAGCTATGTGACCCGGGCAAGGTGCTTCAACTTTCTGAGCTCAGGTCCCTCCTCTGGAAATGAGAATAATTCCTAATTTATAGTGCTGACAGGATTATATAAATTGTCATGTAAAGCTCGACAGGTCATTTTTGACACATAGTAACCACTCAATAAATCTGAACTCTGAAAATATAATCAACCAAATATTATTTAATCCATCGTCTGAAAAAAGCTACCCAAAATATTTGTATTATAAAATCACAGAACACTACATTTAAGAATTTGCTTACTTCTTAGAATAACTATATTGAAGTTGGAGTTTGTTGTACCTAAGTTACTTTAAAATAAAATAGCATAGCTGTGCCTGATGAAATTAAATTATGACAGTTGAGGTGGTATGGTATAAGAGAGGAGAGATTGCTTGAAGAAAATACAGCTACTTCCCCCATTATTGAATTTTTTAAAAGTTATTGTCACCCAATAGGAGAAAGATGACAGACAAAAAGGATATCTAACCAGGAATAAGAGCCCAGAATCCTGGCTTTGACATCGGTTCATCATCAAATTGGCAGTTGTTGTAAAATTCCAGTAGAAACTAAGTATGTCTCATTCAGTGCACAATGCACAATATATACTTTCTTCTTTCAGTAACAATAAAGATAATAATGTTATATACCATGATTTTATTTTACCAGCATCTGGCACTACTATTTCTTCTAAATCTTTTAATGTTATTTAGAGATTCTTTTCTTTGGTAAAATTTATCTTATTTTCCATTTATTAATAATTCTTTAAAAGAAAAAAATCATTGTCATGTAGAATTCTTAATTTCTCAAAGATGTATTTGAGATAATCACAGGTTTTTTATTAGTTATATTTATTTACCAAATATGAACATCTATTTGATGTAAACTTTGTGCTATGCATAGAGAAAGATAAAAAGTTAATATAAAATCAAGTAGGTTTACAAACTAATCTTGAAGGAAATAATGCTGTAAAGAAATGCTATTGTATTTCATATTTAATAATTTTCATTTGTTCATTTTTTATTCACTTATTCAATATATGTATAATGTGCATAACATCATGCAAAGTAATGAGAAATACAAAAGATGCCTGACTTGTTAATTAAGAAAAGTTAACATGTTCCCTGATCATCATGATTCTTTGAGATTACAAGTTGTGGGAAGTGAAGTGCTTAAGTAATAATATAAGGCCTAATATAAATAAATGTTAAATGAACAACACAGATGAAAATTGATATTGTAGTTTAGCCCATTTTTAAAAAATACATTGCTCAGTAATGCACTAATGGAATAAAAATTAAATTTGCCATCTAGTTTACACTTGGAATTTTGATTGGCTTTATGTATCACTTCATTGTCATGCAGCATGTCATCATTTTGAACACTCATCCTTACCTGGAACAAATAGGAAAAGGCATGACTAGGGCAGATAGTAATTACAACTAAATATTGTACATTAATATTTTTTTGCCTTTATAATTTAAAATCTTAAAATAAGATAATATCCATGGTTTTAAAAAATTGAAACATTAAAAAATATTTTCTTATATTGTTTTTGCTATAGGTAGACATGAAGAAAATGTATCATTTTTAATATATGATTATCTTTACATGCCAATTATTTTGTAGTACTTAGTAAGTCAACAAAGCAACCTAGAGAAGTTTTTAATATATTTGTAAAGTAGAATTGTAGGAGTATTTGATAGGGGACTCCGTATTATAAAATGAAAGTGGCATTCAGCAAGCTTAGCTCATCCAGTTACTTAGGATCTCTAATCCAGCAGACTCTTTAAGTAAAGTAAAACACAAAATATTGAATTATGTGTTCCCTACTGACTTTGATTAAGAAATTCAAAGAGATATTCCCATAGAAGTGGTTTATGACAACTTATATTAGTATTATACTTGACAGTGTTGACATTCACTCTAATTTTCTGCTGCTAATACAAAGTCTATTCATGTTTAATTAGTCTACACTATCCCTTAAGAATTTACAACACAAGTACTTTTCATTGACTTCACTGAATGCATACAAATATTAGAGTATATATTTATGCATTCTTATTTCACTGAAATTATTAAGACCCCAAAGGTCTTAATTGCTGAAGTAGCCGAAATGTTTATGTCATTGCTCCAGTCTCTATAATGCATGAAGTTAAATAACCATATTATGATACTTTTCTACACACTTTCACTAATTCAGTGTTCCCAATCATCTCAAATCATAAATTCTTCAGTGTTGAACATACAAGGATATGTTTTATGAAAAATAAATCCAATAAGTTTGATACAGAGTACTGTCTTAGTTTTCATTAGATTTTAAGATCCAATGAGTTAAGCAGCCCTTATATTAATCCTTAGACAAATATATCAAATCATTATTGATTCTATTATGCAGGTTTGACTCTCAAATTACTTCAGCTAATTTTCTGAAGAATATTTGTTGATTGTTTCAGAAAAGAAATGTATTTCTCCAAGGTGTCCTGATCTTAAATTCAAGAACACCTATAATAAAGCCATAAAAAGAAAGCTTTATAAACAAGGTGAGGTTACCCCATACCTAAGTATTATTTGTGTTATGTGATATGATTCTCTTTTTATTTTCTGAGTTTGCATTGTTTAGAGATTCTTTCACCATGCTGCATATATTTAGATGTATTTTTATAGAACTCAAATGAAAATATTTGGGGGAGATAGTCTAAGAGACTTTCTGTCCATCTTTCCTCCTGTATCTCATATCTTGACACTATATCAAGTTAGATCAAGTGGCCTAGATATTTGAATTCAATAAACTCAGCCACTTGAAAAATTACCTATTAATTTGCTTTTTAATATTATTTATTTGACTATATTTGTTTGAAGAATTAAATCTCATGCTTTTTTTTTTTTTTTTTTTGCGATATGCGGGCCTCTCACTGTTGTGGCCTCTCCCGTGGCGGAACACAGGCTCCGGACGCGCAGGCTCAGCGACCATGGCTCACGGGCCCAGCCGCGCGGCATGTGGAATCTTCCCAGACCGGGGCACGAACCCGTGTACCCTGCATTGGCAGGCGAACTCTCAACCACTGCGCCACCAGGGAAGCCCCCTCATGCTATTCTTTGTAAAATTTGCCAGGGACATTGTCCACTAGGCTTCTTAATGTCCACTATAAATGATCTCATTTCGGAACCCTCTTTTTGCATGTAATGAAAAAAAATGTGTTTCTTCTTCAGAAATAGAGTGCTTTTATGTTTTCTCATCATTAACTTACTACGTTCATTTTTGTGGCTGTCAGGAAGTTCAGAGCCAAAAAACTTTCTGAGGTCCCAATTATCTGGTTTTTTAATTTGTTTTAGCTTACATATTTCCTTGGTAGCTCTGATATCTATTTGGGGGGAAATGAGATATAAATTTAAAAACAAATGTGTAAATAATCTAATTACGGAAACACCATACTTTCATACCACCTTCTAAGTTTTTTTTTTTTTTTGCGGTACGCGGGCCTCTCACTGTTGGGGCCTCTCCCGTTGCGGAGCACAGGCTCCAGACACGCAGGCTCAGCGGCCATGGCTCACGGGCACAGCCGCTCCACGGCATGTGGGATCTTCCCGGACCGGGGCACGAACCCGTGTCCCCTGCATCAGCAGGCGGACTCTCAACCACTGCGCCACCAGGAAAGCCCCTAAGATCTTTATTCATAGTATTTCTTTTTAATTACATCCTATAATACCCTCCTCAGTAATTTTGATATCTGACCTTCGTATTTCACAGTTCTTTCATTAGAAAATAAATGGTTAATGTTTAGGAAATGGTACATTTTTGAGGGAATTTGACTACTTAACATCCTTTGCCTCTACTTGTCTGATGCAGACTAAAGTAGAGAGATCAGAATTCATCTTCAATTCACAGCTTTCATAGATATCATAGGCATTGCAAAAGCTACAGTGACACTATTCATTCTTTAGCAAATAGAGCTATTATAAAAAATGAATTAAAGTGCTTCTTTAAACTAAAAATTTGATCGGAAATATACTGAGCCCTTCATACAAGATCTTGGTTTAAAACTTTATACCTGCGCAACCATTATTATTCACAATATTCTTCATGCATCGTGAGCACAACTGTACAGGTTTCTCTCTTTGTGACCAGTTAACTTAATTGATGCTAATTAGTTTGAATTCCCCACCTGCTATTTGTACCAATTTTTGCCCTCTCTTTTATAAATGTCATCTACCATCCCCCAGGATACGTTCGTACCATCCTCTAAGTTCTTTATTCATAGTATTTCTTTTTAATTACATCCTATAATACCTTTCTTAATAATTTTGATAGCTAATCTGCACTCACAGTTCTTTAGCTTTCTCAGTTTCAGTGGTCTGTATCACTCTAGCCATTATTAGCATAGATATTTCTTAGTCTTTACTTTCACTCAAAGAGCCTGCACAAGCTATATTAAAATTTTTCACAATCACCTACAATTTTTCAAGTATCCCCTGCTGCCTTTACAGAGGAAGTGTCCTGGTCTTATTGCTCTGGATAACGCTTCACTTCTGCTCCCCTCCCCGTCCTTTCACCTCCTTCAGAACATGGCTTCTTCGACCATCCCACTGGTCATATTTTCAGTCTTCCCTTTTCACTGAGTTTTCCCTTTTCTTCTCTTCTGCCTTATAAAAAGTGTCCAAATTCAAAAAAAAAATTAACCTCATAACTTCTATAATCTTTCTTTGAGGACTCGATGCATCCATCGTTCTTTGCCATGTTTACTGAAATATTTTATACTCACAGATTACACTGGTTACCACCAACTCCCACCAAATCCCTTAAATTCAGACTCTGGTTCTTACCACTATATTGAATTAGTTCTTATGAAGATCACATGACTACCTTTGCACCAAATCCAAAAATTGCATCCTCAACTATAAATCACCCCATTTTCTTAAGATTCTATTTTCTATTTCTATTCACGTACCGTTTTCTTGATTTGGGGCTTTTCTTAAGATTCTTTGCTTGGCCATGTACCGCATATTACCCTCTCCACAGCTGCAGAGGTCTACTCCTGTATACAGTACTCTACTCTCAAAGTAGATCCCAGTCATATACAAAGCCTTGGTATTTCATTCCACATTCTAGTCAGATGCTAGGCAAATGTGTTGTTATATCCTCACTGAATTCTCTGCATTCTCTATCACCCATTCTCTCCACTGATCTTCCACCTCATCTACCAAATCAATAGTAAATTCCTCTTGACTTATCTATTTCCAGCAATCGCACCACTGTTGTCATGTACACCAGTGTTCATAAACTTGGAAAGAGATTTGACTCTCCTTATACTCCTGACTTGCATTCTACCACTGGCTAAATTCTGTTTATTTTTCCTTTGCTGTCTTTCCCAAATCAGTCCCATAAGTTTGAACTTTATCAGGTATCATTTTAGTTCTAACCTTTCAAATCTCATACCTATACCCTTGCATAATCCTTCTAACTCAACTACATACTTCCATCTTATACTACCCTCTAATTCATAAGCAGAGAAAGAACTAGGATTTGCACCTGAAAATTATGAAATTTGGGACCTTTTTTTCAAAAGAAAAGTAATATAAAATTATGAGCACAAAGTTAGGTAGAAGGATGAATATCTGCAGTTAGAAAAAAGCCACACATAATATTTGTTTTAAAAAAGAGAAATCTTGAAGATTCAAATCTTTTTCTTCAGAAAAAGAAGAAATACTAGAATACTTACAACATCCAGTAACTCCAGTAGTTCCATCCAGTTGAAGAACCCTGGTGCCTGGACTTCATTGGCTTTATTATAAATCTGCCTTTGTTCCTGGAGTAGTCTTCCTCAATTCTGGCTTTGATACTGTCAAACTTTTGTCATCTCAGGACAAATTCTAAATTTCTTACTATAGTGTGTTACAGTATGCCCTTTTGAAACTGAGACACCTAGGTTCAATTCCTGTACAATTTTATGTGATGTTTCTGAGTCTCCATTTTTCTAAAGGAGAGGGCTCTCGAGGTATTACATGTGATAATGTAAATAAAATGTTTAGCATATAATCCGGCCCCTTTCTACCCTTTCTTCTAATATGCTCAATTATTTCCTTTAATGTCTCAGTTATCACAGGGAACTGCTACTCTTTCTCTCAGTGTGTGCTCTCTTGGTTCACTGATTTTTCCTGACTCAGGGTTCATGGGTACTATTCTCTCTTTATTTACTAAATTATTTTATTTACTAAAATTGAAGAGTAACTAAAGTGTAAAGAATACAACCATCAGTGCTTTCAGAGTTACTCATCAGTGGATCTTTTAGTTTAAGCAAAATGTTGACCTGAGTCTCATGGAATACCCCCTCACACACCCCACTCACCTTCCCTCTACAAATACATACAAACCCTGAGTAAAATATAACAATTTTTAAATGCCTATATAAGCTCAAAAGAAAGAAAAGGAAATTCCCAAGCCTTGAAATTAATAGCAAACTCATAGCCAGAGTTGTAAGCCCTTAATTTGATAGGGTAACAGAGTAGGAAGATAGAAAAAGTGAATTTAAGCCCAAACAGATCAGGGCTGGGATTTGAATGCCAATTCAAGTTCAGGAGATGGGGATTTGGGTTTGCGACTAGGCAGGAACATGAACTGAGAACTGTATAAAAAGCTGGGACCCTGGAAATGACTACTCTTCCATTAAAGGGGAATTGGAAGCATCAAATTACAACTTCAAAAAATGAAATGACAGGCATTATAAACATTGAAACTAAAACCTTACTAGATGGGTTAAATAGCAGATAAGATGATTCAACCAAAGAGAAAATTGATACATTGGAACTGTGGAAATTACTCACAGACAGAAAAAAGAGAAGTGGAATTTGATAAAGAAGTTAACTTGGGGACTAGAGTGATATAGATCTAATAGGCATTCCAAAGGAGGAATTAGAGAGAATGAGGACAATATTCAAGCAAAAAAGGAGGAAGAATTTTTCAGAATTGACTAGACCATGAATACTAAGAACAGAGAAACAGACCATCCCTGAGCAGCACAAATAAAAACAAAGTCACACCTATGTACATCAAGGCAAAACTGCAGCAGACCCAAGAAATTCTTAAATGTCACCAGGAAGAAACAAGAAATTATCTAAAACAGGAAAGTAGACTGAACATAATACTTGTCCTCAAAATAGATGTCGGAAGACAATCTTCAAAATACTGAGAAAAAAGTCCTCAAAATTTTTTAGAGAAACTACTTTTAGTCTACAAATCGATGCCTAGCTAAACTCTACCTCCAGAGTGAGGAAGAAAAATACTTCAGACAACTACTGAAATTACCACTGACAGGCTGTTTCTGGGAAGAACTAAAATGTACTCTAAGAAAAAGGAAACAACCCAGAAGGAGACACTGGAAAATTAGCAGCATTGGTGAGCAAATCTGAAGAAAACCTCCCTGATTTTAGTCAGTGGATCTTGGTTCTTAGCCATGTTTTATCAGCTGTTACTTGTGGACCTTGTATCTCTTGTAGTTCAGATTCCTCATGGGAAAAATGGAAACAAATAGCACTTCTACATGAAAACCAACAACACTTGAAATAACAAATATAAAAACTTCTGCATAGCATGGTACCTGGTCTCTGAGGAACAGGATAAAATGCAGTCGAATCTGAAATTGCATTCCACTGCTCCCTTTACTGGGAAACCCTTGCTGTCTCAATCTGTTGAACTCCTTGGAGGACTAAATCCAATACGCCTTTATCTATTTAATCATCACTTCTAGCTAACAGCAGCCTTAAATCTCTCTTTCTTCCATGTGCAAATTGTACTTTGTGGTACTTCTGTAGTTTTATTTTATCCTGTCTTATATTACTGTTATTTATTTATGGGCCTTAGCTCCCTAATAAGAAGTTACGTTCCTTGACTACTCTGCTTCTTAACTTGTTCATTTCTGTATCATCCACTATGTCTTATACAGTACAATTAGTTGCTCGTGAAATCTGCTCAGTCCGTGTTCAATTCAATGGAATTAAAATTGTTGAATGAAGGATGAGTGAATGAGTGGACATTCATATTAATGTGTTACTTTGTAGTAAAATTAGTGGGGAGATAAGCTAGTGTTTATTGTGTGCTCTTTCACAGTATCCTGCAATTGGCATTTCAATTTTAAAAGCTACTGATAACTGAAAATCTAGCCTAATGTATTTTAAATCTTAGGGAGTTTTTTTTCCTAAAGAAGGCGTCATATAACGTTTAATTTTAACTCTCTTGAAACACTATTTTTAAAATATTTTTATCTATTTGGTAATTAGCGTGAATATTAATTGTATGAATAGAATTTGTATATAGTTTTACGTTTCATAAGTAAACTATTAAAAGAAAAGATGTCATGGTCCAAAATAATCATAAGTAAATGTAATCACTTATTTTCAGAATTAAAAGATGTTTCCTAGTGGAGACTTGAATAAGTTGTCAGTTAAAATGAAAACATGTCATTTTAGTTGAAAATTTAGTTTATCTCATCTTGATCAGATGTATATGTCAGATGACATTAGCTGAACTGGGCTTTAGCATCAACTATAAAACTTAACAATTCCCCATGTGTTTGTGAAAGATCATTATTAAAGGTCAATAATGTTCTAAAATTAAGGCCAAAGCATAGACTATTAATTCAGAATGAAATACTTATAATCACAGCCTAGATAGGGGTTAATTATCATCTTTGTTTTTAAACTCCTTTTAAATTAGTCAAGATATTTTTCTCAGGAAAACTGGAAAGTCCAAGGATTCTCACATAGCTGGGCTCAAATGGCAGGGATTTGCCACCCTCCCAATGCTTCTCTGTGTATTGGTTTAACTCTCAGTCTTGCTACCTGTTGGAAAGTGTTGCCATCAGCAGCTCTAAGCTTCTTTTCTTAAAACTCCCAATCCAAGAGCAATCTTCCAGCTCCAGGTCCCCATTTCCATGAAAGGACTTGGATTGGCCCTAATTGGATCATATGTCCATTTCTTGGATCAGTCACTGGGAACAAAAGGATGGGCTCCCGTGATTGGCCAGGACTAAGTCACGTGGCCAGTTAGGTCAGTAAGGGACTTTGCTTATCACATCCACCCAAACCTTTTAGGATGGGGTCAAGGCAGTTGAGCTGCTATTTTAGTCTGCATCCACCATGCTTATCTAAGATCTTGGATCATCAATGGTCCAGAATTCAGAACTTTTCTGATTTGGGGGACCTGATAAAGTACATATTCTGTTTCCTGCATAACACTCACATTGGGGTCTGGAAAAACATCCCATGCACAAATATATTAGTCTTTCTGCCACAAAACCTAGGAATATTCACAGAAAGTAGAAAAAAGAAAGTTTTTAAATATTCTCATATCAGTTTCTTCTGCCAACTGAGTTTACCCTAAGTTTTTGAAATATTTCAGCTCATACAATATTAGGACCTTAGAATTGCTGATAAAAGGTTGTGAGTCTATAATAAACACTCTTTGTTCCGTGTATATTATACCCTATGTACTAGGCATTGTACTAACTTGCAAAGTAAACTCTATGATAACAGAGACAGTATTGATTTTGTTTATCTCCGTATTTTTGGACGTGGCACAGTTCCTGACATACAGAAAGCGCCCATTAAGTATATTTGTTGGATAAACTAGTAAAGATATCAGTGACTTTATGTACCTTACTTCATGGAATTCTAACAACTGCCCCCTGATATAGAGATTATTTTTCCTATTCATAGCTTATTGACTGAACCTCAGTTTTGTCATTTATAAAAATATAAATAATGATACTCGGCAGAATGAGTGAGGCTCAGAGAGATTATATAGCAAAAGTAGTCAGGCAAATTGCAAGGAACTGATTGCATAATAATATCCAGGTCTGTCTGACTTAGTTGCTAAACTGTTACTTTAGTCCACTGATGTTGGCAAATGAAGCTACCTGGTCAGAAAAAGGGATCCCTTAGGAGCTGCATCTTTTTACACTGTAACAGTTATGTGTTCAGGCATGGGTATACCATTTTGGGGTGACAGGATATCATCCAAGCTGCAGAATTTTCAAATTATGTATTTTATAAAGTAACAAGTTTAGCAGAAATCATCTTAACTTAAAACTCTACCTAAATTCTGACTACCGAATTATTTGCTTTAATTATTTTAAAAGAGCTCATTCTACTTAAAATCTCAGGTTGATGTCACCGTTGCTCCCAATCTGGCTTGTCTAATACTTGATTAAGCTGTGCTTGAACACTGGAGTCGAGAGCATCGCCACAGTAACCCATGAACAGAGCTTATATTCTTGATTTCTTTTTACTTTATATAATTGCAAAAAAAAAAAAAACGTACAGCATCCTAAGCGTACAGCAGAAGTTCAGAGGACTCTAACACTGTTTAGTTTTAAGACCAAAAAATGGAATAGTTTGTTGGTGTGGTAGTAGGTTTTACATGCCTATATAAGGAAAGACACATTTACACTGTGCCAACAGCAATCATATCTTAAGTCCCCAATTAAAATGTGACTTTTTAAACTCCAAAACCCCATGTGACTGTTTAGCCATCTGTTTAATGAAACGACCACCGTTGGTTTGGGCATAGATAATTATTACAATAAGAACAGTGCTGGGGAAAGATCAGCTTGTCCCAGTTGAGTATGACAGTTAATTATGAAGAGATAATTAGTGAAGGCTAGTTAGCATTATCTCATATCCAGGAAAGAAATAGGTAACAAATCTCAATCTAGGTATAGATCATGTAGAATACGTGATTGTATACATCTTTGAATAATTATTTTTAAATATCTAAGATATATACTAAATAGTAGATTTACTGAGCTGTATTCAACTGGAAGGAGCAGTGTTGTTTTCCATAAATTATCTATTGAACTCTTTGCATTTTGGTGAAATATTATTTCAAGTTATTACAGTGGAAGCTTTTGTGTTTTATGGCCACTCTTACTGGTGTAACAAGGAATCTTCAGCATTTATCCCTGGTGGAACCCATGACTACAGCCCTTAACACACTGACAGGAAAACACTAAAGAGATGATTTTAGAATAAGCTTTCCACTAGTAAATGTCACGAAGGAAAGGGGAAGTCCCCATGAATATCGTTCTGAGAACTCATAAATAATAGTTTTAAATTTCTCTAGGATAACACTGCTTTTATAAGGAGCAAAACTGATGAATTTCCTTCTCACTCTCTTGGTCTAAGTACTTTTGAGTTGTGAAATAGATAATAGCCACACCATGGAGGAAAAATAAGCCAAAGACTTTCATATTTAGTATCATATAACCGGGCACAGCATAATTGAGCTCTGTGTGTATAGACGAGCATCGGCATTTATTACTGGCTCATCAATATTAGAACCAAGGGGATTTTTACCAGGATTGCCTCACAGGAGAGAAAGAACTTCTCTGCCTGGCTCCCGATTCTTGTTCTGGGCATGAAACTAAGCTTTATTATGTGTCGTGTACAGTAATTTCTTGGCACTTCTGGTTGCTCCAACGTGAAAATCTTGTGAATTTAGATTGCATCAGTTTAGAACATGTGATGGAATTTAGAGAAGTTCCATTTTATCATGCCATTAATGAAGAAGAGTTTTAAAGAATTAATAGGAAGCTGTTTTAGGAGGATTTTGATGACTTTAAGAGAAGTATTTTAGGAAGACCCTAATATATTCTTCATTTCAATGCATAATGGAGTTAGCTGTACATGGACTCCTCCGGAGGAATGTGTAGTGTTTAAGAGCTCCAGCTTTCTTTAAACTCACTGAGGCCTTCATTGTAAAATGACAATAAACTTTACTAGGGATTATTAGTCCCAGTTTATCATCAGACTTAAAGATGAATTCAGGTGTTTCCACATCATAGCTGTGTGATCTTGGGCAAGTTATATAGGACTTTAATTTGGGTTTCTTTAAAATGGGTGATAAAAGTACTTTTTCTCAAGGGTTGTTTGGAAGAAATTAGATAATGAATCACAGATTTTTGTATTAATGCTTCCACATCTAAGCACTCAATATGAGTTAGGTATTATTAATATTTATCTTAAGATTAATTTAGAATGAATAGTACTGGTTTTCTCCTTGGAGGTACGTATTTTATCATGTATTTAGGATATTGTAAATTCCTTGAAAAACACATATGTACCTATTAAACTGTAATATAGATTTTATTCATTCGTTCTGCCCTTCTCTCCAATGAGCTTGAGTCGGGTATAATTGTAATACAGACATGTAAAGGAATAACTTTGGTCTGCTTATTTTTGGTTGAGCCAACATTTTATATATAAGGATCTTTCCTAAAATATTTTATGTTATTAATAATAAATTTTGTAAAAGTACTAAGTATACCACAGAATTTAGGAGAGTGGAAGAGTTGAGAATTGGGAGACATGAAACCTGGCTTCTATTTCTAGCTCAATTTGTCCTTAGGCAAAAAAGTTTCTTCAAACTTTAAGGAAGAAACTGTACTGAATGATTTATATGACCATTTACAGTTATCGGATTATGATTCTATAGTAAACTCAGAACAACTCTATTTTCAAAATTATATTGTTTAACTTCTGGCCATGTTTAATCACGTATCTTTGCTTCTACTGATTTTTTTCACTTAATAGGAAAGAGTACATGATTGCTTTATCTTGAAGTTGACTTTTTTCCCAAAATCTTGAAATAATGAGGTTATCCAGTGACCTTAAAAAATATCTAGTTCCACTCAGCTGGGAAATTATTCTATTTTCTGAGAAGACCAATTAAATATACTTGGTAAAAACCCAACTGTGTCATTTTCTCCAAAAAGGAAAGTATATAAATTATTACACACAGTAACTTATACTGTTCTAGTAAAAGTCATTTCCCATTTTGTTTTTAAATATTAAAAAAGAATTTGAAAGGAAATGCTACCAAATCATTTTAATTAAAGAGGTATTTTACCTTGTATTCTCTCTGTTCAACAAACTATTAGGTGTTTAAGGAATGTATGTGTTTATTACTACAATTTAGTCAGCTTAAGGAAGCTCCATAGCCTTACATATTCCTAATTTTGAATAGAGGTACCAGGTAACGAGAAAAAATAAAAGGAATGAAGAACAGAAACAGGTCTCTGAATTTCATGTGCCTGTCAATGATTGGATCAGGAAAATAGAGACTGCTGATATTTTAGTTAGCTTCTGTTAATTCAATCCCTAGAACTAGATGAAGTGTCTAAAGATGTAGTTTATAAAGGTGTGGACTCTCACTTCTATTTGAACAATGCTAGCTACAATGAAATAGATGATTTTTTTATAATGGAATGTTCTTATTCCCATTTTTCCTGTAACACTGTTGCCTCAAACCATAATTCAGTTGAGATGAACAACATTGTGTAGCCAATTCCCATGGGGTTTAGAGTATAATTTTGAGCCATGTTATGGCCATCTTTTAATGAAACACTGATTTTTGTAGCTTAGTATAGTTTCAGTTCTGAGCTAGACTACCTTATCCATATTCAATGAAGTACAGAATGAAATGAAGCGATATGCGTTTTGAAATGATATATACACCTTTATGACAATTTAAATATTTTTTAACGTTTACTTCATTTGACCCTCTCTGTTCCCAACACACAGTCCTGACTTTGTAATTTCCTTCTCAAAACTATTCTTCCTGCTACCTCAGGGGGCCTCTTTCTTTTCTTCCTTTTGCAAAAACGACATTCCAAATATCCTAATGCTTTATTGGCAAAGTTGTCTACCTATCATTTCCATCATCTCACAGGGTTAGCAGGTGGAGACTGCACCCTATGCCCTTCCTACCTTTTGCCTACAGAGGCTACTTTGGAGGTGGAAACATGGGGGAGTCAGGTGAGGCAGCAGCAGAAATTGCTTCCTAGTTCAAATAAAGTCAAAGCTGGGTCTCTTTCTGCACTGAACAAAGTCTACTGAAGAGTAGCTATTAAAACACTGTGGTCTGAATTTAGTTGTTCTAGAATATTGTTTGAGATAGAAATGCTATGGTTCAGTGTGCTAATGCACATCATACATGCCAGAGTTAGCAAAATGAATCAAGTACAATAAAGGCATGCTCACATTCACTTACAAACATTAATTAAAAGATCGCTAATAGTTGGGAGGTCTCTAAGAAGTATGTATGGCAGCCATACATATTTTGGACTCAGGCTTTGAAAACCCTAAGGTGGCATACCATTATAATAGGCTAGGTTGCTAAAAGATGCTTATTTTGTCATTTCATATTTTGCTATCTCATCTCGTTTAATTTTTACGTTACTTATCTATCATTTGCTTCTCATCATTTTTTAAAAAACTGTCTGGTATCATTAAGTACTTCATCTTTCAGTTAGATAATTTGTCATGTAATTATGGGAAAAAATGGAAAACTTTTCTGATTATCACAAATGATATGGAGAATCACAAACAATTTGTAGTTAATTAGGAGCTTAGTCAGGGGGTTAATGAGTTTCTACATGGGCTACACAGAAGATGGATATCCAACATGTACCTCTTACACTAATACTATTGACACATATTTTATAAATAAAACAAAGCGTGTAGGCACACATGCACATCTCACATCTAGAACACTGAATTTTTGTTATAGCAAAATTGTTCTAGGACTGAAGTTTTAGTTTGTTTTTAAGCTAAAGTAAGGTGTTTTTTATAAGAATTTTAATCACATCAATTGTGTCACAGCTCAGACTGTAAATAGTCATAATATTTCATATTAAGATTGTTTGACATGGTCTGAGTGTCTGTCAGTTTTTCCAACTGTTTCGGCCCTGTCACTTGTTTTTGTTTTGTTTTGTTGTGCATTGTCATATGTTATAAGAGAATTAAAGGACTTGTTTTACTTGCAAAACCCAGTCAGCAATTTTACCACTGCCTGTTCAAACTCCAGCTTAATGGCCTAGACTAAACACTTGTGACAAAGGAGCTGTGGGAATGGATGATGGATCTGTAGCAACTCTAGCTTTAACCTCTAACTAGCTTTCATTATTCATCTTTGCAATTTCCATTTCCTCTTTCTATTGAAATCAGTTGAGTTGAAATACATGGATACTCCTGCACATCCTATGAGATCTGAGTATAGCATTGGACTGTTAATGATACTGTTAATAATTTTTTCATGTTTTTTTCTCTCTTTTTTTTTAGTCTCGACCTATTCCTTCCCACCTTACTTCAGCAGTTGCAGAGAGTATCTTGGCTTCAGCCTGTGAGAGTGAGAGTAGAAATGCCGCCAAGAGGATGCGTCTGGATAGACAACAGGTACTGAGGAGTCTTGGGGTCTGGTGACCACCAGCTATAGCAAATATGGTTAAGTTAATCTGATTTATGGAGAAGAGCAGAATCTCTGGAATGGATTTAAAGTCCACAGAGATATCGTTTTTCTGTCTTTGTGATATGAATTTAAACTTGAAAAAGGCGTGTCCATGAGATCAGTAGAGATGCAATGACAAAAATTTCCTGTGATGAAAAATGGACAATTGTAAAATTAATGAGTTAAAATTTTGTTTAGTATCCAATGTGAAGGCTAATGACTTATCTAAATAAGAGGCTCTAAATGATCATTTACAGTAGTTTTGTAAGTTTACCTGATTGTTTATAATAGTGACCTGATTATGGTCTTTTTGAATGAAAATGAACCTCTAATTTCCTCTGGTCCATTGCCAAATATCAATAGATTATGCTAGGTATGGGGAAAACACAACATAATCTTGAAGCCCAGAAAGCCATAAAATGGGGGTATAAAAGAAGGAACATCTATGTCCTGGGCTTACCTTCACATTAACAAATCATTTACCGTATAACCATTAAGTATCATCTTTCTACATCTCTTTTCTAAGGCTGTATATCCATGTGATGTAGATGTACTCTTGCGGTGTGCGGACTTCTCATTGCGGTGGCTTCTCTTGTTGCGGAGCATGGGCTCTAGGTGCCTGGGCTTCAGAATTGTGGCATGGGCTTAGTTGCTCCGCGGGCATGTGGGATCTTCCCGGACCAGGGATCGAACCTGTGTCCCCTGCATTGGCAGGAGGGTTCTTAACCACTGTGCCACCAGGGAAGCCTGAGACTTTTGTCATTATTATATCTCTAAAATTTATCTTGCTTAAAATAAGTTACAGGCCAATATATAATACCATATTTAGCATAGTGATTAAGACTGCATATTCTGGAGTTAAATACAACTGATTTTGATTCTCAGCTCTACCCTTACTAACTGTGTGACCTTCAGGAAATTATTCCAATTCTCTGTGCCTAGTGTTCTCATATGTAAAATAACAATAATAACAGTACTGATCTTATAGGGGTGTGTGAGAACCCTGAATGATAGATTTATGTTAGGTACTTAGCAATTTGCCTGGCATGTAGTAAGCATCAAGAAAATTCAGCCTAGAAAGAGTTATTTTAATTGATGTTCTAGCTTTTCTGTCATTGCATTGGTATCAGTAAGACTATAAAGAAGCATTAACAGTACTATCTCAGATTTAGGAGTTTTGAATTCAGACTAAGTCCACTTGAGAAAAGATCATTATTCTAGAAATCAGAATAGTAGAATTCCGGGATTGAAAGGAATCTCCTGGTTGTCAGTTCGCTACATAGCTCATCCAATCTACACTCTAGAATATCCCTGAATCATAGAGTCAATCATATGTGCAGTTGTCATGAAAATTAAATGACTGATTCATGTTATGTACTGCCTACTGTCTCCTTCTACAAGCTCCCCAAAGCTGGTCGTCCACAATATTTGGTCTAATCACTTAACCACTGTTGACCTAATCTGTAAAATGGAGGATACAAATGTATAGTTATTTCTTCTTACTGTGAATTATATAGACTTCACTTGGCACGCAGCACAAAGGCTTCTACCAATTGGATTTTACACTTTCGTCAAAGCATGGAGATGTGGGAGCAGGAACTCCCCTAACTGGATCTAAACACTCTTTGCCTAAGTAGAGACAACCAGAGTTCTTTTGGGTGTTGGCAATGGTATCATCCTTTTCTAGGCACATTCTTAACCCAACTCACAATTCTTAGAATTTTCCAGTGACTCGAAGATTCTTCATTGTGTCCCTGGCTTTCTGTTGGTGCATGAAAGTTCAGAAATGAGACAGTTAAAATCCAAATTCTGTTCAGCTGCACACATGACTACGTGCTGCCCCTGGTTAACCATATGTAGGGCTGTAATTATATGTGTCCTTCAGAGTTTATGGAACTAGATAAATTAATTGGGCTTTATAAAGCTATGAACATGAAAGGTACTATGGATGCGTTAAATACTTTATTTCATATGTCCACCTTGCCCCAGGGTCTAGAGGAGGCAGCCTCAGCCCTGAAGCAAGTAGGCAAGGGCAGGAGCCTACTGCCTCGTTAGGAATCAGATGACTGAGGGCTGAGGTCAATCCCCAATGAATTATAGAATATACTCAGCATTTCTTTTCTTTTCTTTTTTTAATACATTTATTTATTTATTTATTTTTGGCTGCTTTGGGTCTTTGTTGCTGCTCGTGGGCTTTCTCTAGTTGCAGAGAACGGGGGCTACTCTTTGTTGCGGTGCACGGGCTTCTCATTATTGGGGAGCATGGGATCTAGGTATACGAGCTTCCATAGTTGTGGCTCACGGGCTTCAGTAGTTGTGGCTCACGGGCTCTAGAGCGCAGGCTCATTAGTTGTGGCGCATGGGCTGAGTTGCTCCACGGCATGTGGGATCTTCCAGGACCAGGGCTTGAACCCGTGTCCCCTGTTTGAAGGTGGATTCTCAACCACTGTACCACCAGGGAAGTCCCAGCATTTCTTTTCTTTTAACATGAAAATCTGGGATTTTTATGTTACCCAGAAAATCCTTTTTCATTTTGGCAATTCAAAAAGATGGGCAGAGTCAGACTTCACATTTATATTGCTATGACATAGCTCAAATTGTCTTTATCTTTGTTATTTAGATATTATTTCACTACTATTTACTTAAAAACCAATCTATCTCAATGATTTTGGCTAAGTTCATCTCACCAGAGAGACAGAGGCAGAAAGTGAGAAAGATTAGAAACATCCACTTGCTGGTCATTTATCCCCCATCGCTTTGTACTTGCTCTTTTTGAGGAATGACGTATATTCTATTCCAAGGCTTGTTGAAATTCCTGATTAATGTGAGGGTTCCTTTGGCTCCTTTTCTCTATTTAAGTTCTTTGAGTTAAATTAGCTTTTAGTTTTATAGAAGGGATCATGTAAAACCAATGGTCAAGGGCTTCCTCGGCAGATCCAGCCCTCATGAAGAACAATGCAGCACGAGTGTGCTGGGTGACAGTTTTTGCGGTGACTGGGACAGATGGAAAATCAATGGTAGGCTGTGATATGACACCTTTGACTCTACTGAAAAGAACACCATAGGGGAATTGGCATGTTAGTTGCTTGTGACATAATAAAAGGTGAGAAAGCAGGGGAAAAAATACTGAAAACTGATGCATCGCTGAGTTAAAGAAGAAAATCGCTATTAGTAAACCAACAGAAAACCATCGGCGCAAGACCAAAAAATATTTAGTAAGCCCACAGTTCCTGCTACTCTGTTTTCTATAGTACTGGTGAATTCACTGTGACCTGTACCTCTTCCTGATTTTTCCTTTGTTCTGTTAGGTTGCTAATGAGTGGGCATGTTATTAAAAGAAACATAATGGTAGGTATCAAGGTTGAAAATATAGCCACATAAACCCAATGGCAGTTTTAATACAGGCATTTCATTTTGTCATGGATGTATCTGAAGACTACCGAAAACACCACGGTCAAGCTGTTTTTGAGTCAGGCAGCTCTCCTTTCATGTTTCCTTCTGTATTTGCATGTACTTTTGGTAACGTTTATAAAATTTCACAAATGCATAATTGAAAGAAATATTTTTCAGTAGGATTTTATGCTTAAATGTAAACATTGTGATAGTAACTGAGATAGGGTTTGAAACCTATTTCTGTGGCCTTCCAGCCCACACTTCCATACCCCTACTCTCAGTCATCCTTGGCTTTCATTCTACTTCTAGCATTTGTCTTTCTTATATACAATATTTTGGAGAAAGAAAACTCTATCTTTGAGTGTTCTAACATGCGTTTCAGCACGGCCCTCTCATCCAAAGGAGAAAAAATATAAGAGAAACAAAGTACCACCTAGAGTAGTTCCTTGAATATATTGTAATTCCTCTGTAACACATGTAATTTTAAACAATTGAAATAGAATATACTTCACAAGTCATCTAACTGTAATAGGCCTTATTTTCTTCATTAGTAATAATATTAATAACAACAGAACAGCAGGAACGTGTATGGATGAAGCACTGTTTGAGGTGGGTTGCAAGCCTATTTTATGTAACTGTCATCACTTTTCATGAAGTGGAGACATTGAGGCTCAGAGCTCTTAGCGCAGAGCTGCTCAAGATGGATCCCCACTTGGATCCAATCCTTGTGCTTTTCAAAATCATGCTTATAGTAACATTTTAAAAAAAATACTTTCAGACATGCAGGCTTATTTTTGATAATTTAGGAAATAGAGTAATGTATAGAGAAGAAATATAATTGACTAGTAATTCCACTATTCAGTTTTATAATTCTTTCTACTACTCTATCTATGCCAAACGTCCTGTTTTAAAAAGCAAAATAGTATCACATTGTATCCTTCCATTTAGCTTAATGTTGTGAATATTTATGGTATCACTATGTAAGTTTATCAATTACTTTTAGAAGCCCCTTAATACTCCATCATGTAGTATTTTCCAAACTATTAAATGTTGATTTTGTTTTTCCTACCATAATTTGCCTGTGAAAAGGATACCTTGCCAGTTATTTTTTTAGAATAAATTATGAGACCTGGGTCAAAAACCAGCAAGGCTTTTTAAGCTCTTGATATATATAAGGTCCATGCTCTTAATTTCTACCTTATTCCTATAAAAATAAGCGTTTCTGCTTGTTTTATAAACATATGCCTATTAAAAGCTTTTTTTAACTTCTAAGAATCTTTGATTCTTAACCAGTGGTTCCTAAACCTTGCAAACATAGCATGTCTGTTTTACAGGAAACACCTCAAAATGCCCCACTTTTAGATCCTGAAATGCAATTTATAGTTAATATAAATTATGCTCACAATTTAAATATGTAAGGATAATGTCTTGATTTTAATATAAATAATACATTATTTATTTTAAAAGTAACATATAATCAAATAACATGTATTTTGGTGTGGAAATATGGGGATTCCACATCACTAGAAGATACAATAAAGTCATCAGCTGCTTCTGCCTGTCCCTCAAATCAACGAAGAAGCCACAGCTACAACTGTCCTCTGATACCGGTGTATTGTGGCTCACAGAATTCAGTGACATGAACTTTACAAACGGTGAAAAACTAGTGGTACAGTTCCAAACAAAACAGCACAATAGTCCCTCGATTTACAAGGTAGTGTATTCCTGAGACAATTCAACATATATTTTAAAACAGGCGCAAAAACTTTGTTTTTATACCTAAAATGAAATTAAACTTTAGGCTCAGGAAACCCTATTCAGGCTTTCACCTACAAAAATATCCAGCATGACTTTTTAATATTCACATGGGAACAGGGACAGTTCTTAGTTGATTGGTACTGCCTGGAGAATGTCTGAGCTTTCCATAAGCTGGTCCTCCCACTTCATGCCTATTTCACCTGCTATATATTTTCCAGATGTCCCCTAGAAGGGGTAATGCTGTTTCTGAGAAGCACTGCTATGGACAACTAGTCTAGGATTTGAATACAGGAATGAGAATAATACATTCTCAGATCTATTCCTTGATAATGAATTCATAACTCAGCTCCTCCCATTTTGAAGAGACTGGGCTTGAGGTTCGAAACCCACAATTTTCCATAGATTTGCACCCATTATGTCAAATGAATTCTCCATCCTTTTTTCTACCTTCTGTTTACTTTTTTGTTTTTAAATTTGCCAGAGCCTAAAAGTAAAAATTGGATGCTATAAGATAAAAATAACTTAACCAGGCCCTTTGGTTTAATTTTATTTCTTTGCAAGAAGGAAGCAATTAAGTGTCAATGGCTATAGCAATTCTGCCCCCAGTCAAAAAACTAAGCCACATATGATTACTAATTCCAGTTGTATTTCTAAAGTATAATTCCATTTTGTATTCATCGTTCAGCTATTTTCAATATCTCCTGAGATTACAGTTACATCCTTTTCCAATTTGGAAGTCACCATCAATTAAATTACCATGTTTAACATTTACAATAGGGACACCACAACATCCAACAGTTTGCTACAAATATAATGCCACAAAAAGACAAGGCTCAATAATCTTCAAAAATGCATGTTTTCATCAGTTTCAATCATTCATAAATATGCTGTTTGCACACTCACCATTGGAAGGGTGTGACCAGGTGTACACTGAACCATCTGTTCATTCACTTGGTCTCTAAAATGCCTGGCAGTGTTAGTAAGTAATCATATTCCACAGGAAGAGAGGTTTTTTCCATCTGGGAAATAGCTAACAAGTGGATATTGAACCATGACCTTAAATTCATGTGCACCGAGGGGTGGACAAATTAGTAAAGCAATCCAGAGAGACTTGAATACATTCTCACTACTGCAAACCAACCATCATACCTATATAATACCAGAACAGACTCTCAGAATGGTTATAATCACATTTTTAAATGATAAAAATAGGGAAATATTATATATTTCCATTATATTTTTGTAAACATAGAAACTTTATAAACATAAAAACTAAGGAAAAGTAAATATATATATCAAAATGTTTTACAGATACATAAAATATCACTTATGGATAACTACAATAGATATTTACTATTCTAATTTAAAATTTTTAGTTCATTGTGCACATTATATAATATTTGAGAAACACAGTTAAAAAGTTTTAATGGAGGGCTTCCCTGGTGGCGCAGTGGTTGAGAGTCCGCCTGCCGATGCAGGGGACACAGGTTCGTGCCCCAGTCCGGGAAGATCCCACATGCCGCAGAGCGGCTGGGCCCGTGAGCCATGGCCACTGAGCCTGCGCATCCGGAGCCTGTGCTCCGCAACGGGAGAGGCCACAACGGTGAGAGGTCCGCGTACCAAAGTTTCACTGGAATATTTATTTGCTCTGTAGGGAAGAATATTTGACCTGTATTCTGTTGGTATTTTGTGAGCAAGATAATTGCTTTACAAATCTGTATTCTTTCAGCATTAACTTAATAATGTGGCTGGACTTCAAATATGTATTATTTCCAACTTGAGGTCTTGCAAGATAACTTTTTAATGGCAAAAGTTTAAAATTCTTATTTTTCCAATGTGTTTGAACTGCTCCAGGGAGTTCCTTAAATATCTCATGTATCTGTATCAGCAAGGGATATGGTTAATAGGAGAAAATTAGCTCTAAGTAGTCCTAAAGTAGTTTATTTAGCAAATAATCATTATATGGAAGATATTTTGCTTGGTACAGAGGCTACAAAACAAGGATTGAGAACCTTTACTGAGGATTTACCAGATACTAGATTTACTTAAAATCACTTGCTACTGAGCAGGTGTTTTTATTCTTTCTTTGCAGAGGGATGAAACATAACATCTTTCCTCTAGAAACTCACATTCTGTTAAAGACAAGTGAAATTAGTATGGTAAATGAAATTATAAGGGTGTGATCAGATTGTTGTGAAAGCCAGAGGAGAGTTCTTCTAATTCTGCTGGGGAAACCCAGGAGGGCTTCCCAGAGGGGGCACTATTTGAGCCAGACCATGAGAAATGAAGGAGATTATGAGAGCTAGCAGATGATAGTCCAGACACATGGAGCCTTTTGAAACATGAAAGTTTCCTGAGTATCAAAAACAGTCATCTCTGTGAGTAAAACTTGAGAATCTTGAGAAGAAATAAAAGGAGAGGGGATTGGACATGAGGGTTTAAATTAGATTGTGGGCATTTTATATGCTCTGTTAAGTTATTTGGACTTTAAGTACATGCCAGAGATAAGTGGGAAGGAGAGTGACATCTCCAATTTTTAGGAAGCTTCAGAACCCTAGGGACAACAAAACGTGGATGTAGTGGGGCAAAGGTGAGGTCCCAATTCAGCAAGAATTCCTTTCTCTACCACCTACATTTCAGATTTGCTATTTAATTGTAACAGTAGTTAAATCTGAGCTAATGCCGAAAAGTAATTATGAAGATTAATCTGCTATAAGGTATTTTGAAGTTACAAATGAGTGATTTCGGAATACCTACTCTTCCATGCTGCAGTGTTAGCTCAGCTAATGAGGAATCAAAGTTTAATTTTCTCCTATAGTTTCAACTTATATAACTGTATATATAGATTATTATTCTTTCTATTGTAAATATTTTTCATCTTTTTCTCTTTTTATGATCTCTCAAAAAACTGACATATGGTTTTCCTCAAACAGTGACTTTTTATCTTTTTTTTTCTTAAATTGAGAGTAAGGTTACTTCTGTATAAAATTTTTCCTTAGTGTATGTATTTTCCTTATGTAATGATATATCAACGTATATCTGAGTAGTGATGTACAGTGCATGATTCTCTTGGTCTCTCAGTAGTACTATGAAGCATGTAGATCACATGGTTTCCCTTTTCTATGGATGGAGAATCTGAATCTAAGAAACTTTATTTTGGATACATCTATGGGGTTTTGAAGGGGGGGGAACTGGGAACAGCCTCAATTTCTGATTTTATTTTTTGTCTTTCTGTTACTCATTTTGCTTTACTATTTGGTTTTCTCGCTTCATTGAGAATTCTCCCACATTTGTATAGAAATGATTCTTTCTTTAATTTTAGGTGAATCTTTGGCTTAGGATGTTATTAATTTCAAGTGGATCAGTGTCAGGATATGAGTAGGTGGTTTGAATTCAGAGAGAGAAATTCATCATAATATGTTAATACACTTTTTAGTGCCAAAGTCAAGGGAACATATGGTTTACTGGGTTCTCCATGAAGACTGCATTTTTGTTAATTTCTTTTAAAACGAGTTATTTTAGGCTTAGCAGACAAAGAGTATGACTTATTTGTTTTATGCCAAATATATTCATTTTTATAATTTATTTCTCATGATCTGTCCATTCCTTGTCCTGGCTTTTTAATCTAGCCAGTTTAAAACCACTAGTTACTCTGAAACAATAATTTTATGTGTATTGGGGAAATTTAGCCACAGTCACAAGTTTATTATGAAATTAGATAATATGACAGCTTGATAAATTGGGCTATGCTTCCTAAAGAGATTTATGATGTTTAACATGACTCAGGTGGTAAATACCACAAGCCCAGTGGCCTCAAGTAATACACATTGTTCTTCAGTTACTTAGCACTTTGGGAAAGCATGGTTTCTGCAGAGCTAGGTTTTCTAGATAGCTGTGGGTTAGCCTTACAAATGATTTTACTTTCATTTGTAGTGGAAATATTCCTAAAATCTCAATGCATCTTCATTTCATGCCATAACTCTTCGGATCATAACCTTTAAAGATGGATTTAGTTATTAATATTAATCTTTACTAAGAATTGTGTGGTGCTGACATCAGCTTTAGCTACAGACACAGATACCGCAGAGCAGGTGGTGGAATAAGTGATCTTGTAAAGTCTGTCCTAGAGAAAACTCCCTGAGGCAGGTCAACTCACTTTATTGGTAATTTACCTCTTTCTCATAATGGTGAGGGGAACCTGACTTTCTGACAGGCTTGGCAGCAAAATTGATCTTTACCTATTAACTTTGCTGAAATGGATCAATCTCTCATATTATCTCTCATCCTCAGGAAGAAGCCCCATTTTTCCCATGCTATCAGTGTTCTTTGCCTGGTCAACAATGTTACTTCTTTCTTGCTTCAACAATCCAATGCCTTCTCAATGTCTACTGGACAGTCTGTATTTGTCCTTATTTACATCCTGTTAAAAGAATATAAGGAAAACTACCTCTCACTGTTTTAGGAGTTTATACAAAGCTATTTTCTAAGAGCTCTTACCTGCACTCATTCATCAAGAGCAAAGTGACACTTACATAGGTCAAAAACCAAGTCACATTTATTTTTAAGCTCCCTTTAATGTTTTGCCTTGAACACAAGCAAGATCAAAATAGCCTTTTCAGTGAAACAATTAAGATGAAAGTCCAGTGAGATTCCTACATTAAGATCAAACTTCTCATTAAATCACTTCTCTGGTAACATTCTGTGTTCTTATTTTTCTTGGTTTTGGTGCTAGTTCTGTTATTTAAGAAAACATAATAATGCATTCTGGGTCTGATATTCAAGGACCCTCAGGGAACTCCCAGAGCCCAGTAGTAACCTTCACTTTTTTGCATCTCTGAAGTTTGAGACTAGCCTCCTATTCCCAAATCCTCTATGAAAATATAAGTGAGATTTAACAGAAGTCAGGGTTCCGAGTTCTTGAAAGAGGGCAAAGAGCAAAAGTACAAAACGAGGTCATACTTGCAACTGTGAACTTAAGTTATAAAATAGGTAGATGTAAGTGAAAGTTTATCTGAATCTCATAGGCATTATAATTTCCATCAATAAATGGCAATTAAAGTAAAGCTTTCTACTATATGCCAATCTCTCCTATTCATTCTTTTTTTTGCTACATGATTTCTTTCTGGTGGGGGGACCTGAGAAGTTTAGAGAAAGATCATAGCCTTCGATTCGGGCGTTTGGAAAATAGAGTCTCAGAAGCAGTGGCGTGTTTGAACTGCATATGTTGGCGTATATACAGAGTAGCTATACTTGGGGATTGCTAGTACATACATAACTTTTCAAAAAAGCCTCTTTTTCAGATTTTTAAATTATCATGTTTACTGTAGGACATACTGGACTCAAAAACCATTAGCGCTTCCAAGAACCTCACAGACCACTTAGTTCAATAGGTTTATTTTATAAAAGAAACAGGCCTGGAAAATTTCAATTTCAGTTTAGATTTCCTTTCCTTCCTTCCCTCCTTCCCTTCTTCCTTCCTTCCTTCCTTCCCTCCTTCCTTTCTTCCTTTCTTCCTCCCTCCCTCTCCCTCTATCTCTCTCTCTCTTTCTTTCTTTCTTCAGTGATTTTTTTCATAGTTCACTAGAAGCAGAATTTCTCTTTAAAAAGAAGGAAAACAGACCAATACATACAAAGAATTTAGCTCCCTTTAGATTTCAGAGTAATGTTCTGAGTAATGAAAATCAGAATGCTTCATAAATTTCAAATCTTAAGACCATAATACATTCATAGCATGCAAGAATTTGAATACTATTTTAGACGCAGAACTCAGAAGGCCACATTATTTTATTCAATTGCATTTTTCTATCATTTATTTTTGCCTGTGAAGCAAGTTTGAGAAGTCCAATGAAGCTGTCAAGCTTCAAATGTCTCCATAAGTGTGAGGAAAATTTCCTTTCCAGGGAACTGCTCAGCTATCCATGTATCTTCTTTAATTCTTTATTTAAGATCCTTCATTTGAGGTCATTCTAAAAATACAGAATCCTTTCTGCAGTTTTTTACATTAAATGAACTTCTTGAACTACCATGTATTTGATCATTCATATTCTAAGAACAAAATTTGTTGAAATCGTTTCAGATACCCAGATTCAGGTTTAAATGCCAAGTTCTTCACCATTCATCTCAGCTATATTGGAGAAATGAATCAGGACATGTATGGGAAACACATCATACATAATTATACTAATGTATGTGTGTCCTCTTACACCTTAATTTGAATGCACATACATTTTCTCATTTAATTTGTTTCCCAAAACTCGGAGAGGTCTACATCATTACTGCTCTTGTTCATGACTAAAAATTACACAAAGAGGAAATGTAGTGCCTCATTGTTGCTCCTATTTTCTTTCTATAGAAAGGACATTTGGGGGATTTAGAGATATGTGAATGTGGAGCAGAATCTTTAATGCTCCAAGCACACCCTCCTTCCAGCAGTATGCCTTTGCTCAGGCAGTCCGGCAGCTCCAGTTCCACTCCTGTGTTTATTTGTACGCCCATCTCAAAGCGCACCTGCTTTAAGAAGCACCCCTTGGATCAACTCGCAGCCCACAAAGCTAAGTCCCTTTCCTCCTTCTCTGTGTAGCAATGACTATCAGCACAGCATATTTGAGGACTTGATTATATTCCCAGGTAACATTGTAATGGCCTCCAGGTGTCTTTTGGAATATTGACTCTATAAATTTTTATCACTCTGTGGGATTAAAACAGCTTTGGCCGGCATCACTTTGAGCCCCAAAGATACCTAGTTATGTACTGGGAAAAGGGTAAGCATTAAATAAACATCCATTTGTGGCTTGATGTAGCATGGCAAAAAGTTCAGTTTTAAGGAAGGAAGGAGCCTTTTAATGAGATGCCTGCCAACACAATAGGAAATGTTCAAGCCCAAGAATGGTGTTATGTGGCCAAATAGAGCAGGAATCATTGGAATTAATACTGCAATTTAAAATGTTGTCTGACAACTTGGTAAACACAGTTTTAACACCAAATGGGGAAAGTCACAAATACAATATGATAGGGAGGAAGGGTGTAAGCTGCGGAAAGGAAGTCTCAACATTTAGTTCTTTGAACACTATTGCTTTCCACAGTTCAGTGAGAAAACGAAGGCAGCTTTTAGGTTCCTGACAAAGCAATTATAGCGAGACCCAGACGCTGGGAGCTGACCTGACCTTTGCCCTTGGGAAGTTGTCATAGCAGCAGGCTGCATAGCTCAGCTTGATACAATTACTACTGCAGGCTCCGGACAGAAGTTGCGCCCTAAATACAGCACATTTGAACATTAATATACAAGTATGTATATTAATTCTTCCTTAGTGGTGGCCGTCTCTCTCCTTTACTCAGCACTCATCTAATTTTAGGTACTCATTTCATAAGAAGTCTATGTTTAAAGGCAACAACAGCTACGTGCCTTTGGAGGATTTGCAGTGATGTATCTGGGGTATAGTTCCTTGGGGAAAAGTTATTTTAAACAGTGTTGCTAACAAAAGAAAGTTTCAGATGCTGTAAACTGGATGTAGCACTTTTTTTTAAAGCTATGTATGCTGTCTATTCTCATCAAATAAATAATTTTTGTTCTTATTTACTCTTTGCTTATTCCCAAATATATGCATGCACCTCTAGATCTGTGTCTTATAATCAAAAGATAGCTATTTAAAGTTATCTATAAGAAGATGTGTATCTAGGTAAACACAGTATGTCCACAAAAAGGAGAGAGTATCTGTCAATAGGTTAAAAAAAGGCTTTGGGATCATTACTGGGGTACTCATTTGAATTTTTAAAATATTGCTTTAGTTTACTAGGCTAAATTTGGTGTTAATGTGGACATGTTCTCCCAAAACTAAAACCTTAATAGCAATGTTAAATTATATTTCATTATATAGTCATATTTTATAAATAGTTATAATTATTAATGCATGTATAATCTCTAAACACTCAGATAAACTGTTAACTGCATAACTTTTTAATTAAAATATTATTTCTATTCCAATGATAAATAAAATATATGAAAATCTTCTGCCTAAAACAAACAAACGAACAAAATCCTAATAGTCTATATGATCAGCAGAGAACCTGTATATTCTAAATCATGACCTTAAAGAATTTCTAATGGATACATGTATATGTATGGCTGAGTCGCTTTGCTGTGCACCTGAAACTGTCACAATGTTGTTAATCGGCTATACCCCAATATAAAATAAAAAGTTAAAAAAAAAGAATTTCTAAATATTAAATATAATCTGAATAGTAATAATTTACTTTTGCTTAAAGCTTGAGGAAAATTAATATGACATATTGACGCTATAGTAATTTCAAACCAGCATTTCAGAAATTACAAAAGGACGCATATAGAATAATCTGAATACATGATAACCTAAATTTAAGATATCAAATTAAAATTGAATTTTGTCTCTGTTATGACTCAGGTTAAAAATTAGGGGAGTTTTCCAAAAAGCCTGGAAGCACAATTTGTTTGGACACGAGAATATGTAAATATCAAAATTTAGTGTATTATAATGAACTTACTTTTAAGAATGCATTTAAAAACATAAAATATATTCACCTCAATGGCACAAAAATTGAGGGTATATCCACTCTAATCTAAATCCATATATTATATATGAAAAGAGATACTCTCCTGTATTATTCCACTGGGAAGACGTTAAGCAACATTTGTCTGCTGTCTCAGGCCATTGAAATAGAGCTGACTAACCATCTCTATATTGCAATCTGCAGCCTGCAAGAATGAGGGCTAGATAGGAAAGTATCCAATGAGTACACATTTAGAGATGAGGAAACCTGGCTTACTTTTCTTCTCAGAGATAACTTGAATTAGGAATTTTCAAATCATTTCATTCATTAAGTAATCAGTGAAACACCATACCAAAATCTTAACCTTATTTTTATTTTAAACTTAGAATTGACCCAGGAGAGCATGATCTGGCATTCAGTGACTACTGAAAGCAACGTCAGGAGAGCAGTGCCAAGAATTAGGAGATCTAACACATGGAAATCTCTTACTTGAAAGTGTTAGAAAAGTTAGTCAAAAATGGTTTAAGCAAAAGGGAAATTATAAGCTCAGGTAACTAAAAATTCTAGCAGTAGTCCAGCTTTATATGCATGTGGTTGATTGTCTTAGAGATAAATAGGATCTCTCTCAGAGGTCTCTTGGCTCTACACCATCTTTGTTGTTTCTATTCTCTGACAGGTTCTCCCTCGTGGTAGCAATATGGCTGCAGAAGCTCCAGTTTTCCATCTTCCCTATTGACTGACTATGATTGGGTTACACATTCAACCCTGAAGCAACTGCTGGGGCCAGGAGAACAGAATAGGTTGCATGCTCAGTTTTGAATTCATGTATGTAGTCAGCTATACACAGCACATGGAATAAGAGTGGGAAAGGAAAATCAGATACAGTTATTAAAAGAGGGAGGGGAGGAGATGAATGCTGAAAGATCAAAGGAAAACAATGTTTGCTCTTGTGGGCTCTATTAGTTTCCTAGGGATCCCATGACAAAGTATTACTAACTTAGTGGCTTAAAACAACAGAAATTTATTATTTCCAAATTCTAGAGTCTAGAAGTCCAAAATCAAGGCATTGGAAGGGCCATGCTGCCTCCAAAGCATCTCGGGAATGATCCTTCCTTACCTCTTCCAGCTTCTGGTACCCTTAGGCATCCCTTGGCTTGTAGCAGCCATCACTGCCTCCATCTTCACATGACCATCTGTGTCTACATATCTTCTCTTCTTATAAGGATACCAGTCATATTGGATTAGGACCCACCCTAATTCACTATGGTCTCCTCTTAACTAGATTACATCTGCAAAGACCCTATTTCTAAACAAGGTCACATTTGTAGGTATTAGTGGTTAGGACTTCAACATATGTTTTTGATGACACAATTCAGAATTCCTATCTATCTGTGGACCTTGAAACCTAGAAAACAAGTTCTATCTTCCGAAATACAATGATGGGAGAGGCATAGGATAGACATTCCCATTCCAAAAGGGAGAAGTGGGAAGGAAAAAAGGGTCACAGATCCCAAGCAAATCTAAAACTCAACAGAGTAAATTCTATTAGATTTCAAGGCGTGAGAATAATTGTTTATGTCTCCATGCTCTGTTCTCCCACCACACCTGGGCAGCAGCCCCATCCTCCTGGCCGATCTGGATGGTGGCCCTGCCCTCTCAGCCTGAGACATCTAGTTGGCTGGCCTCAGTCAGCTGTGCCTTCTCTGATCTCTGCATCTTCGGCATTGCCCTAGGAGTCATTCTTCTTTCATTCCATCCTACTTCTGTCCCTTTCAGTTCAGACTTGCAGTTTTTCTGCTGGTATAAAATTCTCAAAACCTTTATCAGTCTTCCATGGATGTCAAGGTGATCCACACTAGCTGACACATCCTTCCTGGATAACTTTGTCTCTATCCCTAGCCTTTGCTGAGATTGTTGACTGGACCCATAAGTCACACACCTAATCTCTTTGGCACAGAGCTGTCCAGCCACACCCTGTTTCTAAAGCACACTATCCGGACAATATTCCAAATCATCAAGTGCCGGTTCCTTTGTGTTAGTAAATTCAACCCATAACATAGGCTAATTCCAATTTTTGCATTCCATTTTTTAAAGGATGTGTGTATGGCTTTATGCCCATGTGTCACACCTAATGAGAGTTTACCAACAGAACTAGTGAAGGCATAGAATTTAAAGTGTGTCTATAAATGCAAAATATATAACTACTTCCAATGCTATTTAAATGGAAAAAATTTATAAACTGAGTTTTATTTACTTAAATATTTGAGGTAGAGCTAATATCATTTATTTGTTTTTAAAAATTACATGAGTTTTATCATGAGGAGACAGTTATATATAATCTTTCTCTTTCTCTTGTGCATAGTGTAGATAAACTCTTATACAAAATGAAATTTCACAGCAAAATGTGAAGAAATGCTAGTCATCTGAAATCAATGATAGGTATGGAGAGTACAAATATTAGAAATACAATTTTTAAAAAAGAAGGTAAATATTAGCCCTATTGCCTATTGACAAATGTAACGCATATATATACTCCATTATGTTGTTACTGTCAAACACAGTAAGTACTTTACACACCTCCACACCCTCACACCCACAAAATCTGTTCTTTTTTTAAAACATCTTAATAGTTTATGTTTCCTTAATAAATATTACATATAAGTGGCATGGACATATATACACTACCAAATGTAAAATAGATAGTTAGTGGGAAGCAGCTGCATAGCACAGGGAGATCAGCTCGGTGCTTTGTGACCACTTAGAGGGGTGGGAGGGAGGGAGACGCAAGAGGGAAGAGATATGGGAACATATGTATATGTATAACTGATTCACTTTGTTATAAAGCAGAAACTAACACACCATTGTAAAGCAATTTTACTCCAATAAAGATGTTAAAAAAATTTTTTAATAAATATTACATATAAAATAGGAATATTACATAGATTTTAAATGGTTTGTTTTCTGCCTTAGAGACAAAGCTCTTACAGAACCCAGTGATTCATGCATGCAAACCCTGTATATATATATATATATATATATATATATATATATATCCCTGATCAAGGCCATTTGTAATTAGACTAATAATAAGTGCTTCTTAATGATGAGGAGGAAACCAATTATTAATGAGCTGCTTCTTGAAAAATACTGGCCATTCATTAGCTCTACAGTGCTGACCAAGGTTTAAATGTGTATATTCTGTTCTAAAATCCAACTAAACTGAACCTCTCTATATATATTGCTGTCTTTTGTTTCTTTGTTTACCTTTTGCTTTTCTGTGAATATGAAAGCACTGTGGAAAATTTGACAGTGATTTATTAATTATGGAGGTGCCACTCAAGGCAGGTCTGAAAAACTGTGTGTATCTTAGCACAAAGGCAAACACATTAACAGCCCGGATGCACCCCTGTGCAAGGCTGAGGGGATCAACATCAGGGCTGCTTGGCTGCAAATTCCTTCCCTTAATCCCTTCCCAAACAACCCAATCAGGAGGAAGAAAGGGCCTGCATCTCTGCCTTTGTAACATGTCAGGGCCCTGTGTTCTTCGAACCTCAGATGTGAAGTCAATATAATGGATGCTTTTGTATTAAGTAACTCAGGAGCCCCTGTTCACGAGACACAGAGGAGGAACCTGGGGCTGGGCTATAGCTGTGGCCACAGGGTCCAATGCAAAGATCGATCACACTCATTAGGTCTTATGAGTATTTCCAGGAATAATTCAGTTCCCCTGCATTGTAACATGTGACTTGCTTCAACAAGTCAGAAAAGTACTGCTCCAGTATTTTGAAGATAAATAAATACATAAAACTGAATTGAATCATTCATTTCTCAGTACATTAAACCTATACATTTCAAAAGTATATAGGAGGGGTGGCAGAAGGCAGACGTGTTTTATTTGGCCTGAACATCGCTGTAAAATGTTTGCATTTGAAGGCTTTTCAATGAGACATGTGCTCTTGAATTTTCCACTGTCCCCACATCTTCTCATTGTCCCATAGCCAGACCTCTTCACCACATATATACCTTGCCCTGTCCCTAGAGACAGTTGAATTTGACGCTTTGTAATAGATCAAGACTTTTGAAATACCTAGTATCAGCTGCGTCTTTTATCATCCAAACATATGTGCCAATATTTTTGCTTTAAAAAATAAAGCTTTACTAATCCTTTGAAAAAAATAATTAGGTTGAGAAATAAGATCGTCTTGAGGTGCTTATCCACTCCAGCTTATATGAATGCAAAGATACTATCTCCTCCACACATTTCTATGGCAGTATAGAAACTTATGTTTAAAGAATAAGAAATAGGGGCTTCCCTGGTGGCACAGTGGTTGCGAGTCCGCCTGCCGATGCAGGGGACACGGGTTCGTGCCCCGGTCCGGGAGGATCCCGCATGCCGTGGAGCGGCTGGGCCCGTGAGCCATGGCCGCTGGGCCTGCGCGTCCGCAGCCTGTGCTCTGCAATGGGAGAGGCCACAGTAGTGAGAGGCCCGCGTACCACAAAAAAAAAAAAAAAGAATAAGAAATAGGAACAAGAAAACTATTTAAATTTGACTCTTCTCTATATTTCAGCATGGATGAATATATGGTTTTGCCCTTGAGAGGATACTTGCTATTTTAGAAGTAATACATATATCAGTCAGGTTTTATGAGTATATGAATATACATCAGTCAGAATATATGAATATAAATCAAACTCAAGCTGACTTACAAATTTTGTTCTTAACCAACCACTGAATTAAGGTTTACTCTCTTAAAATCCTAACTTTTTTTGCTTGATTTCCATTAGCTGCTTGAAACCAGCAGCCTTGCTTGGCACAAAATATGAAAGGGAAACAACTGGGCAGATATTTTTTACCACCTTGACATGAGTCTATCAATTTTGGTTTTAAACCGAGTTGTCTGTTATTCCTGGCAAGTTCAGAGGGAAGATAAGCCTCTGGGTCCCCAAATAAGTAAATATATTATTTATGTTTGGTCATAGCAAAGATATGTTTACTTTAAAAATGGGACCAGAGTCTCTAAGCTAGGATTATAACACATTTATAAAGCAAACCAAAAAAAAATTAAAAAGTCATTTAAAATGAAGGATGCCTGGCATTTAGCATCCTGAAAGCCCACAGCTCATAAAATACTTTAAAGTAGCGGAAGGGGAGGAGACCTTCAAGATGGCAGAGGAGTAAGACGTGGAGATCACCTTCCTCCCCACAGATACATCAAAAATACATCTACATATGGAACAACTCCTACAGAACACCTACTGAACGCCGGCAGAAGACCTCAGACTTCCCAAAAGGCAAGAAACTGCCCACATACTTGGGTAGGGCAAAAGAAAAAACAGAGACAAAAGACTAGGGACGGGACCTGCACCTCTGGGAGGGAGCTGTGAAGGAGGAAAGGTTTCCACACACTAGGAAGCCCCTTCACTGGTGGAGACGGGGTGTGGCGGGGGGGAAGCTTAGGAGCCGCGGAGGAGAGCGCAGCAACAGGGGTGTGGAGGGCAAAGCGGAGAGATTCCTGCACAGAGGATCCGTGCCAACCAGCACTCACCAGCCTGAGACGCTTGTCTGCTCACCCGCCGGGATGCGTGGGGGCTGGGAGCTGAGGCCTCAGCTCGGGCTCCAGAGGTCAGATCCCAGGGAGCGGACTGGGGTTGGCTGTGTGAAGAGAGCCTGAAGGGAGCTAGTGTGCCACGGCTAGCCGGGAGGGAGTCTGGGAAAAAGTCTGGAGCTGCCTAAGAGGCAAGAGACCATTGTTTCGGGGTGTGGGAGGAGAGGGGATTCAGAGCACTGCCTAAAAGATCTCCAGAGATGGGAGTGAGCCGTGGCTATCAACGTGGACCCCAGAGATGGGCCTGAAACGCTAAGGCTGCTGCTGCAGCCACCAAGAAGCTTGTGTGCAAGCACAGGTCACTATCCACACCTCCCCTCCCGGGAGCCTGTGCAGCCCGCCACTGCCAGGGTCCCGTGATCCACGGACAGCTTCCCCTGGAGAACACATGGCGCAACTTAGGCTGTTGCAACGTCATGCCAGCCTCTGCTGCCACAGGCTTGCCCTGCATTCCGTGCTCCTCCCTCCCCACCAGCCTGAGTGAGCCAGAGCTCCCTTTAACCCCCTCCTGTCTGAGAAAAAAACAGATGCCCTGAGGTGACCTACACACAGAGGCAGGGCCAAACCCGAACCTGAACTCCAGGAGCTGTGCGAACAAAGAAGAGAAAGGGAAATCTCTCCCAGGAGCCTCAGGAGCAGTGGATTAAATCTCCACAATCAACTTGACGTACCCTGCATCTCTGGAATACCTGAATAGACAACGAATCATCCCAAAATTGAGGCAGTGGACTTTGGGAGCAACTGTAGCCTTGGTGTTTGCTTTCTGCATCTAATTTGTTTCTAGTTTTATGTTTATCTTACTTTAGTATTTAGAGTTTATTATCATTGGTAGATTTCTTTATTGATTTGGTTGCTCTCCCTTTTTTTTATATATAGATATACATATATTTTTCCTTTTTCTCTTTTTATGAGTGGGTATGTGCATGCTTCTTTGTGTGATTTTGTCTATATAGCTTTGCTTTTACCATTTGTCCAAGGTTCTGTCTGTCCTTTTTTTTTTTTTTTTGGTATAGTTTTTAGCGCTTGTTATCATGGGTGGATTTGGTTTTTGATTTGGTTACTCTCTTCTTTCTTTATTTTATTTTCTTTTTTTCCTTTTATTATAACTATTTAATTTTTTTTATTTTTAATAATTTAAAAAATATTTAAATTTAAATACCTTTTTTATCTTTCTTTCTTTCTTTCTTTCTTTCTTTCTTTCTTTCTTTTCTTTCTTTTCTTCTCCATTTTCTTCTGAGCCGTGTGGCTGACAGGGTCTTGGTGCTCTGGCCAACTATCAGGCCTGTGCCTCTGAGGTAGGAGAGCCTAGTTCAGGACATTGGTCCACCAGAGACATCCAATCTACAGATCATCCAAAATGAAAATAAATAAGGAAACACAAACTTTAAATGATACATTAAACAAGATGGACTTAATTGATATTTATAGGACATTCCATCCAAAAACAGCAGAATACAATTTCTTGTCAAGTGCTCATGGAACATTCTCCAGGACAGATCATATCTTGGGTCACAAATCAAGCATTGGTAAATTCAAGAAAATTGAAATCATATCAAGTTTCTTTTCTGACCACAACACTATGAGACTAGTTATCAATTACAGGAATAAATCTGTAAAAAATACAAACACATGGAGGCTAAACAATACATTACTAAATAACCAAGAGATCACTGAAGAAATCAAAGAGGAAATCAAAAAATAACTAGAAACAAATGACAATGAAAACACGATAGCCCAAAACCTATGGGATGCAGCAAAAGCAGTTCTAAAAGGGAAGTTTATAGCAATACAATCCTACCTCAAGAAACAAGAAACATCTCAAATAAAGAACCTAACCTTACACCTAAAGCAATTAGAGAAAGAAGAACAAAATATCCCCAAAGTTGGCAGAAGGAAAGAAATCATGAAGATCAGATCAGAAATAAATGAAAAAGAAATGAAGGAAACAATAGCAAAGATCAATAAAACTAAAAGCTGGTTCTTTGAGAGGATAAACAAAATTTATAAACCATTAGCCAAACTCATCAATAAAAAAAGGGAGAAGACTCAAATCAGTAGAATTAAAAATGAAAAAGGAGAAATAACAACTGACACTGCAGAAATACAAAGGATCATGAGAGATTACTACAAGCAACTAATCCAATAAAATGGACAACCTGGAAGAAATGGACAAATTCTTAGAAAAGCACAACCTCCTGAGAATGAACCAGAAGAAAGTAGAAAATATAAACAGACCAATCACAAGCACTGAAATTGAGACTGTGATTTAAAGTCTTCTAACAAACAAAAGCCCAGGACCAGAAGGCTTCACAGGCGAATTCTATCAAACATTTAGAGAAGAGTTAACACTTATCCTTCTCAAACTCTTCCAAAATATAGCAAAGGGAAGAACACTCCCAAACTCATTCTACGAAGTCATCATCACCCTGATACCAAAACTAGAAAAAGTTGTCACAAAGAAAGAAAACTATAGGCCAATATCACTGATGAACATAGATGCAAAAATCCTCAACATAGTACTAGCAAACAGAATCCAACAACACGTTAAAAGGATCATACACCTTGATCAAGAGAGATTTATCCCAGAAATGCAAAGATTCTTCAATATACACAAATCAATCAATGTGATACACCATATTAACAAACTGAAGGAGAAAAACCATTTGATCACCTCAATAGATGTAGAAGAAGCTTTCAACAAAATTCAACACCGATTTATGATAAAAACCCTCCAGAAAGTAGGCATAGAGGGAACTTACCTCAACATAATAAAGGCCGTATATGACAAACCCACAGGCAACATCATTCTCAGTGGTGAAAAACTGAAACCATTCCTCTAAGATCAGGAACAAGACAAGGTTGTCCACTCTCACCACTATTATTCAACATAGTTTTGGAAGTTTTAGCCACAGAAATCAGAGAAGAAAAAGAAATAAAAGGAATCCAAATCAGAAAAGAAGAAGTAAAGCTGTCACTGTTTGCAGATGACATGATACTATACATAGAAAATCCTAAAGACCCTACCAGAAAACCACTACAGCTAATCAATGAATTTGGTAAGGTAGCAGGATACAAAATTAATGCACAGAAATCTCTGGCATTCCTATATACCAATGATGAAAAATCTGAAAGAGACATTAAGAAAACACTCGCATTTACCATTGCAACAAAAAGAATAAAATACCTAGGAATAAACCTACCTAAGGAGACAAAAGACCTGGATGCAGAAAACTATAAGACTCTGATGAAAGTAATTAAAGATGATATAATCAAATGGAGAGATATACCATGTTCTTGGATTGGAAGAATCAACATTGTGAAAATAACTATACTCCCCAAAGCCATCTACAGATTCAATGTAATTCCTATCAAACTACCAATGGCATTTTCCACAGAACTAGAACTAAAAATTTCACAGCTTCTGTGGAAATGACAAAGATCCTGAATAGCCAAAGCAATCTTGAGAAAGAAAAACAGAGCTGGAGGCATCAGGCTCCCTGACTTCAGACTATACTACAAAGCTACAGTAATCAAGACAGTATGGTACAGGCACAAAAGCAGATATATAGATCAATGGAACATGATAGAAAACCCAGAAATATACCCACACATATATGGCCACCTTATTTTTGATAAAGGAGGCAGGAATGTACAGTGGAGAAAGGACAGCCTCTTCAATAAGTGGTGCTGGGAAAACTGGACAGCTACATGTAAAAGAATGAAATTAGAACACTCCCTAACACCATACACAAAAATAAACTCAAAATGGATTCAAGACCTAAATGTAAGGCCAGACACTATCAAACTCTTAGAGGAAAACATAGGCAAAACACTCTATGACATACATCACAGCAATATCCTTTTTGACCCACCTCCTAGAGAAATGGAAATAAAAACAAAAATAAACAAATGGGACCTAATGAAACTTAAAAACTTTTGCACAGCAAAGGAAAACATAAACAAGATGAAAAGATAACCCTCAGAATGGGAGAAAATATTTGCAAATGAAGCAACTGACAAAAGATTAATCTCCAAAATTTACAAGCAGTTCATGAGCTCAATTTCCAGAGAACAAACAACCCAATCCAAAAATGGGCAGAAGACCTTAATAGACATTTCTCCAAAGAAGATATATAGACTGCCAACGAACACATGAAAGGATGCTCAACATCACTAATCATTAGAGAATTGCAAATCGAAACTTCAGTGAGGTATCACTTCACACCTGTCAGAATGGTCATCATCAAAAAATCTACAAACAATTAATGCTGGAGAGGGTGTGGAGAAAAGGGAACCTTCTTGCACTGTTGGTGGTAATGTAAATTGATACAGCCACTATGGAGAACAGTATGGAGGTTTCTTAAAAAACTAAAAATAGAACTACCATATGACCCAGCAGTCCCACTACTGGGCATATACCTTGAGAAAACCATAATTCAGAAAGAGTCTTGTGCCACAATGTTCATTGCAGCTCTATTTACAATAGCCAGGACATGGAAGCAACCTAAGTGTCCATTGATAGATGAATGGATATAGAAGATGTGGCACATATATACAATAGAATATTACTCAGCCATAAAAAGAAACAAATTGAATTACTTGTAGTGAGATGGATGGACTTAGAGTCTGTCATACAGAGTTAAGTAAGTCAGAAAGAGAAAAACAAATACCGTATGCTAACACATGTATATGGAATCTTAAAAAAAAAATGGTTGTGAAGAACCTAGGGGCAGGACAGGAGTAAAGACACAGACATAGAGAATGGAATTGAGGACAAGGAAGGGGGAAGGGTTAGCTGGGACGAAGTGAGAGAGTGGCATGGACATATATACACTACCAAATGTAAATAGATAGCTAGTGGTATTAGCTGCATATCACAGGGAGATCAGCTCGGTGCTTTGTGACCACCTGGAGGGGTGGGATAGGGAGAATGGGAGGGAGACACAAGAGGGAGGGGATATGGGGATATATGTGTATATATATATAGCTGATTCACTTTGTTATAAAGCAGAAACTAACACACCATTGTAAAGCAATTATACTCCAATAAACGTGTTAAAAAAAAAAAAAGTAGTGGAAGGAATGAGTGAGCCCAATTAGGAAAAGGCAGCCTTCAGTGAGCAAACCCGAAAAGGCATACATCTTAGAACAAGGTCCTCATTTTTAAATTAGCCTTCTGTGGAATTGAAGATGATTATTTTGTTTTTTCTGGTGGATATTGCTAAATACCCAACTTATACAGCATTTTACTCTGTAGTATCAAAGAGCTTTACAAAGATGAATATAACCTTACTTAGATGGACTCTGCGGGGCAGATGGAACAGTACCTCTTTGTTCACCCAAAGACACCAGGACCGAAATGGTGGAGGGCAGGGTCCAGCATTTTACTGAAACTCTGGATGAGCCTCTGATGAGCACTGGAATGTTCTTACATGCTGTTCACTGGTTTATACACAGAACTGTATCCCATCGTTCCCTTTGCAAGGGCACATGAAAAGTAAAGGAGGAGGAAAGAAAGTTGTAGTTCATTTGCATAATTTAGGCTCCTGGAAATTAAAAACTATTCATTACCTTGGTGATTTCGTACTGATATTAAAAAAAAAAAAAACTGCTTATGAGCAAATCCAGCCTCCTGCACAGTGCCTGTGTTAAAACAAACGGAGTAAATCCCAACAAAGAGAAGTTTTGAAGTGAAGATAAGGCTGAATTCATGGAGAAACATCCTGTGCAGTTCCATTATTTTTCACTTTGCGTAATTTTATTTTTAAAGGCTATTTTAGAATAAAAACAATCCTTCCTTAATAATTGAATGATGTTTTTATTTGAAGCTATAATTTAGGGCAGTTGGCAAATTTTAAAAGATTAAAAAACAAGCTTTAATTTTTACCTAAAAACATCTGAAGATATACCTAAAAATAGATATATTTAGTACTAGGCATGCCAAAAAACGTAATGTTTAGCATCCATTATAGTATTATTTATTAGGTAAACAGATAGAAAACAGAATAGTTTTTATTTGAAAAATTTCTCAATTCTATTGTCACATTCTTTCCCATTAAAATACATAAGCATTGGGTATTAAAATGATGTAGCTAGCCATCTTTCTTTTCTGCCTTTTGTGTCTTAAGTGCCTAACAAAATTAACTTATACTGTGGAACACTGATTGGGTAAGATCTGCTTTGGCTAACAATTTCCCTTTACCTGTTCTAGACACCTGTAAAAGAGTTCCCAGCAGTGTTTGACAGAGTAAGCCTGATCATGATAATTCCCTGATGAAAAAACAAATACTACTTTTTGTCTCCTTTAGTTAGATACCTTCAGTTCCTTTAACTTCATTATAAAGTGTTGAGATCTTCCAGCAACCTGGTTTTTCCCCCCTGAATCGTGTTCGGCTTATGATGGTTTAGAGTGCAGCTCCCAGGAAGCCTTGAGTTGCGCAGCCAAGCACATCAGTTAAGCCTGCACACTACACAGAGTTCCCACATTGAGATCGCAGTTACTGTACTTAGCACTGTGTGAACTTGGATAAGTCCCTTGGCAACCTTTGTGCCTCTGTCTTTTCAATCTATAAAATGAGAGTTTAACAATATCTAATTCATTGGGATGGGAGGATCAAGATAATATGACAGTCAATTAGCACAGTTCCTGGCATATAGTAAATGCCCAATAAATATTACCTGATAATATAGTATTTCTCTCTCTTTTTTTTGAGTTAGCATCATTCTTTATTCAAGGAATAATTAATTGCCAGCAGGTCCACATTCTAGACATTATATACTTTCATTAATGCAGCCTAAGATGACATTAGATATTTTTGTCCAATTCATCTGTATGTTAAGTCTCCTATTATGCATTCCTAATATTAAACGTTGTCTATTGCTCGACTTAAATCAATTATAATTAAATCTGAAGTGTTACCTGTTTCCCATGCTAACCTGTAAGTTCACTGGAAGCAAACTTCCTGTCTGTATCGTTCACTATAACTGCAGTGTCTTGCACATTGTATGTGCTCAATAAATATTTTAATAAATGTTTTAGTTAATTATAACTGTACATTTTTGCAGAGGTGCTAACGTTATATTTCTTCCTCACTTTGTGTGTATAGGTCATGTTTTAGATTTAAGTGTAAGGCTATACTTTTAGCCCTGTTAAATTTGTCTTATAAAGTATTAGCCTATAATGAAGTTGTTCATATCCTGTTGCTGTTGACTCCCCATTGTTTAGTGTTTTCCCTCCTTCTTCACATCCTGTTTCTGAATGTTCAGTATTTCGTCATTGTACTTATGTGTCTCAATTTAAATATTGAATAGCAAAGGGTTTAGGGCAAAACCCTGCGGCATGCCTTCTAAAGGTCTTTCTTCTTCTTGCACCAATTTGTTCACTAGTCTTTGGATGTGGTCATTCTATTAGATGTGAATCATCCTCATGGTGCTGTCTTTTAGCAGCTCTGCCGTATTTTGCCACATGCCTTGTTTTATGTATAGAAAGTCACCATGATCTGCTTTTCTATTAATAGCTGTTTCACAAAGAAAATGAGATAAGTTTACTAGGTGTTGTCTCTTACCACTATTAACAGAGTTTTAAAATGTTTAATTTATAAACTTTAATGACTTACACTGCCATTATAATAGAAACTGTGATTTTTCTGCTTACGTATCTTAAATTTTCTTTTTCTGTCAAAGAGAACTTCAGATAGAGTTTGCCATCTCATATATTAAAACCATTTCAAAGGGCAAGAATCTGAAATAAAAAGATACACTTAACATAACTCTCCAAATGCCAAACATATTGCATTGCTTCACAAACTTTTCCTACCAGTAATCTAATACATACATTAAAGTTTTAATGTGTACATGTCTTCTGACCTGGAAAATTGAATCCTTGCCTTTATCTCTACCCCACTAAAACCCTACTAAAGTGATTGAAAACGAAAATAAAAAGTTTAGATCTACACGGATGTAGAGAATGAGGGAGGACTCAGGAAAGGATGAGAGATTCACCTCATTTTTGGAAAATGGAAATCTGACCTCCAAGTGACCATAGGGAGATACTGATAAGGAGCCATTCAATCCCTGTAGACCCTGGAACGTCTAAGAATTGAGGGCACCAGCTATTTCAGAAAGTGGAGTTACATGAATATGAAAATAAGAGAATTGATTCAGTGTATCCGAGAAGTTATTAGACCCCCTAGATGCCCTCCTCAATTCTGTATTACCAGGAGATCTCTTTTTCTTCCCACCCAAGGAGGAGATAAGAGGTTTATTCTGTAGAGAAATAGAGGCAAAAAGCTCAAAACCCAGGGGTACCAGTTATAGCAGCAAGAAAAATATACTGAAAATGGGCAAAATAAATTCTTCAACCAAAAGATTACATATCTCTGCTACAGGTCTTTTTCACTTTTTAGCTCCAAAAATAGACAGCCTAGTTATTCCCTCCACTAAGGAGACTAGAATTCTTCTCTCAAAAATTGAGGAGCCAGAGAGAGAAAGAACTATAGATCCTGGCACTCAAATATCAGAAGCAAAGCAAAGAACAGAAGAAAATTGTCAAGCAAAACAGTTCGTATCCTCAGAAAGATTTAAAAAAATAAAAGGTATTTTCTTGAAATGAGAAATTAATGCATGAAAAGGAACAATAAACAAAATCAAACTCTTGGAATATAAAAAATATACATGATAGTCAAAAAGCGTTTTAAGAATTGGAAGGCCATTTGGGAAATTACCCAGAAATTTAAAAAAATAGACAAATAATGGAAAATTAAATACAAAGGGTTTTTTTTGAAGGATCAATTTAAGAGAACCAACATCTGGATAATTCGAGTTATAGAGAAAATAGAGAGGAAGGAATTATCAAAAATAATTTTTTTTCTAAACTGAAGAACCTGCTTTAGCAGGATGAAAGAGCCCATAAAGTTATCAGGACAGTAAATGCAAAAAACCTACGTCAATCACATCATCATGTAAGTTCCGGAGCACATGAGATAGAGAGGCAAATTTGAACTCCAAGCTCCAAGGAGGGAAAAAAAAAAGTCACATATAAAGAATCATAAAGCCAGAGGATGTTAACCAGCAAAACCATTCTCAACACTAAAAAATATGGGAGCAAAACCTGCAAAATTATGAAGAAAATTTTATATCCAGCCAAATCAAACATGAGGGTAAAAATAATTTAAAATAATTTTCTGGAGTTTATCTTATGTATAGCCTTTCTCAGAAGGTTACTGGAGAATATTGTCCACTGGAACAATAACATAACCCAAGGAAGAAGTTAATGAGTCCAAGAAGAGAAAATACAAAATGGGAGAGAGAGAAAAAGATATGGAGAATGACTCTATGTCGCAGACCTAGAGAATCCTCTTTCTAGATTGGAATAAAAGGATAAAGAGTTCCAGGAGAGGGGGAATATGGAACTGATGGAACCCCTGATGGATTTGATGATATGGAAAATATTCCAAGAGGTTTTATATTTGTGATAGAAAACTTGGGGGAAATTAGTAATAGTGTCTTGGAATACTAGCCAATTAAATATAGTGTTTTGGAATACATACACCACACAAAAAAATTTTAATACTGAGGGAATAAAGAAAGTGTACTCGTCGTTCACTGGTTGGCTCAATAGTGAACAGAACTGTGTCATTCTGAGTCCCAGCAGGTAACCTGTTCAAAAGAGTAATTGGAGACTGTTTAATAAAGGGACTATTTACATAGGTGTGAGATGGGCCAAGGAAATCAAGAAGAGATGGTGAAGTACTCTAGGACTAGCAAGCCTGGAGGAGCAATGGAAGGGAACTATTAGCAGAACCTGATGGGAACCAAAGCCGTGGAAGAGGGACTGTCTTATAGGATCCAGGAGCACAGCAAGCTCCCAGACCATGGCACGGCAGGAAAGCGTACTGGGGGATAAATGCCCCCTGCTCTCCCCTCTAAATTCCTGTCAGGGCTTCCTGTTGATGAAACCCTAGCAGCCAGAGAGCAGGTGAGCCCAGCTGTTAAGTTCACGGTGGTTATACACCCAGGAAGCAGAGTTAGAAAGTGCATCTAGAGGGGAAAATTGAGAATATTCAGTGTACCAGCAAAAGCATGTGTTGTTACAATTTCTTGTTGTAAGGCAAATTCTAGTCTAAGCTATATGATGTTTACATTACCTAATTTAACCAAACCCCAGGGATCATAGAGCTCTTTGGATACGAGGAATGTTTCATATCAAGTGTAGAGTGGATTTCAGTGCAATGTTCACACACACACACACACACACACTCACATACACACACACCCTCTTCCCCTGTATCTTCACATGACTGCCTCTTCTTTATCATTCCATTTCTTGCCTGATTGGCATACGTATTTTTCTCAGAAAGACACCTTCTGGAACACCCATCTCCAATCATTCTTTTACATAACTCTATTTTATTTCATTTTTAGTGGTTACCACTACTGAACTTAGTATTATAACTTATATTTTTTATTTCTTCTTCTTGTCTAGTTTCTCCCCTGCCTCATACCTCTATAGGTCCCTTGAGGGCAGGGATCTGAGGATCTATCTCTGCTGCTTTGCTGAATGTGTAGCCCAGTAAATAGAAGGGATTCAATAGAACATTGTTTAAATAATTCACTAAGAAATAAAATGGCTGTATAGGATTTTGTCCTGGATTGTACACATGAGATAATAAAAAAGGGGCCTGTTGAATATGGCACAAATCTCTGTCTCAGGAGACTACAGAGATAGATGAAGGTGTCGTTCATTGAAATCAAGAATTCAGAAGGCAGAGCAAATTATGGCTGGAGAATTAAGAGTGGAGAAGATAAAGTGTATAATTTTGACATACATACTCAGTGGGATGCACTTGTGGGGCATGCAGTTAGTTATGTGTGGTAGGTATTTGAAAATGCGGACCTGGGTAAAGGTCTTAATTACAGATTTAGATTTAGAGGTAAATCTTTGGTGTAAAGAAGTAGATGAAGTCATAAACAGGATGAAATCTTACAGGGAAATTAGCAGAGTCCAGGAGAATAAAAATGGAAGGGAAAAAGAAGCTGAGTTATACTGTTTCTACCAAAATTTATTATGGAGTAGGCATAAGTAATCCAATATCTTAAGGATATCTTAAGGAAGATATTACCACTACTCTTCAAATACAAGTATTTTCAAGAACACTAATGGGTTTATTTGTGTGTATGTTGAGAAGTTAGAGTACAGAACTCCTAAAAATTACTGACTTCTTTAATAATTCATTTTTCATTGTAGATGGAAATAAAATTATAAACTTTATATCTGATATTTGAAGAAATATGTCAACAATGATATTTCTCTTCTTACTAGATACCCTCCACCCACAGTCAACATGGTAAATCAGAACATTGTATACGTATAACTCTATCCATGATAAATCAGAAGCAGTATTATTAAGGAGAGGAAAGTTAACAAAAGACATATTTTACTTATGTGTACGTATAACACCAACATGTAGTCAGACTTAAGTGATGCGTTTTAAATTCATCAGTAGATTATCTTTAGATCATTTCACGTTGTTTTATACACGTTCCCTTTAAAATTTATTTTCACATTAATGTAAAAGCATCATCACTCAGTGATTCAGGCATCACCATTTTTTTTTTTTTTTTTTTTTTTTGTTATTCTGTACGCGGGCCTCTCACTGTTGTGTCCTCTCCCATTGCGGAGCACAGGCTCCGGACGCGCAGGCTCAGCGGCCATGGCTCACGGGCCCAGCCGCTCCGCGACATGTGGGATCTTCGCGGACTGGGGCACGAACTCGTGTCTGCTGCATCGGCAGGCGAACTCTCAACCACTGCGCCACCAGGGGAGCCCCAGGCATCACCATTTTGAGGGCTTTTCTAATTACCTTAGTTTGACTATTTCATAATGCATATACTTGAAGTATCAAAATGGATGGGTAGTTTTTACACCCAGTTTAAATTAAATTATAATAACCTGTAAGCTTTTATTTCAACGTGTGTAGGAATTAAGATCTCAATTATATGGCTCCTTCAAGATATATAATTCAGATGGAATTATGTTTATTATCTGACTGCACATAATGTTCATTAAAAGTAGCTGTGAAGGAATCTATTATGTAGAGTGACATTCGGAAGGGATTGTTCTTTGTTCTGCTCATTCAACCATGCTGGCACACCTGTTTCTAATTTTGAAACCACCTATGATTACCTCCCAACATCCTGTTGAAATAGCATCATTAGTCAAGTTTTTCTGCTTACTCAAAAAGAAATAGGAAAAGATGAAAATTGTCTGCCATGGCCAAGTTTTTAAAAAAAAACTTTCATTGTATTTTTCAAAGCTCTTTTTCCCAGTTGAGCCTAATTTTCTTAAGCCGGTAGTAAAGACTTCCAGAATCATACCTAGAAGATTTTGAATAACTGACATTGGGGATAAATAAATCGTATCTGAGAGGTCACTTTTAAAGTACTTGGCCTGAGTTTTGTCGGTTTATGTAGCCATTTGTGACAACGTATTCAACCATAGTTTTAACATAAATTGTAGCCTGATCTTGTACTTTGGGAAAACTGATATTCACAGAAATGAAAAGAAAGTCAGTTTGTTTCTCTTAATTTATCTTCTGAAGTGGCATGTGTTATTTTTATTTGATCTGAGCAAAAATGTTACAGTCAAAAACAGCGCTAAAACTTATGAGATTATTTTAGCATTAAACAATAATATATATACATGTTATATGTGGATAAAATAAAAAATATAATCTTATTATCAGACTAAAATTAACTAGCAGAAACTTATTAAATCCCTTTAAAACTCAGCTTTATGTATCAAATTTGATCACACTGTTGATAAAGTAATGCACCTCTCCAGGCTGCCCAGCATCATATGCTAGTTAGCCATTATGTAGGTATTAGCCTTAATCTTCTGACATCACCATGTTAATAGGATTCTTATGTAGTCACTAACGGTTAACTGCTCTAAAAAAAAAAATCTTATTGATCTCTGTTGTGCTTCTCAAAGTTTAATTGCTAAAAATATTTGTTCTGAATTTTTATTACAACTGTAATACTTATTTGTTCTGGATTTGATTTCAGCTGTAATATTTTTATAGCTAAAGATTCTAACATAGCTATAGTGTTTAGAATCTTGCTTTGGAGAAATTTCTAATTGTTAGAATAATTGTGTTGGTGTTTTTTTTAAGACCTCATCTTCAGTAGGATGTTTGGTTCAAGGTCTTTGATCTCTAGCAATCTGAGAACTAAAGAACTAATTTATATATACAATTGAAGTGTTCGTTCTCTTTCTATGACATCTTTTACTTTCTATTTTCTTTCCTTGCATTTATTTCATAAAGATAATTGTATACAGTAGAAGAGATACAATAATTTCAAATAAATAGGTCCTACTTCTTTTGTTTGAGGGTGTCTGGGGGATAGATTAGAGATTTAGGGAGGATAGTTGTTAATCTGGAATTTATATTATAAGGAAAATACCATCCTTTTGCCTCCTTACTTTTGATGAAGGGCATACATAAGTCTGCTGTACCTACATAACACTTTTTGATTTCACACAAAAGTTTTTTTTAAAGTACTAAAAAACTTTTAAGCAAATTTGAGTTTGTTATTCATCGTTAGAGACATATGTGAAAATTTTGGAAAAAAAAGATTAAAATTTAGATGACAAACCATCATCAGAGGCTATGACACATAAAATAATTATAGGTGGGAAACTTTCTGTATGTCAGTGCACATATGCGGCAATTTAGGTGACTCAGAGTATTACACTGGTAAGATTTATTTTTTCAGTTTAAGCTATGACCAGAGTATAGAGTGCAAGAGAGGAAGTGACAGAAGGTGTGGCTGGAAAGACTGTTCTCAAACTCTGAAGGGGTTTGGATGCCAGGAGCTTTGGGTTTTGTTCTCTAGGAAACAAGAAATCTCGGGAACTTTTAAAGAGAAATCAACATAAGTGATTTTTAAAAGATACATTTGAGAAGATGTGGACAAGATGTGTAGGGGCAAACACTGGTCAGGGGGTTATCACGATAGCCCAAATGAGGGATTATGGTGCTCTGCGTTATGTATTAGCAAAGAGTGTTTCTCAGATGCATGCCAATGAGGGTCATTTCCAAGATGAAGCTGAGAGGGCTTTGTTATTGTTTGACTGAGGGAAGCCTGTATAAGAGAAGAAAAAAATCTTGACATGATGCAGTAACTCGAACAAGAAACATTGGTAATAGAACAGGTGTTGTTTTTATTTTTAATTAAAATTTTTTGCAAGGGGTGTCTGGAGGAAAGAGAAATTTAATTTCAAAGTGTTAAATGGACATAACTGAATAATGGGAAATGCAGGCATGAACCTCAGAGGGAAGGCAGAAACTGGAAATGAGAATTTGAGAGTAACAGTTATATAGGTAATATCAGAAACCATGTCTGCCATAGAATCACCAGATAGAGTATTGCAACTATTTTACCAAAAGGGAATATTGTGTTAAAGGGGATTAAGAAAAAAATGATTTAAGGAAGTTGTTTTTTTTTTTAATGAAAGAGCCCAACTGCAAATAAAGGGATTTTTGTAAAAGATGTTTTGAGTTGTTTTAAATGTAGATTAAAAAAAAATAACGAAAAGATGAGAACTCAGGAGAAACAAAGATACTATGATTAGAAGAAAATCTTTTTTATTCATAACATTTATTACAATTTAATGTGAAAAATACCGATTTGGTACTGCTTTGTTAAAACTGATTTTTCTGAGGTGAAAAATATTATGCTACACATATGAAACCGATGACCAAAAAAATTATATCTGCAATCAGATTTTAGGACCTCAAAGGAACATTATATTTAAATTTTCATTTTGGTCATATTAACAACGGAACTAAAAATTAAGTGTTAGAAACCTATAGAAAAAAAGATCTGTTTTTTAAATTTGATTTTTTTTGGTCAGTAACTAAATAGCGTAGTGTTACATTTAAGATTGTAATTTAAGAGTGCTAAGTCTCTACTTTTGTTTTTACTAACAAAACTTTATGCCCATCAGGAAGAATTTTAGAGTAGATGGCTTTGCCAGCTACTGGGTTACTTCTTGCCAGCCATGTATCCTTACATATCAGGTTGAGGACTGTATTTATTTTGTATTTTTCTTTAAGTCAATAGTTCTGAAGCATTTATTGTTTATAAAATCATGTCAGTATGTGTGTGTGTGTGTGTGTGTGTGTGTGTGTGTGTAAATATTGCTACAAAGAGAGTTTGTTAACATAACCTATTCTGGGAACACTGATAAAACTCTAGGTGAAAGGTATCCTGCTATTATCTCGGTTTCTTAAGTCGGTAACCAAATCTGTTTTCTCTGTTATTTCAGATCTTATTATTAGGCTACTTAGATTTAGTCAAAACATGTCTTCCCTTATTATCTTTCTCAGTGAGTTTGGGAGCGTCTTTACAAAGAACAGTCTTCTGTGTTGGCATCTTAATCATTTGTGTGGCCAACAAGTGGAGACTGTATGGATACTCTTCACCATATGAAAGAAGTTACTCCCTGAGTGTTATATGTGTGAGTGTTTGTGTGTGTGTGTGTTTTGATGGCATCATAAATCACTTCTCCTCATCCCAAGTAATAATCACATTTACTTCTAGTGCAGACTGGTTTTTTTTTTTCTTAGCAGGAAAGCAGTTTAAATTAGAGCTCTGGTTCTCTCAGATCTTTTATGAATTTCCCTGGAAACTCTTAGCCACATGTGCTTAGTTCTGGAACACTTGCTATCAAGTGGAAGAAGAAGGTAGAGATGTTTTCCAGCAGTTTATATGTGAAATAAATTGCACTCCCTCCCTTCATCCATACTTGAAGAGCAAAGAGGACATTTAGAGCAGTAATTTAAAGTAAAAATGCTTCTATAGACAGACTACAAAGAACATGTAAAGTTAGGAGAAGTCTAGTAACAATAGAAAGTTCAGGCAAATTGATGCCTGAATTATCCACGTGTTTAATATTTTGCAGTGATAAGCTTGTTTGAGGTCTATGCAAGTTTTTCTTTTTACCTTAAAAAGGTGCATCACTGGTACCCTGACCATCTCAGTGATGAACTAAAAATATAATTCCATATTGATGCAAAAATGCCTTGCAAACTCCAATTGCTATAACAATGTAAGGTAAAAGGCAAACAGAAGAAAGGTATCTGGATTATTGAATCAAGCAGAAAATTTTACTAGAATTTTCTGATAATCTTTATAGGCAGAGAAAAGTTAATGAAAATATACAGCATATTTAACAGATGGTAGAGAATATAAAAGCTAAGAAAAAGTGGAATTCTTGGGAGATATAAAAGCAATGTTTTTTTGGAAGCCTATTGTCAAAAAGTTGAGTGGAACCAGTCAGATTTAATTTTGAAAAACATGTCTATGTAAGGTACCTGAGTAAAGGATTCCTTAGGCAGCTGAAGTAAGTTAGGAATTCAATCTGTATGGTCCAAGTACCAGATCAGGTTCAGCAAACTCAAGTTTGTCCTTTCCAGTTTCTACGGATGGAGTACAAACCACTCTTCCCAAATAGTGTGTGGATGAGAGGGTAATGAGTAGACAATGCCTACTCTTCTAAATCATTCCAATCTTGCCATCCATCTGTAAGTAATCCCTCTTCCTATTCTAAGCCCAATTTTTTCCTAAATTTGAGGTGCATACTTATATACATAAAGGAAATATCTATTGATAAGTCCAAAGCCTAATTATAAAAGTCACCGTAACTGTTTCTTTCATCTGTTGTATATTTTTAATGAAAGAAATCTGAATCAAAACAACTCTGTATTATCTAGTGCAATGCTGATGGTCATCCCATCATATCGATGCTCTCTTTTTTAATGGAATTTTTTAAAGAAAATTTGAAATATGTCTAGTAACATCTGGGATAGGATTTTTTCTAGTTTTTGATGAATAAAATATATTTCATTGCCTAGATGTGCAATCTTGTAGCATATTAATATTATTCTCTTTTGAAAATAATCTTCACAGCAACCTCGGGAGCAAGCTGTCAAATTTGAGGACTTTAGGAACTAATGTTTATTAAACGTTGCTTACAGAGATGAAATGTGACTCCAGGGGATATCTATTTTTTATGTCATTTACTTATTTTTTTATGCTTTCTTTGAAACCAACAATAGTAATCATTCACAAGAAAAACATGAATTAACTTCATATTAAACCTCTCCCCAAAATACACTACAGCACAGATATTACTGGGATTTTCATACATTGTATTTCTCAACATATAGTGGACTGCCAAAACATTAATAGTGCAAATCTGTGTTTGACTACAAATGACTCCCTACAAGGCCTGTTTTGATTATTAATAGGATTAATGATTTGCCTGCTCAGTGCAGTTACTGTGGTTTGTAATAACAGTTAATAATGAAAAGACAGAGGCACATTTAAAAAATAGCACGTTTAATAATACAAATTAATTCTATCATACAAAGAATCAGAGAGAAAACATTGTGGAGACAATGCCTTCTCCCTTTTTCTTCATCATTAAGAAACTCTTCTCCTGCGAGTATATTCTGTTTTCATTTTCCAAACACAGAAAAATAAACTGGGTATGTATCATAATAGCCATGAGTTTCCTCAAACAAGAGACTCAAATTTTATCATGCTCCCCAAGTTGTTTTCTATCAGGAAACTGGGAAGTTACACTAGTGGTAGAATTGTTTGAGGGTTTGAGGCTAGCCCCTTCTCAAGAACATCAAACTTGCTTTGAAGTATTGAATAATTTGCCTTCTTTCAGAGTTGCAATGGCTACATGCCTCTACAGAAAGAATACTGCACAGCCCAGTGTTTTTTCATAATGCTTTAAGTGCAGTGATTTTATGAGTGTAGAAGACAGCAGACAGAGCTGCTCGTCTGGGTAAAGAGGAAAGACATAATATGAAAGCATATCTCTATGCCCTTGTCCCATAGTCTCGGGAAGACTCTGAGGCATTTCCCCAGAAGCCATGGAGAGTAGTTTGAGATGTACTACTTTATAGGAAATAGAAGTTATACATGTGAAAAAAGTTCACCCATGTAAATATCACAGATTCATCATATATATATATATATATATATATATAATATATACACATATTAATCTGTCCCCAGGTAGGGAGGAGATGAGCACTTATAGATGGGAGACCATTTCACTGTACCTTTATGAAAGACTTTTGGATACTGCCTGAGGGGTAATCATCATTGGTTAGACCATTTTTCACTCACCCGGTCATTGTAACATGCCATTTAAAAGACAGCTGGTTACAGATTCTAAAATTCGAATCGTTGCTGTGTTTCTGTACCACTAATGTTGCTTTATTAATAGTTATTTTTCACAGTAGCACTGTAATTATTATAATTATTTACCTTAGACCTACTTATTATGGCACATGCTTCCAGCAACCAAAGATTCCTAGAAATATCATCTTCAATATCTTAGAGTATTTAAGCTCCCTTACTATTTGTAATATAAAATTTCATCATAGTACAAAAAAACCCCAAAACATATATATTGTTATGTCTTTAGGAAAAGTCCATATTACAAATGGTAAATTTGGTGAAGGCCCCCTATCTTCTTTGGTAGAGAACCACAGTCTAAAACCCACCACTGTTGGGTATTTAGCAAAGACCAACTTACAGTTTTAAGAAAAAAAAAAATCTGGAACTTGCTGTCTTCCCAGACTAAATAGTAAAGCCAGTGATACCAATAAAATCTGATTGTATATGGGTCCCTTCTTTAATGCAGTTTCTCCCAGGAAAGAGTGTTATTCTAAAGTAATTTACCTTCACAGGGATTTCTAAGGTTTAAATGCAAGGAATTACAATTAGACTTTCTAGTTCATATACCAATTTACGTCCGCTCATGTTTTTTTTTTAAGGGCAATGCTAGGAAAATTCTTATTTTCAGTTTAATTTACATTGAGGAATTTTGCTGTATATTTCATAATCTTACCTAGAAATGAAAAGATGAAAAGCTTATAAATCACATGTCTAAGATCTACAGCTGAGTGTAATAGAGTTGAATAGGTCAGTTATAGTTGAAAAGATCAGAAGAACAAGAGCAAAGTCATAACTGCATAGTTCTGATAGTCATGGCAATGCTTTCACTACATGAAAGATTAGAATATCTCTGGCTGTAGCAATACTACTGGGTCCATAGAGCAAACTTATTTCACTTTTCCTCTTTTTCCAGTACTTGATGCCACACACACACACAAAAAATGTATTTGAAAGTTTGTTTCCCTAAACATGCACTCTAAATATATAAGCTGAAAAATACTTCTGATTATGAAAAACATTCTTAAGAATTTATTAGAAATCTGTTTCTAATTCCTTCTTAAAAAAGAAAAGAAATTAAAAAAAGAAGAATTGATGAAGAATGCAGTAGACAAGTCATATATGTTGTATATATTTTAGACTTTATAAACTCAAAGTTGAAGGGAAATTCATTCAATCTGTTTTGCTATGAACATATATACAGTTTATTGCCAATTATAATTTGTGTCCATACAACTTTCATTGGTTAGAAGTTTTGAAGCATGGTTTGTAGACACCAGCGCAACTTAAGAAAAGAAAAACAAGCAGAAAAGCCTGGGTTTACTCAAGTCTTTGTCAGGCTGTTGTGATGCATGTAATGGGCCTAGTGTGGAATCAGCACACAATAAATTTTCCTATAGCCATAAAATAAAAGAGAGAGAGAGAGCATATGAGAGAGCAGACTACAAAAAAAAAAAGGAATTTCAAGAAAGCCAATTTTTGCAAATTTATTTGTAAATTGTTATTTCTCTTCATGTAATTTTCTAAAACCTAACTAGTTCTTTTTAAAATTAAAAAAAATTTTAATGTAAAGTTCACCTTCCCAACAATTTCCAATATTGTCAACCACATGCACATTTTTGTGCAACGGATCCCTCTCCCCCGGAACCACTCCCCCAATCCTGCATGACTGAATCACACAGTGAACAATTCCCCACTTCCCCCTCCCCCAGACCGTTGCAACCACCATTCTACTTTCTGATTCTATGTGCTTGACTAATTTATCGAAAATAAGTGGAATTATGCAATATTTATCTTTTTGTGATGGCTAATTTCACTTAGCATTGTCCTCGAGGTTCATCCGTGTTGTAGGAGATGACAGGATTTTCTTCTTTTCTTGAGGCTGAATAATATTGCATTGTATTTATATACCATATTTTCTTTATCTATTCATTTGTCAATGGACATTTAGGTTACTTCCTTCTCTTGGCTATTGTGAACAATTCTCTTCACGTAATTTTAAATTCAGTTGGAAATTGCAAATTGCTCCATCTCCAATCTGTCTCACATTGTTACTTTGCTTTCCTTTTTTTAGTTTTTAGCAAAGTTATTGAAAATGTTCTTATGTACTGACTTAACGTTGACTATATTTTTCTTCTTGTTCAATGCAGACATGTAGATAACAATAAGATAGTCCTGTTCAAGGTGAAATAGCACAGTGATTTGATAAATAATGAAATGCTATTGTCATTGCAGGATGAATCTGCTCCAGCTGACAAACAGTGTAAACCAGAGGCGGCCCAGGGCACTTACTCAACCTCAGCTGTTTCAGGCTCCCAGGAGGTGTTGTACATCAACGGAAATGGGACCTACAGTTACCATAGTTACAGAGGGCTCGGAGGGGGACTGCTAAATCTGAACGATGCTTCTAGTAGTGGTGAGTCTTTATTACATATTATGTTTTTGTGTCCATTTGGAGTTATTAAATTCCCTAAAGCTGAGGAAAAAAAAATTGAATGAAGTGTTATAAGCAGTAGTCAGTGCCAATCTGTGAAAAACAAGACCATTTAACACATAATGTCCATCTCCCTACAAGGACATCTCCCTATTCAGTTGCTGTTTCTAAAAGTAGCAGCTATTATGCAACTGAATGATTGCTGTTTTATATTCAAAAAATCTCAACTAGAGAATAGAACATTTTTTACCAAATAGTTATACATTCTTTCCTTGAAGTTGTAATATACTGTTCGTCAAAAATAATGACACCTTTTCTCAATGTTCGAAGAGGTTTTTAATTTGGAAAATTTGAGGCACCAGGAACTTTATTGACTTGATGAAATATACACAGTCATTATACCTAAGAAGATACAAATTGAAACAACACACAGAAACAATCCATGTATCTCCAGCCAACAGCTTGTCAGTGACAATGGCGTGTCCCACCAGCAGTGAGTGGTATGCTGGAACCAGCTTGTATGGGCTCATGCTTGGTAAATTTTTAGGAATTTCTTGAGCTTATATACCAGAATAAATTCCAAATGTGTAATATACAGCTATACATATATTAGGAATACAGTATATGGGTGAACTTTTTATAACTGGGTTGTAGGAAAAGCTTTCCTAAACTATACTTAAAATCCAGGGGAAAATAAGTTTAATTAGACACATGCACACACACAACTTTTGCATGACAAAAAAAAATAAAGTAAAAATTAAGTGATAAACTAAAAAGTTATTAGCTTCCTATACTACAAAGAGTTAGTAGGCCAATACATGAAGGTCTTCTAAAAAGAAAGAAATACTCAAAACTGAATATTTAAAAAATAAGGCTAGAAATATGAACACACAATTCTCATAGAAAGCACTGCAAATGTCCCCTAAATACAGCTACTCAAACCCACTCCTAATAAGAGAAATGCAGCTTCTGTCAGATTAACAAAAGTCTGAATATTTACAGAATATTCCTTTGACAATGCTGTGGAGGAAATGAGTACTCTCATGCATTGCTTGCAGAAATACAGAAATTTAAAGTAAACTTGACAATATCTAGGAAAATTAAATATGCATTTACCATTTGACCTAGCAGTCTCTTTAGGAATCTCTTGTTAGCAGTTTATCTCAAAGATACACTGGCAAAAATACAAGAAGACATATGCAGAAGGCTATTTGTTACCGTGTTATTTATAAATGCACAAAAAAGGGTTACCAATAAAAATGTCCATCAAGAGATGGCTAGTTGATTCAATTATAGTGCATCCAAATAAGAGAATAACATGAAGCTATAAAAAGTAAGGTATCTTTATATACTCCAGATAGTGAAAAGTACTTATAGTATGCTAACATTCATTAAAGAAGGATATATATATATTTTTTAAATTTACATAGAGACAGGAATGGGGGAGGAACAGTATGAAGAAAGGAATACAAGCCAGAATTCTCTGAGTATACTTGGTTTTCATACTTTGTTTTGTAAATTTAACTTTGAAACAATTTGAGTATTTACATAATTATTAAACAATCTGATTTTAAGAATCCCTAATATTGAAAGAAAAATTATGCAAATGGACGTTATCTGTTTAATGAGTGGTTGGCACAGCCCCATAGATAGGAACTTTTCTAAGTGATTTCGAAAGTCATAATTTGACACCACAGCATGAAAGCTTATGATAAAACCTTAAACTATTTTCAGTAATGATATTATTCTTTTGGAACTGTTGTCTGTGTATTATAGTTTAAAGCAAATTTGTAGTTATGTTTGTATCAGCGAAAGCTGGGATTTTCAGCAGAGGGCAAAGTAGATACAGGTGTAAAATCAATAAGTTTAAGCAAAAACTCCATAATCTTGTATTTGAATAGGTAGTATCATTGAGAGCTCAGTGTAGTTTTGTTTTAAAAGAAAAACATACTTCCTATCTTTTTCCACTGAAAATGCCTGGAAACAAAGACCAATTTGAAAATTTGAATTAGGCTTGATGAGCTTCTAATATATTTGGGAGAAAATTGCATTATTAGTACTAAATGAGTATATACTCTAGAAAATTACTTACCTTTACAATACTAGAACCATGCTCCGAGTGTATTCAGGAGTGATTCTGCTGCAAGGCTGGGGCTCTTTGGTCCGCCTTAAAATTAAAGGTCCTGTAAGGACAGGATTACTGAGATTTAGTCTATATCAATTGCCCTCCAGCTCAAAAGACGGGTGCCTGAAGTGGAAGAGAAAAACAAAGCAACTTATTTCAGAAAAAAAAATTAAGTTTCAAGTGTATATTCAGTTTTTCCAAAGCCAGCTAGTGAGCCTTCTCAGCTGTTTTCAACTCTTATTTTTATTTGAACAGTAAATCAGCAAGAAAGAGCAAGTCCAAGACCAGAAAAAACATAAACATAAACAAAAGCTAAGCCTTCTTTTAGCCCATAAAGCTGGAAATGCTAACACTTCTTTTTAAATATTTTATATAAGTAAGAATTGGTAGGTAGTTCAGAACTTAACCACCAAATCAAAAAATTGGGGGAAAAAAAGTTTTGTCACTAAAGATTTTATTGACATAAATTTTTTAGATTTGAAAAATTGTTCACTTAGGAAATTAAGTTATTGAACATTAATAACAATAACTACCACCTATTGTGTCATTATGGTGTTTCAGTGTAGTCTCCATTCAATCCTTATATAGTCCTGTGAGATATATTCTGCAATTTGGGGGAAATTTTTTATAAAACTGAACTTGCCCGCACTTGAAAAAATCATGCCTAGCTACCGCTTTCTTTTTTTCTAACATGATTGAAACCTACTTTGTGAGGCTCAGAGGGTTGAGTGACTTGCCAAAAATCCCTCCTTAATAATAAAAGGAGGGGCCAGGATTTGGACACAAGCATTCTGACGTGAGAGGCCACATTGTAAACCAATGAGCTGACCATCTGTGTAATAGAATATAATGGAAGCGAGTACTGAAGTAAGTGATAGCCCCTGGTAAGCACTAATCTACTGTCTCCAGAAATTCTCCCATTCTGGACATTTCATATAAATGAATGAATCATTCAATATGTGGTCTTTTGTGTCTGGCTTCTTTCACTTAGATGATGTTTTCAAGGTTCATCTATCTTATAGCATGTATCAATGCTTCATTTTTTTAATTGCCAAATGATATTCCATTCTATGGATATGTCATACTTCGTTTAGCAATTCATCAATTGTTTAGCTCAACTGATGGGCACTTGGTTTTTTCCACTTTGGGGTTACTATGAATAATGCTGCTATAAACGTATATGTGTTATCAGTTCTTTGGGGTATATACCTGAGAGTGGAATTGCTGGTTCATATATGTCGTAGCTCTATGTTTAACATTTTGAGGAAATAACAGACTGAACATGGGCTGTCTTTCAACCTTTTAAAATTTCTCTCAACAAGTCTTACAGTATTTACAGTATGAGTTTTACACTTCTTTTGTTAATTTTATTGCTAAATATTTCCCTTTGTGATGCTATTGTAGATGGAATGTTTTCCTTAAAACATTATTCTATATTTTTTCTATTTTTTGGAATAGTTTGTGAATTAGTGACATTCTTTATGTGTTTGGTAGAATTCAGGACTGATATTATCTGTGCCTGGGCTTTTCTGGGGGGTTTTTGATTCCTAAATCAATCTCTACTTACTTGTTAGAGGTCTACTTATATTGTCTCTTTCTTCTTGAGTCAGGTAGGTAGTTTGTGTATTTCCAGGCATTTGTCCATTCAGCTGAGTTATTTAATTTATTGATACAAGTGTTCATAATTCTCCTTCATAATCTTTCTTTATTTTTGTAAGGTCAGTAGTGATGCTCCTATTGTCATTTCTGATTCTAGTTATTTGAGTGTCCTCCCCTTTCTTTGGTGATTCTAAGTAAAGGTTTGTCAGTTTTCTTGATCTCTTCAAAGAGCAAGCATTTGGTTTCATTGTTTTCTTTATGGCTTTTCTATTCTCTATTTCGTTGATTTCTACTCCCATATTTATTATATCCTTCATTTTGCTTACATTAAGTTTAGTTTTCTCTTATTTTCCAGTGTCTTAACCTGAAAAGTTAAGACATTTATTCCAAGTCTTTTTTTCTCTTTGTATACAGGCATTTACAGCTATAATTTTCCTTCTAAGCACTGCTTTATCTGCATTACATTTTTGGTATGTTATATTTTTGCTTTCATTCACCTCAAAGTATTTTCTAATTTCCTGTATCATTTCTTCTTTGGCCAATTGGTTATTTAGTAGTATGTTGTTTAATTGCCATGTATTTGTGAATTTCCCAAATTTCTTCTGTCAATGGCTTTGTATAATTTCAATCCTTTCATGTTTATTGAAGCTGGTTTAATGACCCGGATTATGGTCTATCCTGGAGAATGTCCCACGTGTACCTGAGAAGTATGTATATTCTGCCATTGGTAGTAGGGTATTTTGTAAATGGTATTAGGCCTAGTTGGTTTACAGTGTTGTTCAAGTCTTCTGTATTCTTGTTGATCATCTGCCTAGTTTTTCATATTCATTGTTGTAAGAAGGGTAATGGGATCTCCAACTACTGTTGTTGAATTATTTATTTTTGCCTTTAATTCTGACAGCTCTGTTTCATTTATTTTGGCACTCTGTCATTAGGTACAGATATTGTTTATATTGTTATATCCTCTTGACAGAGGATTGATGCTTTTATCATTGTAAAATATCCCTATTTATATCTAGAAACTGTTTTAAAGTCTATTTTGCCTAACATTAATTATTTATGTAATATAAAGATCAGGAAAAGACAATGGTAACTTAGGTTATCACGTTGATACTAAAAGTGAAGAGAACTGGACAAAGCTTTGGACATGGAAATGACACGTAAAAGAGTATAGAACAGGGGCTTCCCTGATGGCGCAGTGGTTGAGAGTCCGCCTGCCGATGCAGGGGACACGGGTTCGTGCCCCGGTCTGGGAAGATCCCACATGCCGTGGAGCGGCTGGGCCCGTGAGCCATGGCCGCTGAGACTGCGCTTAGAGAGCCTGTGCTCCGAAACGGGAGAGGCCACAGCGGTGAGAGGCCCGCGTACCGCAAAAAAAAAAAAAAAAAAAAGAGTATAGAAAAAATGTTTACTCAAACACAACCAAAATAATTTATCTCTACTCCATAAATGACTAAGTAACTGTGGGAGCCCAACGCCAAATGAAAAATGTGGGGCCTCTTATTTAAGAGTTAAGAATTTCAGGATGGTGACAACAGAGCATTAAACAAATCGTGAGACATTTCTGAGCAGAATCCTGTGGGACTGCACATTTCATGGCCCACTTTGCTCCTTTGATTTATTCAGCAAGTTGGAGGAAGCGTTGTGTTTTGATGAAAAAGGCAGGTGAGGAGAAAGAAAATATATACAATGAGGGAAAAGATTGAACACAGAAGTGAGAATATTTTTAGAGAGTTTTTTTGAGAAGAGAGGAGAGAACTTTGGAGCAACTTCCGATCAAGAGTAAAAATTGAGAGGGAAATTAAAGAGAAAATGTTGCTATGAATTATTAATGAGTAGGGCTCCAAAAGTTTGCTTGCCCTTCTTCCCGTTCTCCACAGAGAAACCAAGGTAATCTTTAAGAAAAGGAAAACCTGATCATATTACTTCATTATCTAAAGCCCTTCTATGGGCTGTCATTGTTCTTAGAAAAATGACATTACCCAGCTCTTCATGCCTCAGGGTCCTCCCTCCTGAAGTTTTCTTTGATCATTTTTTACCCCTACATCCCTCATTTATTGCTCATTTTTAAATCTTGAACTCCACGTCTAGATCAGGTTATAGCCATAACTCTAATAGCATCCTGAATTTGTCCCTTGAAGCATGTACCACAGTGCACATACATATACCCACAACATGTAATCACAATACACTCGTATTCAGTCCCCAGTTGTATTGTTCAGTGATGGTCAAAAGCCACATAGGAAATCTGGCGTAGGTTCCAGGTATGCAGCCATATAAGTGAGCAGTTTTTATAGAAAGTTTTATTAGAAAACACTTTTTATAAATTTGTCGTTTGAATGTAGGTACTATGGTGCTGTGATGAGGTCTGCCTTGTATATAATTCTCCCCCCCCCAAAAAAAAACCTCAGCACCATAGAATGATAGAATCTAAATGGACTTGAAAAATAATTTAATAGCAACGTCTTTATTTTTTAAAGGCTATTAAGAAAGAAACAGGCCAGGAAAATTAGATGACTTGCTCACACAGGTTGACTTTTTGGGTGTTTAGTTAATGCATCTTCTGACTTTTTGTATGGTGAGATAAAGATCTCTTAAAGACACAACAAAGAACAACTCTGAGCAGTTCAGATCGTGTATTGCTGAGAAGAAACTGGAGTAAGAGAATAACCAGAATGGCATGCAGCAAATTTAAAATGAGGCGGCTTTCTTTGAGCAATGGCCTTGGACTGAGTGTAATTGAGTGAAAAAAGAAAAAGAAAGGCAAAGACTAGTCGAAGCAAATAGCAACTTTAGGCTTAAACCCAAGAGAGTTTCTCTAGCTCACTTTTGAGAAAGGACTCTAGCTATAGTACTGGTAGCAAGGCAAATGGTTAATTTCATGTTGTGAAGGAGCTTTAAATAACATTTCTTCTCAAAAACACATTCTACCTGTAACACTGGTATTGGCTCCTGCTGTTTTGATTTTGTTTAGTTTTTGCTTTTTTAACCACAGGAGGGCACCTAGATTGATCAGACCTGCAAATCCCTTTATTTGGGGCCTTTCTTCATAAATTCTGGGAACCCCAGACATTCTGACTTTTAAACATGGTATTATCTTTAGCTTCGTTTTTCATTTGTAAAACATCAGAATAGTCATTCCCTATAACAGATTTGGAGCTGTGGGGAAAAAAACTATATACATATACATAAATCTTGAGAGCTAAAAAGGCATAGCAGAAGATTAGCATGATATGAGATGCCAACATCATATCTGATGGCTGACAACTACAGTTAATCTAAGTTTGAGAATACTTAATTTTAGAATTTGTAGAGATATTCTGAAAAGTGTGGAAGGGAGCAGCCACTTTCAAGAGACCAAGTTGAATTAGTTACACATCTGACTTAATTTATAAAGCAGATGAAGACAATCAGAATTCAGACCATTAATGGAGAAACTGGGAGGTAATTTGAGTTGGTAGCATAAACAGGAGGGCAAAGATTGAAAGAGATATAGTATTTGCAGAACCTTTTAAACTAATGTAATAAGAACATGAACTCTGCAGGTTATACTATGTTCAAGAAGAATGTGAAGGCAGAAGAACGGAAAAGGATACCTTAAAAACATTTGGATTTAATTTAACAAATATTTGGGGGTTCTCATGTTCAATTCACTGTAATAAGTACTTTCTTAGTCTGTTCGGGCTGCTATAACAAAAATAGCATAGACTGGGTGGCTTAAACAACAGACATTTATTTTTTCACAGCTCTGGAGGCTGGGAAGTCCAAGATTAAGGTGCTGGCAGATTTGCTGTCTGGTGAGAGTCTGCTTCCTGTTCCATAGAGAACCATCTTTTCACTGTGCCCCTTTCACATAGTGGAGGAATGAGGGAGCTCTCTGAGGTCTCTTTCTTATAAGGGCACTAATCTCATTCATGAGGGCTCTACCCTCATGACCTAATCACCTCCCAAAGGCCCTACCACCTAATACCATCACACTGAAGATTAGATTTCAGCAAATGAATTTGGTGGGGGGAGGGGGATGCAAACATTCCATCTATAGCTGGTGCATTAAGAGAAAACAAGTTGAATAAGGCAGAATCACTGACATTAAGAAACTAACAGATCAAAAAGATAAAACATTCCTCCTCCTCTTGTCTAAACATCAAAACTCTTTAAGACTGATTTAAATCGTACTTCCTCTGTGAAACCTTACTCTACCTTGCCACTCACTCTTCCACTCTTTGGAAGATTAATCACTCTCCTGCATGTACCTTTATTCTAGCACTTATCTCACTGTATTATGACATGTGTTTTCAAATATTTTTCCCTAAATAGATGTGCACTCCTTGAAAGCAGGAACTCTGTCTTATTCATCCCTTGAATAAGGCCAGAAATATAGTAAGTGCTCAATCATATTGGCTTAATGAGTGAATAAATTTTTAAAAATAGAACACCTAGTGCCAAAGTCAAAAAAAAATACAAAGAGAATTACTGATATATATTGGATGGCAGGGTGAAGGGTTTATCTTAGACAAAGCAAAGGGCTCAGTGGTTGAAGTTGACAATTCTGTGGGTGAAAGAGGAAGGCTCCAAAGAGTTCTATGAACTCCTGCTTAAGTTTGAATATGGTAGCAATAGTAAAAGCTTGCCCATGTTGGAGACTTCATAGCGTTGAAAGGGTGCACTTCAAATCCTTTGTTAGCCAACCTCCATTTGTTTAGAGCTGGCAAGGGTCTGCACCCAACAATCCAAATTTTCAAGTTGGAGTGTTATCAAAATGACAGCAGTTACAGTTTTTATAAAGAACTTATTCAAATCATCCCACTGAAATGAGAAGCAAGCAAGCAGCCAATCCTGCCATTATCATCACATCCAATTACATAGGACTTTGGAATGCTTTCTTTCTATCAGGAAGTTCACAGTGAGCTGTCTAAAGAGGGCAATTGTTCGCTGCAGTCATCCACTGGATCTATTGAGTCTAAATTATATGCAAAATGCATAAGTTAACTACTGATGTTTCCTCTCCACAAACCCCATCGGGCAGACTTTTCGATTTGTTTTTCAACCCTCATGTAAACTGGGCTGATACACAGATCGCAATCTAACAAGACCAAATTGTAGTAATGACCATAATAACTAACATTTGTATAGCAATTTCTAGTTTGCCCAAATCTTTATATCTGTGATCTTCTTTGCTCCTCACTAATATTGAGGATTGTCAGCTGTTAAGATGCTTTGGATCACAGCCTCTAATCATGAGCCTAAAGGAGCTTGGCCGTAAGATTCACCACCGCACTAGAGCCGGTTCACAATAGTGTGACTGGCTTGGTATGTGGCTATTGCTGTCCCTCAGCATCCACATTCTGAAACATCACTTCTCATCTGAACTTTCCAAAGGAGTGCTTCTGTTCATTTACTGTCTTCACTCCTCATCTACCGTTTACTCTTCAATCCACTGTAACTTGCTTATGCCAACGTTTGGCTGAAACTGGTCAGGTTGAGTCTATCAGTGATTCCATCTATGGCCAAACTAAAAATGCTTTTTGCCCTTGATCTTACCAGATGTCTTGGGTATATTTGAATCTGTCGATAACTAGAGGCTTGAAACATCCACTCTCTTGGCTTCCATGTCACCTGATCACCAGATAATTCTTCTCCTGCTGCCTTGAGTCCTTTCCTTCGACCCACGCCCTTCCCTGCTGGGTTTCTCCTAGCATCCTTCCCTCGTCAATTTAATCCTCTTGTTCTGCACACTGCTCAAAGGAGCGCCCACTAGCTCTCGTGGTTTCAACTTCAGAATGTGCCAGAAGCTGCATAATCTCCCCCATGCTTTGCCTTGAGCTTCAGATTTTATATCCAGTTGTCTGCCACATAGCTTGATCCAGGTATCCCAAGAAACCTCATATTTAATTATTTAAGAGTGAATTCTTCAACCCCACAGATATTATTGTTTCTGAGGTTATCTCACACAGAAATGCCCTCCCCTGCACCTGATCTGTATCAGCTATTACCTTCTCTATGATTATTTTCTGGTTGCTTCACCCATTAACTTTACTTCCTTTATGTCCCCATGATACTGTAGGCATACCTCTTTTTTTTTAACCTATTATGTGCTCTTTTTTATGCTAGATTGTACAGTCTGAGGGCAAGCAAGGTAACTTTTTCTGACCATCATATCATCAGTGTCAGTAGGTAACCACCTTATATTATGGCTCAATGAATAGTAAATGGATAAATGAATGACTCAGTGAAAGAAATGATTTCAATAAAATATTGTGCCTCTTTAGAGAACTTAATTAAATCTAATTGAGCATGGGGAAAAATCAGTTGAAGTTGAGGATATCTTCTTAGTGTTTGTTGTCTTTTCCTCTTAATACTCCAAAGAGCACAATACTGGAAGAAAAGTATTTCATATCAAATATTTGCGACAAATATTTTGAAATACCCATGTATGTTCTGTTTTAAAATGTATTCAGTTTAAGTCCTCTGATTCAGGAAAGAAATGTTTAACATAGTTATGTAGGGAACTGGGAAGGTATACTTTTTACTTTGACCTTACCTCCTTAATAACTTGTTCTGGCTCACTAGCCATGTGGAAACAAGGAGTGCAAATGCATGGAGAGAAAACCATCTTGCTCCGGGAGACCAGCTGGGTGTTTCGGGTGTGAAAAATACATAAGATCTGTTATGTAAAACTGTGTAGATCATGATTTTATAGAGCCTAAAATAGTTCATAGAAGTTAAGCAATGCCCTCTGGGTAATTCATATGTCCTTTACACAATGGGGAAGATCCACATGATGATAACACAGTATGTGAAGAAAGGCAATTGTGTGATCTAATTGGAGTCAGCATGATTGGGATTATGCAGTTATTATATCTCAGTAGAGTTCCAGTAAACCTCACTGAGTTGTCAAAGCATATTCTACAGCACATAGTGGGAACTTCATTTGTATCTAGAGATTTTTCCATCCCTGTGCCCAAATTATTGTAACTATTCTTAGTAAGTCCATTTCTCCCATGTGTGTTTCTTTGATGACCTGACTTTGAATCAGAGTATAAAATTTAAAATTCAGTTCCTCAGTCACACTGGGACACAGTTCAAGTGTTCAACTGCCTAAGTGGTGATTGGCTACTGTATTGAACAGCACAGAACATTTCAATCACCACAGAAATTTCTATTGAATAGCACTGACTCTAGGCTCTAATTGTCTCACCTACACCATTGTATTGACCCTTGGTTGGCTTTCTTATTGCAGAAAACCTTTTCTACATTTATTTCATTGGCTCCTTGCATTTAATTATGTATCATTCACTCCTCAATGAACTAAATGAGGTCAGTGAATAAACTTATGAAAACTTAATTGGTGATTCTTAAATAGTAATGCTTTTAATTCAAACTACTCAGCTTTTAAATAACTTTCAGTTATCTTAGCAGTCTGAGAAGAGCTAATGATAACTTGTAACATAGGTGTTGAAAACCTTTTGGCATAGGCTGGGATTACTTGAAAACCAGAAACAAATTTTTAGAGAATTTCATTGTAACAGAATTTGTAATTATGCATTTAGAGAAAGCAAGCCTAAACTCCACATATTTGAAATGTGACCACAATTTTGACACTGAGCTCATTCTGTTTTTCCAGCTCTTCTACATACTCTAATAATAACCTAGAATTCAACTGAGACTGAATTTTTTGCACACATGTATATTGAGACACATAGAGTTTCAGCGAGATGATGCTTATTTGTAAATTTTAATGCTTGGAAATTATGTTAACCATTTGCTGGAAAATGATATGAATTATCTGCAAAATAAAATGAAGCATCTTTCAGTTTATCTGACTGAGCCCTCATATCTTCCAGCAGGTTTCTGTAGATCAGGGAGCCTCAGAGAAAGGGCTCTGAAAAGAGAGGTGAGTGACCTTGTGTTTTCCCTGGACTGCCCAGCACATGTAATTGATTTTATAGCTCAATATTGATCAGGCCTTTCTGGAAGAAGCTTTCTAAAAGCCTGTTCTCTACAGTAAAATGGATCTTATGTACTCTTAAGACCCTCTTGAGAATTTTGTGTTTGTGCCTACTCACTGAAGAGATGGAAAGAAAAGACTTTGTTAGTATTCTCAGACCTTTCTTCTTGAGCCTGCTGGTATACCATTCAGGGGCTTTCCAGGTGGCATGAGTTCATTATGGCTGGCTTGGGTTGCTTTTCTTAACAACCTCCTTTGAACTTTGACATGTCCTCTGGTAATCTCTCTAACAAACCAGTTAAAATTTCCTGGCCTTGCCAGCCCTCAGCTCCAGGAAGGAGGTCTCTTGGGGAGTTCAGAATGTTCTACTTTTCTAGGAAGTCAGAAATACCACTCTCTATATGGAAATTGAATTAGCTACTTTCTATATTCCTCCTTCCTGGGTTCAGGTATTGATGCACCTTTCTGAAACAGGCACCGGGCTGCTCCCTTAGCCTCCTTAGAGATCTTGAGTCTGCCTAAGAGCGTAGGAAAGCCAGAGTTGCCTTATTTTTTTCTCTTGCATGTTAAAAAATTCAAATTCCAAGTATGATTACAATTAGAATGCTAATATTTCCTTTTGTGATTTCAAGGCACACAGTCATTTAAAATGACATTTGGCTCTTCACTAATATACAAAGGCTTTTTCTGAAACCCTTTCTCCCATCCAGGTACAAGTGCTAGAACTTGTGCATTCACACAGTGCAACTTTGCCTCCTGAGCTGCTATTTGGTCCACTCACTCAGACCCAGAACAAAAGATTACAAAATTAAATGTGTCATGACTAACATTCTGACCAATATCGCTATGGTCACAGGGAGAAACAAATTATTTCTGGTAATTTAAGCCCATTAGGGAATATAATCCTCTTCAGTACTCTGAATGTATCTATAGGTAGCTTGTACACTACTCTAGGGATTTTTTTTCTGGTTCCTATTTCTGGCAATATAAATTTCTCTTCATTGTTCTTTGAAGAAATATGGTAGGAATAATCATGTTTTCTTAACACAGTTCCTGAAAACATATTTATAAACGCAGTGTGTCTATAATTAGGAGAAAAGTCATACTATATTTATTTTTGGTGTGCAGACATATTCTTCTGTGTTTATAATAATCACCTCATTCATATCCTCATCTTCTGGGGAAGATCATCTTCTGGGCTATTCTCCACCACTCTGTCCAACGATGGCCTGTTCCCATGATTTCTTCTGTTTCCTATAAAATATTAATTTGCTTTCATTGCAACTTAAAAACAAAGATGAGAAATTGGAGGAGGACATTGACCTCCATGGATTGATTTCATCAATCCCATCTCCCTTCACATGCACAAAAAAATATTTTTCCTTCTTTCTCGTGGCTGAATAATTTTCTATTGTGTGTGTATATATATATATGTGTGTGTGTGTGTATATATATATATGGATACACAAGTAATGGTATATAAACAAGTAGTTTATATGTATATGCTACTACTTGTTTATCCATTCATCCATTAACAGACACCACTTAGGTTGTTTCCACATCTGGCTAGTGTGAATATTGCTGCAATAAACATGGAAGTGGTTATATCTCTTCAATTTCCTGTTTTGATTTCCAGAAGTAGAATTGCTGGATGATATGATAGTTCTAATTTTTTGAGGAACCTCCATGCTGTTTTGCACAGTGACTGAACCAATTTACATTACCACCAGCAATGTACAAGGATTCCCTTATCTCTACATCCTTACCAATGCTTGTTTTCTCTTGTTTTCTTGACAGCCATTCTGACACATGTGAGGTGGTTTTGATTTGCCTTTCCCTGTTGATAAGTGACATTCAGCATCTGAAAGTACCTGTTAGCCATTTTGATGTCTTCTTTGGAAAAATGTCTATTTTGTTCCTCTGTCCTTTTATTTAACATTTTATTTTATAGGAGTATAGGTGATAAGCAATATTGTGCTGGTTTCAAGTGTACAGCAAAGTGATTTAGTTTTACATATACATGTATCTATTCTTTTTCAAATTCTTTTCCCATTTAGGTGGTTACATAATACTGAGCAGTGTTCCCTGTGCTATACAGTAGATCCTTGTTGGTTATCTATTTTAAATATAGCCGTGTGTACATATCAATCCCAAACTCCCAATCTATCCCTCCCCCCCCCCACCTTTCCCCCCTGGTAACCTTATGTTCATTCTCTAAATATGTGAGTCTGTTTCTGTTTTGTAAATAAGTTCATTGGTATCACTTTTTTGGGTTCTGCATATAAGCGAAATCATATGATATTTGTCTTTCTCTGTCTGACTTACTTCACTTAATATGATAATCTCCAGGTCCATCCATGTTGCTGAAAATGACATTATTTCATTGTTTTTAATGGCTTAGTACCATTGTATATAGGTACCACATCTTCTTTATCTATTCACCTGTGAATGGACATTTAGGTTGCTACCATGTCTTGGCTATTGTAAACATCACTGCAATGAACATTGGGGTGCATGTTTCCTTTCGAACCATGTTTTTCTCTGCATATATGCCCAGGAGTGGGATTGCTGGATAATATGGTAGCTATATTTTTAGTTTCTTGGGGAACCTCCATCCTGTCCTCCATAGTGGCTGTACCAATTTACATGCCCACCAACAATGTAGGAGGGTTCCCTTTTCTCCAGACACTCTCCAGCATTTATTGTTTGTAGACTTTTTGATAATGGCCATTTTGACTGGTGTGAGATATCTCAGTGTAGTTTTGATTTACATTTCTCTAATAACTGGCAATGTTGAGCATCTTTTCTTGTGGCTCTTGGCCATCTGTATGTCTTCTTTGGAGAAATGTCTCTTTAGGTCTTCTGCCCATTTTTTGATTGGGTTGTTTGTTTTTATGGTATTAAGCCACATTAGCTGTTTGTAAATTTTGGAGACTTATCCCTTGTCGGTCTCATCGTTTGTAAATATTTTCTGCCATTCCGTGGGTTATCTTCTCATTTTGTTTATGGTTTCCTTTGCTATGCAAAAGCTTTATAATTTAATTAGGTCTCATTTTTTAATTTTTGTTTTTATTTTCATTACTATGGGAGATGGATTGAAAAAGATATTGCTGCGATTTATGTCAGAGAGTGTTCTGCCTATGTTTTCCATTAAGAGTTTTGTAGTGTCTGGCCTTACATTTAGGTCTTTAATCCATTTGGAGTTTACTTTTGTGTATGGTGTTAGAGAATGTTCTAATTTCATTCTTTTACATGTAGCTGTCCAGTTTTCCCAGCACCATTTATTGAAGAGACTGTCTTTCCTCCATTGTAAAGTCATGCCTCCTTTGTCATAGATTAATTGACCATGGGTGTGTGGGTTTATTCTGGGCTTTCCATACTGTTCCATTGATCTATATTTCTATTTTTGTGCCAGTACCATACTGTCTTGATGGATATATCTTTGTAGTATAGTCTCAAGTCAGGGAGCCGTTTTTTAATTGGATTGTATTTTTTTGTTGTTATTGAGTAAGAATTTTTGCATTCTGGATATTAACCTCTTATCGGATATGTGGTTTGCACATATGTTTTCTCATTCTGTAGTTTACCTTTTCATTTTGTTGACGATTTCTTTTGCTGTGCAGAAGCTTTTTAATTTGATGTTGTCCCACTTGTTGATTTTTGCCTTTATTGCTTGTGCTTTTGGTGTCATATCCAAAAAAATAATTGCCCAAACCAATGTTAAGTAGATTTTCCTATTTTCTTGTAGGAATTTTATGGTATCAGGTATTCTTGTATGTCTTTAATACATTTCAAGCTAATTTTTGTGAGCAGTGTAAGATATGGTTCCAATTTCAATTTTCCCAGCATCATTTTTTTCAATTTTCCCAACACTCTCCCCAGTGAGTGGTCTTGGCTCCCTTGTCAAATATTAGTTGACTGTATATACAGAGGTTTACTTCTAGGCTCTTGTTTCTCTTCCATTTGTCTATGTGTCTATTTATATGCCAGTTCCATACTGTTTTATTTACTCTACCTTTATTGTGTAGTTTGAAATCAGGAAGTTTGATGCCTCCAGCTTTATTCTTCTTTTTCATGATGGCTTTGGCTATTAGGATTACTTTTCTATTTCTCTAAAAAAAAGGTATTGAAATTTTGATCGGCATTGTGTTGGATCTATAGATGGCTTTGGGTAATATGGACATTTCAGTAATATTAATTCTTCTAATCTGTGAACATGGAATATATTTCCATTTGTGTCTTCAATTTTTTTTTCATCAAGGTCTTGTGGTTTTCATTATATAGATTTTTCACTTGGTTAAATTTGTAAGTATTACATTTTTTATTCTATTGCAAATGGGATCATTTTCTTTATTTCTTTTTCACATGTTTCATTGTTAGTTACATAAACACGTTTTTAGGTTAAATAAATTGAATTAAAAAAAGAAAAAATCAATGGTTTCACATTTCTTATAGAATAAAATGCAAATGCATTACCATAAAAAATACACATAACTGATTTCTGGATGTTGATTCTATATTCTGCAACTTTACTGAATTTGTTGATTATTCCCAACAGTTATTTTTGGTTGAGTCTTTAGAAATTTCTATATATAAACTAATAATATCTCCAAATAATGACAGTTTGACCACTTTCTTTCTGATTTAGATGCTTTTTATTTCTTTGTCTTGCCTAATAGCTCCAGTTAGGATTTCCAGTACCATGTTTAAGAAGATTGGTTAGAGTCAACATTCTTGTCTTGTTCCTGATCTTAGATGAAAAGCTTTCAGTGTTTTGCCATTGAGTAAAATGTTAGCTCTGGTTTTCTCCTATATGGCCTTTATTATGTTGAGCTATGTTCTTTCTATACACAATTTGTTGAGGGTTTTTTTTTTTAATTACCATGAAAAGACATATTTTGTCAAATGCTTCTGCATCTACTGAGATGATCATATGATATTTTTTCTGCCATGCTATTAATATGTGGTATCACATTTATTGATTTGCATATATTGAACCACCCTTGCATCCCAGGGATAAATCCCAATTGGTCATGGTGTATAATTCTGTTAATGTGTTGCTGAATTAAGTTTACTAATATTTTCTTGTGAATTTTTGCATCCATATTCATCAGACATACAGATCTATAGTTTTCTTTTCTTGTAGTATCCTTCTCTGGCTTTGGTATCCAGAAAGTTCTTCCACCATGAAATGAGTTTGAACTGTCCACACCTCTTCAAGTTTTTGGAACGGCTTAAGATGGATTGGCATTCATTTTTCTTTAATGTGTGGTAAAATCCACCTATCAAGTCTACCATACTGTTTTTGTTTTTTTTTACATCTTTGTTAGAGTATAATTGCTTTACAATGGTGTATTAGTTTCTGATTTATAACAAAGTGAATCAGTTATACATATACATGTGTTCCCATATCTCTTGCCTCTTGCATCTCCCTCCCTCCCACCCTCCCTATCCGACCCCTCTAGGTGGTCACAAAGCACCGAGCTTATCTCCCTCTGCTATGCGGCTGCTTCCCACTAGCTATCTATTTTATGTTTGGTACTGTATATATGTCCATGCCACTCTCTTGCTTTGTCACAGCTTACCCTTCGCCCTCCCCATATCCTCAAGTCCGTTCTCCAGTAGGTCTGTGTCTTTATTCCTGTCTAACCCCTAGGTTCTTCATGATATTTTTTTTTCTTAAATTCCATATATATGTGTTAGCATATGGTATTTGTCTATCTCTTTCTGACTTACTTCCCTCTGTATGACAGACTCTAGGTCCATCCACCTCATTAAAAAATAGCTCAATTTTGTTTCTTTTTATGGCTGAGTAATATTCCATTGTATATATGTGCCACATATTCTTTATCCATTCATCTGATGATGAATGTTGTTTCCATCTCCGGGCTATTGTAAATAGAGCTGCAATGAACATTTTGGTACATGACTCTTTGAATTATGGTTTTCTCAGGGTGTATGCCCAGTAGTGAGATTACTGGGTCATGTGGTAGTTCTATTTGTAGTTTTTGAAGGAACCTCCATACTGTTCTCCATAGTGGCTGTACCAATTCACATTCCCACCAGCAGTGCAAGAGTGTTCCTTTTTCTCCACACCCTCTCCAGCATTTATTCTTTCTAGATTTTTTGATGATGGCTGTTCTGACCAGTGTGAGATGATATCTCATTGTAGTTTTGATTTGCATTTCTCTAATGATGAATGATGTTGAGCATTCTTTCATGTGTTTGTTGGCAGTCTGTATATCTTCTTTGGAGAAATGTCTATTTAGGTCTTCTGCCAATTTGTGGATTGGGTTTTTTTTTGTTACTGAGCTGCATGAGCTGTTTATAAATGTTGGAGATTAATCCTTTGACCGTTGCTTCATTTGCAAATATTTTCTCCCATTCTGAGGGTTGTCTTTTGGTCTTGTTTATGATTTCCTTTGCTGTGCAAAAGCTTTGGAGTTTCATTAGGTTCCATTTTTGTTTTTATTTCCATTTCTCTAGGAGGAGGGTCAAAAAGGATCTAGCTGTGATTTATGTCATAGAGTGTCCTGCCTATGTTTTCCTCTAAGAGTTTGATAGTTTCTGGCCTTACATTTAGGTCTTTAATCCATTTTGAGCTTATCTTTATGTATGGTGTTAGGAAGTGATCTAATCTCATACTTTTACATGTACCTGTCCAGTTTTCCCAGCACCACTTATTGAAGAGGCTGTCCTTTCTCCACTGTACATTCCTGCCACCTTTATCAAAGATAAGGTGACCATATGTGCGTGGGTTTATCTCTGGGCTTTCTATCCTGTTCCATTGATCTTTCTGTTTTTGTGCCAGTACCATACTGTCTTGATTACTGTAGCATTGTAATATAGTCTGAGGTCAGGGAGCCTGATTCCTCCAGCCCCGTTTTTCATTCTCAAGATTGCTTTGGCTATTCAGGGTCTTTTGTGTTTCCATACAAATTGTGAAATTTTTTGTTCTAGTTCTGTGAAAAATGCCAGTGGTAGTTTGATAGGGATTGCATTGAATCTATAGATTGCTTTGGGTAGTAGAGTCATTTTCACAATGTTGATTCTTCCAATCCAAGAACATGGAATATCTCTCCATCTATTTGTATCATCTTTAATTTCTTTCATCAGTGTCTTATAATTTTCTGCATACAGGTCTTTTGTCTCCTTAGGTAGGTTTATTCCTAGATATTTTATTCTTTTTGTTGCAATGGTAAATGCGAGTGTTTTCTTGATTTCACTTTCAGATTTTTCATCATTAGTGTACAGGAATGCCAGAGATTTCTGTGCATTAATTTTGTATCCTGCTACTTTACCAAATTCATTGATTACCTCTAGTAGTTTTCTGATAGCATCTTTAGGATTCTCTATGTATAGTATCATATCATCTGCAAACAGTGACAGGTTTACTTCTTCTTTTGCGATTGGGATTCCTTTAATTTCCTTTTCTTCCCTGATTGCTGTGGCTAAAACTTCCAAAACTATGTTGAATAATAGTGGTGAGTGTGGGCAACCTTGTCTTGTTCCTGATCTTAGTGGAAATGCTTTCGGTATTTCACCATTGAGGACGATGTTGGCTCTGAGTTTGTCATATATGGCCTTTATTATGTTGAGGAAAGTTCCCTCTGTGCCTACTTTCTGCAGGGTTTTTATCATAAATTGGTGTTGAATTTTGTCAAAAGCTTTCTCTGCATCTATTGAGATGATCATATGGTTTTTCTCCTTCAATTTGTTAATATGGTGTATCATGTTGATTGATTTGCGTATATTGAAGAATCCTTGCATTCCTGGAATAAACTCCACTTGATCATGGTGTATGATCCTTTTAATGTGCTGTTGGATTCTGTTTGATAGTATTTTGTTGAGGATCTTTAAATCTATGTTCATCAGTGATATTGGCCTTTAGTTTTCGTTCTTTGTGACATCCTTGTTCTGGTTTTGGTATCAGGGTGATGGTGGCTTCATAGAATGAGTTTGGGAGTGTTCCACCCTGTGCTATATTTTGGAAGAGTTTGAGAAGGATATGTGTTAACTCTTCTCTAAACGTTTGATGGAATTCACCTGTGAAGCCATCTGGTTCGGGACTTTTGTTTGTTGGAAGATTTTTAAGTACAGTTTCAATTTCAGTGCTTGTGATTGGTCTGTTCATATTTTCTATTCTTCCTGATTCAGTCTTGGCAGGTTGTTCATTTCTAAAAATTTTTCCATTTCTTCCAAGTTGTCCATTTTATTGGCATAGAGTCGCTTGTAGTAATCTCTTATGATCCTTTGTATTTCTGCAGTGTCAGTTGTTACTTCTCCCTTTTCATTTCTAATTCTATTGATTTGAGTCTTCTCCCTTTTTTTTCTTGATGAGTCTGGCTAATGGTTTATCAATTTTGTTTATCTTCTCAAAGAACCAGCTTTTAGTTTTATTAATCTTTACTATCATTTCCTTCATTTCTTTTTCATTTATTTCTGATCTGATCTTTATGATTTCTTTCCTTCTGCTAACTTTGGGGGTTTTTTTTGCTCTTCTTTCTCTAATTGCTTTAGGTGCAAGGTTAGGATGTTTATTCGAGATGTTTCCTGTTTCTTAAGGTAGGATTGTCTTGCTATAAACTTCCCTCTTACAACTGCTTTTGCTGCATCCCATAGGTTTTGGGTCGTCGTGTCTCCATTGTCATTTGTTCTAGGTATTTTTAAATTTTCTCTTTGATTTCTTCAGTGATCACTTCGTTATTAAGTAGTGTATTGTTTAGCCTCCATGTGTTTGTATTTTTTACAAATCTTTTCCTGTAATTTATATCTAGTCTCATAGCGTTGTGGTCGGAAAAGATATGTGATCCAATTTCAATTTTTTAAAATTTACCAAGGCTTGATTTGTGACCCAAGATATGATCTATCCTGGAGACTGTTCCATGAGCACTTGTGAAAAATGTGTATTCTGTTGTTTTTGGATGGAGTGTCCTATAAATATCAATTAAGTCCCTCTTGTTTAGTGTATCATTTAAAGCCTGTGTTTCCTTATTTATTTTCAGTTTGGATGATCTCTCCATTGGTGAAAGTGGGCTGTTAAAGTCCCCTACTATGAATGTGTTACTGTCGATTTCCCCTCTTATGGCTGTTAGTATTTGCCTTATGTATTCAGGTGCTCCTATGTTCGGTGCATAAATGTTTACAATTGTTATATCTTCTTCTTGGATCTATCCCTTGATCATTATGTAGTGTCCTTCTTTGCCTCTTCTAATGGTCTTTATTTTAATTCTATTTTGACTGATATGAGAATTGCTACTCCAGCTTTCTTTTGGTTTCCATTTGCATGGAATATCTTTTTCCATCCCCTTACTTTCAGTCTGTATGTGTCTCTAGGTCTGCAGTGGGTCTCTTGTAGACAGCATATATATGGGTCTTGTTTTTGTATCCATTCAGCCAATCTGTGTCTTTTGGTGGGAGCATTTAGTCCATTTACATTTTAGGTAATTATCAATACGTATGTTCCTATTCCCATTTTCTTAATTATTTTGGGTTTGTTATTGTATGTCTTTTCCTTCTCCTATGTTTCTTGCCTAGAGAAGTTCCTTAGCATTTGTTGTAAAGCTGGTTTTGTGGTGCTGAACTCTCTCAGCTTTTGCTTGTTTGTAAAGGTTTTAATTTCTCCATCAAATCTGAATGAGATCCTTCCTGGGTAGAGTAATCTTAGTTGCAGTTTTTTCTCCTTCATCACTTTAAATATATCCCGCCAGTCCCTTCTGGCTTGCAGAGTTTCTGCTGAAAGATCAGCTGTTAACGTTATGGGGATTCCCTTGTGTGTTATTTGTTGTTTTTCCCTTGCTGCTTTTAATATTTTTTATTTGTATATAATTTTAGATAGTTTGAATAATATGTGTCTTGGAGTGTTTCTACTTGGATTTATCCTGTATGGGACTCTCTGCACTTCCTGGATTTGATTGACTATTTCCTTTCCCATATTAAGGAAGTTTTCAACTATAATCTCTTCAACTATTTTCTCAGTCCCTTTCTTTTTCTCTTCTTCTTCTGGAATCCCTATAGTTCGAATGTTGGTGCATTTAATGTTGTCCCAGAGGTCTCTGAGACTGTCCTCAGTTCTTTTCATTCTTTTTTCTTTATTCTGCTCTGCAGTAGTTATTTCCACTATTTTATCTTCCAGATCACTTATTCATTCTTGTGCCTTGGTTATTCTGCTATTGATCCGATCTAGAGTATTTTTCATTTCATTTATTGTGTTGTTCATCATTGTTTGTTTCATCTTTAGTTCTTCTAGGTCCTTGTTAAACGTTTCTTGCATTTTGTCTATTCTATCTCCAAGATTTTGGATCATCTTTACTATCATTATTCTGAATTCTTTTTCAGGTAGACTGCCTATTTCCTCTTCATTTGTTAGGTCTGGTGGGTTTTTATCTTGCTCCTTCATCTGCTGTGTGTTTTTCTGTCTTCTCATTTTGCTTACCTTACTGTGTTTGGGGTCTCCTTTTTGCAGGCTGCAGGTTCGTAATTCCCGTTGTTTTTGGTGTCTGTCCCCAGTGGCTAAAGTTGGTTCAGTGGGTTGTGTAGCCTTCCTGGTGGAGGAGACTAGTGCCTGTGTTGTGGTGGATCAGGCTGGATCTTGTCTTTCTGGTGGGCAGGTCCATGTCTGGTGGTGTGTTTTGGGGTGTCTGTGGACTTATTGTGATTTTTGGCAGCCTCTCTGCTAATGGATGGGATTGTGTTCCTCTCTTGCTAGTTCTTTGGCATAGAGTGTTCAGCACTGTAGCTTGCTGGTCGTTGAGTGAAGCTGGGTGTTGATGTTGAGATGGAGATCTCTGGGAGATTTTCGCCGTTTAATATTATATGGAGCTGGAAGGTCTGTTGTGGACCAATGTCGTGAAGTTGGCTCTCCCACCTGAGGCACAGCAATGACTCCTGGCTGCATCACCAATAGCCTTTCATCCACAAGGCTCAAAATAAAAGGGAGAAAAAGTAGAAAGAGAGAAAGAAAGATAGACAGAACGAAAGACAGAGCAAAAGACAGAAAGACAGAACAGAAAGAAAGAAAGAAAGAAAGAAAGAAAGAAAGAAAGAAAAGAAAAGGGAGAGAGGGAGGGAGGAAGGAAGGAGGGAGGGAAGGAAGGAAAGAAAGAAGATAAAATAAAGGAAGATAAAATTAAATAGTTATTAAAATAAAAAATAATTATTAAGAAAAAACAAATTTTTTAAGAAAAAAATGGGAGGATAGAACCCTAGGACAAATGGTGGAAGCAAAACTATACAGACAAAATCTCACACAGAAGCATACACATACACACTCACAAAAAGAGGAAAAGGGGAAAAAATAATAAAACTTTCTCTCAAAGTCTACCTCCTCAATTTGGGATGATTCATTGTCTATTCGTGTATTCCACAGATGCAGGGTACATCAAGTTGATTGTGTAGCTTTAATCTGCTGCTTCTGAGGCTGCTGGGAGAGATTTCCCTTTCTCTTCTTTGTTCTCACAGTTCCTGGGGCTCAGCTTTGGATTTGGCCCCGCCTCTGCATGTAGGTCGCTGGAGGGCTTCTGTTTTTGGCTCAGACAGGACAAGGTTAAAGGAGCAGCTGCTTCGGGGACTCTGGCTCACTCAGGCCGCAGGGAGGGAGGGGTACGGAGTGTGGGGCGAGCGTGCAGCAGCAGAGGCCAGCGTGACATTGCACCAGCCTGAGGCGCGCCGTGCATTCTCCCGGGGAAGTTGTCCCTGGATCCCAGGACCCTGGCAGTGGCGGGCTGCACAGCCTCCCCGGAAGAGGGGTTTGAATAGTGACCTGTGGTCTCACACAGGCTTTTTGGTTGTGGCAGCAGCAGCCTTAGCGTCTCATACCCATCTCTGGGGTCCGCGCTTTTAGCTGCGGCTCGCGCCCATCTCTGGAGCTCCTCTAAGGAGCTCTCCCAATCCCCTCTCCTCACGCACCAGGAAACAAATAGGGAAGAAAAAGTTTCTTGCCTCTTTGGCAGGTCCATACTTTTCCCCAGACTCACTCCTGGCTAGCTGTGGTGCACTAACCCCCTGCAGGCTGTGTTCATGCTGCCAACCCCAGTCCTCTCCCTGTGCTGTGACCGAATCCCGAGCCTCAGTTTCCAGCCCCGCCCTCCGCGGTGGGTGAGCAGACAAGCCTCTCGGGCTGGTGAGTGCTGGTCGGCACTGATCCTCTGTGCAGGAATCTCTCCGCTTTGCCCTCCGCACCCCTGCTGCTGTGCACTCCTCTACGGCTCTGAAGCTTTCCCTCTCCGCCACCCACAGTCTCCATCCGTGAAGGGGCTTCCTAGTGTGTGGAAACCTTTCATCCTTCACAGCTCCTTCCCACTGGTGCAGGCCCTGTCCCTATCCTTTTGTCTCTCTTTATTCTTTTTTCTTTTGCCCTACCCAGGTATGTGGGGACTTTCTTGCCTTTTGGGATGTCTGAGGTCTTCTGCCAGCGTTCAGTAGGTGTACTGTAGGTGTTGTTCCACGTGTAGATGTATTTCTGGTGTATCTGTGGGGAGGAAGGTGATCTCCGCGTCTTACTCTTCTGCCATCTTCCCCTCGTCTCTACCATACTGTTTTGATTACTGCAGCCTTGAGGTATAGTCTGAAGTCAGTGAATATTATGCCTCCAGCTTTGTTCTTTTTGTCTCAAGGTTCCTTTGGCTATTCAGTGTCTTTTGTGGTTCCATATAAATTTTAGGATTATTTGTTCTAGTTCTGTGAAAAATGTCATGCGTGTTTCTATAGGGATTGCATGAAATCTGTAGATTGCTTTGGGTGGTATGGACATTTTAAGAATATTAATTCTTCCAATCCATGAATATGGGATATCTTTCTATTTATTTGCATAATCTTTAATTTCCTTCATCAGTGTCTCATAGTTTTCAGAGTATAGGTTGTTCGCCTCCTTGGTTAAGTTTATTCCTAGGTATTTTATTCTTTTTGATGTTGTTTAAATGGGGTTGTTTTCTTGCTCTTTGTTTTTTGATTGTTCATTATACTGTATAGAAAAGCAACAGATTTCTGTATATTAATTTTGTATCCTGCAACTTTACTGAATTCATTTTATTAGTTCTAATAGTTTTTTGGTGGAAACAGAGTTTTCTGTATATAGTATTATGTCATCTCCAAATAGTGACAATTTCACTTTTGCCTTCCAGTTTGGATGCCTTTTATTTCTTTTTCTTGTCTTATTTGCTGTGGCTTGGACTTCCAATACTAAATATAAGTGGCAAAATTGGTCATCCTTGTCTTTTTCCTGATTTTAGGGGAAAGACTTTCAACTCTTGACTGTTGAGTATGATATTAGCTGTGAGTTTGTCATAAATGGCTTTTATTACGTTGAGTATGTTCCCTCTTTACCAACTTTGATGAGAGTGTCTCTCATGAATAGATGTTGAATTTTGTCAAATGCAATTTCTGTATTTAGTGAGATGATCATGTGATTTTTATTCTTTCTTTACATAATATGATGTACCACATTGATTGATTTGGGAATACTGAACCATCCTTGTATCCCTGGAATAAATCCCACTTGATCATGATGTATGGTCCTTTTTATATGTTGTTGCATTTGCTTTGCTAATATTTTGTTGAGGATTTTTACATCTATATTCATCAGTGATATTGGCCTGTAATTTTCTTTTTTTGTGGTGTCTTTGTCTTTCCTTGGAATAGGATGATGGTGACCTTATAGAATGAGATTGGGAGATTTCCTTTCTCTTTAATTTTTTATAATAGTTTGAGAAGGATAGATGTTAACTCTTCTTTAAATATTTGGTAGAATTCAGCTGTGAGGCAGACTGGTTCTGGACTTTTATTAGTTGGGATTTTTTGGATTGTTTATTTAATTTCATTACTAGTAATTGGTCTATTCAGATTTTCTGTTTCTTCATGATTCAGTCTTGGAAGATTGTACATTTCTAGGAATTTATTCATTTCTTCTAGGTTGTCCATTTGTTGGCATATCATTGTTTGTAGTAATCTCTTATAATCCTTTGTATTTCTGTGGTGTTGTTTGTAACTACTAATCTTTCATTTCCTATGTTTTCCTCTAAGAGTTTTATAGTGTCTGGTCTTACATTTATATCTTTAATCTATTTTGAGTTTATGTTTGTGTATAGTGTTAGGGAGTGTTCTAATTTCCTTCTTTTACATGTGGCTGTGCAGTTTCCAAGCACCACTTATCGAAGAGACTATCTTTTCTCCATTGTATATCCTTGCCTACTTTGTCATAGATTAGTTGACCATAAGTGTGTGGGTTTACCGCTGGGCTTTCTATCCTGTTCCATTGATCTATATTTCTGTTTTTGTGCCAGTACCATACTGCCTTGATTACTGTAGCTTTGTAGTTTAGTCTGAAGGCAGGGAACCTGATGCCTCCAGTTCCATTTTTCTTTCTCAAGATTGCTTTGGCTATTCAGGGTCTTTTATGTTTCCATACAAATTTTAAGATTTCTTATTCTAGTTCTGTGAAAAATCCAATTGGTAATTTGATAGGGATTGCATTGAATCTGTAGATTACCTTGGGTAGTATAGCCATTTTTTTTAAATTGGAGAATAATTGCTTCACAATACTGTGTTAGTTTCTGTTGTACACCTGAGTTAATCAGCCATCTGTATACATATGTCCCAATATCCCCTCCCTCTTGGGCCTCCCTCCCATCCTCCCTAGCCACCCCTCTAGGTCATCGCAAAGCACTGAGCTGATCTCTCTGTGCTATGCGGCTGCTTCCCACTAGCTAACTATTTTACATTTGGTAGTGTATATATGTCAGTGCTACTCTCACTTCGCCCCAGCCTCCCCCTCCCACCCCGTGTCCTCAAGTCCATTCTCTGTGTCTACATCTTTATTCCTGCCCTGCAACTAGGTTCATCAATACTATTTTATTTTTAGATTCCATATATATGCATTAGCATACAGTATTTGTTTTTCTCTTTCTGACTTACTTCACTCTGTATGACAGACCCTAGGTACATCCACCTCACTACAAATAACTCAATTTCGTTTCTTTTTATGGCTGAGTAATATTCCATTGTATATATATGACACATCTACTTTATGCATTCATCTGATTATGGACATTTAGGTTGGTTCCATGTCCTGCCTATTATAAATAGTGCTGCAATGAACATTGTGGTACATGTCATTTTGAATTATGGTTTTCTCAGGGTATATGCTCAGTATTGGGATTGTTGGGTCATATGGTAGTTCTATTTTTAGTTTTTTATGGAACCTCCATACTATTTTCCATAGTGGTTGTATCCATTTACATTCCCACCAAAAATGCAGGAGGGTTCCCTTTTTACCACACCCTTTCCAGCATTTACTTTTTCTAGATTTCTTTGACAATGGCCATTCTGGCTGATGTGAGGTAATACCTCATTGTAGTTTTCATTTGCATTTCTCTAATAATTACTGATGTTGAGCATCATATCATGTGCCTCTTGGCCATCTGCATGTCTTCCTTGGTGAAATGTCTATTTAGGTCTCCACCCATTTTTTAAATGGACTGTTTGTTTTTTTGATATTGACCTCCATGAAATGTTTGTATATTTTGGAGATTCATCCTTTGTTGTTTCATTTGCAAATATTTTCTCCCATCCTAAGGGTTGTCTTGTTGTCTAGTGTATGGTTCCTTTGTTGTGCAAAAGTTTTTAAGTTTAGTTAGGTCCCATTTGTTTATTTTTGTTTTTATTTCCTTTACTCTAGTGGGTGGGTCAAAACAATCTTGCTGTGGTATATGTCAAAAAGTGTTTTTCATATGTTTTCCTCCAAGAGTTTTATAGTGTCTAGCCTTACATTTAAGTCTTTAATCCATTTTGAGTTTATGTTTGTGTATGGTGATAGGGAGTATTCTAATTTCATTCTTTTACATGTAGCTGACCAGTTTTCCCAGCACCACTTACTGAAGAGGATATCTTTTCTCCATTGTATGTTCTTGCCTCCTTTGTTGTAATGGGCATTCTATCTTGTATCATTGAATATATTTCTGTTTTTATGCCAGTACCATACTGTCTTGATTACTGTAGCTTTGTGGTATAGTTTGAAATAGGGGAGCCTGATTCCTCCAACTCTGTTTTTCTTTCTCAAGATTGCTTTGGCTATTCGGGGTCTTTTGTGTTTCCATACAAATTCTAAAAGTTTTTGTTCTAATTCTGTGAAGAATGTCATTGGTAGTTTGATAGGGATTGCATTGAATCTGTAGATTGCTTTCAGTAGTATAGTCATTATCACAATATTGCTTCTTTGAATCCAAAAACATGGTATATTTCTCCATCTGATTATGTCATGTTTGATTTCTGTCATCAATGTTTTATAGTTTTCTGAGTACAAGTCTTTTGCCTCCTTAGGCAGGTTTATTCCTAGGTATTTTATTCTTTTTGTTGCAATGGTAAAGGGGAGTGTTCCCTTAATTTCTCTTTATGATTTTTCATTGTTGGTGTATAGGAATGCCAGAAATTTCTGTGAATTAATTTTGTATCCTGTAACCTTACCAAATTCATTGATCAGTTCTAGTAGTTTTCTGGTGGCATCTTTAAGAATTTCTATGTATAGTGTCATGTCACTGCAAACAGTTACAGTTTTACTTCTTTTCCAATTTGTATTCCTTTTATTTCTTTTTCTTCTCTGATTGCTGTGGCTAGGAGTTCCAGTACTATGTTGAATAAGAGGTTTGAGAGTGAACATCCTTGTCTTGTTCCTGATCTTAGTGGAAATGCTTTCAGTTTTTCACCATTGAGTATGATGCTAGCTGTGGGTTTGTCATACATGGCCTTTATTATGTTGAGGTAGTTTCCCTCTATGCCCATTTTCTGGAGCGTTTTTATCATAAATGGGTGTTTAATTTTGTCAAAAGCTTTTTCTGCATCTATTGAGATTATCATATGGCTTTTATTCCTTAATTTGTTCATGTGGTGTACCACATTGATTGATTTGTGTATATTGAAGAATCCTTGCATCCTTGGGGTAAATCCCACTTGATCATGGCGTATGATCCTTTTCATGTGTTGTTGGATTCTGTTTGCTAGTATTTTATTCAGGATTTTTGCATCTATGTTCATCAGTGATATTGGTCTATAATTTTCTTTTTTTGTGATGTCTTTTTTTGGTTTTGGTATCAGGGTGATGATGGCTTCACAGAATGAATTTGGGAGTGTTTCTCCCTCTGCTATATTTTGGAAGAGTTTGAGAAGGATAGGTGTTAGCTCTTCTCTAAATGTTTGATAGAATTCACCTGTGAAGCCATCTGGTCCTGGACTTTTGTTTGTTGGAAGATTTTTAATTACAGGTTCAATTTCATTACTTGGGATAGGTCTGTTTATATTTTCTAATTCTTCCTGGTTCAGTCTTGGAAAATTGTACCTTTCCAAGAATTTGTCCATTTCTTTGTGGTTGTCCATTTTATTGTCATATAGTGGTTCATAGTAGTCTCATAATCCTTTGTATTTCATCGGTGTCAGTTGTGATTTCTCCTTTTTCATTTCTCATTTTATTGATTTTCATCATCTCCCTTTTTTTCTTGATGAGGCTGGCTGAGGATTTATCAATTTTGTTTACCTTCTCAAAGAACCAGGTTTTAGTTTTATTAATCTTTGTTATTGTTTTCTTCATTTCTATTTCATTTTTTTAGCTCTGACCTTTATGATTTCTTCCCTTCTACTGACTTTGGGTTTTCTTTGTTCTTCTTTCTTTAGTTGTTTTAAGTGTATGGTTAGATGGTCTATTTGAGACTATTCTTGTTTCTTGAAGTGAGATTGAATTGCTATAAACTTCCCTCTTAGAACTGCTTTTGCTGCATGCCATAGGTTTTGGGTCATCATGTTTTCATTGTCATTTGTTTCTATGTAGTTTTTTTGATCTCTTCTTTGATTTCTACAGTGATCTCTTGGTTATTTAGTAGTGCACTGTTTAGCCTCCAGGTATTTGTGTTTTTTACAGTTTTTTTTTCTTCAGTTGATTTCCAGTCTCGTAGCATCGTGCTCAGAAAAGATGCTTGATACAATTTCAATTTTCTTAAATTTTATGAGGCTTGATTTGTGACCCAAGATGTGATCTATCCTGGAGAATGTTCTGTGTGCACTTGAGAAGAAAGTGTATTCTGCCACTTTTGGGTATAATGGTCTATAAATATCAATTAAATCTATCTGGTCTATTGTGTCAGTAAAGCTTGTGTTTCCTTATTTATTTTCTCTTTGGGTGATCTATCCATTGGTGAAAGTGGGGTGTTAAAATCCCCTACTATGACTGTGTTACTGTCGATTTCCCCTTTTATGGCTGTTAGCATTTTCCTTATGTATTGAGGTGCTCCTATGTTGGGTGCATAAATAGTTACAATTGATATATCTTCTTGGATTGATCCCTTGATCATTATGTAGTATCTGTCTTTGTCTCTTGTAATAGTCTTTATTTTAAAGTCTATTTTGTCTGATATGAGAATTGCTACTCCAGCTTTCTTTTGATTTCCATTGTATTTATCCTATATGGGACTCTGCACTTCCTGGACTTGATTGACAGTTTCCTTTCCCATATTAGGGAGGTTTTCAACTATAATCACTTCAAAGGTTTTCTCAGTCTCTTCCTTTTTCTTTTCTTCTTCTGGGACCCCTATAATTCTAATGTTGGTGTGTTTAATGTTGTCCCAGAGGTCTCTAAGACTGTCCTCAATTCTTTTCATTCTTTTTTCTTTATTCTGCTCTGCAGTAGTTATTTCCACTATTTTATCTTCCAGGTTGCTTATCCGTTCTTCTGCCTCAGTTATTCTGCTATTGATTCCTTCTAGAGAATTTTCAATTTCATTTATTGTGTTGTTCATCATTGTTTGTTTGCTCTTTAGTTCTTCTAGTTCCTTGTTAAAGGTTTCTTGTATTTACTTCATTTGGTTTCCAAGATTTTGGATCATCTTTACTATCATTACTCTGAATTCTTTTTCAGGTAGACTGCCTATTTCCTCTTCATTTGTTTGGTCTGGTGGATTTTTACCTTGCTCCTTCATATGCTGAGTGTTTCTCTGTCTTCATTGCTCCCAAAGTCTACTGCCTCAATTTTGGGATGATTTGTTGTCTATTCATATATTCCACAGATGCAGGGTACATCAAGTAAGTTGATTGATCGTGGAGATTTAATCTGCTGTTCCTGAGGCTGCTGGGAGAAATTTCCCTTTCTCTTCTTTCTTTGTTTGCACAGCTCCTGAGGTTCAGCTTTGGATTTGGCCCTGCCTTTTCGTGTAGGTTGCCTGAGGGCATCTATTCTTCACTCAGACAGGACAGAGTTAAAGTAGCAGCTGATTAGGACACTCTGGCTCACTCAGGCCAGGGGGAAGGAGGGTTACAGAATGCGGGTCAAGCCTGTGGCAGCAGAGGCCAATGTGACGTTGTACCAGCCTGAGGCACACCGTGTGTTCTCCCGGGGAAGTTGTCCCTGGATCATGGGATCGTGGCAGTGGCAGGCTGCACAGACTCCCAGGAGAGGAGGTGTGGATGGTGACCTGTGCTTGCACACTGGGTTCTTGGTGGCTGCAGCAGCGCCTTAGCATTTCATGCCCATCTCTGGTGTCCGCGCTTATAGCTGTGGCCTGCACCTGTCTCTCGAGGTTGTTTAGGTGGTGTTCTGTATCCCCCTCTCCTCGCGCGCCCCAAAACAATGGTCTCTTGTCTCTTAGGCAGGTCCAGATTTTTCCCGGATTTCATCCTGGCTAGCTCTGGTGCACTAGCCCCCTTCAGGCTGTCTTCACACAGCCAACCCCAGTCCTCTCCCTGGGATCTGACCTCAGAAGCCCAAACCTCAGCTCCCAGCCCCTGCCTGCCCTGGCATGTGAGCAGACAAGCCTCTTGGGATGGTCAGTGCTGGTCAGCAGTGATCCTCTGTGCAGGAATCTCTCCGCTTTGCCCTCTGCACCCCTGTTGCTGTGCTCTCCTCCATGCTCCAAAGCTTCCCCGCCGCCACCCCCTGTATCCATCACTGAAGGGGCTTCCTAGTGTGTGGAAACTTTTTCTCCTTCACAGGTCCCTCCCAGAGGTGCAGGTCCCATCCCTATTCTTTTGTCTCTTTTTTTTCTTTTTTCTTTTTCCCTACTCAGGTACATGGGGAGTTACTTGCCTTTTGGGAAGTCTCTTGCCTTTTGGGAAGTCTGAGGTCGTCTGCCAGCATTCAGTAGGTGGTCTGTAAGAGTTGTTCCACATGTAGATGTATTTCTGATGTATTTGTGGGGAGGAAGGTGATCTCCACATCTTACTCTTCTGCCATCTTGAAGGTCTCTCTTGGAGAAGTATTTAAAGGAAATTTTTATAATATATATGAGTTTGTGTGTGTGTGTGTATACACTAATAAGTCAAAATCTGGCTCTAAGACAAAGGCTTTGGAACATAAACAATTTACAACCTAATGATGAAGGGAACGTTTCATCAGAAAGTCACAACTGTCTAGAAACTATGAACCCCAATATCATAACCTCAAAATTAATAAATAAAAGAATAGCAAAATTACAACAAGAAACTGACATATGTGTAATCATAGCCTTAGACCTTTAACGCACTTCTCTCAGAAACTGATGGATAGAAAAGAAAAATCCTTTGGATTTGAAAAAATAATTAGAATTTAATCTGGCTATATCTAAAGCCTGCCCCAGGTATCTGATAATACACATTCTGTCAGACATATTGACCATCTAAACAAGTAGTGACAATCAAAGAATTATTAATATACTGGTAGCATTTTGTTCAGGAATATTTATAATTAATGAGAATGAAAACACTACACATTAAGTTTGAATGATGGAATTAGGTGGTATTTTGACACACACATTACAAAAATATAGAAAATTAATGAGGCACTCATTTAACTCAAGAAGTTAGAAACAGATCAGAGAAAATGTGGCATATAGAAGAAAATAAATGGAGAAATTAAATAGAAAACAAAGACACAATAGAGAAGATCAATAAAATCAAAAGCAGAATCTTTGAAAGGACTTTAAAAATATCTGGCAAGATGAACTAAGAGAAAGGAAGCATAAAAAATAATAATAAAATATTTATGACTTTATGCAAGTATATTTGAAAATTTAGAGATATGACTCTTTTACAAAAATATAATTGACCAATATTGACTCAAAAAGGAATAGATATTCCAATTGATTAAATTGAATCAGTATTATAAAAATCTACCCATTATTAAAAAATCATATTCACATAGTTTTACAAATGAGTTTTACCAGAACTTCAATGACTAGAAAATCTTCATTTAGACAAACAGATCTAAAAGAGAGGAAAGGAAAAGAAATGGAAAACACCCAAGGACAGGATGCTACTGTAATCCTACCATCAAGAATAGTATTAGAAAAGCAAATTATATTGCAATCACTTGTGAATGAATATAAAAGTAATTCATTAGCACATTGAGTCTACTTGTGTATATCTGCTATAACCCAGGCCCTATGCTTGATGCTTTATATACATTAGCTAATTTAGCTGAGATGCTGAAGAATAATGCCTATTTTTTTCACCATTTGGCAGAAAAGTACAAAAATACTATCAATAAAATACCTCTTAAACACCTGATCAAAATATAAAATGAAAATGAACCTGCAACCAAAGTAAGTTTCCAAGTGGCTCATATATTAGGCAAGCCAGAAAAATCACTTCACTTACTTATGGTGAATTTATTAAGTTGTGTTGGACTGTAGCAGCTGAAGACATATGTCCAGAGAAAATAAACTTCTTTGACTATTAGTAGTATAACAAAAACAGTGCTTTGGGGGTTGAAGAAATTGAGATATTGGCCATATCATTAGTCAGTTAAAAACAAGGCAACTGATTTTAAGTTTTTTCCCCTGTCTTTTAATAAATTGAGATGTTTCTGCTACTGTTCTGTTGTTTATTTGAGGAATCAATGATGAATTTGAAGTGACAGAAGAATTAGCATCTATGAGTAGTATGAGTAGAGCAACTTTAGCTAAGTGTTTTTTCAAAATTAAGGAAAAAACTAATTCAGTACAATCTGAAGTGGCATCTTCTAAGATGTATGAAGCAAAATGAGGCTTATTTGTATAAATTACAAAATTTCCTTTTACATAAGGCATATGGTTATTCCTTGAACTATTCATTGGCAGATACAATGTGGAAAACGTTTGAATCAAGTGTTATTGAAGCAGTAATATCAGCTTTAAACTTCATTGGTCCTCATGTATTTAAGTGTTATCAGTTCTGTGAAATTTTGTCAGAAACAGAATCTGAATATCCTAATTTCTCTACCACACAACAGTTTGATAGGTTAGTGGTAAAGTTTTATTGCATTTTCTTTTTCAGCTCAGGGCTAAGATTGAAATTTTTCTGAGCAAGAAGAACTGTCCTCAAGCTTTATTATTAAATGTCTTTAGAAATTAGCATTTGCCACAGAATTGACAATGTTTCTTGATGAATTCAATCTAAATACAAGGCAAAACAGTGCTTATATGTGAAGCTTAAGCTGTGGTAAAGCCATTTTGCTGATTACCAATATTGTTTGAATCAGAATTAATGGTTAGCTGCTTGATAAACATGCCATACTGTCAGAATTTTTAAAAAGAAATTAAAATTCCATTCCCACACAATTTTGTAGTGGATATATTTACTGAACACATACCACAGGCTCAGCAATGTTTTTATGGACCTTGATGCAAGTACAAAGTAACTTGCCATATTTCAAAATCCTTTTCCTTGTTCAATTGAAGACCTTCCAGCTTCATCTTCAATTGGAAGTAATTAATCTGCATGCATTGATGTGCTAAAAGGCACGTATCGAGAGAAGAATCTAAGAGAATACTATAAATTATTTCCAAGTGATGAATATGCTCAATTAAAATCGTATTCTTGTGGACTGATACCAGTATTTGGAAAAATCTATCTTCCACTAAGCCATTTTCATAGGTGAAACAGAGAAAATCTCTGTACGGATCCAATTTAACCAAAGAACACTTACAATTGATTTTGATGACAAAGAACACTAATACTCAATAGTAGACCTGTACTACAAAATATATTTTATTTTCTTCGCTACAATTGTAAATGTGGTTGCTTTCTTGATTTCTCTTTCTCATAGTTCATTATTAGTATATAAAAACACAACAGATTTTTTTTCCACAATAGATTTTTGTATATTCATTTTTTATCCTGCAACTTTACTGAATTTCTTTTTTAGTTCTAACAGGTTTTGGTGAGTCTTTAGAATTTTCTATACATAATATGTCATCTTCATATAGTGACAGTTAATTTTTCCTTTCCAATTTGAATGATCCTTTTTCTTGCCTAATTGCTCTGGTTAGGAACTCCAATACCATGTTGAATAAAAGTGGTGAGAGTATGCATTCTTGTCTTATTCCTGAAAAGAGGAAATTTTTCAGCTTTTCACCATTGAAGTTAGTTGGGGTTTGTCCTATATGGCCTTTATTATGTTGAGGCACATTCCCTCCATACCCATGACAGTTTTTTTCATAAATCGATGTTGAATTTTGTCAAATGCTTTTTCTTCATTAATATGACCATATGATTTTTATCCTTTATTTTGTTAATATGGTATATCACATTGATTGATTTGCAGATGTTGAAACATCCTTGCATTGCTAGAGTAACTCATACTTGATCATAATGTGTTATCCTCTTAACGTATCATTGACTTCAGCTTGCTAATATTTTGTCAAGGATATCTTCATCTAAGTTCATCAGGAATATTGGCCTGTAATTTTCTTTGCTTGTGGTGTCTTTGTCTGGTTTTGGTATCTAAGCATACTATTACAGAAAAATCATCAAATCACAAATGAATTGAGAAAGAGAAGAAGAAAGGACAGAGGAATTACAAAACATCCAAAAAACAATTAACAAAATGGCCATAAGTACATACCTATCAATAATTCCTTCAAATACAAATGGACTAAATTCTCTCATCAAATGACATAGAGTGGCTGAATGGATTAAAAAAAACAAGACCCATCTAGATACTGCCTACAAGAGACTCACTTCAGATGTAAGGACACACACAGACTGAAAGTGAAGGAAGTGAAAAAGATACTCCATGCAAACGGAAACCAAATAAAGCTGGGATATTTATAATTACATCAGACAAAATAGACTTTAAGACAAAAAAGGTCTTTACATAATGATACAGGAGTCAGTACAACAAGATGATATAACATTTGTAAATATGTATGCACCCAACATAAGAACACCTTAATATATAAAGCAAGCATTAACATACCTAAAGGGAGAAATAGACAGCAGTACAATAATAGTAGGAGACTTTAATATCCCACTTACATCAATGGATAAAGCATCCAGAAAAAATCAGTAAGGAAGCATCAGCCTTACATGACATGTTAGATCATTGACTTAATGGATATATATGGAATAGCTCAAGTGCACATGGAACATTCTTTAGAATAGATCATATATTAGGCCACAAAACAAGTCTTAATAAATTTAAGATTGAAATCATATTAAGGATCTTTTTTGACCACAATGTTATGAAATTAGAAATCAATTACAAGAAAAACACTAGAAAATTGACAAATATGTGGAGATTAAGCCACATGCTACTTAACAACCAATGGGTCAAAGAGTAAATCAAAAGGGATATCAGAAAATACGCTCAAAACTAATGAAAATGAAAATACAACATACCAAAGCTTATGGGATACAGCAAAAGCAATTCTAATAGGGAAGTCCATAGTGATATATGCCTACATCAAGAAACAAGAAAGATCTCAAATAAACAACTCTACTTTACACCTCAAGGAACTAGAAAATGAACAAACTAAGCTCAAAGTTAGCAGAAGGAAGGAAATAACAAAGATCAGAGTGGAAATAAGTGAAAAAGACAATAGAAAGATAAAAATAAGAGCTATTCTTTTGAAAAGATAAAACTGGCAAACTTTTAGCTAGGCTCATTAAGAAAAAAGAGTGGACTCAAATAAATGGAGTCAGAAATGAAAGAGGATATCACAGAACTACAAAGGATGATAACATACTATGCACAATTACATGCCAACAAATAGGACAGCTGAGAACAAATGGATAAACTTCTTATAAACACAACCTACTAAGACTGAATCATCAAGATCTAGAAAATCTGAGTAGACCAATTACTGGTAAGGCAATCACATCAGTAATCAAAAATCTTCCAATGAAACAAAAGTCTAGGAGCAGACATTTTCACTGATGAATTCTATCAAACGGTCAATGAAGAACTAATACCAATCCTCCTCAAACTCTTCCAAAAAAACAGAAGAGATGGGAACACTTCCAAACTCATTTTTATGAGGCCAGCATTACCCCAACACCACATAAGGCTCATGATCTCAGCTGCCCAAGCTGATAATTAGAGGACCTGGTTTCAAAGAATAATGCAAGAAGTATGTCAAGTAGAAACTGCAAGCATTTCTCCAGTGTTTCTGGTATTGTTTTTGTTTGGTTCATAGACTGATGGCCACTTATGAAAGATGCCAGGAGTCTGAGGAAATCACCACTACCCAACTAGAAGAATTATCAGTGCATGCGATTAACCAGGATCAAATTGAAGCTTTAGCAAAGGAGGAACCAAGAGACGCCACTTCAGTATAATCATGTATTAAACCCAGACATCTTTGGGACATTGGGCCTTTTTCAAGTCTCTTGGATAGTTTTAAATAGAAATAAATTCTGGCTTTAAAGAAAAGTACCCCTGAACTGTATCCCCACTTGACTCCAGCCAGCACTCTATGCAGCTCACTTCTGCTTGTCTCCACATCTTTGTTTGCTATTCCTAAAGGGCACATTTGTCTTCCCCTATCCAACTACTAATATTTCTCCTGAGCTAGGCCACAGTGGTACAGGAAGAAAAACCAGTAACCCTGTGTGGCTTTGGGAAAGCCAGTGAACCTGTCTGTAACTCAGTTTTTCCAGTTATAAAATGGGGCAAGTTATCCTGCTCTGCTGTCCCACCAAACTGCAGAGAGACTCCAAGAAGGGACAGTGTGACTTTCTAGCAAGGAGAAAGGTGCTGGGAGGCAGTGTCCTGCTCACTCTCCCACCATTGCAGTCCTCTCTGCCCCCCTTCTTCTGAGCCCCCACAGCTCTCACCTGTACTACCAACTTTGTTCTTCATTAAACAAGGTCCCCATTAAACATTATATATATATATTTTATATATATATATATATGTTTAATTGGGGTATAGTTGCTTTACAATGTTGTGTTAGTTTCTGTTGTATGACAAAGTGAATCAGCTATATGTATACATATATCCCCTCCCTCTTGGACCTCCCTCCCACCCCACCGCCATCCCACCCATCTAGGTCATCAGAGAGCACCGAGCTGAGCTCCCTGTGCTATACAGCAGGTTCCCACCCCCTATCCGTTTTACAAAAATTTAAAATTTCTTTACACTAACAATGAAATATCAGAAAGGGAATGTAATCAAACAATCCCTTTTAAAGTCACATTAAGAAAAAGAAAATACTTAGGAATAAACCTCATCAAGGAGGTGAAAGACTTATATGCTGAGAACTACAAAACAATAAAGGAAATTAAAAATTCAAAGAAATGGAAAGATATTCTGTGCTCCTGGATTGGAAGAACATTGTTAAAAGGGCAGTACTACCCAAAGCAATCTACAGATTTAATGCGATCCTAATCAAATTACCCATGACATTTTTCACAGAACTAGACAAATAATCCTAAAATTTATATGGAACCATAAAAGACCCAGAATTGCCAAAGCAATCCTGAGGAAAAAGAAGAAAGCAGGAGGCATAACCCTCCCAGACTTCAGACAATACTACAAAGCTACAGTAATCAAAACACTGTGGTATTGGCACAAAAACAGACATACAGATCAATGGAACAGAATAAAGAGCACAGAAAAACCCTCACACCTGTGGTCAATTAATCCATGACAAAGGAGGCAAGCATATAAAATGGGAAAAAAGACAATCTCTTCAGCAAGTGGTGCTGGGAAAGTTGGACAGCTGCATGTAAATCAGTGAAGTTAGAACACACCATCACACCATGCACAAAAATAAACTCAAAATGGCTTAAAGACTTAAACATAAAATATGACACTATAAAACTCCTAGGAGAGATCATAGGCAAAGCATTCTCTTACATAAATTGTACCGATGTTTTCTTAGGTCAGTCTCCCAAGGCAATAGAAATAACAAAAATAAACAAATAGGACCTAATCAAACTTACAAGCTTTTGCACAGAAAGGAAACCATAAACAAAATGAAGAGACAAACTATGGAATGGGAGAAAATATTTGCAAATGATATGACTGACAAGGGCTTAATTTCCAAAATATACAAATAGCTCATACAACTCAACAGCAAAAAAAACAAACAACCCAATCGAAAAATGGGCAGAAGACCTAAGTAGACATTTCTCCAAAGAAGACATACAGATGGCCAATAGGCACATGAAAAGATGCTCAACATTGCTAATTATTAGAGAAATGCAAATCAAAACTACAGTGAGATACCACCTCATACTAGTCAGAATGGCCATCATTAAAAAGTCTACAAATAACCAAATGCTGGAGAGGGTGTGGAGAAAAGGGAACCCTCCTACACTGTTGGTGGGAATGTAAATGGTACAGCCACTATGGAGAACAGTATGGAGTTTCCTTAAAAAAACTAAATATAGAGTTACCATACGACCTAGCAGTCCCACTCTTGGGCATATACCTGCAGAAAACTCTAAAAAAGATACATGCACCTCCCAGTGTTCATAGAAGCACTATTTACAATGGCCAAACAATCTAAATGTCCATCTACAAATGAATGGATAAAGATGTGGTATATATAGGTATACAATGGAATATTAGCCAGAAATAATGAAATAATGCCATTTGCAGCGACATGGATGGACCTAGAGATTATCATACTAAGTGAAGTCAGAAAAAGAAAGACAAATACCATATATCACTTGTATGTGGAATCTAAAATATGATACAAATCATCATATCTATGAAACAAAAACAGACTAGTGTTTGCCAAGGGGAAGGGGGGAATAAGGGAGGGAAGAGATGGGAGCTTGGGATTAGCAGAGGCAAACTATTATATATAGGATGGATAAACAACAAGGTCCACTGTATAGCACAGGGAACTATATTCAATATTCTCTGACAAACTATGACGGAAAAGAATATGGAAGAGAATATATATATATAAACTGAGTCACTTTGCTTTACAGAAGAGATTAACACAACATTGTCAATCAACTATACTTCAACAAAATTAAAAATTTTTATATACATATATGTGTGTACATTATATATATATAAAGCCTCCCTCACCATCTTCCCAGAGCACTGAGCAGGAGCTCTGGGAAGGGCCACATTGGGATCCAAGGGACTTTGGCTTTTCTCTCTCACCTCCCTAAATTGTAAGGCCTCTCTACTGCAAACCTAAACCAAACAAGTCATTTACATATGGCATAAGACCAGATTTTTTTGGGTCTTTAACAAAAGTCTTTATTTGAAGGCATAACAGTAAAATCTAAAAGAAATTTCTAATAAGATGTGTTTATATTTTATCCTGAATCAGACACGTTTGAATACCCCGCTACCATATGATCCAACAATTCCACTTCTGGGTATTTATCCAAAGGAAATGAAAACACTAACCTGAAAAGATAGCTGCAGCCCCATGTTCATCACAGCATTATTTACAATAGCCAAGACATGGAAGCAATTGTCCATTGATAGATGGGTGGATCAAGAAAATGTAATTTTATATATATATAAAATTATATATATATTTATGAATACATATAATTATATATTATATAACCATACTTACATATATAATTATACATATATAATTTTATAATATATAAAATTATATATATATAATTATAAATACACACACACACACACACAGTGAAATTTGATTTAGCCATAAAAAGAAAAGGAAATCTTGCCATTTGTGACAACATGAATGGACCCTGAGGGCATTGTGCTAAGTGAAATAACTCAGAGAAAGATAAATACTGTTTGATCTCAATTCATGCAGAATTGGGAAAAAAAACAAACAAACATGAAAACAAGCTCATAGATATAGAGAACATATTGGTGGCTGGGCGGGTGAGTGAAATGGGTGAAGATCATCAAAAGGGACAAACTTCCAGTTACAAGTTAGTCATGAGGATGTCGTGTACAGCATGGTGAGACAGTTACTAACACTGTGTTGTACTGATATATTTGAAAGTTGCTAAGAGAGTAGATCTTAAAAGTTCTCATCTGAAGAAAGAAAGCTTTGTAACAATGTGTGATAATGGATGTTAACTAGACTTATTGTGGTGATCATTTAGCATTATATACAAATATTGAATCATTATATTGTACACCTGAAATAATGTTATATGTCAATTATATCTCAATAAAGAAAGTAAATTCTCACAAAACTTTTTAACTATGAGTACCTAAATGCCTCTTGACCTGTAATGATTAAAATATTTACTATCTGGCCCATCATGCTTAAAAGCATGAATCTGAAAACTTATTTAAAATTGTTAAGTGAATTGCCAGTTATCCAAACATTTCAGAGTGCATGACTTGGGAGTAGAGGTTGTAGGTAAAGGAGGAGAAGTAGGAGAAGGTTGCATGCAGTTAGGACGTTTTTATGTCCAACTCAATACTCATTGTAACATTTAGTGGCAAAACATTATTTAGGCAATGGACAGTAACTATTATTGTCTTTTTCAGCAACAATTCACATGGAAAGTACTGTTATAAGCAATTCTACTTATTTTTCTGATAACTTTTCTGATAACTTTCAGAGCAATACTAATATTCCCGTATATTAGAGGTAACTTTACTTGAATAAGTTACACTAAATCTACTATTTTCCATGTCTAACTAGTTTTCATTTAACCATAATTGGGTATTATCAATGACATCACTCATTCTCCGTTTCTTGAGTGTTAGCTGTAGACAGTACCTGGCATTTCTCATTCATTTGTTACACAAATATTTATTGAGCCTTATTTTATGCCATGCACCACCACAGCTACCTAGAACAATGTGGTAAGACACAAAGGGTGCCTGCCTTCATGGGTCTTGCATTCTTCCTCAGTACATATAATAAAAATGGTTATCAAAGTTTTTAAAAATCACAACAAAACTTTTTCCAGGGCTTTCTATTATCTGTGGATAATTGACACCAAAATAGGACCACAAAGGTAAATCTAATTAAAACAGGGGCCAAAAATGCACCATAAATAAGGGGAAAGTATTCAATTGATATTTAATTTAAAAAATAAAGAATTATGGATCTATATTTTCATTTAATTGGAATTTGCTAATAATTTAATTGTCCCCCCCAAACCTTAAAAAATAAATCAAGGGTTGATTTTAGTGGGCCTTAATTTTTCTAACAACATTGTATGTTGGCACGAAATATCTTTTATTTCTTGTTCAGCTTTTCAGAATGAACATTAAGAAGGTCTGCATCATCTGGGTTAAAAGTAAGTACAGTTGACCCTTGAACAATGTGGGTTTCAACTATGTGGATCCTCTTACACAGATTTTTTTTTTCAATAGCAAATACTACAGACCTACACTATTTGCAGTTGACTGAATCCACACAGGTGGAGGAACCAGAGATACAGAGGGCAGATTTTCAACCATGGCAGAGGGTGGACACCTCTAACCCTCACCTGTTGAAGGGTCAGCTGTACTTATATAAAATTGGTCTTGTCAATTTTCCTGAATATGTGCCTTAATACTAGATATTCAAATCATTTTCTCTTGAAGCATCTAGTGGGTCATTTTCCTTGCTCATTTTCTCATTAACTGGTCCTGCTCTTCCAGAACCATACTTTTCAGTGGCCTTGTCTGTGATTTGATCAGGTCTGCAAGAATACTTTTCTCGACTTCTTTAAATTCAGCAACTTCATAAAATTTGAAATTTTGCTTTATAGTTGACATGCATTTTAATTACATTGTATTGTTTGAGTTAGGCCAAACCAGTCAAGTATGACATTGACTCAATGAGGCAGAAATGGAAATTAGTGACAAACAGGGAAGGACTGTTTGAGCAGTCACTAGTTAAATAATTTATTGATTTGTGAATATTTTAATTTTTTTTTTTTGCTTCACTATCCAACCTCATAACTTTGATGATCTGAATAATCAACATTCAGCAAAAAGAATTTCTTGTACTTTTGATTTATATTCTCAACCCTGATCCTGTAGATCTAAAAGAAACAAAGATAATGAAGTTAACTTTCTTTCAGAACAAAAACCAGCAGAGCTGTGAATGGCTTCTCAATTACTGAGCTATCTAGAGTTTGCCTATGTTAATAAAAATCTGAAAGAAAGCAAAAGCCATGTCTCAGTTTAGAGGTGTAGACCTTTGAGCCAGAGGTGGAGAATAATCCATAAACTGCAATATTAGAATAAAAGCACAACCTCTCTCACCCCAAAAAGAACCGGAGCCCTCACCCCACCCTTTCTCAATTCCAGTTCAAGATGCTAGTCAGCAACTTGGCAGGACAGCAAAACCATCACAAAATGTTACACCTTCTAATGACATAATGACAATCAGCCAGACACTAGGTATCTACATAACTGAGAGGAAAATTCTTTCATAAAGATTTGTACTAGGTAGAGAACAGACTTGCAGTTGCCAATGGGGGAGGGAGGTGGGGGAGGGATGGGTTGGAAGTTTGGGATTAGCAGATGCAAACTATTGTATATAGAATAGATAAACGACAAGGTCCTACTGTATAGCACAGAGAACTGTATTCAATATCCTGTGATAAACCATAATGGAAAAGAATATGAGAAAGAATATATGTGTATATATATATATATATATATATATATACACACACACATACATGTATATAAATGAATCACTTTTCTGTACAGCAGAAGTTAACACATTGTAGGTCACCTATACTTCAAATAAATAAATATATAGATAAATAAGATTTGTACTAGGATTCTTGAATGTAAAGGAAAGAAGTAAAATTTAAAGTTGGTTCATTCAGAGACCCAAACTCCTATTATGTCATGATGGTTTCTTAATCCGCTCAGAATTTCCCAAACAGTTGCTGTTAATGGTTTGCTTATACGGTATTCCTATTTGCAAGTGTACCATCCCTGCATCTCTCCCTTTCGGCTTGTTATATCTGTGTCATGATTTTGTGAACAGGAGAACAAATGGCAGCCGACTCCTGCTAGAAAACCAAAGCTTTGAAAAGGCCATGGCAGAAGTGGAGATAAGTTTCTCTCAGATGTCAGAGTTTGAGTGCTACTCCTGTCTCTCTCCTAATTAAATTCCAAGTGAAGCTACTTCCCTCTTATGGGACATCTGCCTCCTAGCTGACAGAACTCCTTCTCTCCCTTTGGGGGAGAGGGTGTTAGGGGATGGATCTTGACTTGTCTCCATTATGCCTCAAGAAGAACTAGAGGATAAAATAACAACCTTCATTTTAGTTCATGAAATGAATACTACTATCTGAAAATTTATAACATGTTTAGGAAAAAATCTGTTAAAATACTTTCAAGTTATAGAATCACTACAGTTTTGGAGCATGCCTTTACTTATGTGCTTAGTAATATTTTTTCAAGGATTTTAAATTTATTACTGCAAATTTAATAATTATAGCAATTGCTTAACGAAAGGTAAGAAATATAAGAATGAATGCTTAGGTATACAATAAATACCTAATATAATAATCTAAGAGTAATCATACAAAGAATCTTAACACAAATGCTTCAAGAGTTTTAAATCACTTAATAAATTCTTTTTCAGTAAAAATTTACAAAAATGTCATCAAAAAGCAGACCTATATGATTTAGTTAAATATATGTGAGGAAAAAGTGTTGACACATGAGGGTTTTGTGCAAATAAATATTGTTAAATAGGTATTTAACAATACCTAAAGCAGGAGCGGACGAGTGGACGCAGCTGGCTGCGAAGTCGCGGGACTTCTTTCTCTGGATTTCACTGAGTCCACGACCCAGGGACAGGGACAAGCCAGCAGCAGCTTGCAGGGACGGTCAGAATCTGAGGTATTCCAAAATTGGAAACTAGGGCATAGAGAGGGTAAGTAAGCTGCCTAAGATCACACAGCTAGTAAGTGGTGAAGCTGCAATTCTCACCGAGGAGGAGGCCATCAAGGCTGGAGCTGGTGGGTGAGGATAAGAACAGCCATGTGGATGAAAGGCTCTTGGTGTCCAGCCAGGAGTCAGGGCTCTGCCTCTGACGTGGGAGAGCCAACTTCAGGACACTGGTCAACAAGAGACCTCCCAGCTCCACATAATATCAAACAGCGAAAATCTCCCAGAGACCTCCATCTTAACACCAGCACCCAGCTTCACTCAACGACCAGCAAGCCACAGTGCTGGACAACCTATGCCAAACAACTAGCACAACAGGAACACAACCCCACCCACAAGCAGAGAGGCTGCCTAAAATCATAATAAGGCCACAGACACCCCAAAACACACCACCAGACGTGAACCTGCCCACTAGAGAGACAAGATCCAGCCTCATCCACCACAACACAGGCACTAGTCCCCTCTACCAGGAAGCCTACACAACCCACTGAACCAACCTTAGCCACTGGAGACAGACATCAAAAAAAACAGGAATGATGAACCTGCAGCCTGCAAAAAGGAGACCCCAAACACAGTAAGATAAGCAAAATGAGAACACAGAAAAACACACAGCAGATGAAGGAGCAAGATAAAAATGGACCAGACCTAACAAATGAAGAGGAAATAGGCAGTCTACCTGAAAAAGAATTCAGAATAATGATAGTAAGCATGATTCAAAATCTTGGAAATAGAATGGACAAAATGCAAGAAACATTTAACAAGGACCTAGAAGAAATAAAGATGAAACAAGCAACAATGAACAACACAATAAATGAAATTAAACATACTCTAGATGGGATCAATAGCAGAATAACTGAGGCAGAAGAACGGATAAGTGACCTGGAAGATAAAATAGTGGAAATAACTACTGCAGAGCAGAATAAAGAAAAAAGAATGAAAAGAACTGAGGACAGTCTCAGAGACCTCTGGGACAACATTAAATGCACCAACATTCGAATTATAGGGGTTCCAGAAGAAAAAGAGAAAAAGAAAGGGACTGAGAAAATAGTTGAAGAGATTATAGTTGAAAACTTCCTTAATATGGGAAAGGAAATAGTTAATCAAGTCCAGGAAGCACAGAGAGTCCCATACAGGATAAATACAAGGAGAAATACGCCAAGACACATATTAATCAAACTGTCAAAAATTAAATGCAAAGAAAGCATATTAAAAGCAGCAAGGGAAAAACAACAAATAACACACAAGGGAATCCCCATAAGGTTAACAGCTGATCTCTCAGCAGAAACACTGCAAGCCAGAAGGGGTGGCAGGACATACTGAAAGTGATGAAGGAGAAAAACCTGCAACTAAGATTACTCCTCTACCCAGCAAGGATCTCATTCAGATTTGATGGAGAAATTAAAACCTTTACAGACAAGCAAAAACGGAGAGAGTTCAGCACCACAAAACCAGCTTTACAACAAATGCTAAAGGAACTTCTCTAGACAAGAAACAGAAGAGAAGGAAAAGACCTATAATAACCCAAAACAATTTAGAAAATGGGAAGAGGAACGTACATATCGATAATTACCTTAAATGTAAATCGATTAAATGCTCCCAGCAAAAGACACAGATTGGCTGAATGGATACAAAAACAAGACCCTTATATATGCTGTCTACAACAGACCCACTTCAGACCTAGAGAAACATACAGACTGAAAGTAAGGGGATGGAAAAAGATATTCCATGCAAATGGAAACCAAAAGAAAGCTGGAGTAGCAATTCTCATATCAGAAAAAATAGACTTTAAAATAAAGACTATTACAAGAGACAAAGAAGGACACTACATAATGATCAAGAGATCGATCCAAGAAGAAGATATAACAATTGTAAATATTTATGCACCCAACATAGGAGCACCCCAATACATAAGGCAAATACTAACAGCCATAAAAGGGGAGATAGACAGTAACACATTCATAGTAGGGGACTTAAACACCCCACTTTCACCCATGGACAGATCATCCAAAATGAAAATAAATAAGGAAACACAAGCTTTAAATGATACATTAAACAAGAGGGACTTAATTGATATCTATAGGACACTCCATCCAAAAACAACAGAATACACATTGTTCTCAAGTACTCATGGAACATTCTCCAGGATAGATCATATCTTGGGTCACAAATCAAGCCTTGGTAAATATAAGAAAATTGAAATTGAATCAAGTATCTTTTCCTACCACAACGCCATGAGACTAGATATCAATTACAGGAAAAGATCTGTAAAAAATACAAACACATGGAGGCTAAACAATACACTACTTAATAACGAAGTGATCACTGAAGAAATCAAAGAGGAAATAAAAAAATACCTAGAAACAAAATGACAATGGAGACACAACGACCCAAAACCTATGGGATGCAGCAAAAGCAGTTCTAAGGGGGAAGTTTATAGCAATACAAGCCCACCTTAAGAAGCAGGAAACATCCCGAATAAACAACCTAACCTTGCACCTCAAGCAATTAGAGAAAGAAGAACAAAAAACCCCAAAGCTACAAGAAGGAAAGAAATCATAAAAATCAGATCAGAAATAAATGAAAAAGAAATGAAGGAAACAATAGCAAAGATCAATAAAACTAAAAGCTGGTTCTTTGAGAAGATAAACAAAATAGATAAACCACTAGCCAGACTCATCAAGAAAAAAAGGCAGAAGACTCAAATCAATAGAATTAGAAATGAAAAAGGAGAAGTAACAACAGACACTGCAGAAATACAAAAGGTCATGAGACATTACTACAAGCAACTCTATGCCAATAAAATGGACAACCTGGAAGAAATGGACAAATTCTTAGAAATGCACAACCTGCCAAGACTGAATCAGGAAGAAATAGAAAATATGAACAGACCAATCACAAGCACTGAAATTGAAACTGTGATTAAAAATCTTCCAACAAACAAAAGCCCAGGACCAGATGGCTTCACAGGCAAATTCTAGCAAACATTTAGAGAAGAGCTAACACCTATCCTTCTCAAACTCTTCCAAAATATAGCAGAGGGAGGAACACTCCCAAATTCCTTCTACGAGGCCACCATCACCTTGATACCAAAACCAGACAAGGATGTCACAAAGAAAGAAAACTACAGGCCAATATCACAGATGAACATAGATGCAAGTATCCTCAACAAAATACTATCAAACAGAATCCAACAGCACATTAAAAGGATCATACACCACGATCAAGTGGGGTTTACTCCAGGAATGCAAGGATTCTTCAATATACGCAAATCTATCAATGTGATAAATCATATTAACAAATTGAAGGAGAAAAACCATATGATCATCTCAATAGATGCAGAGAAAGCTTTTGACAAAATTCAACACCCATTTATGATAAAAACCCTGCAGAAAGTAGGCATAGAGGGAACTTTCTTCAACATAATAAAGGCCATATATGACAAGCCCACAGCCAACATCATCCTCAATGGTGAAAAACTGAAAGCATTTCCAATAAGATCAGGAACAAGACAAGGTTGCCCACACTCACCACTATTATTCAACATAGTTTTGGAAGTTTTAGCCACAGAAATCAGAGAAGCAAAAGAAATAAAAGGAATCCAAATCGGAAAAGAAGAAGTAAAGCTGTCACTGTTTGCAGATGACATGATACTATACATAGAGAATCCTAAAGATGCTACCAGAAAACTACTAGAGCTAATCAATAAATTTAGTAAAGTAGCAGGATACAAAATTAATGCACAGAAATCTCTGGCATTCCTATATACTAATGACGTGAAATCAAGAAAACACTCCCATTTACCATTGCAACAAAAAGAATAAAATATCTAGGAATAAACCTACCTAAGGAGACAAAAGACCTGTATGCAGAAAATTATAACACACTGATGGAAGAAATTAAAGATGATACAAACAGATGGAGAGATATACCATGTTCTTGGATTGGAAGAATCAACATTATGAAAATGACTCTACTACCCAAAGCAATCTATAGATTCAATGCAATCCCTATCAAACTACCACTGGCATTTTTCACAGAACTAGAATAAAAAATTTCACAATTTGTATGGAAACACAAAAGACCCCGAATAGCCAAAGCAATCTTGAGAACGAAAAACGGAGCTGGAGGAATCAGGCTCCCTGACTTCAGACTATACTACAAAGCTACAGTAATCAAGACAGTATGGTACTGGCACAAAAACAGAAAGATAGATCAATGGAACAGGATAGAAAGCCCAGAGATAAACCCATGCACATATGGACACCTTATCTTTGATAAAGGTGGCAGGAATGTACAGTGGAGAAAGGACAGCCTCTTCAATAAGTGGTGCTGGGAAAACTGGACAGGTACATGTAAAAGTATGAGATTAGAGCACTCCCTAACACCATACACAAAAATAAGCTCAAAATGGATTAAAGACCGAAATGTAAGGCCAGAAACTATCAAACTCTTAGAGGAAAACATAGGCAGATCACTCTATGACATAAAGCACAGCAAGATCCTTTCTGACCCACCTCCTAGAGAAATGGAAATAAAAACAAAAATAAACAAATGGAACTTAATGAAACTTCAAAGCTTTTTCACAGCAAAGGAAACCATAAACAAGACCAAAAGACAACCCTCAGAATGGGAGAAAATATTTGCAAATGAAGCAACTGACAAAGGATTAATCTGCAAAATTTACAAGCAGCTCATGCAGCTCAATAAGAAAAAAACAAACAACCCAATCCAAAAATAGGCAGAAGACCTAAATAGACATTTCTCCAAAGAAGATATACAGACTATCAACAAGCATATGAAAGGATGCTCAACATCATTAATCATTAGAGAAATGCAAATCAAAACTACAATGAGATATCATCTCACACCAGTCAGAATGGCCATCATCAAAAAATCTAGAAAGAATAAATGCTGGAGAGGGTGTGGAGAAAAGGGAACACTCTTGCACTGCTGGTGGGAATGTGAATTGGTTCAGCCACTATGGAGAACAGTATGGAGGTTCCTTCAAAAACTACAAATAGAACTACCATATGACCCAGCAATCCCACTACTGGGCATATACCCTGAGAAAACCATAATTCAAAAAGAGTCATGTACCAAAATGTTCATTGCAGCTCTATTTACAATAGCCAGGACATGGATACAACCTAAGTGCCCATCATTGGATGAATGGATAAAGAAGATGTGGCACATATATACAATGGAATATTACTCAGCCATAAAAAGAAACGAAATTGAGCTATTTGTAATGAGGTGGATAGACCTAGAGTCTGTCATACAGAGTGAAGTAAGTCAGAAGGAAAAAGACAAATACCGTATGCTAACATATATATGGAATTTAAGGAAAAAAAATGTCATGAAGAACCTAGGGGTAAGACAGGAATAAAGACACAGACCTACTGTAGAACGGACTTGAGGATATGGGGAGGGGGAAGTGTAAGCTGTGACAGGGCGAGAGAGAGGCATGGACATATATACACTACCAAATGTAAGGTAGATAGCTAGTGGGAAGCAGCCGCATGGCACAGGGAGATCGGCTCGGTGCTTTGTGACCGCCTGGAGGGGTGGGATAGGGAGGGTGGGAGGGAGGGAGACCCAAGAGGGAAGAGATATGGGAACATATGTATATGTATAACTGATTCACTTTGTTATAAAGCAGAAACTAACACACCATTGTAAAGCAATTATACCCCACTAAAGATGTTTAAAAAAAAAAAAACCCTAAAGCAGTATTCCAAGTCTAGTTTCTTTGTGGTATGGTTTGTACTAATCATATACTTACAATGCACTTTGAAAGCAAACTTCAGTCTAATATATTCACATTTTTAAATACTAATCAACCTGGTGGAAAAAGCAGTGGCCTGAAATGAAAAAAATATGCAATTCACATCCCTATTGTGCCACTTAAAAGTTATTGACCTCTAAACGTGTCATCGAACCCCCGCAGTCCTCAGTTTTCTCTGTTCTAAATTGAAAAGTTTGTAATCTAGGGTCATTAGCCTCACCATGTAGGCTCTTTTCATTTCTGAATTGGTGGGGTCCAAATTATTTGTTATCGAATGTAGCAAATAAAAAATGGATTCCATCATTTTCTACTACTCCAGAGAAGCTTCTACTTGTGGAAGGTGGACTTAACATTGAATTTTCAAAAAAGCACATGTTAAGAGAATTTCTTCACTGTCTTTATACAATCAGAAGTGACCGCCAGAGTCTGGGCCAGGAGTCTAAGAAAATCCAGCCACTCTTTTCCCATCGTGCTGCTCTTCCATCTTTCTGAGAGCAGATGTATTTGATTAAGGGTATCAGTAGCTTCTCATGAAAGAATAGGTGAATTAAATCAACACTAATTTATTTAGTGCTCATGTTCAAGATACTAGAAGAAAAATTGTCCATGTCTAATTTGTGCTGATTTTTTCTAGGACCCACTGATCTCAGCATGAAGAGGCAGTTGGCGACCAGCTCAGGATCCTCCAGCAGTTCGAGCTCCAGACCCCAGCTGAGTCCAACTGAAATCAATGCAGTGAGACAGCTGGTTGCAGGATATCGGGAATCCGCTGCATTTTTATTGCGTTCCGCAGATGAACTGGAAAATCTTATTTTACAACAGAACTGAGTCCAGCGATGATCCTCTTCACTGAGGTTTAAATTTGCAGTTTCCACTAATGACGTTTTGATTTCCCAGCAGAGATGCGTCTGGTCTTACTGCACAGTCTTAAGAGAAATATTTCCATTATGCCACATTGTCCTTGATCCATAAAGTGATGTGTTTAGGTGCTTCAAAGGAACTCTGGCCTCTGAAGTACTTGAGATACTTTAATGTGTCCAGCCTACTGTTTTTTGTTTCAGTGTGCCAGCATAAATACCTGGGGCAAAAAAAAAAAGGCTGTATATTCCTAATTCAAGGATAAAACAGAAGAAGCTTGTGGTATAAAAAGTAGTTCAAGATCCAACTGAAATATTAGTGGAATTTGCTACTGACTTACTGGACTGAAAGCTGCAGTATCTGGCAAAAAATAAAAGCCAAAATTTCTCATTGCTACAGGATATAACAATGAAAAGGATCTTGTATTTTAAAAAATATGTAATTTTTATAAAAAGAAAACTTGTTTTTCATTCAGAATTGTCATTTTTACTTTGGTAACTTTTTCATAGGTCCTAAAAGAAAACTGTTTTGAGAAACTACTGTAAGTACCTTTTCCACCTCCCTTTGCCTTCTCCTCTTTCCAAATTCTTTCTACAAAAATAACACTTGATGCTGGGGCAAAAAAATACCCTTGCCTACGTTCTTTAAATCGTCGCATCAGGAACTACTTCCAAGAGAAGCCTGCGTTTCTGCACTCATGCTGGTCTCAAGCATCCCACTCACCATTGCAGCTTTACCATAGCGGTTTTCACCACAGAATTTTTTAATATTGAAAAAGACGTATCATTGAAAAAAAAATGACACCTTGATTTCTTACAGCTGCTCTCCCCAGATTGCCGCTGCTGTCTTATGGGCATCCCTCTAGCAGCCATTGGATGTCGATGACTGAATGTTAAAGAGGTTGCAAGTGACAATCTGAAAATTTGCACTCTTGTGTGTAGTTTTCTTTTCTCTCTTTCAGAAATAGTTCCCAAAAAGACCATTACCTCTCCTGATATAATTTGTATAATTTACAGTTGTAGGTAAAAATGATGTAAAGAACTCTCAGTGGATGCAGCTGCAATCTACAATGAACTGTCCCCTCCTCTTCCCCATATTTTGCCCTTCTTCCTGATTTTATAGTGTTGAATACACATGAATGGTGTTTTCTTTGTGCACTGAGGCAAGCCTATTTTTTAAATATTTAGGGAGGAGTACATCAGTTTACGCTTCTTGTACAATTTTTTTCTGTTGTTTGGCTTCGGTTGGATTACAGGTTCTTCGTGCATTCCTGAATTTGCCTTATTTCATGTAAAATTTATGTCATTTGGTTTTTGATAAGTTGAAGACATCAGTGATATCTCTTAACTACTTGTTACCTATAGTTTTTCAAGTAATGACTGTGATTGTGACCAAGTAATGTGCACTTTTTCTTGTAACTGTGGACATTGCTATGCTCTTTTCTTCTAGTGTTTCTAGAATTACTGTTCCTTACAGTTACGTAAACAAAAAACAAAAAAACAAAAAAGAACTTTTGTGATACTGTTGGTGAATATAATGTGAAAATCTTATTGAAATATGAGTATTTTGGAAATACATAGATGCACAAACATCTTTTAAGGTGTGGATTTAGAGTTTGCTTATTTAAATGAAAATTCAAAAACTGAGGGCTGGTATAATTTTCTCTGTTTTGTTGGGTTTAATAAACAGATTTCTGTGTTAAAACACTGATTGTGAAACCTTATAAACTTTCTGAATGATATGAAATGTTATTTTATACCTACATTTAGCACAAAATTGACAGTTCAAACATATTTCAAGAACATCCCAAGGTCCCCCAGAGCTTCCACATTCAGTCTAATAAATAATTTATTCCAAGAAGGGGTAAAGCAGATTAGCAAACCATGGGTATTTCATCTGACTGTTTAAATCTGATTTAAGAATTTATGTTTTATTCCCCATTTTTCATGAGTAATCTGGCTCTTTTAGTCACTCCTAATTTAACATTTTGGGAGAAGCATACCTGTTTTAAGTGCCTGTTTATGCTTTGGGTTTTGTCGTAAGAGTATTGGAAGCTTTGGCATGGTTACTATTTAACAAAGTAACACCCCGGTTTGAGATCAGCCTATACATAAAAAATCCTTAATAGCAATAGTAAAGCAAATGGATTAGAGAAAGGGAGTTCCAGCAAGGTGCTCTTGTTTTCATTTCATTTTCATCTTCACTTATACTCCCACATCCATCCACCAAGGAGTAAATTCCCCCCACATCTTCTGCTTTTTGCATATTTATGTAAAAGAATGAGGGTACCAGGATTCCCATCGTTTCCAGGGGAGAGCTCAAAGGCCAAAACGAAGTACCATGTTGCTTTCCTTTTCCTTTGTAACTTGTACCTGAAAACACTCTGGTCCTTTTTAACCCTCTGTCACAATAGAATAGAGATCACATCTCCTTTATAAAGCATTCTGGAGAAATTGGGTGCAGGTTCATATTCTCATTCAAATGAGGTGATATAAAACTCTCATAAACACGGAGGTCAAATAGAATTTTCTGCCACTTCTGACAGCTTTTCATACAGCAGCAGTTTCTTGTCACATATGTATTACTTTATCACACTTAATAAGAAAACATTCCTTGAAGTAACCATAGAGAATGCAAACACAAGCAGTTACTGAATTTTCTTAAATTGTGTTAAGGAACAGCACTTGGTAAAAAGGGCATTCCAGGAACGATAGCCACTGTTTACTGATTATTTACACATGGAAAAGGCATTGTATTTCCTTTAATTCTCACAATAACACTAGGAGATCGGGATAGTCACTTTACATTTTACAAGAAGGCTCAAGAAAATGAAGTAACTTGCCGCCAGGAGCACCGAGCTAGAGAGAACTTGAAGCCATTATTTGACCCAGGTAGGCCTAGTGCTGGAGCACCCCCTATTGGTCGCTACAATCTGTTGCCTCCCAGGTACTAAATCCTTAACATTCTGCACTGACTTGGAACCAGGCCTGTTTATGCTAAAGTTTAGCAGTTTTATTTGTGTAGTTAAATAATAGTTATGACATCAAATAAACGATCTGACTAAACACGGAGAGTTTTATCCCACTTATAGAAGTTTAATTTCCTTTAAGTTATGTTCTCTACAAATATAAAGAACTACAATAAAGCCCACCACTAATGAAAATCAAATACATAAAGCAGGAAGAAAAGGCAGTGACTTTAAAAAAAAAAAAAAAGACAATGGGGACTTCCCTGGTGGCGCAGTGGTTAAAAATCCGCCTGCCAATGCAGTGGGCACAGGTTCAAGCCCTGGTCCGGGAAGATCCCACATGCCGCAGAGCAACTAAGCCCGTGCGTTACAACTACTGAGCCTGCACTCTAGAGGCCGTGAGCCACAACTACTGAAGCCCGTGTGCCTAGAGCCTGTGCTCCGCAACAAGAGAAGCCACCACAATGAAAAGCCTGCACACTGCAACGAAGAGTAGCCCCCACTCACCGCAACCAGAGAAAGCCTGCGTGCAGCAACGAAGACCAGATGCAGACATAAATAAATAATAAATTTATTTAAAAAAAAAAAAGACAATGATGGGTGCCAGTAGTGAATCCGGTAAGGAAAGAGAAAAGGGATTATCCAGCTGAACCCGCAAAGGTAAGTTTGTTCACCTCAGATTTCAGTCTTAGGCGGGTGCTATTTTGTTCTTTTGATTAATCCTGGTACCATTAACACAAATACCATTCAAAGACTTATCTTTCTATGTCAAAAATATTTTCTAATTTCGTACAGCCCAGGTTTCAAAAGTTTAGTTTGTAAAGAAAAAGTTCCAAAAATAAAGCAGGTAAACAATACATTAACATACTGTTTATCTTTTAAATTGTGTTTGAGATGCAGAAATTTGGTAAAGATTGAGCACAAGCTAACCTACAGGAGTTTGCCATTTAAATATGATTAAAATCTCCTTTCTTAAAAATATTTTGAAAGGAGATAAAAATGCGACTAGTAGATTAACCTATCTCCAGTTTTAAGGTCAATCATTTTCAACATTTAATTTTGTTTTCAGATTGCAAAAGAAACTTGAGAAATACAGGAAAAGAAGGAAAGATAATCCCAGCAGCCATAGAGAACCATGAATAACATTTTATAGTATATCTTTCAGAGCTTATCTAAACAGGTATATAAACATTCTTCTGTTTGATTTTACTGTATATGGTGTTTCCTTATCTGATTTTCTGTCCTAAAAATATACTATGAATACTTCCCACATCATTAGGTATTCTTCTTAAGTATTATTTCTGATGACTATAGTATTACATTGTATGAATGTACTTGTATTAATTTTCTATTGCAGCTGTAACAAATTACCACAAACACTATAAATTTATTTCAGTCTGCTAAGTTGGAAGTCTCACTGGGCTAAAATCTAGGTGTCAGCAGGAATATTTTCCTCTCTGGTGGCTCAAGGGGAGAATCCATTTCTTGGCCTGCTCTAGCTTGAAAGCTGCCTGCATTCCTTGACTTGGGGTCCCTTCCTCCATCATCTAAGCTGGAGCTTAGCATCTTCAAATCTCTCTGTAACTCTGACCTCCTTTTCTGCCCCCTCTTCCACCTTTAAGGACCCTTGTGAGTACACTGGGCCCATATGGATAAAGTAGGACAACCTCTTTTAAAGTCAGATGATTAGCAAACTTAATTTCATCTATAAATTTAATTCCTTAATTTGACATATAACAAAACATATTGACAGGTTCTGATGATTAAGATGTGGACATCTCTCTCTGGGGGGCATTAGTCTGCCTACTCTAGTTATCTTAATTTCCCTTTTTTTTTTTAATATGCCTCTGTACCCAACTGTATTTCATCCATTCACCTGTAGTAAAGATCCTAAGTCAGCAGCACAAATATTTTACAAGTAATTGTTAGCTGCCGTATCTGTACTTTTTCTTCTTATGAAGGGTATAGTTTTTTGGAAATTATTTTAATGACATTTTTCTTTAATTTCTCACATTCAAATCAAATGTAATAAACAAATACATATGGTAAATGTGCAGCTAAATCTTTCAAGGGAAATGAAACAAAAATACCTCTGAATTCTTTCCTTACTTTGATTTCTTAGAAAGTGCTTCTGCCCAAGAAATTCTCTGAGATATGTTTAAGGCCATCTCATTAGACCAGAATAGGTACACGAGGATCCAAAGCTTAATCAAATTCTGTAAGCAATGCAACCACATTCATAAAACTTCTAGTGGTAATTACCAGTGGTGTTTTATTTACTCTGAATAAAAGATATATTAATATTAGATGTTATTAGATGACATGTCTTTTAAACAAAAATACCTCTGAATTCTTTCCTTACTTTGATTTCTTAGAAAGTGCTTCTGCCCAAGAAATTCTCTGAGATATGTTTAAGGCCATCTCATTAGACCAGAATAGGTACACGAGGATCCAAAGCTTAATCAAATTCTGTAAGCAAAGCAACCACATTCATAAAACTTCTTGTGGTAATTACCAGTGGTGTTTTATTTACTCTGAATAAAAGATATATTAATATTAGATGTTATTAGATGAAATGTCTTTTAAAAGGAAGGGTTTGGCAATAACATACCTATTGAATTTAGGATAATCAAATGAGTTTAAAAAATAAACCTCTTTACCTCCATTTCTTTGTGAGAAAACTATTTTATTAACATATTAAAATTTTTATTTCCCCTCATCTACTGTGCTTTTTTTTTTCCTTTTCGATTGCTATCCACTGAAAGAAGATCAAAGATAATTCAAGACCATTTTTAATGCTGTGAGAGAAAAAGCAAACAAACAGTAAAGCATAGACCACAGAGAGGAAATACTATTACTCAAAGTGTGGAATTGGCACCAGTTTTTTTCCCTCTAAAGTGTTGACTTCTCATTTTCTTTGTTTATTGGGGAATGGATAACCCCAGGCCCCCCCATGAGAAATGCCTCTACTCATGTAAAGCACTCCATTGCAGTGACGGAACAAGTGGCCAGAGATTCCACAACAGATTATTTAATCTTAGTTCCTTTGCTAGTGGAAGGATTCCGAGGTCTGTCTTGAACTAAACCCATAGAGTAGTAAGCCTCTTCGCCCGTTTTATTTTTCATTCATTTGAATAGCATATTCTTTGACCTACTATGTGCAGGGCATCAGGCTCTGATACAGAAAAACTATTCCTGCTTCAAGGGGTCACATCTAGTGGAGGAGAGAGACAGAGGTACAGATGGTTATAATACAAAAGGATAAAGAGAAACAGTGTAACATGTAATGATAGAAACATGCCAAACAGGTCAAAGGAGGGCACAGACCTCTATAAGAGTGGGGGAGGGTAGGTGCAGGGAGCTAGTTGGTCACAGAGATGGAGCTGTGGGGAATACTTGGCAAAAGTGTTGAGTTTGTTTAGGGAGGATGGACGAATGAAAGATGCGTGAGTTAAAGACATTTTTCAACTACAGAGTACGCCACAAGTTGAGGATGGAGGAGGCATGGAATAGCATGGTGGGCAGTCACTTGAGCAGTTTAGTGTTGCCAGAAGGCAGAGTTTGAGATGAAAAGAGATTGACTCCTGGAGAGGAATAAAGGAGCCAGATCATGCAGGGCCAGACCTGCCATGCAAAGGAGCCTGGCTGTGTCCGGCCGAGGATGGAGAGACCCTGGCAGGTTCACACAGTGGTAAGTGTGCATTGGCACCTCTGTTGACTATTTGCTGGAACTTCAGTGGAAGAAGATGACGTAATGCTAGATCACAGGACCTCCCTCCATCCCAAAAGTAAATTAAATAAAACTAATAGTGAAAAACAAAAAGTATTACATAAGTAGCATATGAGCAATAAAGGAATGGGCTTTGTCCTACGCCCACTGAAAGGTGGGAGCCGTGAAGATTCAGTAAATGTCACAAATTAATGTGACTTCGTCCTTAGGAAACAGATCTGAGGAAAGAGACTGAATGGAAAGGAATGTTGAAAACCCCACTATTAAAGTTCTAGTTGGAAGAAAGGAGAATGAGGGGTGAGTGGACCAGCTTGTGGAAAAGTATGTACACAACCTTCAGGAACGCAAGACCCTTGCTGCCCTCCCGACGAGTTTCCAGAAGTAGAAACACCATCAGGACTTGCCATTTCATGTGTTCTCTGGTGAAAAAGACAAGCTGAAGAGTAAAGAGGAATACAGTGATACAAGGGTATTCTTTCTACAAAAAGAAATGGAGATACAATCGGCATTTCCCTTGCCCCCTTCCCATCCTGTCCTTTTTCTCCTCTCATTTACCTCTTCCTCACCCCTGACTAATAAGTCAGTGGCCAAAACTTATGAGGTCCAGTTGTCTTATTTGATTTTCTCTTCTGAGAGGAAAACAGGCAAAGGTGCTGGAGGAAAGGGAAGGCATTAGGAGAAATGAGTTACTGGATCTCACTGCCTCTGTCAAAGTGAAGTTCCAGAGTGTCCACCGCAAAACTGGGGAATTTAGGAATCTTAAATTTCCTATCCCCCAATATGGATAGCACACAGTTCTGCCTAAGTGGAGTGAGTTATGAAACTGGACTACAAATGACATTGCAGAAGACAATGATCACAGACTGGTTACCCCAATCTCAACAGCTAGCATCACCTCCCAGAACCCTGCTCTCCAAACTTTCAGCAAAACAAAAGCAGATAGAACTCAAAATACCTCACCCTCAGGATGCAGGTCAAAGAGAAGAAGTGTGAGTTTAGATAGAAAAAGAAAAAGGGGGAAAGAGATGTCAGGGAGAACCTAATCACACTGTATTTGGAGAAACAGTAAGTATAACAATGAACATAGCCCATAAATATGAATAAAATATAAACAAACAGTATGGCACCTGTATATCCAACCAACAGCAAAGAATGGAAGTCAGGCAGGCAGACATGGAAGAGTAGTTTCCCCAAGTTTTTTTAAAAATACATTTGAGAGAGACCTTCAAGATGGTGGAGTAAGACGTGGAGATAACCTTCCTCCCCACAAAACATCAAAAATACATCTGACATGTGGAATAACTCCTACAGAACACCTACTGAACGCTGGCAGAAGACCTCAGACTTCCCAAAAGGCAAGAAACTCCCCACATACCTGGGTAGGGCAAAAGAAAAAAGAAAAAACAGAGACAAAAGAATAGGGATGGGACCTGCACGAGTGGGAGGGAGCTGTGAAGGAGGAAAGGTTTCCACACACTGGGAAGTCCCTTCACCCTGTGTGCAAGCACAGGTCACTTCCACACCAACCCCTCCAGGGACCTGTACAGCCCACCACTTCCAGGGTCCCCTGATCCAGGGACAATTTCCCTGGGAGAACACACGGCACGCCTCAGGCTCTTGCAACATCACACTGGCCTCTACTGCTGCAGGCTCGCCCTGCATTCTGTACCCCTCCCTCCCCCGGCCTGAGTGAACCAGAACCCCCGAATCAGCTGCTCCTTTAACCCCGTCCTGTCTGGGCAGGGAACAGACGCCCTCAGGCGACCTATACACAGAGGCAGGGCCAAATCCAAAGCTGAACCCCAGGAGCTGTGTGAACAAAGAAGAGAAAGGGAAATCTCTCCCAGCAGCCTCAGGAGCAGCAGATTAAATCTCCACAATCAACTTGATGTACCCTGCACCTGTGGAATACCTGAATAAACAATGAATCATCCCAAAATTGAGGTGGTGGACTTTGGGATCAACTGTAGACTTGGGGTTTGCTTTCCACATCTAATTTGTTTCTGGTTTTATGTTTATCTTAGTTTAGTATTTAGAGTTTATTTTCATTGGTAGATTTGTTTATTGATTTGGTTGCTCTCTTCCTTTTTCTTTTATTTATATATAGATACATTTTTTTTTCCTTTTTCTCTTTTGGTGAGCATGAATGTGTATGCTTCTCTGTGTGATTCTGTCTGTATAGCTTTCCTTTTACCATTTCCCCTAGGGTTCGGTCTGTCTGGGTTTTTTTGTTTGTCTGTTTGTTTATAGTATAGTTTATAGTGCTTGTTATCATTGGTGGATTTGTTTCTTGGTTTGGTTGCTCTCTTCTTTCTTTCTTTATTACTTTTTAATTTTTCTAGTTTTAATAACTATAAATTTTTATTTTAATTATTTTATTTTATTGTTAATTTTTCTTTCTTTCTTTTTTTCTCCCTTTTCTTTGAAGCCATGTGGCTGACAGGGTCTTTGTGCTTCAGCCAAGTGTAAGTCCTATGCCTCTGAGGTGCAAGAGCCGAGTTCAGGAGAAAGGTCCACCAGAGACCTCCCAGCTCCACATAATATCAAATGGTGAAAGCTCTCCCAGAGATCTCCATCTCAACACTAAGACCCAGCTCCACCAAATAACCAGCAAGCTACAGTGTTGGACACCGTATGCCAAACAACTAGCAAGACAGGAACACAACCCCACGCATTAGCAGACAGGCTGCCTAAAACCATAATAAGGTCACAGACACCCCAAAACACACCACCAGACGTGGACCTACCCACCAGAAAGACAAGATCCAGCCTCATCCACAACACAGGCACTAGTCCCATCCACCAGGAGGCCTATACAACCCACTGAACCAACCTTAGCCACTGGGGACAGACACCAAAAACAATGGAAACTAAAAACCTGCAGCCTACGAAAAGGAGACCCCAAACACAGTAAGTTAAGCAAAATGAGAAGACAGAGAAACACATAGCAGGTGAAGGAGCAAGGTAAAAACCCACCAGACCAAACAAATAAGGAGGAAATAGGCAGTCTACCTGAAAAAGAATTCAGAGTAATGAAAGTAAAGAAAAGATGATCCAAAACCTTGGAAACCAAATGGAGAAAATAAAAGGAATGTTAAACAAGGACCTAAAAGAGCTAAAGAACCAACAAACAATGATGAACAACACAATAAATTAAATTAAAATTTCTCTAGGAGGAATCAATCACAGAATAACTGAGGCAGAAGAACGGATAAGTGACCTGGAATATAAAATAGTGGAAATAGCTACCACAGAGCAGAATAATGAAAAAACAATGAATAGAATTGAGGACAGTCTCAGAGACCTCTGGGACAACATTAAACACATCAACATTCGAATTAGAGGGGTCCCAGAAGAAGAAGAGAAAAAAAAAGGCACCGAGAAAATATGTGAAGAGATTATAGTTGAAAACTTTCCTAATATGGGAAAGGAAATAGTCAATCAAATTCAGGAAGTGCAGAGATTCCCATACAGGATAAATCCAAGTAGAAACACTCCAAGACACATATTATTCAAACTATCTAAAATTATATACAAATAAAAAATATTAAAAGCAGCAAGGGAAAAACAACAAATAACATACAAGGAATCCACATAAGGTTAACAGCTGATCTTTCAGCAGAAATGCTGCAAGCCAGAAAGGAGTGGCAGGACATATTTAAAGTGATGAAAGGGAAAAACCTACAATGAAGATTACTCCAACCAGCAAGGATCTCATTCCGATCAGACGGAGAAATTAAAATCTTTACAGACAAGCAAAAGGTAAGAGAATTCAGCACCACCAAACCAGCTTTACAACAAATGCTAAAGGAACTTCTCTACTCACGAAATACAAGAGAAGGAAAAGACTTACAAAAACAAACCCAAAACATTAAGAAAATGGTAGTAGGAACATACATATCGATAACTACCTTAAATGTAAATGGATTAAATGCTCCAACAAAAAGACATAGACTGGCTGAATGCATACAAAAACAAGACCCGTACATATGCTGTCTACAGGAGACCCACTTCAAAAATAGGGTCACATACACAATGAAAGTGAGGGGATGGAAAAAGATATTCCATGCAAATGGAAATCAAAAGAAAGCTGGAGTAGCAATTTTCATATCAGACAAAATAGACTTTAAAATAAAGACTATTACAAGAGACAAAGAAGGACACTACATATTGATCAAGGGAATCAATCCAAGAAGAAGATATAACAATTGTAAATATTTATGGACCCAACATAGGAGCACCTCAATACATAAGGCAAATGCTAACAGCCATAAAAGGGAAAATCAACAGTAACACAATCACAGTAGGGGACTTTAAGACCCACTTTCACCAATGGACAAATCATCCAGAATGAAAATAAATAAGGAAACACAAGCCTTAAATGATACATTAAACAAGATGGACTTAATTGATATTTATAGGACATTCCCTCTAAAAACAGCAGAATAGGGGCTTGCCTGGTGGCACAGTGGTTGAGAATCTGCCTGCCAATGCAGCGGACATGCTTCGAGCCCTGGTCTGGGAAGATCCCACATGCCACAGAGCAACTGGGCCCGTGAGCCACAACTACTGAGCCTGCACGTCTGGAGCCTGTGCTCTGCAACAAGAGAGGCTGCGACAGTGAGAGGCCCATGCACTGCGATGAAGAGTGGCCCCCACTCGCAGCAACTAGAGGAAGCCCTCACACAGAAATGAAGACACAACACAGCCAAAAATAAATTAATAAAAAAAAAAAACCCAGCAGAATACACTTTCTTCTAAAGTGCTCATGAAACATTCTCCAGGATAGATCATATCTTGGGTCACAAATCAAGCTGTGGTAAATTTAAGAAAATTGAAATTGTATCAAGCGTTTTCTGACAACAATGCTACGAGACTACATATCAATTTCAGGAAAAATATCTGTAAAAAATATAAACACATGGAGGCTAAACAATACACTACTAAGTAACCAGGAGATCACTGAAGAAATCAAAGGTGAAATCAAAAAATACCTAGAAATGAATGACAATGAAAACACAAAGACCCAAAACCTATGGGATGCAGCAAAAGCAGTTCTAAGAGGGAAGTTTACAGCAATACAATCCTACCTCAAGAAACATCTCATATAAACAACCTAACCTCACACCTGAAGCAATTAGAGAAAGAAGAACAAAAAAACCCAAAGTTAGCAGAAGAAAAGAAATCATAAAGATCAGATCACAAATAAATGAAAAAGAAATGAAGGAAACAATAGCAAAGATCAAAAAAAGTAAAAGCTGATTCTTAGAGAAGTAAACAAAATTGATAAACTATTAGCCAGGCTCATCAAGAAAAAAGGGAGAAGACTCAATCAATAGAAATTAGAAATGGAAAAGGAGAAGCAACAACTGACACAGCAGAAATACAAAGGATCATAAGAGATTACTACAAGCAACTATATGCCACTAAAATGGACAACCTGGAAGAAATGGACAAATTCTTAGAAAAGCATAACCTTCCAAGACTGAACAAGGAAGAAATAGAAAATATAAACAGACCAACCACAAGCACTGAAATTGAAACTGTGATTAAAAATATTCCAACAAACAAAAGCACAGGACCAGATGGCCTCACAGGCAAATTCTATCAAACTTTTACAGAAGAGCTAACACCTATCCTTCTCAAACTCTTCCAAAATATAGCAGAGGGAGGAACACTCCCAAATTCATTCTACAAGGCCACCATCATTCTGATACCAAAACCAAAGGTGTCACAAAGAATGAAAACTACATGCCAATATCACTGATGAACATAGATGAAAAGTCCTCAACAAAATACTGGCAAACAGAATCCAACAGCACATTAAAAGTATCATACACCATGATCAAGTGGCATTTATCCCAGGAAAGCAAGGTTTCTTCAATATATGCAAATCAATCAATGTGATACACCATATTAACAAATTGAAGGATAAAAACCACATGATCATCTCAATAGATGCAGAAAAAGCTTTTGACAAAATTCAACACCTATTTATGAGAAAAACCCTCCAGAAAGTAGGCATAGAGGGAACTTTCCTCAACATAATAGGGGCCATATATGACAAACCCAGAGCCAACACTGTTCTCAATAGTGAAAAACTGAAAGCATTTCATCTAAGACCAGGAACAAGACAAGGTTGTCCACTCTCACCACTCTTATTCAACATAGTTTTGAAAGTTTCTCAACATAGTTTTGGAAGTTTTAGCCACAGCAATCAGGGAAGAAAAAGGAATCCAAATCGGAAAAGAAGAATTAAAGCTGTCACTGTTTGCAGATGACATGATACTATACATAGAGAATCCTAAAGATGCTACCAGAAAACTACTAGAGCTAATCAATAAATTTGGTAAAGTAGCAGGACACAAAATTAATGCACACAAATCTCTTGCATTCCTATACACTAATGATAAAAAATCTTAAAGAGAATTTAAGAAAATCACTGCCATTTACCACTGCAACAAAAAGAATAAAATACCTAGGAATAAACCTGCCTAAGGAAACAAAAGACCTGTATGCAGAAAACTATAAGACACTGATGAAAGGAATTAAAGATGGTACTAACAGATGGAGAGATATACCATGTTCGTGGATTGGAAGAATCAACATTATGAAAATGGCTATACTACTGAAAGCAATCTACAAATTCAATGCAATTCCTATCAAACTACCAATGGCTTTTTTCACAGAACTAGAACAAAATATTTCACAATTTGTATGGAAACACAAAAGACCCCGAATAGCCAAAGCAATCTTGAGAAAAATGGAGCTGGATGAATCAGGCTCCCAACTTCAGACTATACTACAAAGCTACAGTAGTGAGACAGTATGGTACTGGCAGAAAAACAGAAATATAGATCAATGGAACAGGATAGAAAGCCCAGAGATAAACCCACACACATATGGTCACCTTGTCTTTGATAAGGAGGCAAGAATATGCACTGGGGAAATGACAGCATCTTCAATAAGTGGTGCTGGGAAAACTGGACAGCTACATGTAAAAGAATGAAATTAGAACACTCCCTAACACCATACACAAAAATAAACTCAAAATGGATTACAGACCTAAATGTAAGGCCAGACACTATCAAACTCTTAGTGGAAAACATAGGCAGAACACTGTATGACATAAATCACAGCAAGATCTCTTTTGACCCACCTCCTAGAGAAATGGAAATAAAAACAAAAATAAACAAATGGGACCTAATGAAACTTAAAAGCTTTTGCACAGCAAAGGAAACCATAAACAAGATGAAAAGACAACCCTCAGAATTGGAGAAAATATTTGCAAATGAAGCAACTGACAAAGGATTCATCTCCAAAATTTACAAGCAGCTCATGCCCCTCAATATAAAAAACAACCCAATCCAAAAATGGGTAGAAGACCTAAATAGACATTTCTCCAGAGAAGATATACAGATTGCCAACAAACACATGAAAGGATGCTCAACTTCACTAATCATTAGAGAAATGCAAATCAAAACTACAATGAGGTATCACCTCACTCTAGTCAGAATGGCCATCATCAAAAAATCTAGAAACAATAAATGCTGGGGAGGGTGTGGAGAAAAGGGAACCCTCTTGCACTGTTGGTGGGAATGTAAATTGATACAGCCACTATGGAGAACAGTATGGAGGTTCCTTAAAAAACTAAAAATGGAACTACCATATGACATAGCAATCTCACTACTGGGCATACACCCTGAGAAAACCATAATTCAAAAAGAGTCATGTACCACAATGTTCACTGCAGCACTATTTACAATAGCCAGGACATGGAAGCAACCTAAGTGTCCATCGACAGGTGAATGGATAAAGAAGATGTGGCACATATATACAATGGAATATTACTCAGCTATAAAAAGAAATGTAATTGAGTTATTTGTAGTGAAGTGGATGGGCCTAGAGTATGTCATACAGAGTGAAGTAAGTCAGAAAGAGAAAAACAAATAGTGTATGTGAACACATATATATGGAATCTTAAAAAAAGAAAAAAAATGGTTCTGAAGAACCTAGGCATAGGACAGGAATAAAGATGCAGATGTAGAGCATGGACTTGAGGACATAGAGAGAGGGAAGGGTATGCTGAGACAAAGTAAGAGAGTGGCATAGATATATATACACTCTCAAATGTAAAATGCTAGTGGAAGCCGCCGCATAGCACAGGGAGAGAAGCTCGGTGCTTTGTGACCACCTAGAGGGGTGGGATAGGGATGATGGGAGGGAGATGCAAGAGGGAGGGGATATGGGGATATATGTGTACATATAGCTGATTCACTTTGTTATACAGCAGGAAATAACACAGCATTGTAAAGCAATTATACTCCAATAAAGATGTTGAAAAAAATAAAAATTAAGTATTTTTCAGTTAAAAAAATACATTTGAAACAAAGTATCTCCCAATAAAACATTTTTATCTACAATAAATGCTTGGCTTGCAACAATAAACTATAAACCAGAGAAACAACCTCTCACTTCATTTGATAACCCTAAATTATAACAATGTCACCTATGACAAACCTTTCATTATAAGCAATCTTTCATCAAGAGCGCTAAAAAAAAAAGAAAGAAAGAAAGAAAAATCTATTATTGCATATATTTTCTATCCACTATTGAAACAGATAGGAGGGATGCCTTATACATCGTGCCCGAGCAAGGAGAGCATGGAACACCTCTGAAGATTGGAGACAAGAACATCAAAGATTCCCTAGTGGGCCTAGCACTGGATGGGGACTTGTTTGGCACAGAAACCACAGCCTCATATCATGGTATACATTTTGGGTTTTTGTTTTGTTTTGTTTCAAAAATTCCTCATGAATTGTGTGTCTCTTTTGGAAGATGTGACCATCTGACATGTGACATGTCATTTGTGCTCTACACATGCCATGCAGAGCAGAGTAGTGCTGATCTTAGACCAGCAGGACTGCGATGACGTGCCTGCTCCATCTCTAAATCAATTATTCCTCTTCTCTTCATTATTATGCAGTTTGGCTTCGGAGACTGCCGAAGCCAAAGGTCAAATTCAGATTTCTACGTAAGATCTTAGAATTAAATAGGAAGCCATACTCCTCACTGGTGACTTCGATGTCGTGTTTGGAGAGGACTTCTTTCTCACTGAACTTTTCCCCCCACAGGAGTAAGTCGGTGTGTCCTTCTCCCCAGAGCCGCTTATCATCTGGGCATCTTCCCTCTCATTCTACACTTATGGGCAGGGTGGGTTGGGTGCGCTTTTGCTGAGTCCTCAGGGTGAGGGCTCTCAGCAGCCCAACCCTCCTCTGCTCTTGGGCCCCAGGGAAGTGGCAGCAGAGGTTTCAGCCCCAGCAACTCCATGTCCAAACTGGGTGAGGCTGGAGAGTAAGGAGAAACAGCTGGAAAGTGAAAAAAACCTATTTGAATTGGGGATCTGCCCGCATATAAAGCAAAACTTGTGTACGGGGGCATCGGTCCTTCGGGACAACATCTCCTCATTAATCAAAACATTGCTGCTGGTGTTGTGACAGGAAAGGCCACCTCTGCTGACACTGGAAATGAATCCTAAATATACAGACAGTTATGGTTGCTCAGAAAGGAAAGCGCAGCTGAACTTGGCAAACTCACGTTACACAATCTTTTACTTCCCTCTTCACACCTCATCAAACTCCTTCTGATAACTCACTGAATATTAAGCAGAATATAAGAAACTGTGCAGGTATTCTTAATACATACCAAAAGTACTAGCACATGATATTTATCTTTAAAAATATAATTTTAAGTGGAGCATTTTGAGAGCTTTATAACTTAGATAGCGCTGTCATAATGCATTGCTTTCTTTGATCCATATCCCAGGGAAGACAGAAGGTTTTATAATCATTTTCTGAAACTGAAGCTCAGAGTTACGGTCTAATTGTTACCACCAAGACAAGAAGCCAGGTCTTCTCATTCTGAATGCTGTGTTTTTCTTGTCTCCAACCCCTCCCCATTATATCACATTGCATTTCAAAGAGTTGTTTCTTTGATGTGTTACAAACATACCTTATATCTGTGTTTTTCCACTCAATTACCCATCCTTTGACACATTTATAACCTCGGAGACGTTCAAACCAGAATATCTTTTGATTTTCTCTCCTCCCTTGCCTGTAGGTTTGGTTTTTTCCTAATAAAAATTCATTAGGAAAGTCATTCAACCAGAATGTATGAAATGCCTCTAACCTGCAGAACCCCGTGCTGCTCTGGCATCAGAGGTAAGGGATTTAGACAGAAAAGAAATACATGTTCGCAGAGGGCGTGCAGGTCACCAGCGAGGATTTTGGCACGAGGCCCTGTGCTGACAACCACTGGGCTAGATCCGTCTGTCCACGCATAAAATGAGAATAAGCTCTTTCACAAATATAAGCATGGGAGTACATATGAAAATGGAACAGGTTTTAAGGTACACACCAAATAAAATTTAGAATTAAGGAGCACTACTCTCTTTTGCATTTCTATTCAAAGCCTCAGCAGTGTTGTTTAATTTTAGAAAATAAGAACAATTCTTGCCGGACCAACATAACCAAATGAAAGCTAAAAACATAAGACCTTGTCTCGGTATTTGATAGGAAACATGCTTCTCAGCCCTGCTCTGCACACTTAGGCAGCAAAGTAATAGCCACAGACGTGCTGCTTGCACCAGGCCCGTGTTGGGCGTCCATGTACAGGGAAAGCACACGGACTTAGAAAATAAGGTACACTTGGGCCACAACGGATTTTCGGTTTGCTCACTCTGTTTTGGACACAGTTATTTGGCAATTGGACACTTGAAGACAACAGCATCATACATCAAGTTTCAATTCACATTGAAACGCCATGTGGACTATTTTTTTCTAATTCTTTAAAACTATGATCCAGACCCAAACCCACATCATTTATCCATAAAAGGCACCAAAATTGTCTGGAGGAGCACCCCCCTCTCCCTGCAGTGCCATACCATTCTCTCCACGTCCCGCCTCCCTGCTTATGTTGGAAGAATGCCAATGACTAATATTTTCTGAGCTCTTAATAGGAGCCAGGAACTTTCCATATATTACTTCTCAGTCTTACTATGAATTGAACCATGCATGCATTATTTCTGATGCCCACGATTTTGGTCACTCTGCTGAAATACCTGAGCCATGCACTCCGTATTTCCCTAAGAAGCTCCCACTAAAGACAATAAAAACTTTGCTCTTGCTAATGTTTTAAGCGAAAAAGTAGAGTCAGTGCAGGATGGATTCCATTTTCTGCAGGACCAGGTCAAGACTATGACTCCCTGGTCCATAACAGCCAGCACGCCTTGAACAGCAGTATGTGACATGCTGTTCTGGCAGGTATGACTTCTTACGCCTTTAGCGTATATAGGAGGGAGGTATTATTATCTCATTTTACAGATGAGACACCAAAAGCATAGAAGGGTAAAATTAGCTTTTCCAATGCCATTCAGCTAAAAAGGGGCTGAATCTTAAGTACCACATTCCCCTGCCTCTCTAGCCATTTATTTCCTATCAGTGAAAAATCCTAAGATTCACATAAAGCCTTGACTTACAATGAGAAAATAAAATGAGCTCACTATGAACATACATGCACATGCCAAAATCCTAGTCCCCTGATACTTCTAATTCCAAAAATTATGCCATTTTTTATGCCCCAAATGCCATCTTTATGCCGTCCTAGATCTCTGACCCCAAACACTTCTTTACCTAAGAGAGGTAGTTCTCAGAAAACGACAGCTGAATTCATTTTGACTAGTCTTTAAATGGCCTTTTTGTGGGGAGAGGACAGAGGGAACATGTGCAAGCTATGTGTTTTAATTGTGAAAATGTTTGAGCTTTCTCTCAAAATTGGTATTTGACAGCCACGGCTTATTCAGCTGCAAAGAATAGGTAGCACCTACTGCTGGCCTGTCTCTGCGGATTGGGCCAAGCCTCAAGGCCAAGTTAAGGGAAGGCAGCCCACCAGGCCTCATATGTTTTATTCATGCTTGCTCTCTCCTCTCAACTCCCTCTCATTGCCCTCAGCTCCCCAGCTTGCTCCCATGGACACCAAGTTTACTAGGTAGGGCAAATAGAGGTGCCTCTATGGTAGCAGATGAGGAGAGAAAAAGAGAGAAAGAAGACAAAAGGAAGAGCCCTTCTTTTCTCCTTCAGGAACAAGAGCCCATTTTTATGCCAGTCCATCTCTCTCAGACGGCAAGCAAGTCCTTCCCCTAGGGCAGTCTTTCTCACAAAGTGTCAGCTGAATGAGCTAGGCGGTGTCACATTAATACACAAGGAGACCAGTAGACAGAGGAGGATCTAAAGCCATGACTGCCTACTTCTTAAGCAAACCCAAATCTAAGCCTGTAAATGCCTTGCTACCGCAGAAGCCAAACTCCAAGGACAACCAATCGCAAACAGCCAACTAGGCTTTAAGCTATAGCCAACCAATAATTTCCTTTCTTTGCTTCCGCAGTTTCTCTGTAAAAGTCTTTTCCCTGGCTCCTGCTGGCAGTGCGATTTTAATCATTTCTGGTTTGGTGCTGCCCTACGAAATCAATCTTTGCTCAAATAAAGTCTTCAAATTTGTAATATGCCTCAGTTTATCTTTTTACCAGTTTGCATGTGTTAAAAATCTAGACGCCAGAGCATCACCATAGCTGTATCTGAATCACAATGGGGCCCTGGAGGGTGGGGTTACAGAGTAGCTGGGGTGCAGCAATCTGCCATTGCTGTAAGCTCTCCTAGATCATTTGGATACAACTTGAAAATTTCAGAACTTCTGGCCCAGAGCAGAGAAACGGAAGAGATGGGCCAGTAAGTGGCCATGTTTGAAGGAAAATAAAGTGACACCCTGAGCCCAAGGTTGCGAAATGTTCCTAGAAAATTACGCTATTGAGAAGCTCTGAACCCCATGGCTTCTACTTTCCCACCAAATAAGGTGCCAAAATGCTTTCTCATTCAAGAGACTCCACTCTATCTATTAGCAGCTCTGCTCTAGAAGGATGGCCTCAGGCCACGGACTTCTGAGTTATAACAGTTAGGGACACTGCTAACCACCCAGTCTTTTCCATCTCTCCAGCAGGGAGACAAGTTTCTGGCACACTGAGAAAGATCACTGAATGCTTTTTATCACAGAATTAGTGCTACATCTGGCAACTGAGTTCAGTTATAATATATTCCAATTACCGATACTTTTATAAATACAGTTGAAGCCATACATGTTTTCCAGGACAGGGGTCATAAAATCACAGCCAGTGGGCCAAATCCAGCCTACTCATTGCTTTTGTAAATAAAGTTTTATTGGACCACAACCACGTTCATTCACTTCCATGTTGTGTATGGCTGTTTTCACACTATAATAGCAAAGTAGTTGCAATGGAGACTCTATGGCTCACAAAGCCAAAAATATTTACTATCTGGCCCGTTATAGAAAATGTCAACTCCTGGTCTAGAAGACTATGTTATAGATTATAGCTATCTACTACTCCTACTGTATGTCAGGCACTCTATTAGGCCCCTTTTATAAATGATCTTTAATGCTCTTAATAACCTTGCTAGTTATATTATGATCATGACATTGCAGCTGAGGAAAAGAGGTCAGATGTGTCTAAAGCAGACTGCTGGTATCACAGCCAGAACTCAAACACTGCTTTGCTGTGTTTTTTTTCTGACTCCAAGTTTTTTATGAGCTGTTTTAAGGATACAATCACTATGTTTTATATTTAGTGGGAAACGCAGTTCTCAGTGGCAACCACGGACCTAAAAATGCACTATTAGAAAGCAGCCCATATAGAATTTGGGGACTACTTCTCAGTTCCCAGAGAGGTCTTCCTGACCACCAGGCTACCCTTCTACTCTCTAACCTATTTCATTTTCTTTTCAACAATTATGAGTGCCTACAGTCATTTTATTTAGCTGGTAACTTCTGTTAGATCTTCTGTCTCCTTTCAGTAGAAGGTAAGCTCCTTGCAGGTGGAGTTTTGTTCCATTTATTTCTGTAATGCATGCCTGGAAGAGGGCCAGACATAAGTATTGCTGCAAAGTATTTGATATGTGGCTCCCTCTTAGTTAATAACAAATGTCTACACTGTCTTCTTGTCCTAAAATACAACATCTGGGTACAGACTGGAGTATATAGTGAATTTCCATTTGCTTTGTTTACCAAACAATGGAAAATACTTTCTTGAAATCTGTGAAAGCATATAGGTAACTCTGGAGCAGAACTGGGACAGCTATTGATTTGTTACAATATTTTTCAAATGATCACAATCTCTCTCTGGGGGACTTAACAGATTGTATATATCAGGAAAAAGATAAGAGCTGTTTTATTAGGTAAACAGTAACTCCATATGAATGTGATACTCCTCTCCATTTAACCCCTTAAAACTTTGAGTTCACAAATTGCGACATCCTGCCCCCTACTGGAAGAGAGAGTAACAACAAACAGTAACCAGCGAGAAAGCACTTCAAGCTTTTCTATTTGAAAACAAAAATTTTCTTTTTGCTAGAATAAACGATGTGCTCAATTGCTTTCCCAATCCCCTATATTACTTTCTACTTCCAAAATAAACAGTGAAGCAAGGGGAGTATGAGGTGGCTACCAGTGAAATAGAAAAAGAAAGTCTATACATAGGATATGTTTTAAAAACAAATTAGTTTTTTCCCTGTAGAACTATTCTTAAAATGTAAGCTGTTTAATAATTATCTCTATATAAACTCTCACCAGCTGGCACTCTCTTGAGGAATGTAATTGTAAGGGCTATCTAAGTTAAACTTCTAAAAAAATTTTTCTGAATATTAGAGGCAGCACATATACATATTTACTTATATTAACACATATTTATTTCAGTTTCTCTTTAACTCTTAATGGAGTAAATTTCATGTATAATATTATAAATATAATGTTATGATAACATATAAATATAGGCCCTGGATTTTTAAAATGTATCTTATAAAATATTAAGTTTATTTTATAGACAAGACTGATTAATTACACCTGACTTTTTTTTCTTCATCAGATTTGTGCCTTCCAGTTCCATAGGTCACACTACCAAACCCGTCATCCACGTGGAGATAAAGTAACCATCCCGAACCCATAATCCTGTGCTCATCCAGATGACAACACCATCCTATAAACCAGCATTCCGAGCCCTACAGAGGACTTTTATCAATAATCTGCACTATATATTTTTAAGCATTAGCTAAATAAGCCAACTCTGCATTGATTTCAAGCAGATACTTCCAAAATCTTACTTAAAACATCTACTATGTGAGCAAGACAGTCTAGAGACAAGTTCACTCAGGTATCTCCGAGTACATTTAAAACCTAATCTGTGCTTGGTTGCAACGTTATAAAGCTAAGTGCGTATGCCTCTAAGTTCTAGGTGGATGCTGTTCCCCTAACTTTAAGACAGTGACACAAGAAGTTGCCTCATGGAGAATATATTCTTTTGCAAAAATGGAACCAAGTTTTTAATTTTCATTTTTTGATTACATTACCAGACTAAGGCTACAGTAAATGCATTTTTCTTAAAATCTGGGGAAGAAGATTTTACCTCTTGGTGGACTCTTATTGGAGTGTAAGAAGAACCACTGTGGTTAACAGCATAAACTCTGGAGTCATATTGCCTGAGTTCAGATTTCAACTCTCATATACTAGCTATTGGGTTGGCCAAAAAGTGCCTTTGGTTTCTAAGTAAAAATAAAAGACACATTTTTCATTTTCACCAAGAACTTTGTTGAACAACGTATGCACCGTTTTGTTCCACTACCTTCTGCCATTTTTCAAGCAACTTCATAATTCCATCTTGCCAAAACTTTTTATCCTTTTGAACAAAGAAATGTTCCAGGTGCCTTTTACAGTCTTCCAGGGAATTGAAATATTTCCATGAAGAGAATTTTGTAAAGACCAAAATAAATGGAAATCTGAAGGTGCAATGTCTGGTGAATATGGCGGATGAATCAGAACTTCCCAGCCAAGCTGTGACAGCTCTTCCTGCTCATCAAAGAAACACGTGGTCTTTTGTTATCCTGATGGAAGATTATATGTTTTCTGTTGACTAATTCTGGATGCTCTTCGTTGAGTGCTGCTTTCAGTTGGTCTAACTGAGAGCAGTACTTGTTGGAATCAATCATTTGGTTTTCTGGAAGGAGCTCATAATAGAGGACTCCTTTCTAATCCCACCATATACACAACATCACCTTCTTTGGATGAAGACCAGAATTTTTTTTTTGAATTTTATTTTATTTATTTTTTATACAGCAGGTTCTTATTAGTTAACTATATTATACATATTAGTGTATATATGTCAATCCCAATCTCCCAATTCACCCCATCACCACCACCACTCCCACCAAGTTCTCCCCTTGGTGTCCATACGTTTGTTCTCTACATCTGTGTCTCTATTTCTGCCCTGCAAACCGGTTAATCTGTACCATTTTTCTAGATTCCACATATATGGGTTAATATACAATATTTGTTTTTCTCTTTCTGACTTACTTCGCTCTGTATGACAGTCTCTAGATCCATCCACATCTCTACAAATGACCCAATTTCGTTCCTTTTTATGGCTGAATAGTATTCCATTGTATATATGTACCACATCTTCTTCATCCATTCATCTGTCAATGGGCATTTAGGTTCCTTCTATGACCTGGCTATTGTAAATAGTGCTGCAATGAATATTGGGGTGCATGTGTCTTTTTGAATTATGGTTTTCTCAGGGTATATGCCCAGTAGTGGGATTGCTGGGTCATATGGTAATTCTATTTTTAGTTTTTTAAGGAACCTCCATACTGTTCTCCATAGTGGCTGTATCTATTTACATTCCCACCAACAGTTCAAGAGGGTTCCCTTTTCTCCACACCCTCTCCAGCATTTGTTGTTTGTAGATTTTCTGATGATGCCCATTCTAACTGCTGTGAGGTGACACCTCATTGTAGTTTTGATTTGTATTTCTCTAATAATTAGTGACGTTGAGCAGCTTTTCATGTGCTTCTTGGCCATTTCTATGTATTCTTTGGAGAAATGTCTATTTAGGTCTTCTGCCCATTTTTTAATTGGGTTGGGTTTTTTTTCATATTGAGCTGCATGATCTGTTTATATATTTTGGAGATTAGTCCTTTGTTGATTCATTTGCAAATATTTTCTCCCATTCTGAGGGTTGTCTTTTCATCTTGTTTGTAGTTTCCTTTGTGAAGACCAGACTTTGGTGTGATTGGTTGTGGTTCATTTCACTTGCTCCACAATCTCTTCCATTCCACATTATTGTACGGTGTCCATTTCTCATTGCCTGTCACAATTTGTTTTAAACAGAACGTTTTCCTTACGTTTAAGTAGAGAATCGCATGCAGAAATACGGTTAAGAAGGTTTTTGCTTAACTTATGTGGAACCTAAACATCAAAGCAATTCACATAACTAAGCTGGTGCAAATGATTTTTAATACCTGATTTGCATATTTTTGAGTATGTCGGCTATTTCCCTGTGTATAATATTGATCGTTCTCAGTTAATGTCTCGATTTGATCGCTATCAACTTCACCTGGTCTACCCAACCATGGAGCATCGTCCAGCGAGAAATCTCCAGCACGAAACTTCTCAAACCACTTCTGACATGTTCAATTAGTCACAGCACCTTCTCCATACACTGCACAAATCATGTTTGCATTTCAGTTGCGTTTTTACCTTTCTTGAAGTAATAAAGCATAATATGCTGAAAATGTTGCTTTTTTTCTTCCATCTTCAATATTAAAATGGTTACACAAAAATTCACCAATTTTTTATTTATTTATTTTATTATTATTTTTAAAATAAATTTATTTATTTCGCTGTGTTGGGTCATCGTTTCTGTGCAACGGCTTTCTCTAGTGGCGGAGAGCACAGGCCACTCTTCATTGCTGTGCGCGGGCCTCTCACTGTCGTGGCCTCCCTTTGTGGAGCACAGGCTCCAGATGCGCAGGTTCAGTAGTTGTGGCTCACGGGCCCAGTTGCTCTGCGGCATGTGGGATCTTCCCAGACCAGGGCTCGAACCCATGTCCCCTGCATTGGCAGGCAGATTCTCAACCACTGTGCCACCAAGGAAGCCCCCAAAATTCACCAATTTTGATACGTCTTTTTTTAAATGCACGCTGATATGACAGCTATCACATACAATCTAACAAAATTGTTTTGAATGAAATTAAAGACAACTAAGTGCTACTAGAGCCATCTTATGGAAAAAACTGAATGAACCTGTTGGCCAATCCAATATGTTAACTTGGGCAAGTTATTTTAATCTTCCTTTGCCTCAGTTTACTCATCTGTAAAATGTGGGTGTTGATAATACCTGCCTCATAGGGTAGCTGTGGAAGTAAAAGAAACTCACACATAAAAAGACCCTTAGAACTGGGCCTGACACATAGTAAGCATTCAAGAGATGACAGTGACAACATATTTGTTTCTGCATCTGACCCTGTTGACAGGAGGCTCAGAGCTAAGTGTATCTACCCTTTTGCTATAGCTGACTCATCCCAGACACCTGCTTCTTCTGTCTCTCCCTTTTTTTAGACTTATTATAATTTCTCTGTTTCGTGTCAGTTTTATTAACATAAACTGACTTTAAATATTTTAAGGAAATGAACAAAATTCAAATTACAAATAAGGTAGACTAAATTGAACTTGGTTTCTTTGGCCAATTATTTCAGACCAGGTTACTTAATCTGCCTTGTAAAATACTCTTAAATTAGGTCACATAAATTTCGGAGAGCACATTTTAGAATATGATTATCTTCCATTTGTAGGAAAGTCCAGAATTTAAAAATATTATTTTCATATGAAGATACTTTGATGGTTCACAGTCCTGTTAATGGTTTAATAAATCCATATAAAGAGATACCTCTTAAAATGTCAAATGTGCTGATGGGTTTCCATGCCCTTTGACACTCACATGGATAAGGAATGGAGTGCAGAGCAGCTATAGTCCACCAGCCCTGAGCTTGGAATAACATGAAACCAAGCTTCCAGCAGAGTCCAAGTCCAGTAAAGAGTGTGAGATGGGTCCCAGTATAGAGTGCAAGTTTATCAGAACAGACTGATATGGTTTGCATGAGACTCTTAGAGTCCTCCTGAGAGAAATGTGGATAAAACTTGTCAAAATGAATAGCTGTCCTTGGGACTTAAGCTCTCAAACACAAATGAGGAACAAAGCTGTCTTTATATCCAGGAGAGTGTCACTCCAGATAAATGGGGGTCATTCCTCAAGGGCTCTACTCTGGGTATGTAATTGCTGGGGATGGAATTTGGGGGCAGCATAACAAGAAGCATCAGTTTTATTGTTCTCTAACCAGCCCTAAGGAAGTATTTTAAGTTTCAGAAGGAAAGTGCCTGAAAATGAAAACGTTGAAAAAGAGTTGAAACACAAGAGGTATTATGAGAAACTGATGGAACAAGGCTATCCTACTGGAAGACACTGGGAGTTGTAATGGCAAAGGGTTACTACTAATAAAAGAAGAAAACAGCAAGAAACATATTATCATTGTTGACTATCAGCCAGCTGAGTGTGGCTAAGGGAACCATTTAGGAGTACTCACAGGTGATGATTGAGAAATATTTTTTGGAGTGGAAAGAAAGAGAAAGTGTAGGGATTCCAGTAGTTCTATTTTTGGGAGTTTGTAAACAAATACTAATATCCTCGCTGTATTAGTATTAGAAAAATAATAATATTTTTCTCTCTTAGGCAGTCAAAGCTGGAGAGTAAATGTTGTTTACAGTATAAGACATGGGTACTGACCTCCAGGATTCATTGTTAAAAGACACAGACTTGCAATCTGAAGTCAGCTTTCCCCACACAAAATGGTAGTTGTGCCCCATGCTACACTGAAACAGATCTGGGTTGTGAGAAGAGGAATTGAGAAGGAAACTTGTAGCACCAAAAGTGTTATTTGTAAAGTACATTTCGTGATCTCGTATGGAAGATGGGGACAGGGGAAGGTTACATCACAGAAAAAAATATTAAAAATTTTAACCAGATGGGTCTGTTTTCTAAAATTCATTCTTCCTATGGTACCAACAATATGTCCCTTCTTTGCCCAGCCTCATTAACCTTTGTCTTTTCCCTACTGAATTCTCCCCACTCCTCCACTCACCAAACTCAAATGTCTCCACCACTTACTAGATAATGCAATTCAGTACCCTCAATTCTGCAACTCATCATCTTCACCATCATGATCCTCATGGTCATGAGCAAAGCAAACATTATACGCACTTTTGTGTCCAACACTCTTCTAAGGATTGACTCATTTAATCCTCACAAGACCCCAATGGGTTAGGTTTTATTTTTATCATTCACATTTTTATAGTTGAGGAAACTAAGGCATAGAGGTGAGGTAACTTGACAAAAATTACATAGATTGTATAGTTTGAGATAGAGCAGGGCTTTCAGATGTAGGCAACTGAAACTGTAGCCTGTGCTCTTTGCCATGGACACTGCTTCTCACACCACATCTTCCATAGTACTCAGCAGACAAAGGGTCTTAACAGGATACAGCTGCCCACAGGAAGCAATAAAAGTCTATAAATTCACTTTCCCACTACAAAATGTTAAATAATAAAATGGTGCAAAGAGCAACTGAACCTACCAAAAGGAGGGACTCTTCAGTAATGTCTTGACACAGTAAATGAGTTGAGTTTTAAGAGATGCATAGAAGTTCAACAAGCAAAATATGGTGTTGTAGCTATAGGAAATGTTGGTGGTTGATGTTGGAATTGATGAGATTTTTGACTGGAGGACACATTTGAGGGACTAGAGATGAAGCTAGGGGAAAACAAAAGATTTAAGGCAAGATAATAACTTGGCTTTGAACACCAAAATTAAGTTATTAATTTTAGGTGGTAGGAATTCAGAGATTTTTAGCAGGCGAATTATATAATCAAATCTATATTCTGGAAAACTCTGAGTGCACAATGAAGGACAAATTGGAAGGGAGTCAAAAAGAACCAAGTTAGGCTACTCTGCTCGTTAAAGCAACAGACTTAGTTTCATTGTCAGTTCCAAATGCCCCAAAATATCTCCAATCATTTTTTTCTTCTTTCTTTTGTTTTTTTTTTTTGTTTTTTTTGGTAAAGGCAAGTGATTGCTACAATTCTGCATCTCATCATCGCCTTCCATTCCTTAGACTTTTTTATTTTAATCCACATTTCCCTCTTGTGTTCTGGAAGATAAAGATCATCAGAAAGCATTCAAAACCATTTTATTACCTTACTTCAAATCTATTTTCTTCTGCTTCAAATTTCTAGAGTTAGTTTCATTCATTCATCGATTGAATAAAAACTTGCTGTCAGTCTCCCAAGGCAATACAAGTGAAAGCAAAAATAAACAAATGGGACCTAATCAAACTTATAAGCTTTTGCACAGCAAAGGAAGCCATAAGCAAAACGAAAAGACACCTACAGACTGGGAGAAAATATTTGCAAATGATGTGACTGAAAAAGGCTTAATTCCCAAATTATACAAATGGCTCATACAACTCAATAACAAAAAAACTCAAAAAACCCAACCAAAAAATGGGCAGAAGACCTAAATAGACATTTCTCCAAAGAAGGCATACAGATGGCCAATAGGCACATGAAAAGATATTCATCATTGCTAATTATTAGAGAAAGGCAAATCAGAACTATAATGAGATATCACTTCACACCAGTCAGAATGACCATCATCAAAAAATCTACAAACAATAAATTCTGCAGAGGGTGTGGAGAAAAGGGAACCCTCTTACACTCTTGGTGGGAATGTAAATTGATACAGCCACTATGGAGAACAGTATGGAAGTTCCTTAAAAAAGTAAAAATACAGTTGCCCTATGATCCAGCAATCCCACTCCTGGGCATATATCTGGAGAAAACCATAATTCGAAAAGATACATGCACCCTAATGTTCACAGCAGCACTATTTACAACAGCCAAGACATGGAAACAACCTAAATGTCCATCGACAGATGAACGGATAAAGAAGATGAGGTGTATATGTGTGTGCATATATATATGTATATATACACATACACAATGGAATAGTATATAGTCATAAAAAAGAATGAAATAATGCCATTTGCAGCAACATGGATTATCATATTCAGTGAAGTCAGAAAGAGAAAGACAAATACCATATGATATCACTTATATGTGGAATCTAAAATATATCATAAATTAACTTATCTATGAAACAGACACAGACTCACAGACATAGAGAACAGACTTGTGTTTGCCAAGGGGTAGGGAGGGGAATGGAGGGATGGATTGGGAGTTTGGGATTAGCAGGTGCAAACTAGTATATATAGGATGGATAAACAACAAGGTCCTATTGTATAGCACAGGGAACTATATTCAATATCCTGTAATAAACAGTAATGGAAAATACACACACACATATGTATAACTGAATCACTTTGCTGTACAGCAGAAATTAACCCAAGATTGTGAATCAACTATACTTCAATAAAATAAATTTTAAAAAAATAAACACTTTCTGGGTATCTACTACCCAGTAGGCATATAAATCTATTCCTTCCTAATTTTCCTCTGCTTTAAGATAGATTGTTACCTTTTGTGGAGGGTTGACCTGTTGAGACCTTGAGACAAGTTTATAATACAAGGTAGGACAGCAAATTGCCCACTGAAGGGAGCTGTCATGTGAAAAGATCAGATCTTCAGCTAGAACATGCTTGGTAATATTTCTCTCCTCTCTCTCTCTCTTTCTCTCAATGTCTTTGATCTTTGATGAATTTAGAAATATTTGAGAAGGCTCTGGGAGGTTAGAGATAATATGACCTTTGTCACAGAGAAGCTGACTGGAAACTTTGCAAAGAGATCACCTGTGGGTAACCCTAAATTTAAATGAAGTAATCTGTAGCCTGTAAACTAGATAATGTTTAGGTGATGATTTCTCTGTGTGAGCCTCAAGTCTTTTGAAAGTCTTGTTTCAAAGTTCTAGCAGTCTCTATTATGGAAAGATAGAACCCCCTTCAGGGAAGTGTCATGAAGACACAATTGCTTTAAAAAGTGAATCTTACAGAACCAAAAAATCAAGAACAGGGACTTCCAGTTTTACCTCTGACATGCAAAAAGCTTGGAAATTGTCTCTCCTGTACTAATAACAAGAAAAAATTGAACATCAGTGACTTTTCCTGGACCCATCAGAGAACTGAAGACTCAAGAGCAAAGAACTACCTAGTAATGTGGAAAGACAGCCAAAAATCGAGAGCCACAGCTGAGATCTGCTTTCCTGGAACAGCCACTGGCATAAAGTAGCAGAAGTACTTAAATGATCACTTTGACAAATTTCTGAAGGCTGAGCATGGACTAGCATGACAATGAGAAACTTAGAGGATTGCATTCTTAGGAGAGTGGCCACAATCAGGAATCTATCTCGAGGAACCCCATCTGGATGTCATGGTAAAAGGTCCAAGCAAGAGTCCTCTGTGGCTTAGGAAGAGGAAAAGAGTCATCACTGTGAAGCAAGGAGCATTCTGCATAGCAACTGTCTCCTCTTCATGGGAAAAGACTTAACCAGAGCCATACCTGAACTGGGGAACAAGCATTCCTCTTACTCTGTGCCCCCATTTCTTCCTGTCTCAACTAAGGGTGGTGAGAAGCTCTATTATGGAGAAATAAATCCTTGTGAAGGCTCAGATCCAGAGACAAAGGCCCACTGAAAGACTGAGATTTAATCATAACATGATAGAATGCTCCCCCTCCCACATACCTTACCACACCACTAACAGGGTTTCAGTATAACAACAGTGGACTACAGCTAAGAAAACTACAGGATGCATACTCTCCCTGAGAAGAACAACTTAAAGTCAAAATCAAGAGGAAAACAAAACAACAAAAACAAAAGCACTAGAGGAATTTGAAGCCTCTGACACCCACAGCTACAGCAAATGTTAAACACAGCCCAATGCCTAGACACATGAAAATAAATCCTCACAATAAAAGCCTATTTACTTCAGTTCCCATGACCCAATAAAATATGTCTGGCTTTCAACAAATAATTATAAGACATGCAAAACATCAAGAAAAAACACAATTGGAAGAGACAAAGCAAGCATAAGAACCAGACTCATACAGTACAGATGTTAAAACACTCAGATAGGGAATTTTAAATAAATAATAATCAATACGTCAAGGTCTCTAATGGATAAAAAAGAAAACAAGAGCGAACAGATAGGTAATGTCGACAGAGAGATGGTAATGTTAAGATAGAATAAAAATTAATGCTAGAAATCAAAAAAACGGTAACAGAAATGGAACAGGTTTTGCTGGGCTCATTTGTAGACTGGATACAGATGAGAAAAAAAATACAGTGAGCTCAAAGATAGGACAACAGTACCTTCTCAAACTGAAATGCAAAGAGAAAAACAGAATTTTTGAAACACAAAATATCTAAGAAATGTAGGACAATTTTTAAAGGTATAACATATGCATAATTAGCATATCAGAAGGAGAAAAAAGAGAATAAAGTAGAAGAAATATTTGTATTAATAATGACTCAGAACTTTCAAAAACTAATGACAGAAACAATACCACAAATACAGGCAGCTCACATATAGGAATATAGAAACTGCAGGTTATCAAGCAGAAAAACATGGGAAAAAAACCTCCACGGGACTCCTGGTTCATCATATAAGAAGCTTAGAAGTTGCCATTTCATGCTAACAATAAGTAAAAAGCTGAACAAACTAAAAAATCAACAAGTCTTAGTTAGATCCTTAAGAGAAGTGAGGTCATAGGGCAAACCACTGCCTCCAAATTTGCAGACCACCAGTGAATACAGAGAATCACAACCAACTGCAGCAGAACCTCACAAGCAGAAAACCTGGCAGGAACCAGTGCCAGGGTAAGCAAACCTGACGTCCAATTAACAAGTTGCTAGAGGCTCACTGTGGACAAGTCTGAGAGTTGGGAACTCCAAGGAGACACCTCACACTTAGGTGAGTTCTATCTCCAGGAGATTTACCAGGTCCTCACAGTGAATTTCCGAGAAAATTCGCCATGTGCTTCCAGCAGTGGGGAGGGAAAAGGAACCATTTTGAGATATACCAGAGCATTCTTTTCTTCGTAATTAGATCTGCCTTCAGGAGGAACTATTTCACCAAATCCTAGCCTGCTGGGGTTTTATCACAGCCTAAACAACTCCAGCCCACTCCAGCAATCTTGTCCCATCTAAGAAGGGAGAGATCTGAGAAGCAAATGTGAAGTTCCCAATCCAGAGGCACAGGCTCATTAAAAGACTGAGACTTATTTTTTTTTAATATATAAATGTTTTATTTTTTGAATTTTATTTTTATTATATAGCAGGTTCTTATTAGTTATCTATTTTATACATATTAGTGTATATACGTCAATCCCAATCTCCCATCATCCCACCACTACCACCACACCCCACTTTCCCCCCTTGGTGTCCATACGTTTGTTCTCTACATCTGTGTCTCTAAAAAAAAAAAAAAGACAAGACTGCGACTTAATCATAGGACTATGGAAGGCTTCCCCTCCCCCCACCTCACACCATATCACCTAGGGTCTACTTAACAACAGTTCCTTTTACCCAGTAAATCAGTTCTAGCTATTAAGAAAAAAATTAACAATATATACTAAAAGGCAAAAAAACACAGTTTGAAAAGACAGAGCAAGCATCATACCAGACATGGCACGGACTTTGGAATTATCAGACCGGGAATTTAAAACAACTCTGATTAATATGCTTAGGATTTTTACTGATAAAGTAGACAGAATATAAGAACATATGGGCAATGTAAACAGAGAGAAAAAATCCTAAGAAAACACCAAAAAGAAATGCCAGAAATAAAAAGAAAATATTGTAACAGAAATGAAGAATAATTTTCATAGGTTTATTAGTAGACTGGACATGACTGAGGAAAGACTCTCTGAGCTAGAGGATATATCAATAGAATAATAGAAAACCAAAAAGCAAAGAGAACAGACTGAAGAATAGAATATCCAATGGTTGTGAGACAAACTACAAAGTTGTAACATACTCATACCAGAGAAGAAGAAAGAGAAAGAGGACCAGAAGGAATATTTGAAACAAGAATGATTGAGAATCTCCCCCAATTGAAGTCAGATACCAAACCACAGATCCAGGAAGCTCAGAGATCAAGTAGAATAAATGCCTAAAAAAGCTATACCTTAGGCATATTATCTTTGGACTACAGAAAAAAATCAAAGATTATTTTAAAAATCCTAAGAGAAGCCAGAGGAACAAATATAAGAATTACATCCAACTACTCCACAGAAATCATGCAAGGAAGTAGAGAATGGATTGAAATATTTAATGTACTTACAGAAAAAAATCTCACCAACCTATAATTCTGTACACAACAAAATTATTCTTCAAAAGGGAAAGAGAAATAAAGACTTTCTTGACAAAAATTGAGAGAATTTGTTGCCAATAGACATGCCTTGCAAGAATTAGTAAAAGAAATTGTTTAGAGAGAAGGAAAATGATATAGGTGGAAACTCAGATCTACATCAAGAAAGGAAGAGCACTGGAGAAGGAATAAGTGAAAGAAAAATTAAAATCGTTCATTTTTCTTATTCCTATTTGATCTGACAACAGTTTGCTCTAAATATTATAACAATAATGTATTTGATGCTGTATGCTTATGTAGAAGTGAAATGAATGAAGGCAATGATACAAAGGATGATAGGGAGGAATTAGGATTTTTTTGTTATTATGAGGTTCTCAGATTAAGTGGTGTAGTGTTATATGAAAATGGAATTTGATCAGATATACACATATATTGCAAACTGTAAGACAAACACTTAAAATATTTTTAATACAAAGAAGTATAAATGGTATGCTAAGAAAGGAGAGAAAATGGAATTATAAAATGCTCAGTTAAAACCACAAAAGCCAGAAGCAGAGTGGAAGATTAAAACAGAAACAGATCATGAGAAACAAATAGAAAACAGTAAAAAAAATATGGTAGATATTAATTCCACTCTATCAAAAATCACACTCCAATGGTCTAAATGCACCAATTCAAAAACAGAGATTGCCAGAGTGGATCAAAAAACACAACCCAACTATTTGTTGTCTACAAGAGCCTCCTCTAAATATAAAGGCATATGTTAATTAAAAGTAAAGGGATGGGGAACAATATACCATGCTAACACTAATCAAAAGAAAGAAGGAGTGGCTATGTTAATTTCAGGCAGAGCAGATTCAGAGCAAGGAAATTTATCAGACCTACAGAGGGATGTTACAGAATGACAAAGTGGCCCATTTTCCAAGAAGACAGAACAATTCTTAATGGGTATGTTGCCTAACAACAGAACGTCAAACAATGTGAGGCAAAAACTGATAGAACTACAAGGAGAAATAGATGAATCTACTATTATAGTTAGAGATCTCAATAACTCTCTCTCAGAAATGGACAGATTCAGCAGGCAGAAAATCAGTAGGACAAGTTGAACTCTTATAGTACCATCAATCACCTACATTGATATAATTGACATCTATAGACTACTTCATCCAACAACAATAGAATACACATTTTCTCAACCTCACATGAAACATTCACCACAGTAGACCACATTCTAGGCCATAAAACATATGACAACAAATTTTTAAAAATAGAAATCAGAATATACATGCTGTCAGAACACAGTGGAATTAAACTAGAAACCAAAAACAGTAAGATTGCTAGAAAATCCCCAAATACCTGGAGAGTAAACAACACATTTCTAAATAATGCATAGGCCAAATAAGAAATCAAGCTATTAAAAAATACTTTGAACTCAACGAAAATTTCAAAAATTTGTGTGATGCAGTGAAAGCAGTGTTTATAGTGAGATTTATAGCATTAAGTATATATATTAGAAAAGGAGATTGACCCCAAATCAAAAATCTAGGATTGCATCTGAGGAAACTAGAAAACAACCAAATTAGATCCAAAGCAAGCAGCAGAAATTAAAAATTAGAACAGAAAACAGTGAGATTAAAAATAAAAAAATCAATAGAGAAAAATCAACAAAACCAAAAAATGCTGCTTGGAAAGATCAGTAAAACTGACAAGACTTTAACCAAGGTAACTAAGAAAAATAAAGAGAAGATGCAAATTACTAATGTCACAAATAAAACAAGAGGCACCACTACAGATCTCATAGACATCAAAAGGATACAAAAGAAATACTATTAAAGACTCTATGCCAACAGATTTTGATAACCAATGAAATAGACCAATTCTCTGAAAGACAATATCTGCCAAGATTCACACAAGAAGAAATAGATGATCTGAATAGGCCTGTATCTATTAAGGAAACTGAATTGATAATTTAAACCTTCCATAACAGAAAGCGTAAGGCACATATGGGTACCTTGGTGAATTTTACCACATTTAAGGAAGGAATTATAAGAATTCTTTACAATCTTTTACAGAAGATAGAAGCAAAGTGAATACTTCCTAACTCATTCTGTGAGGCCAGCATTTTCCTAATACTAAAGCCAGAAAAACTATGAACCAGTATCTCTCATGAATATAGATGCAAAAATCAACAAAATATTAGCAAATCAAATCCACAATGTATATAAAGAATTACTCACCACCATTAAGAGTGATTTAGTCCAGGTATGTAAGACAGTTTCAGCATTCAAAAGTCAATTAATGTAATTTATCACATCAATAGACTAAATAAAAATTACATGATCATATAAATAGATGCGGAAAAAGCATCTGACAAAATTCAAAGCCCATTTATAATACTCTGAGTAAACTCAGAATAGAGGGAAACTTTCTCAACTTGATAAAGAGTATCCACAAAAAACCTACAGCTAACATCATACTTAGTGGTCAAAAACTTGAAGCCTTCCCATAAGATAAGGTTCAAGGCAAGATGTCCCCTCTCACCACTCCTTTTCAACATTATATTAGAATTATTTGCTAATGCAATAAGGTAAAAAAAGGAAATAAAAGGTATACAAATTGGGAAGGAAGAGAAAACTATTTGCAGATGACAGGATCGTCTATAGACAATCTAAAAGAAGCAACAAAATTACTACTGGAATTATTAAATAATTACAGCAAGGTTTCAGAATATAAGGTTAATTAATATACAAAATCAATGAATAAGTAGAGTTTGAAAATTAAAACAATACCTTCAAAATGAAATTCAAAATGAAAAAATTTTCAAAATTTTCTTCAAAATAAATATTTAGGCATAAATCTAACAAAATATGTTCAAGTTCAAAATGAGGAAATCTCTGATGGAAGAAATTAAAGAAGAACTAAATAAATGGAGAGACATTCCATGTTCAAGGAAAAGATGACTCAGTAGTGTCAATAAGTCAGTTCTTCCCAGGTTGATCACCATCTCAATCGAAATCCCATCAAGTTCTTTTATGGATATCAGCAAAATGATTCTGAAGTTGTTTATGGAAAGTCAAAAGACCCAGAATAGCCAACACAATATTGAGGAAGAACAATGTTATTAGACTGATACTACTTGACTTTAAGACTAATAAATCTATAGTATTCAAGACAGTGTGGTATTGTCAAAAGAATAAGCAAACAAATGGAACAAAATAGCCCAGAAATAGATGCCTCAGTCAACTGATCTGTGACAAAGTAAAAGCAGTGACAGTGAAAGATTGACAGTGAAAAGACTGTCTTTTCAACATGTGGTGCTGGAGCAACTGGACATCTGCGTGTAAAAAAAAATGAATCTAGACACAGATCTTATAACTTTCACAAACATTAACTTAAAAGGGATCACAAACCTAAATGTAAAATGTGAAAAAACACAGCTCCTAGAAGATAACATAAGAGAAAATCTAGATGACCTTGGCAAGGCAATGACTCTTTAGATACAAGACAAAGACATAATACGTGAAAGAAGTAATTGATTAACTGGACTTCATTAAAAGTTAAAACCTTCTGCAATGTGAAAGACATTGTCAAGAGACTGAAAAGGCAAGCCATAAACTGGAAGAAAATATTTGCAAATGACATATCTGATAAAGGATTGTTAGTCAAAATATACAAAGAACTCAAAACTCAACAATAACACAAGGAACCCAATTTTAATAATGAGCCAAAGACCTTAAGAGACATATCACCAAAGAAGATAATGCAGATGGCATATAAGCACAGGAAAAGATGCTCCATGTCATATGTCATTAGAAAAATGCACATTAAAACAATGATATACCACTACACACTTCTAGAATGGCCAAAATCTTGAACATTGACAACACCAAATGCTGACCAGGATGAGGAGCAACAGGAACTCTCATTCACTGCTGGCGGGAATGCAAAATAGTACAGCCACTTTGCAAGACAGTGTGGAAGTCTGTTACAAAACTAAACACATCTTACCATACAATTCAGCAATCGAGCTCATTGGTATTTACCCAAGTGAGTTGAAAACTTAAGACCATGCAAAACCTGCACACAGATGTATATAGGAGCACTATTCATAACTGCCAAAACTTGGAAGCAACCAAGATGTTCTTCAGTAGGCAAATGGATAAATGGTGGTACATCCAGACAAAGGCATATTATTCAGCACGAAAAGGAAATGAGCCTTCAAGCCATGAAGAAATGTAAATGCATATTACTAAGTGAAAGAATACAATCTGAAAAGGCTCCATACTGTATGCTTCCAACTATATGACATTCTGGAAAAGGCAAAAGTATCAAGACAGTAAAAAAATCAGTGGTTGCCAGATTATTAGAGGAAGGAGAGGGATTAAAAGGTGGAGCACAGAGGATTTTCAGGGATTTTTAGTAGGGAAATTACTCTGTGTGATACTGTAATGGTGGATACATATCATTATAAATTTATACAAACCCATAAAACGTACAACACCATGTGTGAACTGTAATGTAAATTATGGACTGTGAGTGATAAGATGTGTCAGTGTAGGCTCATCAGTCATAACAAATGCATCACTACATGGGCGATGTTAATATGAGAGAGGCTATGCATGTTTGTGGACTGGGGATAAATGGGAAATCTCGGTATCTTCTGTTCAAAATTGCTATAACCCTAAAACTACTGTAAAATGTAAACTCTAATAAAAACAAAGAAAACTATAGGTAGGCATACATTTTAAATACAAAAGAAAACCAAAGACAAAGAGTAATTCTTGAAATGAGCCAGGGAGGTGCAGAAGTACCTTATCTATAGAGGAGCAGCAAAAAGAAAGAAAGCAGACCTCTCATCAGAAGCTAAGCAAACAAGACAATAATGAGTGAAATCTTCAAAGTTTTGAAAGAAAACAAACCCAACCTATAATTTTATATCCAGGAAATGTTTTCTTCAACAATGAAGAAGAAATAAAGACTTTCTCAGGAAAAAATCAAAACCAAAACCAGAAACGGTTGCAAATCATCACCAGCTGACCAGTTAAAAAATGTTAAAAGAAGTTCTTCAAGGAAAGGAAAATTACATAGGTCAGAAATTTTGATCTAGATCAAGAAAGGAAGGGTACTAGAGAAGGAAAACTTGAAAGTAATTTTTTCTTAATTAATTTAAAAGATAACAGTTTAAAATAATAATAATGCGTCAAGTCATCACAGCATATGGATAAGTGAAATGAATGACAACAATGTTATGAGGTCTGGAGGTTCTACCATTATATGGTTCCTTCACTGCACAAAAAATGATAGAGTGTTCTTTGAATGTGGTCTTAGAGTAATTTAAAATGTTACAGTCTGGCATAGTCCTATGAAATTCTTTACTGCGTTTACTCTAATGATACCATCTAGGACCTTGTTCTTTACAATAAGAAGTGCTCTCTCTATGACAACCAATGGGTGACAGCTCTCAGCATCGGATATAATTTTGCTTCCCATAGGAACTGATTGATATAAATTTTGGATCCTCTAAATCATGCACTTTTTGGTGTTTCCCTGTTTACATCATCCCCTGAAAGGCCTTCATGGCATGTCTTTTGGCCACTAAACCACACTATGCTGAAATCATCTTACATAAACTCCTTTTGCCTCATTCTTTCTTTGTTTTCTTTTTCCATTTATTTTTACCATGCTATAATCTGTAGATCTTTGTAAGCTACCTTAAAACCTTTTAAAATAAGATAAAGTAAAACAAACAAATGAATCAGTACTGTTCAAAGTATAATCCTGAGGAATACTAGAACAAATTATAGCTGCCACAGAGTAAACCAAATGGCATTTATCCTTTCGATCACTGATGAAGTTATTTAGTTTCATAGTTGCCTCACGGTCTTTGAACCATACTGAAGGAGCAATAATGTCACAATGGCTCCGTCATCTTTTGATATACTTTTCTTATGTCACATAGTCATTATAGTGCTTGTCACTTCGAAAAGCATTAGTTATCTGCCAGCAAAATAACAAGGATTATTACTGTGATGTGGTTTACACTCGTCATTTCACAGAAACATATAATCCTAGAGCTGGAATCTATTTCAAAGGATTATTTGTTCTAGTCTTCACTGTGAGTTGATGATTATTTGCAAAGCTCCCAGTTACAGAAACCCTGCAGGTTCTCCTAGAACTTTTGAAAGATCTTTACACTTTCTTCTGCCAATAAACTCAGACTGAATATCAAACATTTTAATTAAAAAAACTTTCCTTATCTACAGTACATATTTTAGTGTTCCTCGAAAACATGATTAATAAACATTTCCTATTTCTTGGAAATGGCTATTAGAACTCTTAGTTGAAGGCAACGAGAAAAAAAGTACTCAAATTTTAAAGAAATATATGAAAATTGAGGTCAGACTACTCTTGGCCCCCCTGGGTTTATTAAGAAACAACCTCAGAAGGCTATGGTACCACTGTAGCATCGTCCCAGGTCCCCCTCACCTTCCTCTAGGCTCTATAAGAGGAAAAATAGGGCTTGCACAGAAAGAGACAAATCTTTGGTCCTCAATCATTGGCCTGTGGTAAAGTGTCATGCTGCCTGCATACCTTGCACGCACCCCCTCCCACAAACCATGGGAGAGGTGCTGTTTGAAATAATACTTCATGAAGACTGCGGATGCCTGCAAGAAGGAGAGGATGAAATCTCATTCCCTACTTGGAAGTGTGCTTAAGGAATCATCAACTGTGTCATCTACAAGTTACAGGGACTCCTGATTTGCCCTGGTGACCTCATCCTAGCTTGCCTTGAGAACGCCAGCTCATTTTTGTATCCTGCTTCCACCACCAAGAAAGTTAAAAACTGCATGAAATCAATACAAATCATTTACTAGTAAATATATGATTTATAGAAGATTTTTGAGGAGACAGAAGAGGACAAATTGCTAATCTCAAGGAGGGGTGATATAGTGAAGAGTGTTTCCCCAGTTATAAAATCCTTGGATTTCATTTTCAGAGATGGTCTTGTGGGACTATTGTTACATGAGGAACATATTGGGAAGTGTGGCTTATTAATTTAACTTACTAAAATCAGTCATAGGAGAAGAATGTCCATCCACAGCTCACCGTTACTATTTAATAGTTTTACATTTTAATCAATGAAATAAGACCAATGAAACCAAAATTAAAAAGCATAATTATTGGAAAGGAGATAAAATTATCTGCAGATGATGTGATCATATAGCTAGAGAATTCATGATGATAAATTACAAAACTCTTAGAATTAAGAAGAAAGCAAAATAAACTCTAAGGTACAAGAAAAATGCTCAACTATTAATAACTTTTTACATACAAGCAATAAAGAATTAAAGACTACAGAGAAAATATTTAACAACAATAGAAAAATATAAAAAATAACTTAGAATATCTCAAAGAGAAATGTAAAGATCCCTTATAAAGAAGGCTGTGCAGTCTTGCTAAGAGATTTTTTAAGTGTTTGAAACAAAATTAAAAATACTCCACATTACTGCATAGAAAGGTAATACGATAAAATGTTAAATCTTTCCAAATTAATGTATAGGTTTAATGCAATTAAGATAAAATTGTACAGGGAATTTTTTGGTAACTGGATAAAATTGTTTTAAAGTTTCTGCAGCTGATCAAACAAGCAAGAAATTAAATTTTTGGAAAAAATAATATACCTTCCACTATCAAATATGAATACAGAGCACAATCCTTCACTAATTACAACGTGGTACTGACAAAAAAGGAAACAGGTAGATTAATGTGGTAAAATGTATGAGGCTCTGAAATAGTAATTATACAACTTCATAAATAACAAAGGAATCATCAGAAATAAATGGGGAAATATCAGTATTCAAGAGATGACGTTGAAAGAATTGACTAAATACATGGAACAATCAAGTAGAGATTTTTCCTCACATGATGCAACAAAACAAATTCCAGAGTTTAAGGAAAGTATTTTTAAAAGTAAAAAAGAAGTAAACAAATTTTAGAAGAACATGTCTGTTGCTGGGGTGCGTACTTTTCTACTTAAGACTCTCACACAAATGAAGAATCCAATCAGCCTATGTAAAAAAAGCAGCTTTATGGTCTGGTATACTATAGAAATCTGCATATAGATCCATGAACAGGAAATGAGATATAGCTGGTCCTCAGAGGGAAAATCACTGGAAACAAAATATCAGGTCCTGTGACTTGTTTCTCTTCTTCTAAGGGTAACACAAGTTTTTACCCTGGTGCTCCACACATGTATCTGTTGTTTTTCTCTCTTTCTAGACCTTTCCTTGTATCTCTAATCCCGGTTCATTTCAGTGGACTTCCTCCATATGCAACATAACTATCAGCTCAATTTCCTTCAAATGACCTGCAAAAATTCTGAGTTTCTCTTTCATATTACTAGAAAGGAGTAATATGATTTAGCTGATAAAACAGGGGTTAATATCTCCAGATCTTCCTCTCCTCAGCCAGCCTATTGTTTTCCCTGTCCAAAAGTCTTACCTTGTCTGCCACAGAAGTTTTAATTAGCAGAACTACAGTGCTTATATTTACAAACCAGCTTAGACTAAAAAGGGCTGTTTGAAAAAGACAGAAATTGAAAAAGCTTCAGTTGTTTATTTCATTTTCAACTCCTGATCCTGAGGAGAATTATAATCAGTGCTTCTAACTACAATCATAATTGTAATTTAAAGGCAATCATTTTTAAGGGATACATTTGCTCCTTGTTGTTATTTATGAGTTATTTTACATAAACTTATTTAGAAGTAAAAGAGGATTTGGTGACATCAAGTTTCTAACAGTTCATTTTAGAACAGATAGAATTTTAGAGTTAGAATTAAAGAAACAGGCAAACAAACACACACGTTTCCACTCTGATCTTTTGTCCCTCCCTCACCACTGTTGTGATCATTTACCAGTCTTCTGGTCAGTCTCCTTCATTTATTTTAGCCTAAGACGCCTGGTTTTATGTCTTTCTCTACACCCCCACATTCTGTCATCCTTGGTGATATTAACATCAACATGGACCACCCACTCAATGCCCTGGATGCTCAGGTCACTCTGGTTCTTGACCTCCTTGTGCCCAGTGATTCTTTCCCCTCCACCTAAGCCTCCAAGGTCATGGTCACAGGCTGGCTCTTATCATGTGACAGTGTACTACCTCTAAAATCACAAATTCAAGTATCCCACTCCCTCACCCAATCTTCTGTCTTTCCAACAAGTCACCGCTCACTCTATCCACCCCACCCAACATTTCTATCCCAAACTGCAGCCATGACTTGAACTCATTAGGACTTCCAGGTCCTTGACCTCTTTCCTTTTTTCCAAACCTTCATACTTTCCCTTTTACATTATGTAGCTGAGATCTCTTCAGTGATCATTTGAATAAATTTTGCAACTAGCTTAATAACTTAATTCACTGGTCCATCATCTTTTTCATCATAGCCATTGGGTAAAACTCCAACCCTAGGTTATTATTATATATATATAATTTATTTGTGGCTGCATCAATGAGGCCAGGAGCTGGTGGAGAAAGTCACATTTAATGGAAGAGTAGCTCCAAACAAATTCAGGAATGCCGGCTTCAAATGGCGCTCAAAACTACAAAGAAGAACATTTATATTATGACCTCACTCTCTTCTCCACAATGACTTTATATAATTAAAAAATCCAGCTCCCCACATTTATATATTCATTCTCATATTCTCTCTATACTTATCCTCATCTCTCGCTCTTCAGTCTTTCAATTCTATCTCTAATGCTCTAATGGAATGCACATACTTTTTTATTGCATTTGTTATAGTTATAAATTATAGAAACATAAATTATATTAACATAAATGAATATTTATTATAAATTATATGAATTATGAGAAGAGGTCAAGATAGCAGAGTAGAAGAATGTGGAACACAACTCCCCCTGTGAACATACCAAAAATACATCTAAATGTGGGACAATTCTCACTGAAAACTCTAGATTAGCAGAAAGACTCCTGTACAACCAAGGCTGTAAGAGAGATCCACACAGCACTGGGTAGGAAGAAAAGAGAAGTGATTAGGTCAGGACCTGTACCCTGGGAGGGGACTCAGAGGAAAAGGGAAATTACACTGTTGGAGATCTCCTCTGGGGAGTGAGCAGTTCAAGCCACATTTTGGGTGCCCCAGCCCTGGGGTTGACAGAGGGAAGACAAGCACGCTTAGCTGGTTAGGGGGCCAGTGAGACTAACAGGAGAGCTGTGAGAAGCCTAGATTCTTCTTGTGAGTAGTGCACGGATGCTTGCTCGCTTCCAAAGCAGGGCAGAGAAGGTAGATTGAAAACTTCCCATGTGGCTGCTGGTTTCCCATCACTGTGCCGGCGTGTGGCCCAGCCTGAGCCCAGTGAACACTCCAGCCCTGCTGGCTTCATGATGCAGCTCCACACTGGGGCTAGGGCTGCCAAGGCCAAGGAGAGACCTCAGCTGTGAGACACAGAGGCAGCTCAAACGCAAAGTGGCATCTGAGCAGGGCTGGGGCAACCGTTATTGGTGCTTACAGAGGTAGAGCATCAGAAGCAGTTCAGGTCTGGACCCTGGCCACACTGCCATAGGCTGCACCCCAACCCATGCCAAGAGACCACACAGGCCCCACCTGCTCTGTGGTGCAGCTCCACACCAGTGTGAGGGTGCCAGTTCTAGGAGGGGAGAGAACACAAACTAAAAGGGAAAAGAGCCAGCTCAGACCCTACTCTCAGGGCTTCTGCTCCAGCAGCTTGGGACCTGACCCCACCCCAGATAGGGCAGTACAGTCACTGAGCAGAGGGGAATCCTTAGCCCGCACCTGGCCTTGGCCTTAACCCCTCTGTCTCCAGCCCCACATCCTACCAAGGTGATAGCTGCCAGCACCCTGAGGAAAGACGTGACTTGTGTTTACGTCAAATTCAGCTCTCTCACCAAAGCCACTGGGCACACGCAGGCTGTATATCATGCTCCTACATAAGGACACCCCTTCAAGACTGCAATAGGTAACTCTTTCACCTCTCATTCAACTCTCATTCAAAAATGAGAAGACTGAAGAATTTGTCTCATTTGAAAGAACAAGAAAAACCCCTAAAAAAAAAAAAAACTAATGAAACCGAAATAATTTACCAAAAACAATTCAAAGCATTTTTTTTCCAACCACAGCAGTATGAAACTAGAAATCAGTTAGTTACAGGAAGAAAAATGGGAAAAGCAAAAAATACCTGGAGAATAAACAACATGCTACTAAAAAATCAATGGGCCAAAAATGAAATCAAAGAGGAAATCAGAAAACACCTAAAGATAAATGAAAATGGAAATATAGGACACAGCAAAAGCAGTTCTAAGAGGGAAGTTTACAGCAATATAGGTCTACCACAAGAAACAAGAAAAATTTCAAATAAACAACCGAACTTACCATCTAAAGGAATCATAAAAAGAACAACAAAGTCCAAGTCAGCAGAAGGAAGGAAAAAATAAACAACAGAGAGGAAATAAATAAAATAGATAAAAACAATAGGGATCGATGAAACAAAGAGCTGCTTTTTAAAAAAGTTAAAAAAATATATGATAAACCTTTAACCAGGTTCATCAAGAAGAAAAGAGAGGACCCAAATAAACAAAATAAGAAATGAAAGAGTAGAAATTATCACAGATACCACAAAGATACAAAAAAATCCTGAGAGAACACTATGAACAGTTATGTACTAACAGATTGGACAAACTAGAAGAAATACTCAAATATCTAGAAACATACAACCTGCCACAATTGAATCAGGAAGAAATATACCATTGAACAGACCAATCACTAGAACTGAAATTGAATTTGTAATTTAAAAACTCCCAGCCAAACAAAGTCCAGGATTGGATGGCGTCACAGGGGAATTCTACCAAATGTATAAAGAAGAGCTAATACCTATCCTTCTCAAACAGTTCCAAAATATTGAAGAGGATGGAATACTCCCCAAATTCAGGCCATTACCCTGATATCAAAACCAGACAGACACCAGAAAAAAAGGAAAATTACAGGCCAATATCTCTGATGTATATAGATGCAAAAATCCTCCACAAAACACTAGCAAACCAAGTTCAATAATTTATAAAAAGGATCATACACCATGATCAAGTGGGATTTATTCCAGGGATGAAAAGTTGATTCAATATTCACAAAATCAATGTGATACACCACATTAACAAAAAGAAGGATAAAAAATTGCATGATCATCTCAATATACACAGAAAAAGCACTTGACAATATTCAACATCCATTCATGATAAAACCTCTCATCAAACTTGGTATAGAGAAACATATCCCAACATAATAAAAGCCATTTATGACAAACCCACAGCTAACATTATACTCAACTGTGAAAAGCTGAAAGCCTTTCCTCTAAAATCAGGAACAAAACAAGGATTCCCACTCTTGCCATTTCTATTTAATATAGTTTGTAAATCCTAGCCACAGCAATCAGATAAGAAAAATAAATAAAAGTCATCCAAATTAGAATGGAAAAGTAATACTGTCACTATTTGAAAATGACATGATACTATATATAAAAACCATAGTCTCCACCAGAAAACTATTAGAACTAATACATGAATTCAGTAAAGTTGCAGGATACAAGATTAATATACAGAAATCTGTTACTTTTTATACACTAATAATGAACTATCAGAAAGAGAAAGAAAACAATCCCTTTTTGAAATGCATCAAAAAGAATAAATATCTAGGAATAAATTAACCAAGGGGATGAAACACCTATACTCTGAAAACTAAAAAATCCTGATGAAGGAATTTGAAAATGATACAAGGAAATGTAAAGATATCCCACATTCTTGAATTGAAGAATTTAAATTGTTAAAATGTCCATGCTATCCAAAGCAATCTACAGATTTCATGCAATATCTATCAAAATACCCATGACATTTTTCACAGGAAAAAAATCCTAAAATTTATATGGAGCCACAAAAGACCCTAAATTTCCAAAGCAATCTTGAAAAAAAAAGAACAAAGCTGGAGGTATCATGTTCCCTGACTGCAGTCTACACCACAAAGCTACAGTAATCAAAACAGCATGATACTGGCATAAAAACAGACACATAGATCAATGCAACAGAATAGAGAGGCCAGAATCCATGCACTTATGGTCAATCAATCCACAACAAAGGAGGCGAGAATATATAATGGACAAATAGAGTCTCTTAATAAGTGACGCTGGGAAAACTAGTCGGCTACGTGTTAAAGAATGCGTTCACAACAGTTCCTCACACCATATACAAAAATAAACTCAAAAAGGATTAAAGATCTAAATGTAAGACCTGAGACCATAAAACTCCTTGAAGAGAATGTATGCAGAACACTCTTTTCATAAACCATAGCAATATTTTTTTGAATCTGTATCCTAAGGCAAAAGAAATAAAAGTGAACGAAAACCTAAAACAAATAGGACCTAATTAAACTTTGCAAAGCAAAGGAAGCCCTTGACAAAATGAAAAGACAGCCTAAGAAATGGGGGAAAATATTTGGAAATGATATGACCAATAAGTTGTAAATACCCCAAATATATAAACAGCTCTAAAACTCAATATCAAAAACAAACCAAAAAATGGGCAGAGGCTCTATATAGACATTTTTCCAAAGAAGACATACAGATGGTCAAAAGGCACATGAAAAGATGCTCAAATTGTTAATCATCAGAGAAATGTAAATCAAAACCACAATGAGAAATCACCTCACACCTGTCAGAATGGCTATCATCAAAAAGACCACCAGTAACAGATGTGGATGATGTGGAGAAAAAGGAACCCTCCTGTACTGTTGGTGGGAATGTAAATGAGTGCAGCCACTATGGAAACCAGTATGGAGTTTCCTCCAAAAACTAAAAATAGGACCAACATATGATCCAACAATTCCACACCTGTGTATATATCCAAAGAAAATGAAAACACTAATTCTAAAAGAAAGATGTGCCCCTATGTTCATAGTAGCATTATTTATAATAGCCAAGATAAGGAAGCAAGATAAGTATGCATCAACAGATGAATGTATAAAGAGTTGTGATATATATATAACAGAATACTACTCAGCCATAAAAAAGAATGAAATTCTGCCATTTGCAACAACACGGATTGACCTAGAGAGTATGCTTAGTGAAATAAGTCAGAGAAAGACAAATACACTGTTATCACTTACATACGAATCTAAAAAATAAAGCAAATGAATGTATATAACAAAACAGAAACAGATTCACCAGTATAGAGAACAAACGAGTAGTTACCAGTGGGAAGAGGGAAGGAGGGGAGAGGCAAGATATATACAAACAACCTTTTATCTAGTAAATAAGCAAGAAGGATATATTGTTCAGCACAGGGAAATATAGCCATTATTTTGTAATAACTTTAAAGTTAGTATAATCTAAAAATATTGAATCACTATACTGTACACCTGAAACTAAAATAACATTGTAAATCAACTATAATTCCATAAAAATAATTATATGAATTATTATAAATTATATGCTATGAATTATATGAATAATTTATAATAATTCTGTGAGAATTTTTATAATAAAAAACTACTCATTAGATTGCTCGTGAGGTCAAGGCCACACCTGATTGTTTACCATTCTATCTCTACCGACTGTTGAAGCACCTGACAATAGTAGATACTCCAAACATTTATATTGATAGAATAAACAAACATGTACACTTCAGTAAACACATTAAGTCACTTTAAAAATAGCTTTAAATACTCGGTATACCATGACAAGAATTATGCTCATACTGAACCATCTTCCATATATGTCTAGTATAATATGTGTGGACTGTGACTCCCCTTCTTTAGCACATTCTTTAAGTGAATTCTGTTCTGAATAGTCACTGCTTTCATGTACTTTTTTTTTTTTTTTTTTTTTTTTTTTGCGGTATGCGGGCCTCTCACTGTTGTGGCCTCTCCCGTTGCGGAGTACAGGCTCCAGACGCGCAGTCTCAGCAGCCATGGCTCACAGGCCCAGCCTCTCTGCAGCATGTGGGATCTTCCCGGACCAGGTACGAACCCGTGTCCCCTGCATCGGCAGGTGGACTCTCAACTACTGCACCACCAGGGAAGCCCCATGTACTTTTTAACTGTCAATTATTTTTCCATTTCTTGCCTTGTATTGAGAAAATATCAAAAAGTACATTTTTTACCTTGACTAAATTCTACAAACATATGATTTTAAAACTTTTGGCAATTGATATACGTTATGCACTTTGCTAATGGCTGGGAAGTGATAAGGTAGATGCAAAATAACACAGAAAACCTACCACCCAGGTATCACAATCTCATGGGAGAGTTCTACTTTTACAAAGGTCTAATTGTTAGGCCTGGCTTTCCATTCAAAAGACATAAAACCAAAATAACAGAGGCTCAAATAAGACAGAAATGCATTATAGTGCAATATAACTATGGGAGTCACATGATTATTAAGATCAGAGGCTCCTTTCTCCTCATAGCCCAGTGTGGTGGCTACTGTTCCAGCCACTGCATCTATATTCTGAACAGCAACAAGAAAGGGAAGGAAAAGGGCACACTTCCCTCCTTTTATGACATTATATGGATCTTTGACACACCAATTCCACTTGTTTTCCTTTGACAAAACTTAGCCACAAAGCTGCTCCTGGCTGCAGTTGTGGTTGGGAAATGGGTCACTAAAAAATTGCAAGTTCAAAGACTGAGGAAGAAGGTGGGAATAGATACTGGGAAGCATTCTTTACACAGTCAGAAACTCTAAAGAAAAGTATGATCAATAATAAACTAGACGTATCAACAAATGTAATGAGTGAACATAGAGAGACAGCAATTCTTACTGACTTGGAGTGGATTTCACCATCATGAGAAATAGTTTCTGATATATGATAAAGATTTAAACAAACAAATAAAAAAGAGAAGGGTAAGGAGGGGGAAAATCAAGGTGTGAAATCCAAAAAATTATTGAGTAGTGAGGGGAGGGATGAGTAGTCCAGAGTGGCCAGAATCCTGGAGGTGGAGTCTGTAGCAGGGGGAATAGAAAGTGACAGAAATATAAGGATGCAAATGTAGATTGAGTTTAGGATACTGAGAGCTGTGAATGACAGACTGAAGACATGTATGGCATTAACATTGAAAACTTTAACCATTGCTGTTATTTTTATTCCTGTTTAGCTATTAAAATTGTTCCTTTTTTTAAAAATCATTCTTCCATTAAATCTGGAAACCTGTAACCAGTACTTTAGATGTTAAATCTTGCATATAGTGGAGATTTTGGCTTTGCTAATGTCCCAGGTCTGGCACTACGAATCATCATTGTTACTTTATAACAGAAAGGAAGTCACAGAATAGAAACAGTTATCATTACCCTGGCTCACCCTCTCTGGTTGAAATTACATTCCTCAGATGCACAGGCACCAATGAGAACCTGTGTAACAAATTTGAAATGTGCTCTTATGACGAACCAACTTTTTAGAGTCACTGATTTTCCCACGTCCATTCAGACCCCAGAGCCTTCACCTTCTCCAACCAGAGGAGGAACATGCCCCCTTTTTTTCTGGGTATTGCTAGCAGGAGAGAGTGGAATGGGGTGGGGGCAGAGGGTAAGAAAATATCAACAGCTTCGTGTCAACCTAGAAGATCAGCTTGTGAAGCAGCCATCTGAGCAAGGGCTCGGGTTAAACTGCAATCACTGACTACTGACATGTGTTATTAGGAAAGCAGCAGAGAAGGGGCTTGTCTTTCTGATGCACGCAAGTTTGGATCCAGGGTTTTTGTTGTAACTCTCTCACTGGGATGAGCTCAAATTGGAAAAGTGAAAACAAAACATTCATGCCTCTGATATTTATGTTGCCATTTTTTCCACTCCCTGTAATTACACAAAACACGACTAATGCCAGCTTTACTTTCTGACTCATTCTGCAATGAAGACATTTGACCATATTTTTCCCTGATCTATGGGAGTGGTGTGAGGTCACCTGACCTCCAGAATAACCTTACTATGTTATCCTAGAGAGAAAGATGATGCTCTTAAAAGAACAGTAAAAAGCTTTGTTTATAAGGAACAGAGGTACAGAGACATATCCATCATGGAAAATGGAAGGCCATTGAGATGTGCATCATGTAAAAGAGGTCCATCAATGAGGAAGTTGGATTTTTTCATTTTATTATTTATATAAGGTGGAAATTTTCAGTTTTCTTCAATGAAGTCCTGAACCTGGCTTTTTAAATTTTTTTTTTTTTTTTTTTTTTTTTTTGCAGTATGCGGGCCTCTCAACCGTTGTGGCCTCTCCCGTTGCGGAGCACAGGCTCTGGACGCGCAGGCTCAGCAGCCATGGCTCACGGGCCCAGCCTCTCTGCTGCATGTGGGATCCTCCCAGACCGGGGCACAAACCCGTGTCCCCTGCATTGGCAGGCGGACTCTCAACCACTGCGCCACCAGGGAAGCCCCTGAACCTGGCTTTTTAAATTCATTTAAACACACACACATTTCTAATCAAGCTCCCTGATGAGAAGGTAATTCTCTACCAGTAGAGGGACCCAGGTGTAACCCATCTTTCACTAGGCTGCATCAGCCTGTGGGTGTAAGAGGTCATATAAGGATGACGCTGAGTGAGCCAATAGCTGCCTCACCACAGGACCTCGCTGACAATCCCCAGGCTCCTCATTTGTTTCTGGGAGCCCCAGGACGTCTCCCATGTGCTCGTGGAGTGGACAGTTCCCACTGTACATCTCAAGTCGCATGCTGGCTGGTGCTCATTTTCTGGAGCAATAGCACTTTCATGCTCCATGGCAAGTCCTGCCGGCCCAAACATGCAGAACTTGGGGTGTGCATTGCTTTGCTTTCACTCTTCATTGGCCTAGATCCACGCTATGTTCCACATACAGTTAGGAGTCTGGGCTTCTCCCAACTCCTGTTGCACTAATGTTTAATAGAATCTGAAGCAACACTATTTACACCAAAATGTCCTTGTTAAAAATAGTCTAAGTGACTTCCCTGGTGGTGCAGTGGTTAAGAATCTGCAGGGGGCACGGGTTCGATCCCTGGTCCGGGAAGATCTCACATGCCACGGAGCAACTAAGCCCATGTGCTACAACTACTGAGCCTGCGCTCTAGAGCCCGTGAGCCACAACTACTGAAGCCCGCATGCCACAACTACTGAAGCCCATGCGCCTAGAGCCCATGCTCCACAGCAAGGGAAGCCACCACATGAGAAGTCTGCGCGCCACAACAAAGAGTAGCCCCCCGCTCGCCACAACTAAAGAAAGCCTGTGCACAGCAACGAAGACCCAATGCAGCCAAAATAAATAAATAAATAAATAAATAAATTTAAAAAAATAGTCTAAGATTTTTGGTATTGGTGGTGGTGGTTGATTGGTTTCTTGGTTTTTATAGCTTTTCCCTCTCTAGGGCTCAGGCCTAGTCCCTGTGGGCTCAGTTAGGAGTCAGAAATCATAGAGGTCTCTGGTCCCCCAGCTTTCCCACTTCTGACTCCAGGCACTGAGTATAACTGTCATTAGATCCAGTGTGCCCATACTTACTGGCAGGGGCTGAGGAGCTGCAATTTAGGGTCGGCACAGATCACACTTCGCAAACTAATTAATCCAGTGTTTCCAAAAGCACTCACAGTCTTAGAAAAGAAGTATTTTAAAAATGTAATGCCTTTCTCAGTAGTTAAAAATAAACTTACCATTTGCAAATCTTCTCCCATACAGTAAGTGGCCTTTTCACTTTGTTGATCGTTTCCTTCACTGCAAAATCTTTGTAGTTTGATGTAGTTTCATTGTATATTGTTGTTTCTTTTGTTGTAGCTTAATTGCCTGTATAAGTGTGGGTCCATTTCTAGGCTGTCTATTCTGTTCCATTGATCTACATGTCTGTTTTTGTGCCAGTACTATACTGTTTTGATTACTGTTGCTTTGTAGTATAATTTGAAATGAGGGAAACGATATATCCAATATGGGGTTAATATCCACAATAGCTTATAAAACTCAACATCAAAAAAAAAAACAACCAAAATTTAAAAATGGGCAGAGGATCTGAATAGACATTTTTCTAAAAAGACATACAGATGGTCAACAGGCGCATGAACAGATGCACAACATCACTAAAATCATCAGGGAAATGCAAATCAAAACCACAATGAGATATCACCTCACACGTGACAGCATCGCTATTATCGAAAAGACACCCAATAACAGATGTTGGCAAGGATGTGAAGAAAAGGGAACCCTTGTTCATTGCTGGTGGGAATATAAATTGGTGCAGCCACTATGAAAAACAATATGGAGGTTCCTCAAAAACTTAAAACTAAAACTATCATATGATCCAGCAATTCTGCTCCTGAGTATTTATCCAAAGAAAATGAAAACAAAAATTTGAAAAGATTTATGCACCCCTATGTTCATTGCCACATTATTTACAATTTCTGTCTCCTAACTGAGCCCACAGGGACTAGGCCTGAGCCCTAGAGAAGGAAAGGCTATTAAAATCAACAAACTAATCAACCACCACCACCAATACCAATATATATATATGTATACATATATATATATAAAATGAAATATTGCTCAGCCATAAAAAAGAATGAAATCTTGCCATTTGTGATAATATAAATGGACCTAGAGGGTATTATGCTAAGTGAAATAAGACAGAGAAAGACAAATACCTGTGTGATTTCATTTATACATGAGATGATGGATGTTCACTAAACTTATAGTAATAAGCATTTCATGATGGAAGTCAAATCATTATACTGTACACCATAAATTTACACCGTTCTGTATGTCAATTATATCTCAATAAAACTGGAAAAAATAAATTTAACTTTCCCAATTTCACTATCAGAAAAAAATAAAGAGTGACAGTCACCCAGGGTTATTCTCCCAGGGCTCCAGCAACCAGTGGAGGACTTGTACTGTAACCTCTTCTAATGGACCCCTCACAATAGAGTTATTTCTTGTCTTGGGTGCAGCTTTCCAATGATCTCAGTATTTCCACCTAATGGATGACATCAGAATTGTGTCAGGTTCTATGTGGGGATTGGGAAAAAAATCTACCCAGTAATCTGGGCAGCAAACTATCATAGGTTACAACTAGTAGTTCACCCCTTCCCACCACACACAAGCAAAAAATCCCTCAGCTTCTCCCCTCCGTGCCCCAGCTCTTGCCGAGAACTGTCGATCTTTCCCTGCACCTACCAACCAGCTAAAAATGATTAAGGAAAAATTCACACAGCTCAGTATCATTAGTCATTAAGGCAATGCAAATTAAAACCACAGTGAGATACATGCCAATTCTAACTTCAAAATGGCTAAAAATATAGGGGAAAAAAGCTAAAATACCAAGTTCCGGTGAGAGTGCAAAGCATTCAGAACTCTCATACGCTGCTGGTGGGAAAACAAAATGGTACAGCTACCCTGGAAACAGTTTGGCGGTTTTGGACAATGTTAGACAGACATTTACCATATGACTCAGCAACTGCATTCCCGGGTATTTGACCAAAGGGAATAAAAACTTACGTTCACTCACAAATCCACATGCGAATATTTATTACAGCTTTACTCATAATTGCCAAAATCTGGAAATAATCCAGATGCCCTTAAATCCAAGAATGGATAAACTACCAGCGATATGTCATATCAACAGAATACTACTCAGCAATAAAAAGGAGCAAATTATTAGTTCCCACAACAAAAAGGGTGACTTCTAAATGCATTTTGCTAAGAAAAAGAAGCCAGGTCCAAAAGGCTGCACAATTCCCTTTATATGACTTGGAGAACTTTAAGGATGAAGACAAATCACTGGTTGTAAGAGATGGGGGTTCATGGTGACTCTACAAAGAGGCAGCACATAGAGTTTGGGGGTGGGTGATGGAACCGTTCTATATTATATATTTGTCAAACCCATAGAACTGTGCTCCACAAAGAGTGTCTTTACCTGTATATACTTTTTTTTCTTTTTTAGAAATCGGACTTTAATTCCTCATGTAAGAAGTTTAGAAATTGCCACTCTGTTCTAACAACAAGTGAACGTCTGAACAGACTGAAAAATCAACAACTCTTCTTGGATTCCTAAGAGAGGGGAGCATACAGAGCAAACTGCTGGACTCAAGACTGGAGAGACTGACAGTGGGATACAGAGAATAACAACTTACCAGGGCAGAGACCAATACGCAGGATCCGCTGCAGGAACAAGTGCTGGAACGGAAACTGATGAATCGTTGGAGGCTCGGTGTGGACAAGTCTGAGAGCTACAAAATCCAGGGGGACCCAGTCAGAGGGTCCCCCTGCAATCTGTGAGGTTTACCTCCAGGAACTGAACCAGATTCCCACAGTAAATATCAGAGAAAAATCTCCTTGGGCATCAGAGAAGGGGGAGGTAAAGGAGCCATTTTGAAATAAGCCAGAGAATGCAGCTCTTCTTAAATAGCCTCCTATCAGGAGAAACTAATTAACCAGAGCCTAACCTGCTGGGGTTTTATCACAGCCTAACTGACCTGGGAAACGAAAATACCCAATTCCAGCCCACTCAAGACAACCTGTCCCCCATCCCACCTAAGGGGGAGGAAAGAACTGAGAAACACTTGTGAAGCTTCCCGTCCAGAGGCACAGGCTCACAAAAGACTGAGAACGAATCATAGGACTACGGAAGGCTTCCCCTCCCCCACTACACACCTCAAAACCACATCATTAAAGGCCTATTTACAACAGTTCCTTATACATAGTAAGTACATTGAGTCCGGCCGCTAACAAATATTACAAGGCATACCAAAATATCAAAAACACAATTTGGAGAGACAGAAACATCAGAATCAGACGTGGCAGGGATGTTGGAATTATCAGACTGGGAATCTTTTTGTAAACTATGATTAATATCCTAAGGACCCTAATGGATAAAATAGCATGCAAAAACAGACGGGCAACGGAAGCAGAGTGATAGAAATCCTAAGGAAAAAAACAAAAAGAAAGCTTAGAGATTAAAAAAAAGCTGTAATAGAAATAAAGAATGCCTTTGATAAGCTTATTAGTAGACCCGACACAGCTGAGGAAAGAATTGCTGAGCTAGAGAATTTTCAAAATAACAGAATTTTCAAAAACAGAAAAAAACAGAAAAGCAAAGGGAACAATGACTAAAAAAAAAAGAATTAATGTAAAATTAATGAAATTGAAAATAGGAAATCAATAGAGAAAATAAGCAATATCAAAAGCTGGTTCTTTGTAAAGATCAGTAAAATTAATGAGCCTCTAGAAAGTTTAAGAAAAAAGAGAGGACACAAACTACTAATATCAGAAATACTAATACCAGAAAGAGGGGCTATCAATTCTGATCCCATGAAAATTCAAAGAATAATGAAGGAATACTATGATCAACTCTACAACCATAAATTTGAAAACCCAGATGAAACAAATCAACTTCTTGGAATACACAAGCTGCCAAAAGTTACACAAGAAGAAATAACCAATCTGAATAATTCTATGTCTATTAAAGAAATTAAACTAATACTTATTAATAACATGACTGCACGAAGGGGATGGTGAAGAAAAGAACTAACCTACTCATGTAGGAAAACAATAGTTTGACCAGATGCAGAAAGGCTAAAGACAAAAAGATTTGTATACAACTATTGCAGTTAGCAAGTGTGTTTCTCACAGCAATATGGGTTAGAAATTCTGAAGGTACTTTATGTATGTACTAGAGTTGGACAAACAAGTCAATACATTGTTAGATAATGAGAGCCAGGCTTCTCACTCTTATAGAAGGAAGTTACAAATAAGAAAAAGGGAAGAAAAGAAAAAGGGAAAGCCTGGAATGAACTTTGTGGTATTAAGACTGGAATCAAAGGTATCAATATATATGCGTTTGCAAGCATAGGTTAGTATACATACATATATACATGAAAATATACATGTGTTTGCATGCATAGGTTAGTATACATACCTATATTCCAACCTCTGTTTGATGACAGGTTTAGAAATAGTGACACTCTATCTACTAGCAATGAGCACACCTAGGAGCCCAGGCCTTGGTTTATAAATACTGTTCTCCAAAAAAATTAGAACCAGGGCTCTCTGGAGAAGAAGTGGATTCCAGGAATGGGCCAGGGAAAATGAGATGAGGCTGGGGCATTGAGTAGTGCCTGAAAGTAAATAACCTCTCAAACAGGATGTAGACATGATGAACAAGCACAGGAGCCACCCCGAAGGAGCTCCCAGTGGCCAAAGCTGGAGTGATTTAAGCAAATAATAAATAACTATAATATTGGATTATAACACATAGAATAAAATAAATACTCATAAATCCATACTGACAAATGTAAATTAGTGAATAAATTATGAATGTATGGAGGATTCTTCCTTCCAAACTTTCAATTAATAAGTGTTGAAGAAATAAGAGAAAATCACCATTAGAATGCCCCAGTAATAATTATTACAGGCAAGATCCACCAGTGGGGCAAAAGTTTGAAAAGAAAGAATATTTGGATAGTGTCAGACTGAGAAGTGTGAAACTTGACACAACCTTGGTCTAGTGATCAAGGTTAACATCACTACTGATAAGATGTATCAGGGCTTCCCTGGTGGCGCAGTGGTTGAGAGTCCGCCTGCCGATGCAGGGGACACGGGTTCGTGCCCCGGTCCGGGAAGATCCCACATGCCGCGGAGCGGCTGGGCCCGTCAGCCATGGCCGCTGAGCCTGCGCGTCCAGAGCCTGTGCTCCGCAACGGGAGAGGCCGCAACCATGAGAGGCCCGCGTACCGCAAAAAAAAAAAGTATCAAACTCATATGCCCTGTGATGTGATGAAGCACTAAGAAAGTCACATCACTTGTGTGATATTCTTGCCAAAAATGCATAACCTCAACCTAATCATTAGAAATGATCAGACAAATCCAAATTGAGATACAGTCTATTAAAAACTGACCAATAGAGAATTTCCTGGTGGTCCAGTTGTTATGACTCCGCACTTCCACTGCAGGGGGCACAGGTTCAATCCCTGGTCAGGGAACTAAGAGCCTGCATGCCATGTGGTGAGGCCAAAATAAAATAAAATAAAATAAAAACTGACCAATATTCTTCAAAGATATCCAGGAAAGACTGATAAACAGTCACTGATTGGAGACAACTAAGTAGTCATAACAACAATATGCAATGTGGGATTGGATACTGGGAAAGAAAAGCAATGTTATTGAAGGAACTGGTAAATCCAAATTAAGACTTTAGTTAACAGTATTATGCCAATGTTCATTTCTTAGTTTTGATAACTGTACTATGGTTATACAAGATATTAACATTAGGGAAAACTGATTGAAGAGTAAACAGGAACTCTGTATTATTTTGTAACTTTTCTCTAAGTCTAGAATCATTTCAAAATATAAAATTTTAAAAGCTTTTTAGAAACATGAGTATTCAGGGAAAATAAGGGCTCAGTTAATAAACTCCAAAAACATTTTACCCCCCAGCTCAAGCTCAAAGACATACTAATATAACATTACCAAAATAAACATATTACAAATGTCTTAAAGTTGTGCAGGAAATGACATTCTGCCTCACAGCATGTAGATATGTGTTTTATATTTGTGTAACTGAAGGCTAATTCCTGGAGTTTCCTTAACATGAAAGGAAAATCTGCCCCAAGTGTGTGTTGAAATCACTATTTCTAGAAAAGAGAGGAACAGCTGGCAACTTGAAAATGACAGTTTTTCCCCATGTCTTCTCATCAAGGTTCCAAATCCTCATGTCTGGATTCCTCCAGGGCAACCTGTTAACAATAATATAATCTGAGACTTCACTGTATGCTATGTATGTTGTGTCCAAAAAAAGACTGTTTTCTGTGGGTTAATTATAGAGCCTTATGATATCTCTGCAATGGAAATGAGATTTTATAAGTGCCAAAGCCTCCACTTCAAACATTGAATAGGATGATACTTACCAAAACTCAGCTCGCTAAATTTAGGGCAATAAAATGAGTCCAATCAAGAATATTCTCTGGCTTTGGGCCCACCTCATTTCATTTGATTGTGAATAGAATACATTTCCTTTCTCAATAATCACTTGCCTTCTAGTACTTGGCTATTCTTAGAGAGGCAACAAGTGTCAATAACCATATTTGGTCCATGATAGCTGTTTTTTCACATGAAGGATCTATTTATGTTTATTATTGCTAGTTCACGTTGGCCACGTGCTTTCCTACAGTTTACTAGAACAGTCAATCAAGATGTGTTTCTCTTCCTTGGTTTGCCTGGTGTGCAATTTGTACCTAGGCAGTCCCACCCCTTCTCCTGTTTGAACTAATGTGTCTCCTGGTCCCAATGCAGTACTAGAGACTGAATCAGAGATCCCGAGCACATCATACATTTGGTGCAAGTAGAAGAATATAAGAATGTCAATGTGTTTTATTATTCTCAGTTTTCCACCCTTCTTGAACCAGTTTCCCCTTTTCTGCCTTATTTTGTGCAGACTGGAGGTCCCTACTTTCTGGCTCTCATGTGGGTGTGACTAATGAGGGTCACAGAAAGCAAGCAAGAGGTGGGAAGAGATAGGTCACGGTATTTCCCCTTGTCTTTCTAGCTGCTTTGCAACACTTCTGACAGCGATTGCGTTCCCAGTATTCTAGACATGGATTTGCCTTCCCTTCCTAATATGCTGCTGCGAAACCATAATACTTGGAATGGCTGAATGTATTATTTACTGCCATAGTACCCCACACGACATCATCCTTGACCTTGGGACATTTTATGGCAAAAGAGGTTTGAAAGTATAATCGCCCTGAATTTTACTTGTCTTAAAATGGACCCCATCATCCAGAAGCAGCTAGGGTTTGGGGGGTTTTGGGAGATGTTCTTTATTAAGTTGAGGAAGTTCCTGTCTAGTCCTAGTTTGCTCAGAATTCTCAACATAATGGGTGTTGAATTTTGTCTTTTTTTCCCCATATCTATTGATATGATCATATGATTTTTCTTCTTTAGCCTATTGATGTGGTAGATTACACTAATTGATTTTCAAATGTTAAACCAACCTTGTATACCTGGACTAAATCCCACTTGGTAGTGGTGTATAAACCTTTTTATACACTGCTAGTTGATTTGCTAATACTCTGCTGAGGAATTTTGTAACCAAGTGCATGAGAGATACTGGCCTGTAATTTTCCTTTCTAGCAACTTCTTTGTCTGTTGAGGGTATTACAGTAATTCTGTCCTCATAGAATGAGTTAGGATGTTCCATTTGTTTCTATCTTCTGGAAGAGAGTTCAGACAATTGTTATAATTTCTTCCTTAGATGTGGTAAAATTCATGAGGGTAACCATATGGGCCTGGTGCTTCCTGTTTTTGTAGGCTATTAATTATAGGTTAAATTTTTAAACTGGCATAGATCTACTCATATTATCTGTTTCTCCTTGTATGTGTTTTGGTAGATTATCTCTTTCAAGGAATTGGTTCATTTCATCTAGGTTATCAAATTTGTGGGCATAGAGTGGTTCATGGTATTTTAATGTCTATGGAATCAGTAATGATGGCCCCTCTTTCATTATCAATATTGAGAATTTATGTCTTCTCTCTTTTCTTTCTTAGTAAACCTGAGTAAAAGTTTATCACTTTTATCAATCTTTTCAAATAACCAGTTCTTGACTTCATTGATTTTCTCTATTGATAGTCTATTTTCAAATCATTGATTTCTGCTTTTATTGTTATTACTTATTTTCTTATGCTTACTTTGGATTTAATTTGCTCTTTTTCTGGTTTCCTATGATGGAAGTTTAGATATTTGATTTTAGATTTTTGTTCTGTTCTAATATATGTATTTAAAATTATAAATTTCCCTCAATGTACTGTGCTTTTGCTACATACCATGAATTTTGATGATCTGTGTTTTCATCTTCATTTAGTTTAAAATATTTTAAAATTTCTCTTAAGACTTCTTTTTGACTCATGCATTATTTAGAAGTATATTGTTTAATCTCCAAATATTTGAGGGTTTCTCAGCTATCTTTCTTTTACCAATCTAGTCTGATTGTAATGTGGTATGAGAGCACACTTCGAATGATTCACCTATTGTAAATTTGCTAAGATGTGTTTTATGGCCCAGAATGTGGTCTGTCTTGGTGAATGCTCTGTGTGAGCTTCAGAAGAATCTGTATTCTGCTGTTGGACGAAGTATTTTATAGATGTCAAGGACTGCTATGTCTTTTTGGAGAACTGGCTGCTTTATCATCATGTGATGCTCTTCTTTATTCCTGATAATTTCACTTGCTCTGAAATCTGCTTTGCCTGAAATTGAGTTACTCCAGCTTTCTTTTGATTAACGTTAGCAAGGTATATATTTTTCTACCTCTTTACTTTTAATCTGTGTCTTTATATTTAAAGTGGGTTTCTTGTAGATAAAGTAGAGTTAGTTCTTGTTTATTTATCCCCTCTGTCTCTGTCTTTTAATTGGTTTATTTAAACCATTGACATTTAAAGTGATTATTGATATAGTTGGATTAATAGCTATCATACTTATTACTGTTTTATATTTATTGCCCTTGTTTCTTTTTTTCTTTTGTTGTCTTTCATACTAAATATTTTTCTTCTCTGGTGTTAAATTTGTCCTTTTAAATAATTCCATTTTTTCTCCTCTCTTAGCATATCAATTATACTATTTTTTTCCTTTCATCAGTGGTTACCATTGAATTTGCAAATACATTTACAACTAATCCAAATCCTCTTTCAGATAACACTAGACCACTTCACATGTAGTGTGAGTACCTTCCTGATAACCCTCTCCCATTCCTTATGCCATTGCTGTCATTTTTTCAATCATTATACAAGCTATTCACTGTTGCCATTATTATTTTGAACAAATTTTGTCTGTTAGATAAATTAAGATTAAGAAAAATAAGAGATTTCATTTTCATTTATTTATCTTCTAATTCTTTCTTTATGTAGATCTGAATTTTTGACATAAGTCATTTTCTTTCTTTCTTAAGGATTTCTTTTAACATTTCTTGCAAGATTGGTCTACCGGCAACAAATTCCCTCAATTTTTGTCTGAGAAAGTCTTTATGTCTTCTTCACTTTCGAAAGATAAATTCTAGGTTGGTGTTTTTTTTTTTTTTTCTTTCAACACTTTTAAATATCTTACTCCACACTCTTCTTGCTAGCATGGTTTCTGAAGAGAAGTATGATGTAATTCTTTTCCCTGCTCCTCTATATGTAGGGTGTCTCCCCTCCACCATTTCTTTCAAGATTTTTCTTTGTCTTTGATTTTCTGCAGTTTGAATATGATATTCATGCCTACATGTAGTTTTTGGTATTTATCCTACTTGTTGTTCTTTGAGCTTCCTGGATCTGTGATTTAGTGTATATCATTAAGTTTTGAACATGTTCAGACATTACTGCTTTAAATATTTATCTTCCTTTTACTCTTTCTTCTCCTGATAGTTCCACTGTGTGTAACTTCCAACTTTTGTAATTGTTCCATATTCTTGAATATTCTGTTCTGTTTTTTTATTTTTTCCTCTGCCTTTCAGTTTTGGAAGTTTCTTTTGACATTTCTTCAAACACAGAGAACTTTTTCTTGGCCATATTAAGTCTATTAATGGGTCCATCGAAGGCATTCTTCATTTCTGTTACAGTGTGGTTGCTTTAATTTCTAGCATTTCCTTCTGATTCTTTCTTAGAGTCTTCATTTCTCTGCTTCCATCACCCATATATTCTTGCATTTTGTCCACTCCTCTACTAGAGTCCTCATAATGTTAATGACAGTTTTAAATTTCTGGTCTGATAATTCCAACATCTCTACACTATCTGAGTCTGGTTCTGATCCTTGCTCTGCCTCTTCAAACTGTGCTTTTTGCCTCTTTTTGCTGAAAGCCAGATATGATGTGCTTAGTTAAAGGATCTGAGTGAAATAGTTTTTAGTGTGAGGTTTTACATTCATTTGGCCAGGAGTTAGTCTGTGTTTATGGTTTGCTGTAACTGTGAGTGTCAGAGGCTAAAATTTCCTCAGGTGTCCTTGTTTTCATCTCTGCTGCTGTCTTTGGTTTTTCCTAGAGACTTTTAATATAAGTCTAATTCATGCGGTTCTTTCTGCTGTATTTTCCTGTTATTACACAGGAGTCCTGTTGACGTAATGTAAGATGTGGGGAGAGGATAGCACGGTCTTAGAATTAGGTCTCAGTCTCTTAATGAGCTGTACCCCTGGTCTGTGACCTTTACCAGCATTTCAGTTGTTTCCCCCTTAGGTGAGACAGAAAGGCCAGAGGGGTCTCGAGTTACATGTTTCCCTTGTCTCAGGTCCATTAGTCTCTGGTAAGACACCAGTTGGTTAGGCTCTGGTAAAATAGTTTCCCTTGATGATAAGCTTTGTTAAGAACAAAGAACAGAAGGCCCTGGACATATTTCAGTATGGATACTTTCCCCTCTCCCTGCCATAACAAAGGGAATTTTTCTCCTGATGTTTACTGTGAGAACCTGGTAGGGCTTCTGGAGGTAAGACTCACAAAAGTATCAGGCCCCCCTGAGGCTGGGCCGCCTCAATTTGCCTCTCCTGACCTCTAGCAATTTGTTAATTGCAAGTTAGGTTTTTCTACCCTGGTACTTATTTCTGAGAATGTTTCTGTTCCTGGGCTTTTGCTCTAGTACCTGTGATACTCTGTATCCACCTGTCTGTCTCTTCAGTTTTAGTGTCAGCAGTTTGTCTTTTTACTTCAATTCTCTGATAAATCTAAGAAGAGTTATTGACTTTCAATATGTTCAGCCTCTGTGAGGATGGGAGTGATGACTTCCAAGCTTCTTACATGCTGGACCAGAAACCAGAAGTTCTCAACATGTTATTTTTAGTTCTGAAAAATTGAAAACACATAAATGTCCATTACCTGGAGAGTGAATAAATATACTGTGTTATAGTTATATAATAAATTATCTTACATCAATAAAAATTAACAACTAATGAATTAGAAATTTCTATCTCAACATCGATGAATATCATAAACATTTTGCTGAGGGAAAATATCAAATTTATTTTGATACTATTTATATAAAGTTTAGAAACATGCAGAAAAATATGATATAGTGTTTAAGCATACATAAATAATGTAATAAAAAGTAGCGAGTACAAAGAAATGTGAAGGAATAGTAAATTCCAAATTCAAGTTTAGAGTTACTGGAGGAGGGGAGGGACAGGGAGGGATTGGGATAGGGTCATGGAGGGTTACATAGAGAGCTTCCATGATATTGGTAACATGTCATTTCTTAAACTGGACAAGGATTTTATCAGAAGTAATCCTTATACCTTTTATCTTAGATATTACAAAATAAATGAACATCCATACTTTGTAATACTATACAGCTATTAAAATGAATGAAGTAGAATTATGTATACAGAATTGGAAAGATCCCCAAAACATCTTTTTAAGAAAGCAAATCACATAACCATATGAATGAAATGAGCATGTTTGAATGTGAGTATATGTGGATATAACACACATGAAAGTTTACATATCAAACTTTTAGTGATGGTTACCTCAGAGGGGACAACTTCAATTTGGAGGAAAAGAAACAAAGAAAAAAATTCATGTTAGACTTTGCCTATTTGTATATTGTTTGAGTACTTTACCATAAAATGTATATACTATGTACATAATAGAACAAAATGGTATTCTTTCTCTCTCCTAAAATGTTTAAACTCTGTATATGTTAATAATATAAGCAAGAGGAAGAAACTAATGAGGAGGAATGATAAGAAGAGAATGTGAGAGTAAACAGGGTAACAAAAAGACTTTAAGTTCCAAACTGAAACACTGATGTTTTGAAATGAAGAATCCCCTCTCCTTTCAAATTCATTACAGTAGAGAGGTAATGAATTGTCAAGGTAGAGAGGACTCAAGAATCTGTGGGCAGTAAATAGAGTAATGGATGAAATGATGGTTCAGCAACCCAGGGACCTGAATTCCTTGAAAAAGAAATTCCTAGAATAGCATTATAACATCTTTATGAAAAGTCTAGTGGTTTTGTTTTCTGTTTGTTCATAGGGTATAGTCATGAATACGACCCAATGAACAACTCATTCAAGGAGACTCCCAAAGGAGGAGATCTGCCATCTGAAAAATATTTGCTTCCTTTGTAGTTGGATAATAAATCTCAAAGAGGCATTTACTCCATATTTTAGATTTGTCTAGGTAAAGGGCAGAGATTGTCTAGGATAGCTGGTTATGTTCTTGAATGGTTGCTTAACATTTAAAGTTTTACAACAGTTTAACATTCACATTTTGGAGATAGAAAACATAGCTGTAAAATTTTGATCCAGTGTTGTTAAAATTGAAATAAACTATAGGTCACAAAAATATTTTATAAACTGTGGAAGAATATTATTGGTCAATAACATTTCAAAGTTATAATGATAAGGTTGGAATATTTATATTTGGTGATCATAGACTCAAAGCAAACTAAGTGCAGGGCAAGAGACATGTCAGAAGGGGGAAAAGGTTCTATTTACATTTGTGAAGGCTCTGTCTCTTGCTAAGTCTTAGTTATAATACTACAAAAGCAGCAATATCTTCCGGAGATACTCAGTGGGAATTGCAAGTTAGTTTGGTGTTTGTTCTGCTGGGGCACTAAATAGTTCTTGTTTCACCTCCCCAAAACAGAACATTCAACATGCATGAGGCATGCGAAACACTGTATTTTTAATTTAGTCTATAGAATACATTTGTTACAGAAAGTGGAGTATTTTCATCAAAATTGAAAATGAACTGACCAGCCTTGTATATCAAGAAATAAATTATATGGGATACTTTGTTAGAAAAACACTAAGATCTATGGGTCTAGTTTTCTCCTATAGATTACAAATAAAATACAAGAGTGCCCCTAGCAGATCACAATTATATTTCAGTGAAAACTTCTCTGATCGTCATACACAAAATCACCCTCTGCGAGTATTGGCATAATTTTAATTATTTCTTTCTTCTGTAAATCAAAACTATTTAAACTAACCTGGGTGGTAATTTCTTTATGAGGAGGAAATGTTTATTCTAATTGGCTATTCTTTTCTACCATGACCACAGGTCCTTAATCATTAATATCATTCTTTTAACTATAATAATCACTTTTCTTAGCATCCGTTTCCTTTTTTTATTGACTATCTGACATGGAAAGCCCATAAATATTAAGACATTAACATCCTAATATAAATTCAGATTTCATCTTCATTGATTATTACATTAGGAAAACCCAATTATGAGATTTTATATTTGCAATATGAAGTTTTCACTTTTTTACCTAGGAAGGAGATAAAATTTACTTTCTGGAGGTCAGAAGTTAAACAAGAAAGAAAAGGACTATGTGTTGTGGGTTTTGTAGAAATCATTTCTTCAAAAAAAATTACCTATGAAAAGAAAATGAGTTAAAATCTAATTTTAATAGTTAATAACAAGAGTTAGCAATTATTTACTGAGTGAGAGCCAGGCTCTATTTTAAACATTTGCATTGTCTATTGAATCCTTTCAGTAACCTTATGAGATATAAAATTTCATTTCATTTTACTAAAGATGAAACTGATCAACAGGGAACCCAACTCGCCCAAAACACACAGCTGGAATTGCAAGAAATCAGAGCCAGTCAGTTTGGCTCAAGGTTGACCTTGCAATCTTATCATCATTGCTTCCAACATCCTACTCACATCAAGCGTGCTGTAGTATAGTATCCAGTCCACACCCAGTATCCTTATTTATCTGTAGTTGCGGCCAGTAAAACAACAATGAAACAAACTAAAATTGTAAATATGTACATCAAAAACAAACACATGCAGGGACTTCCCTGGTGGTCCAGTGGTTAGGACTCTGCACTTCCATTGCAGGGGGCACAGGTTCCATCCCTGATCGGGGAACTAGGATCCCACATGCTGTGTGGCATGGCCAAAAAATTTAAAAAAACAAAAACAAAAACACAACGAAACAAAACAAAAAAACGCATGTCAAACCTACAGTACTGAGTCTTTTCTAAAGCCTAAAGTGAACAAAGAACCATTTCCCCTTTATTTCTAGTATGTGTAAATATAATCTTAAGGCATTTTATAAATATATTTTTATATATTTTTTGACATATATGTTCTATATTTTCTTTACAATCTTTTTGTCCCCCACATCGTTCATTACTATTGTTCTTCCTGTCTCCCTACCAAGAAAATGACTTTTACTCTTTTACATTGTTTCCTATAAAAACATGGTCCTGCTTTCCCATAAGACCCACTGCCCCATATCTCTATTTGATAAAGTTAACTTCTTATAGTGTCCATGATAGGGCATATCTTTGGATTGATGCAAGAGACAATTTTCTTTCCAGTAGGTGAATTCTATCTGCTTCTCCTTCACATCTTTTTAGTCTTTTCTTCCTATGTTTCACAATGGCAAAATGTCACATCTATATTATAGAAAATGTATATTTGCCACCTGGTGCTTTTCCTGATTTAAAAAATTAGTTTCTCCACATGGTTTAAAAGAATTTGTAATGGGGGCAACCTAGATTCTTAGCAGAAACTTGGAAATGGAGGCATATTTTTTCTCAGGTATAATAACCTCTCGATTATTCTGTGACAGTTTTAAAATGTTACCTTAATCACAGTGGTGAACATTAATGAAGGTTCATGCCAGATGAAATGGGAAGTTGAAGGTCATATGAAACTCAATATATTTAATAAAACTAACTTTGCATTTCACAATTAAATCAGATGGTTATGAAATATTTCCTTGAAAGATGGGGAGGAGAGTATCAAAGATTCACATTTCATCCAAAAGCCTTTCTCACAGAAAAGTAATAAATCATTACTGAGTGGTTCTCTACAATGATAAATGCCAAGATGTGGTCAGTTTCCACCTCGCCAAATATGAACCAGCAAGGGTGCTCTTAGAATAACTTTATCTCCTGAAGAAATTTAAACAGATTTGAATTAAAGAAAAATCACAATTTCTCCAGTGCTTCACTTGCATCTAGTATTATCCTAGGTACTTTTATATATTGCCATTTAATTGAAATTCCCTCAATAGTTTTTAGCTGAAGGTGTTGATATTCTCTCCATTTTCACAGATGAAGGAACAGAGTTTAAAATGCTAGACCTAGTTGGCAGATGGCCAAACTGGGATTCAAATCACTGCTCCAGCCAACCTTCTGCCTCTCTTAAGGAAACACATGTGAGCTTCATTAAGGATTGACATGAAAGAGCCAGTCATGAAGCATGTGCATGCAAACCAGAAATGCCTTTGCTTCCCAAATACACCCCTCTCTCTTTGCTGATCCTTCACATTTCAGAATTAGGGTTTTGTTTGTTTGTTTGTTTCCCTTGACCTAATATTTATTACTTGCTCCTAAAATGCAAATGTTCTAGGAACAAGTAACAGAACATTCTATATCAGTCATTGATGAATAAATAGTATGAGTAAGTTCTTAAGCTTCTTTTTGGAAAGGCAAATTTTTTTGGCTTATTTTATTGATTGATTGGCTGTGTTGGGTCTTCGTTGCTGCGTGCGGGCTTTCTCTAGTTGCGGCGAGCGGGGGCTACTCTTCATTGTGGTGTGCGGGCTTCTCATTGCGGTGGCTTCTCTTGTTGCAGAGCACAAGCTCTAGGTGCGTGGGCTTCAGTAGTTGCAGCACATGGGCTCAGTAACTGTGGCTTGCGGGCTCTAGAGCACAGGCTCAGTAGTTGTGGCGTTCGCGTTTAGTTGCTCCGCGGCATGTGGGATCTTCCCGGACCAGGGCTCGAACCCGTGTCCCCTGCATTGGCAGGCGGATTCTTAACCACTGAGCCACCAGGGAAGCCCTATTTTATTTTATTTTAATTTTTTTAAAAGCAAACAACTTTTTATTGAAGTAAAGTTGATTTACAATGTTTCAGGTGTACAGCAAAGTGATTCAGTTACACCTAGAGATTGTGGTACTAAGTCAGACAGAGAAAGACAACTATCATATGATATCATTTACATGTGGAATCTAAAAAAATGATACAAGTGATCTTATTTACAAAACAGAAATAGACTCATAGACATAGGAAACAAACTTACAGTTTGTTTCCAAGGGGGAAGGGATAAATTAGTTGGGACTAACAGATACACACTACTATATATAATTAGATAAACAACAAGGATTTACTGTATAGCACAGGGAACTATATTCAATATAGTTGTAATAACCTAATAGAAAGCCAACTTTTAATAGAAGAAAGGAAGTGGAAAAAAGGGGTGCATGTGGAGTAGGTTGAAGATACACTTCAAATACCACAAACTGTTAGCTCTGTTTAGCTTCCTTGTCTGGGGGCAGAATATCAGGCACTTTTTCAATGGAAAATTAAAAACACAAAAAATATAGTTCTAAGATAACACCATTAGACTTCTTTATTGAGTTTACTGAGTTTCCACAGCTCTAAGACTGATGGAAGAATTTTTTCTTGGTAGATGGCTAAGACTTGTCAAGCATGTTTTAAAAAGAAGTCTAAATGTATCTCCTGAGTTCATCTGAGGGGGTTTTTAATACCAAAGAGAAAATAGTTGTGATCTAACCTTTGGAATATCTCTAGATTTCTATTTCTTCCACAATAAGTTTTCCATTGTTTGTGTAATGAAAACTAAAGACCTAAGTCACATTTGTGTTCCAAAAAACAAATCCAAAAGCTGTAGTAATTCTTTTCATTTATTTATTTCCAGGATGAGTGTTAGGTACCTTTCTTATGTCAACTATTCTAAGAAGAAACAAACTGTGACTAAAAGCAAAGACAATGAGAAGCTTTTCGGCACTGGGAGAAAATAGTCTTATAGTATTTATGGTTTCATAAATCAGTTTGGTCATGATAATTAATTATTAACATATGATGTCTCTAGATAACACTTTTTTTTCCTACTTGGGGTGTTTTCTATGCTCTCCAAATACAACTGATAAATGTAAAGTCATAAAGTCTTCATAATATCCAAAATATGCTTGTCTGCAGTGGCGAACAAGAAAGTGCTTACATATATCTCTTCAGCCCTTGGTGGAGGGCATCGTAGCCGTTTCCTGCTTTGTCAGCTAAACCCATAAAAGATTAAATGTTGTGTACATAATAGCCAGTTAGCACAGGTCTGTCTTGGAGGCTGGCAGGTGTTTTCATAAAATTTTGCCCCACCTGTCACAGCACATAGGGAGACCAGCACCTGGCAACCTTATAAACAGCACCCTCTTTAATTGCTTTGAAACAGCACAAGCAGCAGCCGCCAGTGCCAACACTGTTAAGTAAACAACAGGTTTTACACCTGCTGGAGCAAAATTCTGCCCTTACTATTGGCCAATCATGGGACACCCAGGTAACTCAGGCAGCCTATCCTAATATGAGTGGCCTAGGAGATTAGTAGCTGTACATCAGGATTGAGTCTGTCCCTCAGATGTGTAATATTTGCTCCCTGGTTGCCTCTGGAGGGCATTTGATTCAAGCCCCTCCATATGAAAATCTGGATAATTAAATTTGTCCTATAGACAGTTTCTTTTTGCTCTTCCTCTTTCCCTCTTCTGACTCCTTTTGAGGATAACAAGAAAAGATGACTTAGCTCTAATTTTCCATTTTCTACATGATCAACAATACCTATCAGAGATCCACAATGGAAGATGGGGGTGGGCAAATGAACATGCTACCAATGGCCACTCAAAGATCCAAGCTTTCAGCCTCCATGACCAGAAAAACGAGCACCAACCCCCCATACACATATACATGATTCTGCGATTTGTGGCAAGACCTATTCCCAGCCTCAGTAAGAAACACAGTTCAGGTTTCAGGGAACAAAGGCCAGAGAAATGGAACACAAAGGGACAAGGGAGAAATACAACCCCAAAGTGTTCGTGAGAATGTCCCCCCTCCTTGTTCACATCTACTACAAGCTGTAGAAATCTCTCTGCACCGGATTTGACTGAAACACACATGCACATCACTACTTCTAGGTGGGAAAAGTCAAACTACACAAGGCTAATTCATAGAGAAAATTAATTGATACTCTCAAAGTTAGCAGATGATCATGAATTGGGCTTCAGTATGTATTTATTTGTACACCGTTTAATCCTCAGAACAAGTCTCCTTGAGATTTGACTGTTTCTAAAAATGGTAAAGGAAAGGGCTTTGGTTTATCAGAGCTGGCACATTTTCAACAAGAAGAACACACAACAATATAAGCTGAGTCTTGATAAGGAGAGAGAAAAATAAAGAGTATTGTGAATCATGGGTGGAAATACACTAGAACATGCAATGTTTTAGGTTCTTTCATTTTCATCACAAACACAGAAAATTCAACCAAAAGAACAAAGATTGGATAGGCCTGAAGGCAAATGATCAAAACTCTGTTTCAGATCCTGAAGCCAACAGAGTATTTTGCCTATGACTTGTTTATACTATTTTGATCAAAAAGAATAATGCAATTGTGGACTAGCCCGAGGTTAAAGAATATTTCCAATGAGGTAAGTTAATTATTTATTACCATTGGTTTGGGAGAACATTTCTGCAAAATCAAGGTATATTTCTTTTTCTACTTTAATATTTCTAAGAATTATATAACAACTCCCCAAAGTTGTTATTAAAGCAAATGACAATTTCTGTAACATGAAGCAGTTGGTTAGTGTGCTATATCAAACACATGCATTCATATATATTTTAAATAAAATAACGTATAAGTTACGTGCCTCATACCTAATAAATGAAGCATATAAGAATGTAAATTTTCACTTTTGGACTTTCTCTTGGGTCATACTAACCACTAAAAGACTGGCAGTGTACAAATGGAGAGAAATGCAATCAGAAATTTATGAAGAAATCTCTAGGGTTTGTTGAATCCAGCTTGCTGAAGTTCCAAAGAACTTCAATTAGAGAATTTTAGCCAAGATCTATATGTTATACAAGTGGAGTATAAAGAAATAGTGAAAAAAAAATCACTCCAGCTTTTTCTCTTATTCTATCCTTTCTTTTAACATCTGTAGCAACATCAAAAGGAAAACAGATATTTAGATGCAAAGGGGCAAGTTTTGTGATCTGGCTTATAGTAGGACAGAAGGAGCACTATTTATTCCCCCAAATTATAGAGGAGTATTTTGAGATATATAAATGGAATTATACAGTGAAAACAAATTTTTCATAAATATGAAAGTGGGGCATGATGACATCTGAATCCCAGAGTTTTGAGGTCTTGACATATGAATCTGAGAACACTATTTGGCCTGACCACCAGAGTCTTCATCTGTACAAAGGCAATAACAGACTGATATTCAATGATTTCTTGCATGAAATAACTGATAGGGATGACAATGAAAGTTGGATGCTTATCTGTTCATCTCTTTATTGTGCCGATTTTTAAAAACATAGATGTGGCTACGTCTTCTCAAAACTAACAAAACAAGCAAATAAAACATCTTAAGATCATTATACTTACTTTAATCAAACTAGTCTCAAGAATAAAAAAACGAGATACCTGATGCTGCATGTGGGTGAGAACGGTGGAGGGCAGGAAGGAGGGATCAATAAACATAGTTTTAGGGGAGACTAACATCTACATAGAAGAGAAAGACCATCTTTTGTAAGTAATGTGAAATTGTATGCTAAGATTTCATACCCAGAATTTTGCCTTACACACAGAAGGAACTAAATAATTATTCATTAAATATTTTATCAGTTTTAATGAATTATAATTTATCTACAAAATGCACAAGTTTTAAATATACAGTTATGTGAGTTTTAACAAATGTATACACTTCTCTAAGCAGCTCCTTATAAACAAGATATAGAATATTTCTATCAATCACCCAAAAAAGTTCTCTCATGTCAATAATTCCTGTTTCCCCTCTCACTGTCAACAGGCAACCACGCCTAAAATCTGCAACTACACTTAATTTCACCTGTTATAGAAGTTCATGTAAATGGAAGCATACAGTGTATATTCTTTGATCAGGCTGCTTTGCCCAACATGGTTGTGATATTCATCCATGTGATTGTGTGTATCACAAGTTCATTCACTGTCATTGCTGCCTAGCATCCCATTATATTAATATGCCATAAATTGTTTATTTATTCACCTGTTAACAGATATTTGGATTGCTCCCAATTTTTGGCTACAATGAATAGCATGCTATAAATATTTAAATACAGATATCTGTGGACAGCATTTTCATTTAAGGCATTAAGCTTATTAGTATAAAGTTATTTATAATATTCATAATATTCCCTATTTTCTGTTTTTCTTCTTTGTTTTAATGAAGCACTATTACGATTTCATTTTCTCTCTCTCTCTCTCTCTCTCTCTCTCGGCTCATTAGCTATCTATACTTTGGTTGGTTTGTGTGCCTGTTTGTTTTTTTGTGGATGAACTAGGGTTTACATATCCAAGGTATGTACTCCAGTGAAATAAGTCAAAAGTGTTCTTCTTACTTCTCCCTGGTCCATCCCTCATTACTCCAATCCCCTGTTAAAGGTGATAAATCTACATTAAACTTTCCCTGTTCAAATTTCTCTGTGGTTTCTGTCTTCTGCTTGAACCTTGATTGATAGATAATTGTCTTCAGAAAGATACCTTAGGTAAGGTAGGCAGAAATCTAACTGGATTTACTGTTCTGCTGAGTTCAGTTTCTAGACCTGACTTCAGCTTGATTCAATCAAAGGTTGAGCTGGTTTGGAGTGAGGTCGGGTCGTGGCTCTAATTCCTCTAACAGATCACTGGAATTAGAACACCAGGAGTTTACTAAATCCCTCTTTGCTCTTCAACCCCACTTCTTATATGGATGCAGCACTGATATACATGATCTCATCACAAGTTGAATAGAGTGGGAGTTTAGTTATGACTTTGATTAGACTCAATTCATCTTCGGCTTCAACTGCTTTGACTTTGAGCTAACTGTCTCCCTACAGTAGGGCCCTGGAACCAAATCACAAAACAGGAGAACTTCAAGAATGCACATCTGTGAAACCATGAGATTGTGAGACCATAAGACTTCAGGACTTAGGATTGCAGAACAGAAACCTGCAGAGATCTCTTTCTGTTCTCCAGTCCCACCCCCAGTTTCTCCTTACTTATTAAAATTCCTATGTAAGACAATTTATTGGTTGAAAACATTTGTTTTCTGCTTTTGAGGCTCCTACAGTTTCAAATCCAGCATCCAGCATGCCAGTGCATGGGCTTGTTCAAAGGTAGCTGGTTTCTCCTTGTCTAAACAAAATTCTGCAGGCTTGAACCACTACAAGCCCTGCCACCACCTCCAGCAATTGGTCTCAGAGGGCTCATCCCTCTGGAGTTTACTATTTTTTTGTTTGTTTGCTTGTTTTTTAGATATTTTTGTATCTATAGATCTTCATTAACTTTAAAGAAATGTATGATTTTTGTTGTTGTCTGGTGATTTCTTTTAGTTTCAGTGGGAGTAAAGATTCCATCTGAAGATTATAAATGGCCTATAGATATATAGAGTGTCCATGCCGAAGCACAGAAAAATACCTTTATAAGGTAAAGGTCAGATACTAACAATAATAAAAATTAATTTTTAAAGACCAAAAGCTACAAAAGTCACCCTTAAAATCATCCACTTCTTTTTAAGTATTTATACAATGAAGTAAAATTTTCACTGATTTCAGACCTCAAAGGCAATCATTATTAATGTTTTGGTAAATATAGTTTAAGATATTTTCCCACTGGGAATTCTTTTTTTTTTTTCTGCCATCCTTATACAGACATTGCCACATGTACATATAATCACATCTATATTTTTATAAAAATTGATTATACAACATGTATTACCCTATAACTTGCTTCTGTCACCCGTCCAGATCAAAATATATAGGTTTTTGTTTTATTTAACTGCTACAGGGAACAACATTGCACAAACCACAACTTATATTAACAGCCCTCTATTGATAGCCATTCATGTCCTTTCCATTTTCACTACCTTTACTATTCTTAAAATTATATCTTTTAAACATTCCTATAAAAAGGATTTCTAGAACCTGAAATGTAAGTTTGCGGGGTGGGGAGGGTAGGGGAGAATGTTCAAAAGAGGAAAGAAAAGCTTTTTCTCTCATAGGTAGAAAAAGCTGATGACTGGAAAAATAGTAGGCCATTTTAAAATAAATGATGATGTCCTTATATACAGGGATAATTTTGTTCCCTAAATGCCCCCCCCCAAAAAAAAGGAAGATCTCAGTTTCATATTCTACTGGTCAATTAAGTCACAGAAAACAAAACCAAGCAAACGAATTGCATTTTCCCCTTTTGATGACATAGTATGAATCCATCTTTAAATCCATTCAAAGAAATTTTCTGCCAAAATCATTACTGCTCACTGATTGCACTGCAACTATTTTCCTGAACAGAGCAGAGTTATAATGACTAGAGACATACAGATTCCTAAAATAAGGCCATGTGGTAACACTCCCCTGGATACCATATGACAAGGACAGACAGACAGGAGGAGGCCTAAATAACCCATTGCAGGTAAAACATCTCCTTAGACTTTCAGCTCTCCACTCCTGCCCCTTGGAGCCTGTGCTCCTCAAATGTCCCTGCCAAGCCTCGAGGAACAGAAATCCATTGAGTCCTGAGCAAAGACTGACAGGCCCCTTCCACTATCCTCTGTGTTGCACACAAAGTGTCAGCTATGATTGCATTTCATGAACAGGCTAATTAATTGTACACTGAGCCAACAAACTGAGCTGTGGAGGAAAAAAAAGATATGGGTGGCAATTCCACTCAGCTGCCCTTAGTGGGAGCAGAAGATGGGTGTCAGAATCGAGAGTTTGAGTTTCAGATTTCCCCTTGCATGTCCAGAGGGAAACAGAGAACAGCGAATGAAAAGATCCACTAACGAGCAAATGTCATAATGCCTCCCACTCGGCCTTGTTCTGTGTCTGGAAGACTCAGTAACCACCGCTCAGTGACTAATGATGTCATTACCAAATTTCTCTGTACATAAAGAATAAGTAAATCAGCTGTGACCGTGGAAATATGGGCCAATACTTTTTTTAAAATTTGCTTTCTGCAAGATTTAGTTTTAATATTCCCTCTTTATTTTGTACCCTTTTCCCCCAAGTTTCTGATAACCCAGGAACAGGAGCTTTTAACCAAGCTGGACTTTAAGGAGATTTCTTTGGGATCCCTGTCTTACAGCATCTGGGAAACTTTTAAAACAAAACAGAGAACTGCACATTACCTTTATATATGTTAAGTTTTTATGTCTAACAAGTAGGCTGGGGAGGAAACCGAGGAAAAAAGAGAGACATGCACAGTCAATAAGTCTTTGTCATTGTGGGATACACTTGCCCACTTGTCTATACCAAAATTAAAAAAAGAATGAAAGGGGAAGAGTTATTTTTCATTAGGTGTCAAAGGCAACCTTAGCAAAAAGTTACCACATTAAAAAAAAAGAGGGGAGAGCAGGAAGATGGCGGAAGAGTAAGACGCGGAGATCACCTTCCTCCTCACAGATACACCAGAAATACATCTACACGTGGAACAGCTCCTACAGAACACCTACTGAACGCTGGCAGAAGACCTCAGACCTCCCAAAAGGCAAGAAACTCCCCACGTACCTGGGTAGGGCAAAAGAAAAAAAGAATAAACAGAGACAAAAGGATAGGGACGGCACCTGCACCAGTGGGAGGGAGCTGTGAAGGAGGAAAAGTTTTCACACACTAGGAAGCCCCTTCGCGGGCGGAGACTGCGGGAGGCGGAGGGGGGAGCTTCGAAGCCGCGGAGGAGAGCACAGCAACAGGGGTGCGGAGGGCAAAGCGGGGAGATTCCCGCACAGAGTATCGGTGCCGACCGGCACTCACCAGCCCGAGAGGCTTGTCTGCTCACCCGCCGGGGCGGGCAGGGCTGCGAGCTGAGGCTCTGAGGCTCGGGTTTCGGTTTCGGACGGAGCGCAGGGAGAGGACTGGGGTTGGCGGCTTGAACATAGCCTGAAGGGGTTAGTGCACCACAGCTAGCCGGGAGGGAGTCCGGGGAAAAGTCTGGACCTGCCGAAGAGGCAAGAGACTTTTTCTTCCCTCTTTGTTTCCTGGTGCGTGAGGAGAGGGGTTTAAGAACGCTGCTTAAAGGAACTCCAGAGACGGGCGCGAGCCGCGGCTAAAAACGCGAACCCCAGAGACGGGCGCGAGCTGCGGCTGAAAGCGCGGACCCCAGAGACGGGCGCGAGCCGCGGCTGAAAGCGCGGACCCCAGAGACGGGCGCGAGCCGCGACTGAAAGCGCGGACCCCAGAGACGGGCGCGAGCCGCGGCTGAGGGCGCGGACACCAGAGACGGGCGCAAGCCGCGGCTGGAGGCGCGGACCCCAGAGGCGGGCGGGAGACGTTGGGGCTGCTGCTGCCGCCACCAAGGGGCCTGTGTGCGAGCGCAGGTCGCTCTCCACGCCGCTCTTCCGCGGAGCCTGTGCAGCCCGCCACTGCCGGGGTCCCGGGATCCGGGGACGACTTCCCCGGGAGAGCGCACGGCGGGCCTCGGGCTGGTGCAGGGTCACGCCGGACTTTGCCACCGCAGGCCCGCCCCGCATTCCGTGCCCCTCCCTCCCCGCCGGCCTCAGTACGCCAGAACCCCCGAATCAGCGGCTCCTTTAACCCCGTCCTGTCTGAGCAAAAAACAGACGCCCTCCAGCGACCTACACGCAGAGGCAGGGCCAAATCCAAAGCTGAGCCCTGGGAGCCGTGAGAACAAAGAAGAGAAAGGGAAATCTATCCCAGCAGCCTCAGAAGCAGCGGATTAAAGCTCCACAATCAACTTGATGTACCCTGCATCTGTGGAATACATGAATAGACAGCCAATCATCCCAAATTAAGGAGGTGGACTTTGGGAGCAAGATCTATGATTTTTTTTCCCTAGTCCTCTTTTTGTGAATGTGTATGTGTATGCTTCTGTGTGAGATCTTGTCTGTATAGTCTTGCTTCCACCATTTGTCCTAGGGTTCTATCCGTCCATGGTTTTTTCTTAAAATTTTTTTCTTAATAATCAGTTTTAATTTTAAGAACGTTATTATACTTTACCTTCGTCCTTTCTTTCTTTCCTTCTTTCTTTCCTTCCTTCCTTCCCTCCTTTAGACAACGAATCATCCCAAATTGAGGAGGTGGTCTCTGACAGCAAGATTTATGATTTTTCCCCCTTTACCTCTTTTAGTGAGGGTGTATGTGTACGCTTCTGTGTAAGATTTTGTCTGTATAGCTTTGCTTCCAACTTTTGTCCTAAGGTTCTATCCGTCCCTTTTTTTTTTTTCTAAATAAGAATTTTTTAATTCAATAACTTTATTATACTTTATTTTATTTTTACTGTATCTTCTTTCTTTCTGTTTTTCCTTCTTTCCCTCCTTCCTTCCTTCCTCCCTCCCTCCCTCCCTCCCTCCTTTCTTTCCTTCTTGCCTTCTTTCCTTCTTTGCTTCTTTCTTTTTCTTCCTTCCTTCCTTCCCTCCTTCCTTCCCTCCTTTCCTTCTTTCTTTCTTCATACTTCTACTAATTCCCTCTACTTTTTCTCCCTTTTATTCTGAGCCGTGTGGATGAAAGGCTCTTGGTGCTCCAGCCAGGAGTCAGGGCTCTGCCTCTGAGGTAGGAGAGCCAACTTCAGGATACTGGTCCACAAGAGACCTCCCAGCTCCACAAAATATCAAACGGCGAAAATCTCCCAGAGACCTCCATCTTAACACCAGCACCCAGCTTCACTCAACGACCAGCAAGCCACAGTGCTGGACAACCTGTGCCAAACAACTAGCACAACAGGAACACAACCCCACCCACAAGCAGAGAGGCTGCCTAAAATCATAATAAGGCCACAGACACCCCAAAACACACCACCAGACGTGAACCTGCCCACTAGAGAGACAAGATCCAGCCTCATCCACCACAACACAGGCACTAGTCCCCTCCACCAGGAAGCCTACACAACCCACTGAACCAACCTTAGCCACTGGAGACAGACATCAAAAACAGGAGGAACTACGAACCTGCAGCCTGCAAAAAGGAGACCCCAAACACAGTAAGATAAGCAAAATGAGAAAACAGAAAAACATACAGCAGATAAAGGAGCAAGATAAAAATGCACCAGACCTAACAAATGAAGAGGAAATAGGCAGTCTACCTGAAAAAGAATTCAGAATAATGATAGTAAGGTTGATCTGAAATCTTGGAGATAGAATGGACAATAGAATGGACAAAATGCAAGAATCAGTTAACAAGGACCTAGAAGAACCAAAGATGAAACAAGCAACGATGAACAACACAATAAATGAAATTAAAAATACTCTAGATGGGATCAGTAGCAGAATAACTGAGGCAGAAGAACGGATAAGTGACCTGGAAGACAAAATAGTGGAAATAACTACTGCAGAGCAGAATAAAGAAAAAAGAATGAAAAGAACCGAGGACAGTCTCAGAGACCTCTGGGACAACATTAAACGCACCAACATTCGAATTATAGGGGTTCCAGAAGAAGAAGAGAAAAAGAAAGGGACTGAGAAAATATTTGAAGAGATTATAGTTGAAAACTTCCCTAATATGGGAAAGGAAGTAGTTAATCAAGTCCAGGAAGCACAGAGAGTCCCATACAGGATAAATACAAGGAGAAATACGCCAAGACACATATTAATCAAACTCTCAAAAATTAAATACAAAGAAAGCATATTAAAAGCAGCAAGGGAAAAACAGCAAATAACACATAAGGGAATCCCCATAAGGTTAACAGCTGATCTCTCAGCAGAAACCCTACAAGCCAGAAGGGAGTGGCAGGACATACTGAAAGTGATGAAGGAGAAAAACCTGCAGCCAAGACTACTCTACCCAGCAAGGATCTCATTCAGATTTGATGGAGAAATTAAAACCTTTACAGACAAGCAAAAGCTGAGAGAGTTCAGCACCACCAAACCAGCTTTACAACAAATGCTAAAGGATCTTCTCTAGGCAAGAAACACAAGAGAAGGAAAAGACCTATAATAACGAACCCAAAACAATTTAGAAAATGGGAATAGGAACATACATATCGATAATTACCTTAAATGTAAATGGACTAAATGCTCCCACCAAAAGACACAGATTAGCTGAATGGATACAAAAACAAGACCCTTATATATGCTGTCTACAAGAGACCCACTTCAGACCTAGAGACACATACAGACTGAAAGTAAGGGGATGGAAAAAGATATTCCATGCAAATGGAAACCAAAAGAAAGCTGGAGTAGCAATTCTCAGAGAAAACAGACTTTAAAATAAAGACTATTAGAAGAGACAAAGAAGGACACTACATAATGATCAAGGGATCGATCCAAGAAGAAGATATAACAATTGTAAATATTTATGCACCCAACATAGGAGCACCTCAATACATAAGGCAAATACTAACAGCCATAAAAGGGGAGATAGACAGTAACACATTCATAGTAGGGGACTTAAACACCCCACTTTCACCCATGGACAGATCATCCAAAATGAAAATAAATAAGGAAACACAAGCTTTAAATGATACATTAAACAAGATGGACTTAATTGATATTTATAGGACACTCCATCCAAAAACAACAGAATACACATTTTTCTCAAGTGCTCATGGAACATTCTCCAGGATAGATCATATCTTGGGTCACAAATCAAGCCTTGGTAAATTTAAGAAAATTGAAATTGCATCAAGTATCTTTTCTGACCACAACGCCATGAGACTAGATATCAATTACAGGAAAAGATCTGTAAAAAATACAAACACATGGAGGCTAAACAATACACTACTGAATAATGAAGTGATCACTGAAGAAATCAAAGAGGAAATCAAAAAATACCTAGAAACAAATGACAATGGAGACACAACGACCCAAAACCTGTGGGATGCAGCAAAAGCAGTTCTAAGGGGGAAGTTTATAGCAATACAAGCCCACCTTAAGAAGCAGGAAACATCTAGAATAAACAACCTAACCTTGCACCTCAAGCAATTAGAGAAAGAAGAACAAAAAAACCCCAAAGCTAGCAAAAGGAAAGAAATCATAAAAATCAGATCAGAAATAAATGAAAAAGAAATGAAGGAAACAATAGCAAAGATCAATAAAACTAAAAGTGGTTCTTTGAGAAGATAAACAAAATAGATAAACCACTAGCCAGACTCATCAAGAAAAAAAGGGAGAAGACTCAAATCAATAGAATTAGAAATGAAAAAGGAGAGGTAACAACTGACACTGCAGAAATAAAAGAGATCATGAGAGATTACTACAAGCAACTCTATGCCAATAAAATGGACAATCTGGAAGAAATGGACAAATTCTTAGAAATGCACAACCTGCCAAGACTGAATCAGGAAGAAACAGAAAATATGAACAGACCAATCACAAGCACTGAAATTGAAACTGTGATTAAAAATCTTCCAACAAAGAAAAGCCCAGTACCAGATGGCTTCACAGGCGAATTCTATCAAACATTTAGAGAAGAGCTAACACCAATCCTTCTCAAACTCTTCCAAAATATAGCAGAGGGAGGAACACTCCCAAACTCCTTCTACGAGGCCACCATCACCTTGATACCAAAACCAGACAAGGATGTCACAAAGAAAGAAAACTACAGACCAATATCACTGATGAACATAGATGCAAAAATCCTCAACAAAATACTAGCAAACAGAATCCAACAGCACATTAAAAGGATCATACACCATGATCAAGTGGGGTTTATTCCAGGAATGCAAGGATTCTTCAATATACGCAAATCTATCAATGTGATACACCATATTAACAAATTGAAGGAGAAAAACCATATGATTATCTCAATAGATGCAGAGAAAGCTTTCGACAAAATTCAACACCCATTTATGATAAAAACCCTGCAGAAAGTAGGCATAGAGGGAACTTTCCTCAACATAATAAAGGCCATATACGACAAGCCCACAGCAAACATCATCCTCAATGGTGAAAAACTGAAAGCATTTCCACTAAGATCAGGAACAAGACAAGGTTGCCCACTCTCACCACTCTTATTCAACATAGTTTTGGAAGTTTTAGCCACAGCAATCAGAGAAGAGAAGGAAATAAAAGGAATCCAAATCGGAAAAGAAGAAGTAAAGCTGTCACTGTTTGCAGATGACATGATCCTATACATAGAGAATCCTAAAGATGCTATCAGAAAACTACTAGAGCTAATCAATGAATCTGGTAAAGTGGCAGGATACAAAATTAATGCACAGAAATCTCTGGCATTCCTATATACTAATGATGAAAAATCTGAAAGTGAAATCAAGAAAACACTCCCATTTACCATTGCAACAAAAAGAATAAAATATCTAGGAATAAACCTACTTAAGGAGACAAAAGACCTGTATGCAGAAAATTATAAGACACTGATGCAAGAAATTAAAGATGATACAAATAGATGGAGAGATATACCATGTTCTTGGATTGGAAGAATCAACATTGTGAAAATGACTCTACTACCCAAAGCAATCTATAGATTCAATGCAATCCCTATCAAACTACCACTGGCATTTTTCACAGAACTAGAACAAAAAATTTTGCAATTTGTATGGAAACACAAAAGACCCCGAATAGCCAAAGCAATCTTGAGAACGAAAGAAGGAACTGGAGGAATCAGGCTCCCTGACTTCAGACTATACTACAAAGCTACAGTTATCAAGACGGTATGGTACTGGCACAAAAACAGAAAGATAGATCAATGGAACAGGATAGAAAGCCCAGAGATAAACCCATGCACATATGGACACCTTATCTTTGATAAAGGTGGCAGTAATGTACAGTGGAGAAAGGACAGCCTCTTCAATAAGTGGTGCTGGGAAAACTGGAGAGGTACATGTAAAAGTATGAGATTAGATCACTCCCTAACACCATACACAAAAATAAGCTCAAAATGGATTAAAGACCTAAATGTAAGGCCAGAAACTATCAAACTCTTAGAGGAAAACATAGGCAGAACACTCTATGACATAAATCACAGCAAGATCCTTTCTGACCCACCTCCTAGAGTAATGGAAATAAAAAGAAAAATAAAGAAATGGGACCTAATGAAACTTCAAAGCTTTTGCACAGCAAAGGAAACCATAAACAAGACCAAAAGACAACCCTCAGAATGGGAGAAAATATTTGCAAATGAAGCAACTGACAAAGGATTAATCTCCAAAATTTACAAGCAGCTCATGCAGCTCAATAACAAAAAAACAAACAACCCAATCCAAAAATGGGCAGAAGACCTAAATAGACATTTCTCCAAAGAAGATATACAGACTGCCAACAAACACATGAAAGAATGCTCAACATCATTAATCATTAGAGAAATGCAAATCAAAACTACAATGAGATATCATCTCACACCAGTCAGAATGGCCATCATCAAAAAATCTAGAAACAATAAATGCTGGAGAGGGTGTGGAGAAAAGGGAACACTCTTGCACTGCTGGTGGGAATGTGAATTGGTTCAGCCACTATGGAGAACAGTATGGAGGTTCCTTAAAAAACTACAAATAGAACTACCATATGACCCAGCAATCCCACTACTGGGCATATACCCTGAGAAAACCGAAATTCAAAAAGAGTCATGTACCAAAATGTTCATTGCAGCTCTATTTACAATAGCTCGGAGATGGAAACAACCTAAGTGCCCATCAGCGGATGAATGGATAAAGAATATGTGGCACATATATACAATGGAATATTACTCAGCCATAAAAAGAAACGAAATTGAGCTATTTGTAATGAGGTGGATAGACCTAGAGTCTGTCATACAGAGTGAAGTAAGTCAGAAAGAAAAAGACAAATACCGTATGCTAACACATATATATGGAATTTAAGGAAAAAAAATGTCATGAAGAACCTAGGGGTAAGGCAGGAATAAAGACGCAGACCTAGAGAACGGACTTGAGGTTATGGGGAGGGGGAAGGGTGAGCTGTGACGGGGCGAGAGAGAGTCATGGACATATACACACTAACAAACGTAGTAAGGTAGATAGCTAGTGGGAAGCAGCCGCATGGCACAGGGATATTGGCTCGGTGCTTTGTGACCGCCTGGAGGGGTGGGATAGGGAGGGTGGGAGGGAGGGAGACGCAAGAGGGAAGAGATATGGGAACATATGTATATGTATAACTGATTCACTTTGTTATAAAGCAGAAACTAACACACCATTGTAAAGCAATTATACCCCAATAAAGATGTTAAAAAAAAAAAAAAAAAGAAAAAAATTACTATATATCATTGTGCTAGGCACGGGGGGGGAGGTCAGGATCCCGCAAAGCCTCTGCTTAAAGACATTCAAACAAATCAGTGTATATTGTTCTCATTAAGTTTTTATTTTTAATTATAAAATGTTAACAGCTGTAGAACTTCCTTAGTTGATTTATTTGTTCATTCAACCAATCAACCAATATTTTCTAAGAGTGTGTCTGTGTGTGTGTGTGCACATGTGTGTATCCAGTACTGTGCTAAGAACTGGGAATCCAGGACTAAGACACTCCCTGCCCTTTAGGGGTTCACAGCCTAGGAAAGAAACTGAGACTGGTAGCCCTAGTGAGTCCCAAGCACTGGGCAACATTCAAAGTTTGTGTTTTGTGCCAAACCCACACAGTAGGTTTATGAGATGTATGTATTTAATAAATGAGGCTCAGAGACGTGAAGTAATTTACCCCAGGACATTTCAGCTTCTAAACAGAAAGAGTAAGATGCAACCCAGTCTCTGTGGCTCCAAACCTCGGGTTCTTCCCACTCTACCACACTACCTCTAGTGGGAAAGATAGGAAAGCAAACACGGCGCAACACAACCCAGAGGGTGATGGACATAAAGAACTCTCAAGCATCATGTGATTTTTTTCTTCCTCTCTCTAAAATGGTATGGGCAGGTTAATCAGAAGGAAAGTCAATATTATGACTGCTTGTTTTTATATTTCTGCCTGACAGTCCAGATAAAAGGTTTTAATTCTGAGTATCTTTGAGAACACAAAGCCTCGGAGCTCTGAAGCATTGCGTCAATAAGCACTTCTAATTAAATGGTTTAATAGGCAATCCTTACTTAGTTAGATTCATGAAAAATTTACATATGCATTCCATACCCAGCCCCCATTATGCTCAGCATATCACATTTCCTCCAAGAGTAAATGGACCGGACTTTTCCCCAGCCCAGAATTCTGTCTATATTTGCAACCATCCTAACTTCTTTCTCTCTGATCCTGTCCCTCCAAAGTCCAATATCTTCATCTCGCTTCCACACCACTTTCTCTGGTTCTTTGTTTTCCAGCACTTTCTCCCTCCTGTAGGTTCAAAGTCTCTCTCCCCTGACTGAAGGAAATTCAACCCATAAACATGCTAAAGTCTCTTCTATTTAAAAGTAAGAAATAAAGCAAACAGAAAACAAAACCCTCTTAACTTTGCATCACGCTTTTTCTATTGGTCCTGTCTTCCCATTTTCCTCAGTTTTCTGGCAAGTTTTTGTCTGTATTTGCTGTATTCAGTTTCTCACTTTTATTTTATTTATTTATTTATTTAAACATCTCTATTAGAGTATAATTGCTTTACAATGATGTGTTAGTTTCTGCCGTATAACGAAGTGAATCAGCTATACGTATACATATATCCCCATATCTCCTCCCTCTTGCGTCTCCCTCCCACCCTCCCTATCCCACCACTCTAGGTGGTCACAAAGCACTCAGCTGATCTCCCCGTGCAATGCAGCTGCTTCCCACTAGCTATCTATTTTACATTTGGTAGTGTACATATATGTCCATGCCACTCTCTCACTTTGTCCCAGCTTATCCTTCCCCCTCCCTGTGTCCTCAGGTCCATTCTCTATGTCTGTGTCTTTATTTCTGTCCTGCCCCTAGGTTGTTCAGAAACTTTTAATTTTTTTTTAGATTCCATATATATGTGTTAGTTTCTCACTTTTTATTCATTCCTCAACTGCTATGTTGTGACCTCTGGCTCTTCCAAAAATACCTTGAATAATTGGAGGATTTTATTTTGTACTCATTCAGTCATTTAATATATATATCCCAAAATGATTTGGAAAATCTTAAATCCATGATTCCAAATACACAGGATATCTTTACATCCTGACTTTTGCTGGCATTTTCAGCTGCATGTGATATTGCTGACACTTGCCTTCTATGACGTTTCTTCTTGTTCTTTTTTACTCAAACCGTTACTTCTTGGTCACGTTTGGGAGTGCTTGCACATCCTGCCCCATTTATACAGGGGTTTCCCAGAGTTACATCCTCAGGCCTATGGTTTCCTCTCTCTACACACTATCCTGGAACATTCTCTTTAATTCTAATGATATGAATAATTATTTATAAGCTGAGGACATGCTAATATTTAGCTTTGGCTCACATCTTTTTCCAAAGCTTCAGAATCATTTAGTCAATCGCCTACTACAATTTTGATGCCTCACAAACGCATCCAAGTCAATATGTATCAAATTGAATTTTACACCATTCCCCTAAATGGACTCTCCTCCTTTGTGGGATAACACAGATATCAGTGTGTTTTGTACTTAACCCTGAAAACTAAAGGTTATCTCAGTCTCATCCCATCCCTCATCCACTTATTCATTCCCTCTCCACTACATACTGGTTAAGGGGGTTCCAGAATACTGTTTTTTCTAGATGTTACACATCTTCCAAATCTATACCATGTTATTGCCAAAAGCAATGTCGAGAAAAAAAATGGAGCTGGAGGAATCAGACTCCCTGACTTCAGACTATACAACAAAGCTACAATAATCAAGACAGTATGTTACTGGCACATAAACAGAAATACAGATCAATGGAACAGGATAGAAAGCCCAGAATAAACCCATGCACATATGGTCACCTTATTTTTGATAAAGGAGGCAAGAGTATACAATGGAGAAAAGACAGCCTCTTCAATAAGTAGTGCTGGGAAAACTGGACAGCTTCATGTAAAAGAATGAAATTAGAACACTCCCTAACACTATACACAAAAATAAACTCAAAATGGATTAAAGACCTAAATCTACGACCAGACACTATAAAACTCTAAGAGGAAAACATAGGCAGAACACTCTATGACATAAATCACAGCAAGATCCTTTTTGACCCACTTCCTAGAGAAATGGAAATAAAAAGAAAAATAAAGAAATGGGACCTAATGAAACTTAAAAGCTTTTGCACAGCAAAGGAAACCATAAAGAAGACAAAAAGACAACCTTCAGAATAGGAGAAAATATTTGCAAATGAAGCAACTGACAAAGGATTAATCTCCAAAATATACAGTCAGCTCATGCAGCTCAATATCAGAAAAACAAACAACCCAATCCAAAAATGGGCAGACGACCTAAAGAGACATTTCTCCAAAGAAGATATACAGATCACCAACAAACAGATGAAAGGATGCTCAACATCACTAATCACTAGAGTAATGCAAATGAAAACTGTAATGAGATATCACCTCACACTGGTCAGCATGGCCATCATCAAAATATCTATAAACAAATGCTGGAGAGGGTGTGGAGAAGAGGGAAGCCTCTTGCACTGTTGGTGGGAATGTAAATTGATACAGCCACTATGGAGATGAGTAATGGAGTCCCTTAAAAAAAGAAAACTAGAACTACCATATGACCCAGCAACCCCCCTACTGGGAATACACCCTGAAAAAACCATAATTCAAAAAAAGTCATGTACTACAATGTTCACTGCAGCACTATTTACAATAGCCATGACATGGAAGCAACCTAAGTGTCCAACAGCAGATGAATGGATAAAGAAGATGTGGCACATATATACAATGGAATATTACTCAGCCATAAAAAGAAATGAAATTGAGTTATTTGTAGTGAGGTGGATGGACCTAGAGTCTGTCATACAGAATGAAGTAAGTCAGAAAGAGAAACACAAATAACGTATGCTAACACATATATATAGAATATAAAAAAAATGGTTTTGATGAACCTAGGGTCAGGACAGGAATAAAGATGCAAACATAAAGAGTGGACTTGAAGACCTAGGGAGGGGGAAGGGTAAGCTGGGATGAAGTGAGAGAGTAGCACTGACATATACACACTACCAAATGTAAACTAGATAGCTACTGGGAGGCAGCTGCATAGCACAGGGAGAACAGGTCGATGCTTTGTTCCCACCTAGAGTGGTGGGATAGGGAGGGTGGGAGGGAGATTCAAGAAGAAGGGGATATGGGGAAATATGTATACATATAGCTGATTCACTTTGTTATACAGCAGCAACTAGCACAACATTGTAAAGCAATTATACTCCAATAAAGATGTTAAAGAAAAAAAAGAGTAAATGGAAAAAAAGCAACATTTGAATAAATGGAGATATGTTCCATGTTCATGTACTGGAAGGTTTAATATTATTGCCAATTCTTCTCAACCTGATTTATAGATTCAATGCAAGCTCAATCATGATCCCAAAATGGTATTTTGTCTATATTTATAAACTAATTCTAAGGTTTATACCGAAAGGCAAAAGATCCAGAAGCACCAACACATCGCTGAGGAAGAAGAGCATAGTCATAGACCAATACTAAAACTACAGTAATCAAGTCAACATGGGGTTCATGAAAGAATAGGCACATTGATCAGTGCAACAGAATAAAGAGCCCAGAAACAGACCCACACAAATATAGTCAACTGATCTTTGGCAAAGGAGCAAGGGAAAGTAGAGAAAGGACACTCTTTTCAACAAATTATGCTGGAACTGTATGTTCACGATCAGAAAGTAAAACTAGACGTAGACCTTATACCTTTCAGAAAAAAGAAAACACCTCAAAATCAATCAAATACTTAAATGCAAAAAGCAAAACTACGAAAGATCTAGGAGAAACATAGAAGAATATCTATATGACCTTTAGTTTGCAGATGACTTTTCATGTATAACACTAAAGCAATGATTAATGAAAGGAAAAAAGTTAGATTTATCAAAATTAAAAATTTCTACTCCACAGAAAACATTGTAAGAAAATTAAGACAGCCATGGTTTCGGAGAAAATATCTTCAAAACAAATTTGATAATGTACCTGTATTAAAAATATACAAACAACTCTTAAACCTCAACAATAAACAAACAACTCAATTAAAAAATGGACAAATGATCTGAACAGATACATAAGAGAAATTCCTACAGGGGGGATTCTATAAAATACCTTACCAGTACTCCTCAAACTGCAAAAAGCCAGGAAACTGTCACAGCCAATAGGAGCCTATGAAGACATATTGACTAAATGTAATGTGATACACTAGATGGGATCCTGGAACAGAAAAAGACATTAGTTAAAACTAAAGAAATATGAATAAACTAGGGACTTTAGTTAGTAATCATGTATCAATATTGTTTTATTAATTATAAGAAATATACCATAGCAATGTAGGATGTTAATAATAGGCAAAACTGAACACAGGGTATATGCGAACTCTTTCTACTGTCTCCTCTATTTTGATGTAAATGTAAAACTGTTCTAAAAAATAAAATCAAGTACTTTTCTAAAAGAGGGTATTACTTAAATAAATAATTTATAATAATTGGATCAGACAGAGGTTACCAGATTTGACTAAATTTAATTTCTAAATTTCCCTCATGCTGTCTTCAGCTGGAATGTAAAGATGATAAATTTTCTTTGCACTCCTGAATGTAATGTGTGTAAATTAGGCAAAGAAATTAAGAGTCAGAGAATTAAAAATCACGTAGCTCCTAATGGCAGAGCTGTGACTCAAACCCCTGATTTCAGACTCTAGACTCCAAGTTCTTTCCACTTTACATGTAAAAAAGCGCTCTGGGAAGGTAACCAAAAATAAAAACACTCTTTTATTTCAAACAAGCTACATCATGCTTATGAAAAACACACTTGAATGTGAGAAATAGTAAAATTCAGACAGTCTGAGAAAGCCAGGAAATATATTTCAGGGGGATGGTACAAAGAGAGCCACAGTGTGGACACAGATCATGTAAGATATATATTGAAGATAATAAGTCAAATTCATACCTGTATGGTTCAAAGAACCATACTTAGGAATGGAATGAGAACAAAATGAATTCAATCACTCACATCAAAAGAATCTTTCTTTCTGTGTTTTTTTATGAGCTTTGTCTGGGGTCTTCTGGTTTCTATGGATCAAAAGCTTAAAGGCTTCACCTGTAATCTAATTTGTTATGGTTTGTTACTATTTTATTATCTAAAGGATGAGAAAAATGCAATTAGTTCACTTTACAACATTCAATTTTTTAACATCGCAACAGTTAATTTTCCAATATCTGGAATATCCTCTTCTTTTCAAATTCTGATCACCATTACTTTTTGTTTTTTTAATATCTTTATTGGAGTATAATTGCTTTACATTGTTGTGTTAGTTGCTGCTGTATAACAAAGTGAATCAGCTATACATATACATATATCCCCATATCCCCTCCCACTTGCGTCTCCCTCCCACCCTCCCTATCCCACCCCTCTAGGTGGTCAAAAGCAGAGCTGATTTCCCTGTGCTATGCGGCTGCTTCCCACCAGCTATCTATTTTACATTTGGTAGTGTATATATGTCCATGCCACTCTCTCACTTCGTCCCAGCTTACCCTTCCCCTCCCCGTGTCCTCAAGTCCATTCTCTATGTCTGCGTCTTTATTCCTGTCCTGCCCCTAGGTTCTTCAGAACTTTTTTTTTTTTTAGATTCCATATATATGTTATCATATGGTATTTGTTTTTCTCTTTCTGACTTACTTCACTCTGTATGACGGACTCTAGGTCCATCCACCTCACTACAAATAACTCAATTTCGTTTCTTTTTATGGCTGAGTAATATTCCATTGTATGTATGTGCCACATCTTCTTTATCCATTCATCTGTCGATGGACACTTAGGTTGCTTCCATGTCCTGGCTATTGTAAATAGTGCTGCAATGAACATTGTGATACATGACTCTTTTTGAATTATGGTTTTCTCAGGGTATATGCCCAATAGTGGGATTGCTGGGTCATATGGTAGTTCTATTTTTAGTTTTTTAAGGAACCTCCATACTGTTCTCCATAGTGGCTGTATCAATTTACATTCCCACCAACAGTGCAAGAGGGTTCCCTTTTCTCCACACCCTCTCCAACATTTATTGTTTGTAGATTTTTTCTTGATGGCCATTCTGACTGGTGTGAGGTGATACCTCATTGTAGTTTTGATTTGCATTTCTCTAATGATTAGTGATGTTGAGCATCCTTTCATGTGTTTGTTGGCAATCTGTATACCTTCTTTGGAGAAATGTCTATCTGTACTTATTTCCACACCATGATTTAGAAAAGTTCAGAAGACAAAACTTTAAATTGTTAAATTGTGTATTAGTATTTATAAAGGCAAGTGTTTGCCAAAATCTTGTTTAGTGATTTTGTGAGCAAATTCAAAATTTAGCTGGAGGATGTTATAAATATAATAATATCAATTCTATGAATTAAGTGCAGTAAAGTTAACTCCATATTAAATTTGTAATATATGAGTCCATGTATATGTAAACAAAGATGATACAAGATACTTAGAATAACACACTTATTCAATTATATAAATTTCCTTTCAAAAAAATATGTACTTCTGGTTTCTACACAAGGAGATAAATGACATAACACTAGTTGATTCAACATAAGGGCTGATTACAAGTTGGAAAATAAATTAAAGCCAAGAGACTTCACTTTTAACCAGCAGGACACATTTGCTTTTCAAGTGAAATGTTCTTGAATGAAAAGGTTAATAGAAAATAATATTAAGTACGTGAAAACTTGTCAAAAACTTACTTTTATCCCTGTACTCAAATAGCCTATGGGGTGAACAGTCAAATAAATTATAAAGGTAAAATGGAAGAGACAGAACCCTGGAGCTGAAACTAAATTGAAAAAGCAAAGGAAAGGAAAAACAAATCATTTGCCAATGTGTAAAACTGTGAAATGACCTCATTTCATACGTTTGGAAAGTCTCATATGTTTTTTCCCAAAAATCCAACAAACCATCCTCCTCAATGGTAAGCTTACCTGTCAGAGGTATTGATATTATGGCTTGCACTGTCCACTTTCCTCCAGGAATTACTGACTTCTAAAGGGATTATTAGAGTTACACTACATGTCTGGATATAATAAAAGCAGATGACAATCACATACTCTAAATCTCTAGACTATGTGTGTAATTACCTGAGTTGCCTACTGCATATACAGATTCTTGGGTTCTATTGCTGATATACCAATTCTGATGGCTGAGACCCAGAATCTACCTTTTCAACAAGCATCCACGTTGATGGTTGCCACACTAATACTTAAGAACTTTGCTTCAAGCTAATATAATTGATTACAGTGTAAGATATATAACTACCAAATAGGAACTAAAAGTGGAAACAAATAAGATATAAAGGTTTAACAAACTGGATTTGTTTGTTTACAAAGTTGAATGAGAATATGTCTAAGAATATCACAATATAAATTAAGTAGTAGTAATATCGATCAAATCCCAGATGGATTTCAGTACTGGTTGAAGACAGTTTGTGGTTGAAAAAGAGTCCTTTTTTCCTTCTTTCTTTCTTTTCTTGCTTAAGTGAACCAATCTCACATTGAGCTAACTTTGAGATCAGAAAAAGATGAAAGCATCATATCTATGTTATATAACTGATTGCTGAGTTTTTATTCTTGTCCCCCATTCTTCAAGCTTTGTCTTTGGTAATGATAATTATACAGAGGAGAATAGAGCAGGTAAGGGGAAGAGAGAGAGGTGACTGGGGAAGGCTACTGTATACAGGTGGTCAGCAAGTATTCAATTTTATAAAGACATAGAAACTAACACTTTAATTGGTCTTAATGTATTTCCTGTATTGTTTACTCAACATTGGTAGTTTCATCAGTAATATAAATGTATACCAACTGTTACTGTCCTGAAACTAAGAAGATAAATTATGTATAATTGATTTTCAAATAGTTCAGAAACATAATTTAAACAAAATGTGGTCATTTTACATATTCTTAATTTAATAATAAAAATCACTTATGTGTTTAAATTGGTCAAAAGAAGGCAATCAAAATCCTACCTTTTTTAGGTTTGTAAGAAGCTAATTCTCCAAGAAGACAGAAATAAACAACAGATCTCCATATGTCTTTGATGTCACAGCCATCCAAAGTCAAAAATCTGTCAGGAACAAGCCAAACAAAAAGGGTGTTTTAAAGACAAGAGTCCTGGGACACACACACTACACACACACACACACACACACACACATACACACAATCAAGTAAAAACATGCCTATCCCTCTGAGTTTAAAATGGCAGCCTGGGCCAAAAAAGATCTATTCATGAATGAAAGACTTTGAGATGCAAATCTTTACAACCGACCAATCCCTGTTCTACCCTTCAAAACCTCCAAAGCCACTTCCCTGATTTAGAAGTAATGACACATAGGCATCAGTCATGAGTATGATTTTCACAATTACTGAAGGGTTTTCCAGTCTGCCCCTGTTCAGAGCAACGATTATTGGACATTGTGGTTCAATTAGAATTTGAAATGTGCCATTATTCCATACAAACACTTTTTTACTCATTTTCCTTTAGCTCCTAAATTACTTTTGACATTGCCCTTTCATAAGCTCGATTTAGTATTAGCTTCAGTTTCGTGAGATAACTTTCAGTCAGATGATACCTGTCTTACGTTTGTTAACCTGGTTCTATTTGGGCGCCAAGTTGCCCGGCTTCGTGTGGAAGAATCTCTACCTTTCCCCTTTCTTACATTCATGTCTTTTCTGAGCAAAATGACCCTTTTACAGCCCTGAAGACAATTTCAGTTTGCTTTTTTCTCTTCCTACTCAAAGAAATACAAGAAGGAGTCACTAGACCAATACTTATCATATTCTCCTTCATTTCACAATAACTATTTCATAGAGTTTTTCAAAAAATTACATTTACTGTTATGTATGTTCACTGTAACAATCAAAACAAGGAGAGAGAGGAGAAAGGTAGTTTTCTCCTTTTATTCCACCGACATCATGTAACCAATGATAGCATTTTGGTGTTTATCTCTCCATTCTTCTCCCAAGGCTTTTGCAAACCTATGTAAACACTGATTTACATATCTGACCTTTACATTTTTCATTTGGTTCTCTAGATGTGGCTTCTTTTCTAAAACTTCTTTGCACTGGAACTGGAACTGGTTCAGGTATTATTTTCTTATTCTTCCTTCATGATTTTTTACATATTTTCATTTATATCATGCTCTGGGGACCTTGCTTCAGCTCTTAGCAGAACTGCCAGTCCCGTTATGTCTAGCTATGCCCTTAATGAATTGCAGGTGGCTGCCCTCTGGAGATGTCCAAGTGTAATTTGGCCTCATCCTCAGCTTTTCTCTTCTCTGAGAGTTAAAAGTGACTGGATCCAATTCAGCGAGCAGGTGTTAATTGTGACTGTGTGGCAATTGTCCCTTGCATGGGACTCATGGAATATTAGCTTAAGAAGGACTCTGTTATAGCAAGAGAGAGATTCTAGAATTTGTGGAACAAGCAGGGTTGTTGGAATGTTACTTATGTGGATCCAAAACATCTTAGCGCTGATCTATGGAAAATTTTTTTTATTACTTGATAAGGTTTAATTGGTCATTCTCAGAGCTGGCTTCTTCCAGGAAGGCTGATTTTACCTACAGATGTAGAGTAACTTTACTGGTCAATTAGCTAGGTGAACAAAATATGTAAAACAGATTGGGCAGCCACTGGGTGGCAGCAGAAATTTGATAAATATACTGCATGAATATACTTTCTTATTGTTTTATCGTATCTCTTACAGTTTAGCATACTAAAAGACAACATTTTTTCAACAAAATATCTTTTAATAGATTATATTCATCTAACTCTTCTCTCTAACATAAACTAGGATATTCGACTATGAGAAAACTTCAAAACATTAAACCTGATGACCCATTAGTCTATGAACATAATATGAAATTTTAACATTACTCAGGATAACTTTGTAGGTGGACATACATTGTTTTCCTAATAATTAAAAGTTGTCATTACTTTTAGTACCTTTAAAAATCTAGTAACAGAAGTTTTATATATTCAAAGAAAAAATGTTGAAGAATTCAGAAAGGAGAAAGAACAAAATTACTCAAAATCTCCAAACCTAAATTAACCATTGATAGTCACTTGTTATTATTTGTCTTTTTCAACAATAATAATGTCTACTTTTACATAACACTTTAAACTGCTTTTTTTCTATTAACATAATGTGAATTATTTCCCCATGTCATTCAATATCCTTTTGCAATATTATATTGTTATTCAATAATATTCCCTCATATGGCTAGAACAATTTATAACCAGTTCCTTCTTGTTAAGCATTTGTCAATTATTTACCAATGTTTCTAGCATTTACTCTTATAGACAACTGTTGCTAATTTTGAAGGCTAGATAGCTGATGGTTTTCAGTCTTCCAACGTGAGGTGGTAAATTAGTATTTCATATAGTGAGAGATCCTGGTGCAATGTGTTTTTTAGCTTTCTGACCAGAAATTTCGATCAGAATTACTTGGATTGGTTCTAAATCAGAACTCCAGGTTTGAGGCCCAGACTTCTGCAGTTTTTAACAAGCTACCTGAGCTATTTAAATGCATACTGAAGTTTCAGAACCACTCACACTCTAAATAAAATGATATGGTCAGAGGCCTCAGTAATACTGTTAACAGGAAATACACAAACTTGGAAAAACATTTACATTTCACTTGTTTCCATTTCTTCCTATATGAAATGGAAATGATGATAAATCCTAAGGTTAGGGTAAGGTCACTGGAATACTGATATTTATAAAGAGTTCATTTCCAACTAAAATGCAGGCATTGGAGACACTGTGGGGAAGAATGTCTCTTTGAATACAAGAGGTCATGTATCTTGAGTGCAACAAACATTATGCTAAGCTGTTTACATGTATCGTTATTTCTCATAACAAACTTTCCAGGTTACATGGATAAGCTCAGAGGTTCAGACTGATTAAGTAAATTAACCTAGATTACATTGTTTGTCAACATCAAAATCTGAATTCAATGAAGTCTTTCTGGTGCTATGACCTATATTCATTCATGTCTAGGACTCTGTAAGGCTATACGCAGAAAGGTGCACGTCTAGGTAGGCAGATGAAGTTTCTTCCTGGTTCAATAAAGGGTTATTGCATGGTTATTGCTTTGTCTCCTCCCCCATGCTGTTTATAAATGGCAAGGGAATACTTCAGAGCTGATGACTGAGAGGCAAAATTGTACGTTTGATTTTTTTGTAAGCTTCTGCATTTCAGATGGTGCAATTATCAATAACAGGTCAAAACGTGGTATATATATTGTTCAGAGGTTTTGAATAAAAGATGTAGTAAAATGCTCTATGACACAAAAACATATCCCCGCTGACAGTTTCTTTAAGATTTACAGCTATTCGTACCAGAAGGGGGCTATGACAGAGAAGCTAATTCTGGAGTAGTTCACGCATGTTGACATGTACACAGGACTGCATGCTTTACAAAGGGCTTGGCCTTTGGAGACACAGGGTCCTTTTCAGTTGACTTAATGTGTCTGATTCTTACATTCCTTATCTGAAAATGTGGATCATACACTTTCTTAGCTCTTAGAGGTGGCTTTAGAACTAGCAAGGCAGTAGATGATATGATATATGATACCCTTTTAATATCTTGCTTGGTGAATAAATAATCCAACTTTTTATCAGAAGCTAATAATATGGGCAAAGGAAAAATAATTGATTTTAATTATTTCCTGGGAAAGTTACACTTTATTCTCAAGTTGGGCCTTTGGAAATAGCTGATCCCAACAGTCACGCAAGAGTCTTGGTAAACGGAAGGCCTAGAAGTTCATTATTTTGCCTTGTGTGAGAGCTTCCCCTTCTTTAAGGGCTATTCTGAGAATTAGGATAATTATATGTAAATTATCTACCACAGCATAGAGACCTAGGATGTTACACTTGCTTTTGCCTACACCCTGAAGGCTCTCCATCAGATAGATGCCCACTTGGCATACCTCTGCACCCTCATACCTTCTTCAGTTCTCTACTCAAATATTGCCTTTATATTAGCTCAGGAAATCACAACAATAGACCATGGATTGGGTGGCTTAAACAACAAAAATTAATTTCTTACAGTTCAGGAGGCTGGGAAGTCCAAAATCAAGGTGTTGGCTGACGTGGTTTCTGGAGAGACTTCCTTCTTGCTTGTCCTTACATGGCAGAGAGAGAGACAGAGAGAGAGAGAGAGAGAGAGAGAGAGAAACTCTGTAATCTTTTCTTACAAGAACACTAATCCTATAGTATTGGGTCCTACCTTTAGGGCCTCATTAAATCCTAATTATCTCTTTATAGGACCTCCTCCAAATATAGTCACAATCAGGATTAGGGCTTCAACATATGAATTTGGGGGGACACAATTCAGTCCATAGCACTTTCTCAGTGAGGCCTTCCCTGGAAACCTATCTACATTTACGACCTGTACACCATAATCCTCCTTATGCCCTTACTAGACTTTATTTTCCTTCATAGCACTTTCCATTTTCAAACATACTGTGTATATTATATGTTCAATTCTTTGCTACCCGTTTCCCCACACGAAAATAAAACTCAGGGATTTGGGGGTGTTTGTTCGTTTTGGTACTAGTAGCAGCCATGACAGAGCGTGGCACAGAGGAAGCCAACAATGTAAACAATGCTTGCTGTGCCCACGGATGGACTATTCTCTCTGATGCACAATGGAATCTTTTAGAGATACCAAAACACAGGAGATGCTACAACCTGCTCTTCAGTAAGCTTCAGTCCAGTGACATATACGGGGTTTGCTGTAAATGAATGAAGCTTCCTAACTATAAACTGTAATGCAGGAAATGACCAGAAGGAAAGTAGAAATCTGTGCTGTGCACAGTCCTGGGAGACATCTGCTTCTCACACAGGAGCTAACCTCTTCAGAGTTGCATAAATCTATTTGCTGAACTAGGGGTTAGGAAATCAGATTTCCCATTATTAAATGTATCATTCATTCTTGGTAATATTTATATCAAATCTATATGCTGAAGTATGTTTTAAATATCCATTCTCACAGGCAAATTATACACAGAAATAGCCCCTGTGACAATATTTTAAGAAATGACCATGTGTAAGAATAGCCAATTTCCAGCCCAGGTTTTCCTTTCTGATAATTTAGCATGATATTCACTAAAAAAAAGAGGAATGATTTGCTCGACCTCAGCCAGAGGGCTTTGTAAGTCAAGTCATCCTGAATTTTATTAAGCTTGCAAAGGTATTTTTAAAGCATTGCCTCATTCACTTGAATGTTAACTATAGGAAAAATAATCTCATTTCATTTTCCTGCTAAAGTCTAAAGAATGTTATTGACATTGCTATCTATTAGTACAACAGTGAACCCAAAGTGAAATGAGATGCTGATTTACCTCCTCTGGCGAGTCATGCAGGGCATGAAACCACAATTCTGAAGCAAACCACACCATCTGTGCTGTTTTCTCCAGATGAGTCGAATTTGGTGACAAATCATTCTCCACACAAAGGAGTTCTTTCTTTTCATTTTTCTATTTTAAGTGAGAAAGTGTAATTCCTCCAGTAGAAGTTGCAGAAAAGTATTTTGCCTCTCATACTATATTGCCTAAATATTTTGACTCTGAACCTAAAGTAGGCAATAAATTAAATTATGACTTCAAAGGAGATTTCTCTCTCTGAAACTTCAATTATTCTCTCACTATTCCTCCCATCCACACCCACGCTGTTCTGGGAAATAGGATGCTTCCTGGAAAGGTACATTTGAATGACATTTTCTAAGAAAATTCCTTCTATCTTATGATAATGCTTCGTGGCACAATGCTGAAGCACAAAACACTAAAAAAAGGTTTGGTAACTTTTATATTTCTTGAAGAATCAAGTCATCAATAAGAACTTTTGTCTTATATAATTCAGCACCCAGCATAGCAATATGGGTCAGTAAAATGTTTGCTCATTGAGTGTTGGATGAATCTTGGCACCAGAAGTGCCCCAATTGTTAGAATCCCTTTACAAGCATTATGGGTCAAGGAGTAAGCTCTGCTTACCGTCAGTGAGACAACACACTCTCAAGTAGAAAGGGAAGTTAAAGCATCTATTTTTGGAAATAGCTAAATGAAATTTTTCACACAATCTAACCTTACAAATTGTTACTTTGACATGTCTTCAAATATTTGCTTATTAAATCCTTAAAATATTAGCTTGCCACAGTGCTTTAAGAAACATTTACAAGTAAGAGGTGATAAAAGATGGCTTTGTCCTGGGGGTAAGATGGTGAGTCAGACACTGAATAGGAGTGTGAATAATTCCAAGTCATGTTCTTACAGCAGTGGCATAACAGACAGGGGGGCAGAGGCTACTGGGGCTCCCAAATATTTTTCTCTGTGTGGTGGCAGCTTATCACTCATGTTCCCAGTTCCCCGGGCGGGAATAAATGGATCAGTAGGACTCACTTAACCAGTCAAGATTTGCTTGGAAAAATATTGATACTGGTGATGTTTATCTCTGGTACTGTATGTCCCGGGGTTACCTGTTGACTGCCTCTTCTGTGCTTTTTCATTTCCCCCAGTGGTCAAAATGTTTCCCTCTTGTGATTCCCAGCAAATCGGGGAGCTTTTATTTCTCAGAAGTACTGGCCAACACACTGTGAGTTCCCTGACTTCAATCAAAACCTGCAACTTGCAGGTGCAGGACTTGCTCTTTGTTTTCTTATCAGAACCCTATTGAATAACATGAATACTCAGAAGAAATGTCAACTCCTTAAAAAAAAAAATAGCCCACTTTGCAATGTATATCAGGGCACTGCTATTTTTTGCTATAATCTCTGTAATATGATTTGACTTTTTAATATTGGAATATGTATTACATTGATTTTAAAAAGTATTAAAGAGTATCATCAATGCTGGGTACCACATTGTTTTAATATGCTGTTAACTTTTACAAAATCAATTGTCAATATTACCAACATCCAAACAAATTCCTAGAGTCACGTAAGAAGGGCTTGGTGACAGGGCTTCTGGAATGTGTAAAGGATTGTACAGCCTGCAGAGATCATTAGCAGGAGGACTGATACTGATGAGCACTGTTCAAGGGAAACGACTGGGATGCTGACAGGGAAGAGTGTGTCCTCCCTCCCGGTGGGACTGCCCTGAATCTATGTCAGATGTGGCAACGGATGCCCCCCTGGAGGTTTCATTCTCGTCCAGCTGCAATCTTAAATGGCTTCATCCACTCAGTTACTTTTCCCACTGCACTTTGTACCTGTCTTGGTTACACTCTTGTCACAATAAAATTATTGATCATCTTTCCCATTGGCCTATAATTTTTTAAGATTTGGGGACCCTCTGATTTTTCTCAGCATCCCCAGTACTTAGCAGTATATGTAGCAGCCATGTGTCTTATAGCAAATAAGAGGATGGGCTTTGGTCTCTGAAAAACCTTCTTTCATACTCCCGATCTGTGTATTCTTTTCTTTAAACTTTCTAAGCCTCAGGTTCTTTGTGTGTTCCATGGATATAATAGCAGTGCCTCCCTTATGGGATTTTTCTCAGGATAAATGTGATAATTAACACCTGTGAAATGCTTTGCAGCACTTGGTACACAGCATTTTACAAGGATTATCTATTATTATTTTTTAATAAAGAAAGTCTGCATTTTGGGAACTCTGGGAAATTGCCATATTCGGGGTAGTACATAGCTAAATCTCTGAAAGTTTATTTATATGAAGAGAATTTATAAAATCTCCTTCATATTCAGATCATGAAGGCTAAAGACTTGGAAAGGATTTATTTATTACTAAGAGAATCACAGTTAGAAAACTGAGATTGCAGAGTGTGGTGTCTTTGATTACTCCCAGGTTTTGCCAAGGAAAGCATTTTGGACAAAAGAGATTCCACAGAAGAACGTTTCCAAGCTCACAGATACAGAGAACAGATCGTCAGGTGGTTGTCAGAAGTCGGGGGAGTGAGGTGGGTGAAATGGGTGAAGGGAGGGAGACAAAAGACACAAACTTCCAGTTATAAAATGAGTAAGTCTTGGGGATATAATGTATAACATGTGACCATAGTTAATAACACTGAATTGCATAGTTGAAAGTTGCTAAGAGAGTAGATCTTCAAAATCCTCACTGCGAGAAAAAAAAATTTTTGTAACTGTGTATTATGATGAGTGTTAACTACACTTACTGTGATGATCATTTTAAAATATATTCAAATATCAAATCATTGTGTTGTATACCTGAAACTAATATAATTTTTATGCCAATTATACCTCAAAAGCAAAAACAGAGAACCATTTCAAGGTCAAAATATGAAAAAATAAATAAAAAAAGAAACTGTCTGCTACCAATCTCACATTGTCCTTCTCTTGGTAAAAAGATGTCTGGTATGCTCTGGACTGGCCTGCTAACAGTAAGGAAATTACATATTTGAAGATTAGAGATAAGGAATTATCCATAGATTCCTACTCTAAATGTAGTTTTTAAAATGTTTTTTTTTGAATTATTGAATTTTTTAAGATGCCAACTCATTTCCCACAGCTTATTCCCCTGAAAATATAAATTATTTTACCAAAAAAATAAAACCAAACAAACCTATGTGGTACAAAAAAAGTCTACATTGAGCTCACATGTTAAAGGAAGCAGAGGTATAAAATGTGTCAGTGGCTTCCACTTAGAAGCCATCATGGAGAACTGTTCCCACTCAAGCCTTTCAATTCCACATTATGAAATTTAAAGTTATTGGCAAATGAATTTTATATTACAGTAAGAAATCATGTTTTTAAAATTTCTATACAAAGGGACATGCATAAATGTTGCCACTTATATATAGGAAAAGAACATCCCGGAGAAACTCTTGTGGTTCGTACAGTCATTGAGGCAAACCACACTCTCCCATCTCTCTGTGTCTGGAAGATGTTCCAGCATCCCAGGATTGGACACTGAAAGCCAAATGAATCAAGGAAGATAGAACCATAGTTCTGCACTCCTCTGAAATCCCTCCACGTTCCCTCGTCATTAAAAGAATGAGGATTTGGAACACAGCGTTTTCCTGAAATAAAACCATAATTTGAAACTATAGATATAAGTTTGGATCAAAAGTGAAACCTATTTTCCATTTACCAGCTTATGATAAACAAAGACGTGATGAGTACCCAGAAAACAAGATGAATCTTACTTGATCTCAAGTGTCCAGGACCTTCTGTTGAAGCAGCTGGATGTTCCCACCCTTTAGCCAAGTTGCTATTTATGGGGCGTGTCCACCGAACAAGGTATTTGGAAACAGCAAAAGGGGGAAATGCCTGGACATTTCGTTGTGTTTGGGTTAAAGCTCACCTTTGAACCACCTCTAAATGATTTCCTTAAAAAAAGAGAGAGAGATTGTAGATGGAAATTTTAGCTTAAGAAAGGTACCTCAGAAACAAACTTCCCCTAAGTGCAATGGATATACTAAGTATAAATCCTAACTATTGATAAAAGCAGATATTCAGCCACTCTTCACTGGTTTGTTGTAATGGGGCCGTCTCTTTTGATCTGTCTGCATCTGTTTGGATTGGTCTATGCTTTGCAGGATTGCTAAATATATTCAATATCAGCTTTACTGGTAGTCAGGTATCACAATGGGATATTACTTAATATAGCTGAAAAATGATAAAACTATTTTAAATAAAATGGCAAAAAAACCCCAGCCTTTGCTTTGTAAATCAGGGGACCTTCCTCCAGTTAGTGAGAATGTATGTAAGTTATTGCACTGGCAACTGGAGAAAAGTTTCTGCAGGTAAAAATACTGGGTTCATTGCCCAATTTAGACTTCCAGATTAGCTGTGACATTGGAGGACTCCAACTTCTGATTTCTGTGTATCACTGTGGATAACTGTGTGTGCTCTGAACTTGAAATATTAAGTCTAGGCAAGCTACAACCAAAGTCTTCAAATAATTTTAAGGAGACACACTTTCTAGGATTTATGTTCAACTGTCTTCTGCAGAAAGAAGTCCAACTACTCTCCTGGCTAGGCTCTTTCTAAATAACATACGTAAGTTTGTTGAATCACCGGGTAAATCACCTGTTCTCAGATAAAGTCTATGATAGATACAAATACATACTTTAGATCCTAAGAGCAATTGTTATTCAAATTATGTCACATTCATGTATTAAGAATAATGAAATATTTATATAAAAATTGTTTAATGTTGTACCTATCATGAGACTAAATGAATTTAAACATATAAAGTGCTCAGATAAATTTCAAGAAATGTCAGCTTAAAGAATGCGTGACTGTACAATTTTCCGTAATGAATTTTGGAATAGATGATGCCTGGGGAGTAATGCAATGAAAACAATAAAAAATTTCCACAATGCTAAATAAAATTAAGAATGCATTCTGTAAATATTTTAATAGAAAAAATAGGACAAAAAAAGGAATGCCAGTATTATAGTGAAAATAACGTAATGAAACTTAGAAGTATCTATCTTCCATTGTCTTACCTGAATAAGCTGTACTTTCATCATTATAATAATTTATGAGGAGGAAGAAACATGTTTTTAGTTCTTTTTTTCCTGCAAAGTAAGCACCCTCTTTTGCCATCTGGTGGCTAAAGATAGCATTTTCCATGTAGATAAAAACAGCTGAACTCAGATTTAACAGCCAGTTATGTTTAATGCTTTCAGATTCATCTCACTGTAAAGATATGAATATTTTCTTAACCAATGTAAATATAACTGAGGCAACTTTGTTCTAATGGTTCACAGCATTTTATTCAAATCACTCTAGCTGTAATATTTAATGCAAGATAAGAAAAACTAACCAGAGCAATTCCTTTAAAAAAGAATTTTGAGAGGTAATTCATCTTAAAGTTAAAATTAAATATGGTAGTAACAATTTGCTTGACTTACCTGTCTTTTGGTATAAAGAATTAACAACATCTTTACAAAACAAAAAGGTTCAAATATAATTTTAAATAAGCACAGTACAATAGACATGGTTAATTTCAAAGAGGTCTCAACAAATAGTTATAATTGTATGTTGACAATTCACCATACCAAGAAGGGTAGAAAGTTTAAGAGCATATGGTTTGTTCTCCTTATAAACTTTTTGTTAAGTAAAAGTTTGAATGTATTTAGTAGTATCTTTTATGTGTATATAACTACCTCATTTCATAAAAAATTAAAGATGACAATAATTGAAGGTTTAATTTCTTTATTTTCTCCCAGAATATTTTAATATTGAAACCCAAATTGTTACTTTAGAGAAAGGGAAAAACAGAGAAACATGAAGAGACAAACATTTCATTTCATTTAACTTATGGTATCGTGAGCAGTCACTTTTGTAGGCAACACTTTTTTTTTTTCTTTGTAGAAAAGAAATAAAAAACAAACAGCACCATTAAAGAATGCATGATCCCTGAATTCTAAACAAAACACTGTCTAAAAATCGTTTCAATGCTTGTTGCACTCCGTCACATTTTGTCAGGTATCAAAGCAAGCATAACAGTATTAAATTGTAGCAGTCTTACTGATTCAACTGCTCCCCTTCTGAGGATTTTACACACCTTTTCTGAGTTTTTCCTGTGGGAATAATATATTCTTTGGTAGAGGACTGAAGAAGGGTTTGACTTTTCTGTATGCTGATATAAAATGTCTTTGTACGTTCAGGGCCTTTGCCCCCCCATCTGTGTTTGTCATGCATGCTATGTTTGGGTTGATTCACATTTTGCTGTAACACTGTAAGAGTAATACCGCCTTTTAAAAAAGGCATTACATGGCTAATGTTAAACAGATGTAAACATTCAGAATACTGACCAAAGGAAAAAAATACTCACAAACACACATTAAAAAACAACAACAACAAACAAAAAACTGTACTGAAAAGAGGAATCAGATTAGGTTTCCATGAAGCCAGGGGGAAAAATACAGCAGTACAAGAAAAATTATGGCAAGCAAGTAAAGCACTTTTTTTTTTGAAACATTCATGAACAGTACAAATACAACAAAGTTTTTCTACAGTCTAAATTATTCTGCAACTATCAAATAGGGTACAAAGCGAAATAGTATGTGCTATAAAAAAGCAGCTCCTTTAAATTATAGTAAAAACGCTTTTTGTTTGCTTTACAGTGACAAAGCATGAGGACTGAAGACAAGATTTTTATATTCAGTGACATTTTGGCTACATAGGCCCCTGACAGTCTGATGAGTTCCTTTCCTAGGACTCTTCACATTGTTCTCTAGAAACATGGACAGTGACTCTGGGCTTTGCGTGTTCAGCGGGCTCACTCTCTCCAGGCGGCTAGCGCGGTGCTGACTTCCACACCACTGAGAGGATGCAACCCTTAACGGCGCTTCAGCTTCTGTCACCTGGGACTGGACCAGACCCGGGAGGAACTGGGAAACCAAGGCCACAGTAACTTCCCCTTTTGAAATTGTGCGAGTGTTTGTAAAGGGCATGGGGCTGTAGCATCGTGTATTCTTACTCTTGGCTTCTTTATGAAGCACTGTACACACCAGCTTGTTTGTATCTGTTTATTTTGGATGAATAAGAATAGCCAAGCTCTAGAAGTCAGCTAAACCTTCCATAGCTCATCCCAGAAACACATACCACCACAAAGTCTTTATAGCAACCAGGCTCAACCTCAAAGGTTTGTTTTCAAGTTTTTTCTTCAAACTAGACCTTAGCAGGAAAATAGTCCATATAACTACGGTGCTCAGGTCACCGACATTTCTGCTAGTCTCACTTTGGGGAAGGAAAAATATTTTCATTCTGAAAATGAATTTGCATCAGAACGTTTGTATTAACATGCCCATTAACTACCTAAATGTCTTTATACAACCTCAGGCATATGCATACTGTATAGGAGGGGGATCAGGGAATAGCAGTTTTCTTCCTTCCCCTGTTCCAAAAGTGCTACTTAGGGAAATACATCCTTTGTGAAAATAATAATTAAAAATTACATGTTAGATGTGCAAGCTCTATTCCTGATAGGGATATCCCAGTGTCCAATCATCAGGATAATGCACACACTAAAATTTGCACATTACACCGCAATAACCATGTAGTAAATAACATACTCCATTTGCACACAGGCAGATATCCGTGGATATCAGGAAACTAAGAACCTGCTCGCCTAATCCAAATATACTGGGGTTTGTATATATATTAAATGGCCACTTGTAACATATCTGACCCACTTTTTACTTCTGAATTTTTCTTTCCATTCTTCTAGCCCAAAGATATTAATTTTTCAGTAATATAAACCATATGCAAACACTAGGAATTTAAACCGGGGCAAAAAAGAGCAAGGGCAGAGAAATATTACGCTCTTTGGACCAGGGTGGTACAATCCACGTGTGATCAGCAATTGATTTTCCAAACTTATTATGAGAAAAATCAGAACATAGAGAAGGCTACTTTTCTGTATTCCCAGTAAGTAATTTGCACGCAGTATCCCACAGTGATGGAACTGATAATGAGCTCGGTATCACATCAACCTCAATTTTGCCTCATATGCAGAGTGCAAAGGTTGTGAAGACCACAGTTTCAACTCGGTGTCAGTTACTGATGTGGTAGTGTTGAATCTGCTGGTGTAGACAGTATCTGACACTGGTAGAGCGGCAACTGAATTTGGCAGAAGGAGCTGGCATGCAAGTGTCTATGTTATAGGGGTGCCCCTCTGTGAAACTAGAGCATGCCCTTCTGAACCAAGATGACATCAGAGCTAAGCAGACCACAGAGATACCGCTGACGAGGACACCACCCAAACCACCTGGTGCACAGTGAACTAGGGATCTGCTGGAACTAACACTGCCTTCCTTGGGAAGGGCTCGTTAAGTGCATTGCTAATATTCTCAGTCGTTAATTCTGTTAATTTTAACGTGAAACACAGAAGTGACAGCAACTGAAGCACCGAATCTCAGCCGCGGAGGTAGGCCTTCTTTGCTTTGCTTTCTTTCTACGATAAAGTATCTTTCACTATCAGCACTTTGTTAGTAAAAATGACATCTCTATCACCTAATGATATTTGGCAACATCACAATAATAAATATGGAGGAAAAAAAATATACCATGGTTGATTACTATAAAAAAAAATTACAAGTTTTTTTTTCCCCCAGGAATGAAATTTCTGCTCATTCCAGTTAATTTTTAAGACATATTTTAAGGGAATGTCAAAAGTTAACATTGATTAGGATGATCCCTTGTGAAAATATCTGTCAAATTCTTACCCTGGATACAGAAGATTTTCCCCCCATATTTTTTAAAATTCTACAGTCACAATCAACCAGTGGGTTAATGGTACTCCACATTTTGTGCTCTGTAATCTGAAGTTAAATGGACATGGTCTTTGTTCTTTCATCTCCCCACGGTGTGCATGTGCTTTTGAACTTGCTTTAGGGAACAGAGCCTGCTGAACTACAGCTGTTCTCTGGCATGAGGGTGGCCACAGTACATGGAATGGAGCTCAAATACTCAACGCCCAGACTACTGGATAAACACTGACAATAGTTGTAAGATGCAGTATCCCTTTTTCAAAAGCAGTTCCACTCCCCCAAATATGAAGAATGCACTGAATTCACCTGAAGGGGGGGCGGGGGTGGGAAACAAAACATGCAACACCCAGAACAATTGTTTAAAATAAGGGCTAGTTTAGAGTCAAATATAATTACATAGATCGTGACTCATGAGGAAAAAACTGTTCAGAAAAATGTTGACACTTCAGCCTTCTATAGTCCCTCTCATCATCAATGACACTTTAAAAAAAGAGGTGGCCAACCTCTGCAAAGTCGGAAGCCGGAATACACTGGTGTCATCAGTAAAGGGTTACGATTATTTCCCCCCAATTTTAATATCTAGCAATTGTATTAGAGTGAATAGAATGGACCGATATTTACATCGCCAACGCATTTAGGTGTGTTTGCATACACAGCATTTTACTTGTTTGCTTTGAATTTTAGGACATTTTTTTTCATACTTGCTCTTAGAAGCCACACATGAAGCTCTGAAATCCTCTGGGCCTATGGCTCTCTGTTGTCCAACTGATCTTACAGTCTCGGGTGTCAAAGGGCTTGAACCAGATTGCTGGGCATGAGGCCCACACTGCAATTTCAGGTGGAAAAGACATTTCACTACAATATGTGTACCATGTCCAAGGCAGATCCAGAGAATCTGCCAGTCTCTGAAAAGAGTCAAAAGGGAGGAAAGAGAATAAGGACAGTGGAGTTCATTAATGGCATACCTCCTTTAATACCTTTTGTGATATGAGTAAATACAAGGAATCATACACTGAAATCAGATTCCCTTTTCCAAATATGATGTAACCACTATGGTAAAGGTAGGTCCAAAGGAGTCAACGGTTGGAACCCTCGCTGTAATGGTTAATCTACAGAAGAATGCATCACCACCTTAAATTGCTGTTACCGATCTCTCTCCACATCTCCATTGCTGGTTACCATTAAGTAGTTTAAAATGTCCTTTTCCTATCTACACCTGGATTAAAAAAAGAAAGAAACAAATTGGGAGTGACCTGTATACACACGAATAGAAACTTTCCAAAGCTGCAAATGGCAACTAAATATGTAAAAGACATGCTGTTGAGCCCCTCGGCTGGAATGCGATCTCTCCTTTCCCAGAAACGCAAGAAAATAATCATCTAGAGAAAAGATCATCTGTTCCAAAGTAAAATAAATTAGCACGCTATAAACGACTGAGCTGTTCAATTTGTTGTTGCTGACGCCGTTTGGCTTTTCCGTGGTGAAAAGGGATACTGCATCTTTCACTCAGCTCTTATCGCACAACCAGGCAAGCTACACAGAGTTTAGAAGGCCCTATGCAGTCGTCGTGGCAGAAGGCCCCACAGCCTTTGCACACAATCATGGCTTTCAGCCGGCAAGAGCATTTCAGTTCCAACTCATCCGCGTTGCTGCTGTCGGCAAAGTTCTGCACGGCCATCTGAGCGTTCTGACCAGGCAGACCCGTGGTGGGATTGGAGCCACTTCCCAAAATCCCAATGGACTTTTCAATTGCAGATGCTGCCCTTTTGAAGCTCGTGCTACCGAAGTGTATTGTTGGATAATTTCCACAGAGCTGCTGTTGTTGCTGCACCTGCATTTTCTGAGCAGCTAATTGGGTAAAAGGCTTCTGTGGCTCAGAAAGCAAATAGGAAGAGAAATCTGCATTTTTCAGCGCAAACACCTTCAACTGTTCTTTCATTTCATTCTGGTCATAGGAAACTTGTTTCATGCCCAGTTCACAGCTGCTGCTTAAACCTTCCTCAAAAGAAAGAGGTTCCGATTTTATATTGCTACATATGCCCGTGGACTGTGGCCAACTAAGTCTCTTAGTGGTTTCCATGGTAACTGGCGGTTGTTTTTGATCGGAGGGGACTTCTGGATTAGGAAGAGGTGGAGGTAGTGGCGGCGGCGGCGGGGGAGGTGGGGGCAGAGCCAAGGGGGGAGGGGGCGGGGGATGCACTAGTGCTTTGTGCGGCACCCCGTGCGGGGTCCCCCCCATGTCATCACCTTCTTTAATGGGCATGTTGGGGGGCACCATATTGGCTAACCTTAGCTGGTGAGGTGCTGAGGAAAGGCTAACCTCTCCCAGTCCCTTTTGCTCAAGATGCCTATTGAAGGAAAACGTGTTACAGCCCACCGGGGCTTTGGCAGAGGCTGGTAACAGAGCCGCGGTAGGAATGGGGCCCCTGGCAGCCAAAGGCATTTGGTAAAACTGCTGTCTGTGGGAGGTCCCAGCGTCGGGGTGGAAGCCGTCGTTCTTGTCGACGTGAAACAGGTTCTGCTGGAAGCTACAGGAGGGGAGCAGCCGCTTCTGCTGTTTGACCTCAGGGCTGTGAGCCATCTTGCTCTGCACAGGGTGCTTGTTCAGCCACTCCTGCTTCAGCGGCTGGCTGAGTCCCAGCTGATTCATGCCGGAGCTGATGACACACGGCACCCCTTTCACATCTGGGTCCGCCAACAACTTCCCTGGTTCACATTTCACTTGAGTGTGTTCCCCCCCGGTCCTGGCGACTCTCTTCTTGGGGTGGTTCTCCCGCTTCCTCATTTGTAGTGGTGCGAGAGCTCCTGCCAGGTAGCCTTTCCCGTCTGCATTGGGAGAGCTAGGGGGCATTTCAACCACGTTCCTCTCGGGGGCTGTTTTACCCACTGAGGTAGTTTGAAGAGGCAGAGGAAGCCTGTTGATTTCGAGCTTGGCTCCCAGTCTGGGCTGGGGCAACACTTTTTCCAAAGGCAAGTTGCCCTGGAGCAACTGTGTGACGAGGGGATTGTTCGCCTCCACCGATGACAGACGGCAGCTGGAGCTCCCTGCACTGGGAACTCTTTTCAGGGTGTCTGTAGCCAGAGAGATGGCCTCTTCCATGGGACCAGAGGCGGGGGCCTGCACGGTCTGCGTCTGTTGCACACTCGGGGCTGCCCCTGCAGCTGGAGGATGCAGCTCAGGGCCAGGGAAGTCGTCGGCGTCCATCCTAAAGCCCCTGTCCACGTCGTGAGGTTCGGACTTCACTGGGAGAGGGACGCTTGTGATGAGATTCCTGGGGTGAAGTTCCGCCACATGCGAGGAGCTGGCGTGCTCGGTCTTGATGGCCTTCGGACAGCCCTGCTCCAGATATTCCTTCTGTTTATTGGAACCAGGGTGGCTGAGCAGAGGCTGTCCTGCACTCCTCACCCCGTCCTCGCCCCAGCAGATCCGGCTGCCCGGGTTATACTGATGACTACAGGTTGTGTCGGCTTCACTTTTGAACGTGGTTATGCCATGCGCCTGCTCAGCAAAGCTGAGACTCAGAGGAGTCCCCGCGTTTAAGTTATCTGGAACCACGAGGGGCCCTTCACGGAGACCCGGGCAGGTGGCCTGCATCGTTTGACTGTCTTGTTTTGCCGCGGAAGCAGCAATGAAACTGGGACCGTGATCTCCGCCTTCACTTGCAACCGGCTCAGGCCTGCTGATGACAGACACCTGCGGACACGCCACGGGCTGAACGGCTGCTTCCGTCCTCCCGGACCTGCTCTGGAGGTCCACGCCGGCTTCTGTGCTCTCAAGAGAGACAGTCAGAGATGACGTAGAGGTCAGCGTGGTGCTGTGGTCGACGATGACTTTACACGGAATCGAGCGGTTTATGGCTGCTGGTGCGAAGCCCCCCGGGGGTGGCTGAGGTCTCCCAGAAGTGTCTGCCCTGTTCCGAGTCCCTGAAGTTTTGTCCAAGCTTTCAGCACTTAACGTGGGAGGACTGTCATAAGAGTTTACAGTCAGCATGCTTGCAGTAAACGCTGCGACAGGTGGGCGTGCCACCAGGGCGTCAGTGACTGCGACGGGGTCCCTGCAGCCGAGGGCGGCTCTCACAGTGGTGCCCATGGACATGGTGGCCTGTTCTTCGCTCCCAGGCATGGCTATCTTCTCAGAAGGAAATCTGCTGTTCATTCCCGTTGGGGGAATCAAGACAGAGCTAGTGGAGAGATGGTTTGGCAAGTTGCTTCCAATGGAGGGAGTTGGCACAGAGGTGTACTGACTGGAGACTAGGCTGCCAGCACTGCTGCTGGGTGCCAGTAACTGCGTGTCATCCCGGGGGCTCGCTGCGCTGGAGCCCTCCGTGGTGGCCGGAAGAGGGGTGCTCTCAATACATTTTGGTATAATGGCTATGCATGGAGTGTCCGTTCCCTGGATGGTTTTTAACATGCTTATGTTACAAGCAGAAATTGTAGTGTTTGCACTGTCAACAGACATTAGGACAGAGGATTTATCAACAGAACTCACAAAGGGATGTTCTTTAATTGCTCCCGACATAGCAGTGCTGCAGACAGACACGGGGATGGGATTTTTATTAAAAAGCATGGGCACACTGCTATTTTCAGAAGAGGTAGATGAAACAATTTTCTCAGACAAGTGTGACACAGGTGTGTTTTCGTCAGAACTATGCACAGATAAGTCCGTGGCAATTTCTGGAAGTTTGGTCGGGTTGAGAGACTGCTGTAGTACAGTGGTGGGCTCCCGGAGGTGCGCAGCCTTGTTGCTGGGAGATCGGCAGTTTGGATTGACAATGATGACACCAGGCGAGCCTTCGATTTTTGTTTCAGGGGCAGAAGAGACTTCTAAGCTTGGAGGCCCTTCCTTTGAGCCGAGCGGAGGCAACCGGGGCTCTTTAGTGTTCTGGAAGAGGTGGGCTCGGGCTTGATGCTTTGCGAAGAGCTTCACCTTCGTCTGCTCTTTGATATGCGCCAGAGTTCTGGCTTTTCCGCCCTCTCCTGGGCTCCCCATAGCTCCCGAAACAATGCTCGCGGCCGCCGCCACGGCTGCCGCTGCTGCCGCCTCTCGCTGGGCTCTTGCTTGCTGGGCTCGGGCCTTGATGTCCGCCAGGGTCCTGGCTCCCGTGTTCCTCCCGCCACTGACCGATGTGCCAGATGACGCGCGAGCCTCTGGTTTGGAGACTGGTTGGCTCTTGATAATAAAGGGTGGCCCGATTTTGGAAAGCTGTATCTACAGGAAGGGGGAAAATCGAAAGATAAAGTGCGTGTACACGATCACAGACAAGGCGCACGTGTACGTGACCACAGAGGGACGTGGGCACACAGGCACGCGAGGGCGGGGAGTAGCCGCATCCTCTCCTAAGGGGGCAAGAACGGCACCTCATACCCTGAATGGGCCTTTGGGGTACAAAGCAGCAATAAACGCAGCACGAATGGGAAAATTTAAAATTTTAACCTCTGTTTTCAATCCATAAAATATTAACCGGTGACTTCATTTGGCATGGAAATGAAACGTCTTTTAAAGCCTCATATAAATGGAAACAAAACCCAGGCTTCTTAAAATGAGGTGAGCTAAAAAGAGTTAGAAATAGTCAGCTTTCAACTTATCTTCCTGGCTGGCATGAAGATACTCAGGCCAGCCAGGAAGAATAGAGATATTCAAAACTCTATTTGAATTTATCTGCCTTAATTTATCTGTCTTAATTTGACACAAAGGAAAAAGGAAAAAAGCCCTAACCAAGGGTCAGAAGACTAGAATTCTCAGCCTGGCTTGACACAAAGGAATGCTGTGAACCTAGGCAAATCACTGTGTACTTCAGTTTCTCCAATAATCTCCCCGAGTCAGAGACTCTGTAGGTTTTATGTGGTCCCATACCACCTAGCATGCCGCCATATATATATGTATATATATAAAATAAGCATACAATATGACTTTGTAAACTGTAAACAGTAAGACTAGTTATTTCTGGTCTATTTCTTTCACAGAGGTGTTATAAAGATGGAATGAGACTATACTTGTGAAAGTGCTTTGCTTTCCAAAGGGATTTTATTATTATTATTACGTTTTCTTGAAAGCAAGGGCAACTGTAGTTTTCTGCCTCCAAAAGAGAGTACGGGTTGGGCAGCTTACTTGATATTGGAAATCTACAATCTGCTGAATTGAGTAAATGTCCCAGCCCACACTGTTCACCCACTCATCTAATTAAGAGACTCAGTCATCACCAAATTCGTGAGGCACAAGACCGAACAACAAACAACCCAAAGCAATGCCTATGATGCTTCAGTCACTAAGAATATTCCCAGAGTCACAGATTTGTAGAGCTGGCAGGGATCTAGTTAAAGCCCTTCGTTTACAGTTGAAAAAACTGAGCCCCTGGAGATGGGCTGCCTTGGGTTCATATAACTAGGGAGTGACAGAGCCTTTGGGCTCCCCATTCTGTGCTGTTGACACGTACTGTATTTCCTTATATTTTTTCCTTTAGAAAACTTACACCTCTCTTCTTAACATATGTGCATTTACATGTATTGACATTATAAATACCTGACACATACTACAGGATCGTGTCAATGTGGAATTATGCTTTAGCACTTTGGTAGATGGTTTATCTTCCTGAGCTATCTCGTTTCTCATTTTCAAATTTCTGATGGCTCTCTTCTAATCCAAAGGTTCCAGTGATAGATGAATTTAGAAAAGGAATTCAGTTTTACCTTTTAAATATTTCCCTTAGTTTAAAAAATTAAAAACATGAAGCCTAACAAACATTAAATATATTTATTGTATCTCTCTATCCATCTATCTTTACATAAAGTGTATATCACTTTGAAAATAAGCTTTTGACAAAAAAATTAGACTGAAATGTTTAAAATTATTTCCTATGGAAAGCATGCTTATATTTTTCTTTTCATTGCTTCAGAAATTAAAATGCATAGCAGGGTTTTAATGGGAGCTTAATATGCATCTTTTATATCTCTAGAATCTTATTTAACAGGGACTGCTTTATTAAATAGAATAATTACAATCACACCCCTAAAAGTCAACCTTAGGAAGATCATGAGTCACATATTAAAAGTAGATGTCAGAGCAGAGCAAAATAAAGAGAAAGATTAAGAAAAACACATCTTGAGTATGTTTGTAATTCTTTGAGTTAACCTTAATTTTTAGTTTAGTTAGGCAGAGTCAATTTATATACAAGAGTTGTTTTCTGAGAGTTAAAATCTACCTGGGATCAAAATAAAATATATAAATAGGAATGTTTGTCTACAGGCTTTATTACTGTGTGAAGTTAAATACTTCTTTATTATTTTGGAAATAAAATAGTAGGATTTGTATACCTATGTATCTATAGCATCTTCCTCAGGGTTTGTGAAGTGATTTCATTGATTTATTCAAGAAATATTTAATGAGGCTCTTTCAGAAGCTAGCTCCTCTCTGTTAGGCAGAGGGGATGGTCAACATTTGTTGGAAAATGAATGAGGAGATAACACGTACCTTCATTTCTTGAGGGCAAGCCTCTGACTTTTGACTACTGCTTTCTCTAGTCCTACTGAACTTTTATAGGATGCTGAATTATCTTTCCAATTTTTCCAAGTTTATATAGGTCTCTGTCCTACACTGTGGAGTCCCCCAGAGACCCTGTATCTCGGTGGCCTGTGGGCTCCTCCAGGGCCTGTTCTCCCTCCGCCCTTCTTTTTCCTTAAACGCCAAGGTCTAAATATGTACATCTAGCTAAACTTATTGTATGAGCTCAACGCAGTCTGAAAAAGGATCATTTAATATTAGACTGGTGCTGGGAGTATTAGATTATAAACTGCTACATTTATTTTTGAAAAATTAAGTATCTAAATAGAAAAAGCCTATCTATGGAATTTCCCTTTTTTAAAAAAAAAATACCATACCTTGAGAGGTGGAACCCTTGGTTCCTCTCTTGGAGGCTGTTCTTTCTCAGATGGACTGCTGGATGAGATGCTCCGGCTTGACTGGTCATCTTCTATCCTAGCCCTCTTCTCCTTACAGATCCCAAAGCTGTGATGCTCTGCGGTTTTCCTCTTCGATATCTCAGATTCTCTACTTTCATTTCTTACCCCATCTGGGGACTTGGAGGGCTCTGACAACTTGGAAGTATGAGAGGTCTCCAACCGATTCTGTGAGCTCCCTGGCTTATGCATTTTATTTCTAGAGCCTTCTGAAAATGAAGCCTTATCCACCGATGAGATGTATTGCTTGTCCTGTAATTTAGCTGATGGGAGCTCATTTCCCTTACTCTCTGTCTCTTCAGAAAAGACAGGTAATTCCAATGGTGAAGACATCGCTTTCTTTTCTGTTCTTTGCAGGACATTATGATTTTTAACTTTTATCATTTCTGTAGAAGGAAGTTCTGGAATCGAAGCGGGATAAGCCTTCTCAGTTTCAACATGTGATTTACAAGGCTGCTGATTCAGGGTCTTATTGTGCAATTCTTCTGATGAATATGCTTCAGGAGCAATGGAAGAAGAACCCATTTTGATAGGCTCAGGAGTATTTGATAGAGGCTTCTGCTGAGAGGTAAGGCTCTCTCCCAGGGGCTTGGCAGGGGCAGAACCTTCATCTTTCTGGGGGGAGAGTGGTTCTTCAGATATGGAAGTTGACTTTCTTTGTTGATGCACCATTCTTTCATTCATGGAAGAACTAGAAATTGGAGATGTTTCTGAAGGAAGTGGCAAACTGGATATAAAAGTGGTCTCAGATGTGAGAAGCATGGAAGACACTGAAGAAGTTTCTGATGTCAAAGGTAAATCAGACATGGGCGAGGTTTCTGATGTTAAAGGTAAATTTGACACTGGGGATGCTTCAGATGTTAACGGTAAATTGGACATCAAAGACGCTTCTGATATTTCAGGTGAAGTGGATATTGGAGAGATTTCTGACATCAAAGATGCATGAAGATTTTCATCAGTGGCATTTCGCTGATTATATTTGTCCACATTTTCAGTGCTGGACACCTCAGAACAAAACGTTGTCTCGAGGGAGGCTGGGGTACATGATTCTTCTGAAGTGGATTGGGTTTCCCCTCCTGGGGATGTCAGGCTGGTACAGGCTCCCTCTGGGCTCTCAGAAGAGAAGGATGTTTCAGAGATGCAAGCATTTTCAGAAAGCTGTTCATCAGGATCACTCTGCAGCTCCATATCTACAGCGACTCCTTCACTTGGAAATTGGCCTTCTAAAGACGATGACCCTGTTTTAATTTTTGGAGTGTTGGTCTCTAGTGCAGTTTCTGGCTCCTTATGTTCTGTGTCATTGACATGAGTCCCAGATGAAGTGGAAGGAACGAGAGAGTCACAGACTTCTAGCTGATCAATGACAACTGACATCTCTTCCTGGGGAGATTCTGATTTCTCTTCCACTTTAACGTCAACATGAGGCAAAGTTTCTAAAACATCATTCATTATAACACAGGATTCCAAGTTATCTTCAGGAGGTGCTATTTGGGGCTCCTCATGAGAGTTGGCTGGACTTTCTGACTCCTCAGAAAAGTCAGGTATTGTCTTGTGATTCTCATCCTGGCACTCACAGATGCTAGTCTCTACCTCTTCCTCGATTTCTTCCTGAATCACAGATTCTTCGGGGATCAGGATGTCCTCTGATTCTGACTCTGTCATTACATCTTTACCTACGTCTACCATGGGACAAAGTGTAGCACAGAAATCAGGCTCCGGAGAAGTTGGACTTTTCATGCTTTTTGGCTGTTGTTCTTTCAAGGGAGTCTGTGCAGATAGACCAGGAAGGCCAGAGGTCCCACATGAAGAACTACTTCCAGCTCCATCATTGTTTGGTCCAGATGTGAGTTTTATAGAGTCCTCTCTTGACATGCCCAACCTGAACAGAAATTAGAAATATTAAATTATTGTTCAACCACAAAACATGAAAGGGACAACTTGGATTTCTCACCAAATACAGTATTCATAGAAGTAAATGCATAAAATTAATTTTATAATCACTAAGTAACATGTTTAGCTTATATAAACCATAAACCATAGTTTATGATGGATTAGTTTTTCTACTGCTTTTATAATCATAACTAAAATAAACTCTACTTCTGTTTAAAAAGTATTGATTTTTATTCTGTAAGTAAGGGAGACTGCATACTAAAAAGATTAAAAAAAATATGGGCTGAAAAGCAAAACAATGTATAAGACCTAAATTTTTTAAAGTCAGAAAGTAGAAGTATGTCCTTATAATAGAAAGTTACATAGTCCTTAAAGGATGCAACATCACCAAATAATTAAGATCAATGGAAGATGGGTATGTTGTAAAATCTTGAAATGGAAATGACCTCCAAAGATTAAGTTCTATTAACCCAATGTAAAAGGTGTCCATCACCATATTTTAGTACAATATCTAAGTGTCTAACCTAAGACAAGATGGAAATTTCACTAAATAAACATATTTGGGGTCATCAAAGTTGATTCTACTAGATTACATTCATGTGAGGCAAGACTTTTAAAAATTCTTTCACGTAGATCTCTTACTGTAAAGATATTCCATAAAAAGTGAGTGTAGAATATCAAGAAATAACCCAGCCTAATGTTCAGGTCATAAGGTAAAGTTTATCAGAATTGCAATCAACAATATTGTAAATCACTATTTCCTGTCATACTAAGTTACAATGTCAGCATCAGATGGTAGGGGAATATGCTGCTCTAAATGAAGTTAAATTAGAGTACAGGCAATTACAAAGATGAGCAGAAGAGAGAACATTCCCAGAGGAAGAAACATATTTGTGTGAGGAAATACCGCTATAACAGGAAAATACCTCAGTAAAATATTCTTCAACCTTTTAGTTAAATTAAATCCTCAAAATGAAAGGGAAATAAAATTGAATACACTTTTTGGGTATTTGATCATTGCGTTCTTCACTAAAATTCAGAAGGCTGAGAAAGGAAGATAGAGGACCCTTCCTTCATAATTAGTCTCTTTTCTTTCAACTTTCCCTAAGATGGGTTCAAAGTAAACCACAATTTATATTATAGTGAGAGGAAAAGAATAATATAACTACACTACAGATGAATTTAGAGCAGAATAATCAGCTAGGAATAAGGTCTCCTGGGGCCAGATCAAGCAGAGATACCACTGATACTAGGTTAGATGGAGAACACACAGAATCTACCCACTGGCAGCCAAATTTCAGCTAGCTGATTAATAAGAATATTATTAAATATATTTAATATTATTAAATATCATCTATGTATATAATATATATATATCTCATATGGAAAACAGCACTGTATAAAACATACGTGTAAACATTTTATTATTTTCATGGGAAAATAGATTTAAGGTGGCATAAGGCATAGAAGGAAGACGTTCACAGCACACCACATAACCACACAAAGGAAAACTCTGACCGCCTGAAATCTAGACTGCAAATCAACAGACCAACTCCTATAATTTTGAGTTAGCATATACATGGGATCCCTACAAGAAATTAAAACGAATATAGGACAGTACTGTATTACAGGCAGAATAAGCCAATAAGAACCAAAATAAAGATCTCAAAGAGCAGAAAACTAAATCAGACAGATCTTAACTAAAGCTGCATTTCAGTGGTAACATTCTTGGGAAAACTTAGAACGATGAGAAGGCACATGGTGTCAGTCAACTGAAAATTATCTGATGCTAGGAAAATATCCCTCACATATTGAAGGAATGTAGGTAATCTAGAAGTAACAAAATTAGAAGGGTAGTCAATGAAATGTCCAAAATACATCAGTCATCCAATACGTAATCAAAGACAGGAAAAGACAAGCAAGAAGTCCAGGGATGTAAGGGGACGGAAACTCCATGGATAAACTACAGCAAGAAAAGGGTCAATCAAGTAAAAGAACTGTTTGTATTCAGAACTCAGTGATGCTGATGGGGAGTCGTGTTTACTCACAGTATTGTAGCTGTCACCTTCCAGGACAGGAGTCTTTAACTTGATATCCATGAGAGTCTACGGAGCCCCCGAATTTCATGTAAAAAATTGTAGGTGTGTGAATTTTTCTGAGAAGGATTTGCAGGTGAGCTAATTACTGAACCACACCAAGTAAAACTGGGGAAATTACTTAGTTTCACTGCCTCTCAGTTTCCTAAACCCTTTTTAAAATAAGAATAATAATGGTACCCACCTTATAGGACTGCTGGGAGGGTTAAGTGAAACAATATTTGCAAAGCTCTTAGAAACCTATCAGAGCCAGAGTATGTTCAAGGATTGTTTGCTTGACTGAGGAAAAACTCTCTGTATGGTCTCTACAATGCAGGCTCTCTGGCATCTAGGATAGTGTGTGGCACGGAGGCGATGCTGCATGAATACTGAATTGATAAAAGCACAGGCCCAACACTCAACAAAAATTAAGGACCAGTTTTTTGGAGGTAACTAACTTGGTTATGCTTCTGCCATTACTGACAAGAGTGCTCCCAACATTCCCTTTGTCAGAAAAGGTAAGGAAGGCAGGGTTCTTAATCCTGCTGGACATGAGCACGATGGGGAAGCATCTAAAAATACAAATTCCTGGGCTCAACTCCTGGAGATCACCCATCAGTACATCTGGGGTGGGAAATCTGTACCTATTTTTAAAAGCTCCAATGAAGATTGTGATGCCAGAGGCTTGAGTAATACTGCTGGCAACTAGCCTGTAACTAGCGTGCCACAATTTTAATTTTTGAGAAAGGACATTAATTATCTCCTTTTAGCTTTGCTTAAATATGTATATGCATCCAAAGTCCTAGGGCAGCAACTGAAAAGGAGCCTTCCTACTCAAACTCAGGAGGAGGGCTACTTAGGACAACTCACCACAGGCAAGGCTGCTCCAAGTAAGCAGGCTGCTCATCACGTGATGTCTTTTTACAACGAGCGCTCATGTGAGACTCCCCCTGACGGTTTTCCTCATTTACAGGGGGAGTTTCGTGGAATTAGATCAAATGGTACAGGTTGTGTTGCCTGCAACCACCTCAGTGTCTTTTACACAAAACAACGACTTTCGAGGGGACGAGAAGATGGCGGAAGAGTAAGACGCAGAGATCACCTTCTTCCCCACAGATACACCAGAAATACATCTACACGTGGAACAACTCCTACATAACACCTACTGAACGCTGGCAGAAGACCTCAAACCTCCCAAAAGGCAAGAAACTCCCCACGTACCTGGGTAGGGCAAAAGAAAAAACAGAGACAAAAGAATAGGGACGGGACCTGCACCAGTGGGAGGGAGCTGTGAAGGAGGAAAGGTTTCCACACATTAGGAAGCCCCTTCGCGGCCAGAGACTGCGGGTGGCAGAGGGGGAAAGCTTCGGAGCCACGGAGGAGAGCACAGCAACAGGGGTGCGGAGGGCAAAACGGAGAGATTCCTGCACAGAGGATCAGGGCCGACCGGCACTCACCAGCCTGAGAGGCTTGTCTGCTCACCCGCCGCGGAGGGCGGGGCTGCGAGCTGAGGCCTGGGCTTCTGTCGGAGCGCTGGGAGAGGACTGGGGTTGGCGGCGTGAACACAGCCTGCAGGGGGTTAGTGCACCACGTCTAGCCGGGAGGGAGTCCGGGGAAAAGTCTGGACCTGCCGAAGAGGCAAGAGACTTTTTCTTCCCTCTTTGTTTCCTGGTGCGCGAGGAGAGGGGATTAAGCGCCCTGCTTAAAGGAGCTCCAGAGATGGGCGCGAGCCGCGGCTAAAAGCGCGGACCCCAGAAACGGGCAGGAGACGCTAAGGCTGCTGCTGCCACCACCAAGAAGCCTGACTGTCCACGCCCCCTTCCGGGGAGCCTGTGCAGCCCACCACTGCCAGGGTCCCGGGATCCAGGGACAACTTCCCCGGGAGAACGCACGGCGCACCTCAGGCTGGTGCAACGTCACGCTGGCCTCTGCTGCCACAGGCTCACCCCACACTCCGTGCCCCTCCCTCACCCCGGCCTGAGGAGCCAGAGCCCCCGAATCAGCGGCTCCTTTAACCCCGTCCTGTCTGAGCGAACAACAGATGCCCTCCGGCGACCTACACGCAGAGGCGGGGCCCAGTCCAAAGCTTGAGCCCCGGGAGCTGTGAAAACAAAGAAGAGAAATGGAAATCTCTCCCAGCAGCCTCAGAAGCAGCGGATTAAAGCTCCACAATCAACTTGATGTACCCTTCATCTGTGGAATACATGAATAGACAACGAGTCATCCCAAATTGAGGAGGTGGACTTTGAGAGCAGGATTTATGATTTCTTCCCCTTTTCCTCTTTTTGAGAGTGTGTATGTGTATGCTTCTATGTGAGATTTTGTCTGTATAGCTTTGCTTCCACCATTTGTCCTAGGGTTCTATTCGTCCGTTTTTTTTTTCTTTTCTTTTTAAAAAATTTTTTTTCCTTAATAATAATTTTTTATTTTAATAACTTTATTTTATCTTTATTTAATCTTTCTTTCTTTCTTTCCTTCCTTCCTTCCCTCCTTCCTTCCTCCCTCCCTCCTTTCTTTCTCTTCTTTCTTTCTTTTTCTTTCTTTTTCTTGCTTTCTTTCTTTTCTTCCTTCCTTCCTTCCTTCCTTTTCTTCCTTCCTTCCTTTCCTCCCTCGCTCCCTCCCTCCCGCCCTCTCTCTCTCTTTCTTTCTTTCTTTCTTTTCTTTCTTTCTACTTTTTCTGCCTTTTATTCTGACCCGTGTGGATGAAAGGCTCTTGGTGCTGCAGCCAGGACTCAGTGCTGTGCCTCTGATGTGGGAGAGCCAACTTCAGGACACTGGTCAACAAGAGACCTCCCAGCTCCACATAATATCAAACAGTGAAAATCTCCCAAAGATCTCCATCTCAACACCAGCAACCAGCTTCACTCAACGACCAGCAAGCTACAGTTCTGGACACCCTATGCCAAACAACTAGCAAGACAGGAACACAACCCCACCTATTAGCAGAGAGGCTGCCTAAAATCATAATAAGTCCACAGACACCCCAAAACACACCACCAGACGTGGAACTGCCCACCAGAAAGACAAGATCCAGCCTCATCCACCAGAACACAGGCATTAGTCCCCTCCACCAGGAAGCCTACAAAACCCACTGAACCAACTTTAGCCACTGGGGACAGACACCAAAAACAACGGGAACTACGAACCTGCAGCCTGCAAAAAGAAGACCCCAAACACAGTAAGATAAGCAAAATGAGAAGACAGAAAAACACACAGCAGATGAAGGAGCAAGGTAAAAACCCACCAGACCTAACAAATGAAGAGGAAATAGGCAGTCTACCTGAAAAAGAATTCAGAATAATGATAGTAAAGATGATCCAAAATCTTGGAAATAGAATAAACAAAATGCAAGAAACATTTAACAAGGACCTAGAAGAACTAAAGATGAAACAAGCCACGATGAACAACACAATAAATGAAATTAAAAATACTCTAGATGGGATCAATAGCAGAATAACTGAGGCAGAAGAACGGATAAGTGACCTGGAAGATAAAATACTGGAAATAACTACTGCAGAGCAGAATAAAGAAAAAAGAATGAAAAGAACCGAGGACAGTCTCAGAGACCTCTGGGACAACATTAAACGCACCAACATTCGAATTATAGGGGTTCCAGAAGAAGAAGAGAAAAAGAAAGGGACTGAGAAAATATTTGAAGAGATTATAGTTGAAAACTTCCCTAATATGGGAAAGGAAATAGTTAATCAAGTCCAGGAAGCACAGAGAGTCCCATACAGGATAAATCCAAGGAGAAATACTCCAAGACACATATTAATCAAACTCTCAAAAATTAAATACAAAGAAAACATATTAAGAGCAGCAAGGGAAAAACAACAAACAACACACAAGGAAATCCCCACAAGGTTAACAGCTGATCTTTCAGCAGAAACTCTGCAAGCCAGAAGGGAGTGGCAGGACATATTGAAAGTGTTGAAGGAGAAAAACCTGCAACCAAGATTACTCTACCCAGCAAGGATCTCATTCAGATTTGATGGAGAAATTAAAACCTTTACAGACAAGCAAAAGCTGAGAGAGTTCAGCACCACCAAACCAGCTTTACAACAAATGCTAAAGGAACTTCTCTGGGAAAGAAACACAAGAGAAGGAAAAGACCTACAATAACGAACCCAAAACAATTAAGAAAATGGGAATAGGAACATACATATCGATAATTACCTTAAATGTAAATGGACTAAATGCTTCCACCAAAAGACACAGATTAGCTGAATGGATACAAAAACAAGACCCATATATATGCTGTCTACAAGAGACCCACTTCAGACCTAGAGACACATACAGACTGAAAGTAAGGGGATGGAAAAAGATATTCCATGCAAATGGAAACCAAAAGAAAGCTGGAGTAGCAATTCTCAGAGAAAACAGACTTTAAAATAAAGACTATTAGAAGAGACAAAGAAGGACACTACATAATGATCAAGGGGTCGATCCAAGAAGAAGATATAACAATTGCAAATATTTATGCACTCAACATAGGAGCACCTCAATACATAGGACAAATACTAACAGCCATAAAAGGGGAGATAGACAGTAACACATTCAAGTAGGGGACTTTAACACCCCACTTTCACCAATGGACAGATCATCCAAAATGAAAATAAATAAGGAAACACAAGCTTTAAATGGTACATTAAACAAGAAGGACTTAATTGGTATTTATAGGACATTCCATCCAAAAACAACAGAATACACATTCTCCTCAAGTGCTCATGGAACATTCTCCAGGATAGATCACATCTTGGGTCACAAATCAAGCCTTGGTAAATTTAAGAAAATTGAAATTTTATCAAGTATCTTTTCCGACCACAACGCCATGAGACTAGATATCAATTACAGGAGAAGATCTGTAAAAAATACAAACACATGGAGGCTAAATAATACGCTACTTAATAATGAAGTGAGCACTGAAGAAATCAAAGAGGAAATCAAAAAATACCTAGAAACAAATGTCAATGGAGACAAGACGACCCAAACCTATGGAAGGCAGCAAAAGAAGTTCTAAAAGGGAAGTTTATAGCAATACAATCCTACCTTAAGAAACAGGAAACATCCCAAATAAACAACCTAACCTTGCACCTAAAGCAATAAGAGTAAGAAGAACAAAAAATCCCCAAAGTTAGCAGAAGGAAAGAAATCATAAAAATCAGATCAGAAATAAATGAAAAAGAAATAAAGAAATGATAGCAAAGATCAATAAAACTAAAGCTGGTTCTTTGCGAAGTTAAAAAAAATTGATAAACCATTAGCCAGACTCATCAAGAAAGAAAAGGGAGAAGACACAAATCAGTAGAATTAGAAATGAAAAAGGAGAAGTAACAACTGACACTGCAGAAATACAAAAGATCATGAGAGATTACTACAAGCAACTCTATGCCAATAAAATGGACAACCTGGACGAAATGGACAAATTCTGAGAAATGCACAACTGCCAAGACTGAATCAGGAAGAAACAGAAAATATGAACAGACCAATCACAAGCACTGAAATTGAAAGTGTACTTAAAAATCCTCCAGCAAACAAAAGCCCAGGACCAGATGGCTTCACAGGTAAATTCTATCAAACGTTTAGAGAACAGCTAACACCTATCCTTCTCAAACTCTTCCAAAATATAGCAGAGGGAGGAACACTCCCAAACTCAGTCTACAAGGCCACCATCACCTTGATACCAAAACCAGACAAGGATGTCACAAAGAAAGAAAACTACAGGACAATATCACTGATGAACATAGATACAAAGATCCTCAACAAAACACTAGCAAACAGAATCCAACAGCACGTTAAAAGGATCATACACCATGATCAAGTGGGGTTTATTCCAGGAATGCAAGGATTCTTCAATATACGCAAATCAATCAATGTGCTAAACCATATTAACAAATTGAAGGAGAAAAACCATATGATCATCTCAATAGATGCAGAGAAAGCTTTTGGCAACATTCAACACCATTTATGAGAAAAACCCTGCAGAAAGTAGGCAAAGAGGGAACTTTCCTCAACATAATAAAGGCCCTATGTGACAAACCCACAGCCAACATCGTCCTCAGTGGTTAAAAACTGAAAGCATTTCCACTAAGATCAGGAACAAGACAAGGTTGCCCACTCTCACCACTCTTATTCAACATAGTTTTGGAAGTTTTAGCCATAGCAATCAGAGAAGAAAAGGAAATAAAAGGAATCCAAATAAGAAAAGAAAAAGTAAAGCTGTCACTGTTTGCAGATGACATGATACTATACATAGAGAATCCTAAAGATGCTACCAGAAAACTACTAGAGCTAAACAATAAATTTGGTAAAGTAGCAGGATACAAAATTAATGCACAGAAATCTCTGGCATTCCTATACACTAATGATGAAACATCTGAAAGTGAAATCAAGAAAACACTCCCATTTACCATTGCAACAAAAAGAATAAAATATCTAGGAATAAACCTACTTAAGGAGACAAAAGACCTGTATGCAGAAAATTATAAGACACTGATGCAAGAAATTAAAGATGATACAAATAGATGGAGAGATATACCATGTTCTTGGATCGGAATAATCAACATTGTGAAAATGACTCTACTACCCAAAGCAATCTACAGATTCAATGCAATCCCTATCAAACTACCACTGGCATTTTTCACAGAACTAGAATAAAAAATTTCATAATTTGTATGGAAACACAAAAAGACCCCGAATAGCCAAAGTAATCTTGAGAATGAAAAATGGAGCTGGAATAATCAGGCTCCCTGACTTCTGACTATACTACAAAGCTACAGTAATCAAGACAGTATGGTACTGGCACAAAAACAGAAAGATAGATCAATGGAACAGAATAGAAAGCCCAGAGATAAACCCACGCACATATGGTCACCTTATCTTTGATAAAAGAGGCAGGAATGTACAGTGGAGAAAGGACAACCTCTTCAATAAGTGGTGCTGGGAAAACTGGACAGGTACATGTAAAAGTATGAGATTAGATCACCCCCTAGCACCATACACACAAATAAGCTCAAAGTGGATTAAAGACCTAAATGTAAGGCCAGACACTATCAAACTCTTAGAGGAAAACATAGGCAGAACACTCTATGACATAAATCACAGCAAGATCCTTTTTGACCCACCTCCTAGAGAAATAGAAATAAAAACAAAAATAAACAAATGGGACCTAATGAAACTTCAAAGCTTTTGCACAGCAAAGGAAACCATAAACAAGACCAAAAGACAACCCTCAGAATGGGAGAAAATATTTGCAAATGAAGTAACTGACAAAGGATTACTCTTCAAAATTTACAAGCAGGGCTTCCCTGGTGGCGCAGTGGTTGAGAGTCCACCTGCCGATGCAGTGGACATGGGTTCGTGCCCTGGTCCAGGAAGATCCCACATGCCGCAGAGCGGCTAGGCCCATAAGCCATGGCCGCTGAGCCAGCATGTCCGGAGCCTGTGCTCCGCAACGAGAGAGGCCACGACAGTGAGAGGCCCACATAACGAAAAAAAAAAAAAAAAAAAAAATTTACAAGCAGCTCATGCCCCTCAATATAAAAAACAACCCAATCCAAAACTGGGCAGAAGGCCTAAATAGACATTTCTCCAAAGGAGATATAAGATTGCCAACAAACACATGAAAGAATGCTCAACATCATTAATCATTAGAGAAATGCAAATCAAAACTACAATGAGATATCATCTCACACCAGTCTGAATAGCTATCATCAAAAAATCTAGAAACAATAAATGCTGGAGAGGATGTGGAGAAAAAGGAACACTCTTGCACTGCTGGTGGGAATGTGAACTGGTACAGCCACTATGGAGAACAGTATGGAGGTTCCTTAAAAAACTACAAATAGACCTACCATATGACCCAGCAATCCCACTCCTGGGCATATACCGTGAGAAAACCAAAATTCAAAAAGAGTCATGTACCAAAATGTTCATTGCAGCTCTATTTACAATAGCCCAGAGATGGAAACAACCTAAGTGTCCATCATTGGATGAATGGATAAAGAAGATGTGGCACATATATACAATGGAATATTACTCAGCCATAAAAAGCAACGAAACTGAGCTATTTGTAATGAGGTGGATGGACCTAGAGTCTGTCATACACAGTGAAGTAAGTCCGAAAGAGAAAGACAAATACCGTATGCTAACACATATATATGGAATTTAAGAAAAAAAAATGTCATGAAGAACCTAGGGGTAAGACAGGAATAAAGACACAGACCTACTAGAGAATGGACCTGAGGATATGGGGAGAGGGAAGGGTAAGCTGTGAGAAAGCGAGAGAGAGGCATGGACATATATACACTACCAAACGTAAAATAGATAGCTAATGGGAAGCAGCTGCATAGCACAGGGAGATCAGCTCAGTGCTTTGAGGGGTGGGATAGGGAGGGTGGGAGGGAGGGAGACGCAAGAGGGAAGAGATATGGGAACATATGTATATGTATAGCTGATTCACTTTGTTATAAAGCGGAAACTAACACACCATTGTAAAGCAATTATACTCCAATAAAGATGTAAAAAAAATTTTTTTTCAAGTTACAGATAAAAATTCTACAGCAGTTGGACTAGAGCAAAAAAAAAAAAAAAAAACGACTTTCAAGCATTAATTGTGTATGTGGGAATTAAAGCACAAATTACTCTATCCATGATGATCTAACGTTGGTGTCAATTGTCAGCTCTTAAATCCCTCTTTCTTTCTTAGGGATCTGGCTGTCTGTGAAATTCAAATTCTGCCCAAGGAGAATATGTTCCTGTTAACCATGAGGCAAAGGAGAAACTACTTTCAAATTAGCTCAGTCAGTACCATACTTAGGTGTGACTGGTATTATTTTTAAAACACACACATACACAAATAATAATAAATTAAAAAGCGGTTATAGCCTCCTACACTATTGGTGAGCATGTACATTGGTGCAGTCACTAATGGAGAACAGTATGGAGGTTCCTCAAAAAGCTAAAAACAGAGTTGCCGTATGATCCAGCAATCCCACTCATGGGCATATATCCAGACCAAACTATAATTCAAAATGATATATGCACCCATATGTTCATAGCAGCACTATTCATAATAGCCAAGACATGGAAACAACCTAAACGTCCATCAAAAGATGAATGGATAAAGATGTGGTGTGTATATATACACAATGGAATATTACCTAGCCATAAAAAAATAATGAAATAATGTCATTTACAGCAACACGGATGGATGTACCTAGAGATTATCATACTAAGTGAAGTTAAGTCACACAGAGAAAGACAAATACCGTATGATATCACTTATATGTGGAATCTAAAATATGACACGAATGAACTTATCTATGAAACAGATTCATAGACACAGAGAACAGACTTCTGGTTGCCGAGTGGGGCTGGGGGCAGGATGGACTGGGAGTTTGGGATTAGCAGATGCAAACTATTATATATATGTAGAATGGATAAACAAGGTGCTACTGTATAGCACAGGGAACTATATTCAATATCCTATGATAAACCCTAATGGAAAAGAATATAAAAGATAATGTATATACATGTATAACTGAATCACCTTGCTGTACAGCAGAAATTAACACACTGCAAATCAACTACTTGAATAAAATATGTTTTTAAAAAAGTGCTTTTACATAAAGAGGAAAATGGATAGAGTAAAGGGTAATACCTCAGGCTCTCCCCCAAATAAGGATGAAACAAATGTATATGGAGAGTCAAAATTTTTGGAAAAAAATGTGAGAATTAAATATGTGTCCAAGACTACTTATCTCTAATGCATTTATTAATGAAAATGCTTAGATTAAAAAAAAACAGGAGATTTTTACTAAAATCCAGTTAGGAAAGCCAAAATTGACTTCTATAGAATTTCATGTGCTATTTTCAGTCCAAAATGAATTTTCATGGACAAGTTATAAACCCTTGAAAATGCATTTTTTAAAATTTAAGTGCCGATATGCCATATAATTTTACCTGCAATTTCTTACACTGAGAGACTACTGCCTTTTATCACACATTTATAAAGTTTTATAGCATGTGCTAAGTGAAACGGAGAATTACATTTTCATTTCCTTCTCAGAGAAATGAGAAGAAGATACTCTAGTACTTACTTTTCTCCATAAAACCTTTCGAAGAATTTTTCTTTCCAGGGTTCTGTTTTCTTTTCCTTTTCAATTTCTTGCCTTATCCGCAATTGCATTTCTGGAGTAAACTCTCCTAGAAAGAAAATGCTTAGATATTGAGTAAAAGTTGTCATATATTTTGCCAGTTAATAAAGAAAACATGTAACTAATTTGAATAAACTTTTATGGATGCCAAAAGGTAAAAAAGCTGAGCACTGATAATATTTCTACAGCTTCCTTTTTTATGAACATCACTCAGTCATTTAGTCTTAGACAGACTCCAAAGCATTTAGCAAATGTACTGAGTGCTAGGCGTTGTAAGTGAAAGTGTATATTCACTGTCCTTGATGAAACCAGTCTGGTGAAAGAAAAAGCACACAGTTGAGTATAATAACACAATGTGGAAAGCCCTGTATAGGTCATAAGAATAAATGAAGGGAAAGTACTTAATCCTCCCTAAATTGATTAGGGAAGACCATACATAGAACCTGATCCTTGAGTTAGCTTTTGAAAGATGACCAAGCTTTCATACAGTAATTAGTTCACAAGGCACAGAGATATGAATACGTATATTTACGTGCTTTTGAGTGGCCAGTTATGAGTAGACCACAGGATGAAATGAAATAGGAAAGGTAGGCAGTGGCCAATTACCCAACACATGTTTTAAAGAGAGCCCTGAATTTTTCCTGTAAGAGACAGAGGGAGGTCCTGGCGGTGTTCACTGAGGGAGGAATATGTCCGAATAAGCAACTTAGAAACTGGTTGGGAGGCTACTGAGTAGCATAGATGAGAGATGGAGATTACAGTCAGGCCAGCATCTTGAGAATGTTGGAGAAGATTCAAAGACACAAGTAACAGTTCATAACCAGATAGACCTGGGGAGAAGGAAGAGGAACAAAGACATCATCAAGGTTTCAAAGTGAGGAGCTGTGAGAAAAGGGGGTGACCTTAGTAGACAGAAGGCAGAAGAAATAGTAGACATTAAAAGGCAAGAGAGTGCTTCCCTGGTGGCGCAGTGGTTGAGAGTCCGCCTGCCGATGCAGGGGACACGGGTTCGTGCCCCGGTCCGGGAAGATCCCACATGCCGCGGAGCGGCTGGGCCCGTGAGTCATGGCCGCTGAGCCTGCGCGTCCAGAGCCTGTGCTCCGCAACGGGAGAGGCCCCAACAGTAAGAGGCCCGCGTACCGCAAAAAAAAAAAAAAAAAAAGAAAGAAAAAGGGAAGAGAGTTTAATACTGGCATTTTGGTTTTAAGGTGCCTGATACTGGAAAGATCCAGCAGGTTTGTGGAATGGAGCAGCAAAGGATTGGGAAAGAGGACTTCCAGCCAGATTTGGACGTTCTCAGCATGTGGGCTATATAGCTGAAACTAGCTGAATGAGGCTCTTAGAGCATGGGAATAGTTGCAAAAGCAAATAGCAGGGAGGAGAATGGTGGAGACATCACCATTTACCATCAGGTGAAAGAACAGGAGCTCCTGAAGGAAGGTGAGAAAAGGCTGTCAGAAAGGTAGCCTGGGGACACAATTTAAAATATATTATGAATGTCGAAGGCAGACGGTTTCAAATTAGATGGGGTAGATAACAAGTGAGACATAGGAGAAGGAAGATGAAATGCCAAGGACTGAGAAGAGGAAAGTGAACTTTTTTTTTGTAATGAGAAAGCCATTCTTATTCTCTAGAAGGGACTGTTCCCATTGTGTATGGTGGGGTCACACCCAACCATAAACATGTGAGTGGCTAAGGGAGTAAAAATGTGGTAACACTGGGTATTTTTTAGTCTTTCATGAAGCTTGGTGACTAAAGGAATGATAAGATGAAGTGGTGGCTTCAGGGGAAGACTGCATTAAAAGAAGATTCTTCCAGGCTCTTGGACATTAGAGAATACACAATGCATCAAACACATAATTAAAATGATTATTCCAAAGAAAATCTTGCCATATCAAAAAATTTTATTATGTTCCAGATAACGTCATGCTTTCTTCAAAAATACTGGACTTTCTCTAGTTAAGCCCTCGCACAGAAACGAAGACCCAACACAGCAAAAATAAATAAGTTAATTAATTAATAAAAATACTGGACATCAAAAATGCGAAGTATAACAAAAGAATTAATGAAGTCATTTGAAATAGGATGTGAGTTTTTACTCAAGTATACTTCAGGGGGGAAAATGACTTGGGAAGCAGAGAAAGGTGCAAATCTCAGTACAGTCTGTTGACTTAAATATGTCAAATAATAATGGGAAATAGAAACTTACCTTCTGCCAGTCGCTGTTTCCAGCCTTGCGCTGCATATGCAAAGAATTCATTATTTAGAGCTGAAGTACTGAGGCGTAAAATTCCATCACTTCCCATCTAGGAAATAAGCCGACAAAACCAAGATTCCATCAAGAATAATTCAAAGCAAAAGTATGCAGGGAAGAAGCAAAAACTGAGGGTGTGAGTGTGTGTGTGTGAGAGAGAGAAAGAGCGCGAGAGAGAAACAGCAGGGTAAAAGGCAGGGAGGAAAGGAATCTAACAAAAGATGAATTTCCTAGTAGGAAAACTGCACTGCTTACAGTGACTATTATAATGACTAAATACATCAACTTAAAGGAAATCTGTATTAGACATTTCCATTATCAGTGGTGAGTATAACAAATGTATGTGATTTAATCAAAAAATTTATATCTTTGTCATCTTTATATGCCTTAAATGATACCAAATTAAAAATCTACATATGTGTACACCTTTAGATTATTTTTTTAATTAAATTCTCTAAAGTTTGTGGAAGCTAAAGAAATCTAGTCTGATCACTTGGGTTCTTCCACTGTCTGAGGTTCAGTTCAGACGACAAAGTTCTGAAACATTAAAACAAATACACCCACACTGTCATACATACCCTTCGCTCTATTCTTCTCATCTCTTTGGGTGCACACAGAAAACAGGTATACAAAGTTTAAAATCTGTGCAACTGTATGCTACTAACCTTTTTCCTCAAATTTATTATTTTTCAAATTCATGCACGTATAGAAGAGATTTGGATAAGCATCATCGAACTGGATGCTTTTAACTTTCCAACTATTCACTACATCTGCCCCGTGAATGTATTCTGCTTGCTGACACGGGGGATAAAAATAATTAGTGTTGTCCTTGGCTGGCTTCTCATGTAGTTGAGGAGTGAAGACAGAACACATAAAAAGTTAAACAATGCCAAGCATGAGGTGAGTGGGAATTAAAAAGGGGGAAAAAAAAAAAAAAAGCTAGGGGAGGGTATCTAGGTGGATGTGAGTCGTTAGGAAGAACTTGATGCCAGGGGTCAAATGGGTTAGGGTCTTGGGCAAGTAACAGGATTGGGGCAGAATGGTTTTATATAAAGTATACAGTACAGAGTGGGAGCTTTGTTGTAGAGGAGGAACATCACAGACAATCAGTAACTGGACCGTTCATGAAGGCGTGAAGATGTTCTAGCCTGCTATTGAGTCAGTTTGGCAAACTGTAGCTCCAGTTACATTTTCAAAGATTTCCTCTTACTCTCATAGACACCCCCGTGTGTCCTAAGCGCTAATAAGTCACTGCTATCTGAAAACACACTCAGACACGTCTTAGCCCCATGTTTTTGTTCGTTTGCAGTCTTCTCTACACCCCATTTTCACCCACTGAAATACTGTCCCTCTTTTAAATTTAACTCAAATCATGCCTTCACGAATATGTCAGCTAAACCATCATTCGGGAGCAAAGGAGAATACTGAGTCTAAAAGTAAATATTATACTAGCAACTCAAAGCCGGATAATGGTCAACAAGTCCAGAAAAGAGAGACACTGAACAGGTGTGAGACATCCTGGATGCTGCCATCATGGCAGCCACAGATTTGAGATCCTGAGTTTCCTCATTTAAGAAGATACTGATAACCATACTAAAATATTCAATACACTTGGAAAATTTCAGGCAAGACTTTGTTCATGCATGGATTCACTGTTTACTCACAATTATTTCATCTTCATTCAACAGATACTTATTAAGCCACTCACACGAACCTGTGTACCGGGCGCTTTTTGGGTGCAGGCAATACGGTGGCAGTAAAGAAAAAGGCTCTGCCCTTATATTCTGAACATATTCCCCATACAGCAGATGGTTCTGGTCCCTGTGCATCTCTCCCACCCACCTGAGCTCAGCATGGCTGTGACGTACAGTGACATCGCCACGCACGTATCCCACCTCAGGGTCTTACCACAGCCCCAAGATGTGAGTGGCTAAATGGCCTCGCCTTCCCACCTTTTAATTGGACACTTCTAGGACACTATCTCCTGGCACGCAGTATACGAACTGAGTCAAGGGATGCCATTTGGTGCTGTGTCCCCAAAAGTTAGGACTAGTAGGTGGAAGGCAAGTGCCCTGAAGAGAAAAAGGAATTGGTTTACTATGAGGTACAGTTATGGAAGGCACAATGGAAAAGGTTAGATTTTCTACATTTGAGAACACGCATGGTGCTTCATAATTTGGAGTCCCTGCACAATGCCTATTATATTGCAGGCACTCAATAAACGTTTATTGCCCTGTCTTTGCTTCGTGTAAGAGAAAGATTTACAATTTAACTCCGGTAGCTGACATATAGGATTTTAGTTTGGTGTGTTCTGCCAGGCCAGGGGAATGATTAGTTATTAATCGAAATTTCAGCATAATTTTAAAACACAAAGAAATACCAGATCCAGGTTAGCTCTGACAGAGTCTCAAGATTTCAGCACATGAAAATGCAAGGCAGTGTGAAATGAACACATTCAAGAATATGGAAGCTAGCCCGGGAGGAAAATGTTTTTCTTTTAAAAGCAAAAAATAATATTAACTGCCAGGCTTCCAGCCTGTCTGAGACAGCACAATTAAACACTAGGGCTAAATTAAACATGTACCAATAAAACCTTTTAAATACACTATTAATTTTACGGCGTTTCAGAAATACTGTCCAAAAGACATGTCATTTTAATGAGCTGGAACAATACACGTTTCTGAAAGTTTTATTTATTTATTTATCGCAGAGCTACAAATTCTGGTTTTTCTGATTACCCACAATAGAAACATTCATTCTAAAAACTCCCCTAACTCTCTTATAGTGAAGTATCCAAATAAGCTATTGATAAGCTATGCTTCTTTTTTAATCAGAAGGAGAAAAACTCTGTGCCGTTGTGGAAGAAAATAAGTATGGTTAAAGGAAAACTTATTTGTGGAGAGATACTTTCACAGAGATTTAAGTCTCTGTTGGTGAGTATATCATTTGCCTTTGGGGTCAGTTATATTAACGTACATTTTATGGGATGGATATCAGTGGAATTCAAAGGATTAAAATGTTATTGCTACTTGAAAACCATCCAATGTTTGAAGTTTGAGGAATGTTAATTCTGTATGAGAATATATTTACATTTAATAATAACCCTTTGCACCTCTGAAAGATTCTTTATCCCTTTTTTTCTAATTTGGGGTTTCTTGCAAGTGATTCGGAATGCGTGGCACGTGGGTTGCTTAGAGGAAGCGTGAGAAATGTGCTGGAGAGTCAGAAAGTGGCTAAATCGTAAGGGGACACCTAGATATACTTAGCAATTTGGACTTCATCCTACAGGTAACGGGGAGCGATTCAAAGCGAAGCCAAAACAAGACGAAAAGGTTCGTGCTGAGTGTGTGTGGGGAAGTGGACCGCTGATGTAGATGGTGTGTCCAGGACGAGCCTCTCTCATGCTCACTGTTGATCAGGACACCGGAGCTGAAACCTGAATGAGAGAAGAAGGAGCCCCGCAGCCATGGTTGGGAGAGCGTGCTTGGTGGAGGGACGTAAATGCAGAGGCCCTCAGGTGGGGCTTGCGAGGAGGTCCTAAGAGATGGAAAGACTTTAGAAGCAGGAGAAACAGGGGCTGAGGGGCCAGGATCATACTGGGCCGCGGAGCCCACTGTAAAGACTGGCTTTTCCCCCAAGCGAGCTGGAAAGCCTCTGGGATTTTGGCCTGACAAATGAAAAGATCTGACATTTCAAAAGGATAGCTCTGACTGCTGCATTTTAAAAAAGACTTTAGAGCTGTCCAACAGCAATATAAACATTGGGCCACATCTGTGATTTTAATTATTCTAATAATCACATTAAAATAGCAAAAAGAAACATGAAATTAATTCTAATAACACATTTTATTTAATCCAACCTATATGAAATGTTATTGTTTCAATATACAATCAACACGAAATGTTATTAATGAGATATTTCTCATTCCCTTTGTATACTAATCTTTTCATATCCAGTATATATTTTTATAACACATCTCAATTCAGATCACCCGTAGTTCTAAAGCTCAATAGTCACTGCTGGCTAGCAGCTACTGTATTGGAAAGCATAGTTTTAGAAGATAAAGACTCACCAGGGACTTGGGTATGTAGTTATTGAGATAATCCAAATAGTAGGTTGACAGCTGTAGAGGTGGTGAGAAATGGTTGGGTTCTGATTATATTCTGAAGGTTGAGCCAACAGGACTTGATGATGGATTGGATGTGTGGTATGAGAGAAAGCAAGCAGGCAAGGATGACACCAAAGACTTCTGGCCTTGGCAATTGAAATTACGAAATCGCTATTTATTACAACGGAAAACACTATGGGAGGACGAGGTTTAGTCCTGAAACAATTAAGGTTGAGATGCTGATTATAATTCCAAATTGATGTCTTAGATATATCATTCTGCACGTAGTGTAAAGAATGCCCTGGATAAAGACAGGACAAGAAACAGGGACTTCTGGCAAGAAGTACCAAGAGAAGGCCATGGAAAAAATGACGAGAAGTCTTAAGACTGTTCAGGCAGTGGGAGTAAAGATGCATGTCCTCCAGGCGGAATAAGGGAACCAGAAATGATGGGGCTGAGTGAGCGTGTGTGTGGGTGGTGAATGAGATAAAGGCATGAAAGATGATGGCCAAGAACAAGTCTTGGATAATTTGGTAGATGCTGGAAACAGCCATCAGGACAGGAAAAGGCACAGGAGGGGCAGTGTCTTGGACAAAGAAATGATGGATCTTTCTTTGGATATGCTAATATAAGGACATCATGAAGGCATCCAAGTAAAGATGATCTAATCAAGAGCCGGAACTCAGGGAAGAAGCTCAATGGTGAGGAAGGAATCAAACACAGAAAATTAGTCATTAGTAGCAAAGAAAGTGTAACTGCAAACATGGATATGGATGAGAACACCCAGGAAGGATTTACCAAAAGAGAAGACGGCTTAAAGCAGGGCCCTGAGGAACACCAACGTAGGAGGAATGGGCAGAAGAAGTAAATCCTGTTAGGAAGACTGAGAAAAGGCAGCCAGAGGCAGGAAGAAAGTCAAAGCAGACGGCATCGTAGCTGAAAGGAAAGAAAGAGTTTCAAGAAGATCTGTACTGTGTATGTGCTAATATCTATCAAGCCACGTGCAATTACTTAGGTCAACACCGTGTACAGTACACTATACTAGCTGTTGTGTCCAATAAAACAATCAATAGGGTCTTTAGAGCAAAGACAACCTAGTCAGTGAGAGGCCAGCCAGGAGTCTAATGCAAAAGCAAAAGAGTAATGAGCAGAGAGACTATAAGCTGTTATTACTGACCCTCTTATACCCTGATCAAGCATCCAGAGCCCTTGTATTCTATACCCCAGTAGGAATTAAAGTCAGGATATTCATTCTTTCTAAAGGGTAATTTTTCATTTTTTGCCTTACCATTAAGTATGATTCAGATGGCTCAGAAGATTCTATATAAGTACGGCTCAAGTTTTATCCATAAGAGAAAATGTAATTCTTTAAGCATAAAGTTAGGCATAAAGAATGAAAGAGAGCTTCTGAGAAAGACAGTATCAGTAAGGGAGAGAGGATCAGCGGTATACTAAAGACAGTTTGGCCAATAATTTTTTATTGCTATTTCTAAAACTGCCTTAAGACACTATTTCCCAAACTGTGCTTTGAAAAACAGGAATTTTAAGGGGTAATTATAATTTTAATGGGTAATCTATCTAGAAGGAAATTGATTCTACCATCCAATAAATATAGCCTATATCTACTAAATATGGTTAAATGGTTTTCTTTACTATAAGTATTCTCAAGTATGCTAGAATTTACTTTAAACTCTTAAGAATATATGTATCATGCAGTATTTCGCAAACTTTTAAATCCTGTAATCCTCTTCCAGAACGATTATCAATATCTCATGGAACAAGTACAAGTGTTCTCCAGAATACAGTCTGGGAAATGATGCTTTAAAAGTTGTGAAAGTATTATTGTCAGAAGCAGTAAAATGAGATAAACCTAGCACAATGAATTTGCACACACTAGGTACTAAATCCTTGTTAAGCAACATGAATGCAAATTTCTAAGATCTGGACATGGGATAATTTTCAGTATACCCCCAAAATCAAATATTAAAAATAAATAAATAAAATAGTGAAAACTAGTAAAGGATGATGCTATAAGCCTAAACCACCTCAATTTCAAAGCCCACTGCAGGAAACAATTATTCGACATTACTTTTAAAAATTATATCAAACTACAAATACATATAACAACTTTTCTTTAAATACATAGAGACTATCATTATAAAGTAGTAATCAAGACTATCTGGAATTATATGGAGGTTAAAGAAAAAAAAAACCCGACACCATTTTCATCTGCCCTCCACCTCGTTTTTTTAGGTGTCCATGGAATTAAGCTGATGTGAACAAAAGAGAAATCTCAGAGAATATTACCTCCCAAAATCAACATTTAGATGGAAAAGTAGAAGGCTTTTGTCATCACTGTTATGATAGGCCATTAAAGTTGATTTTATAATAAAAGCCTCTCTTCTGAGTCGAATAGGTTCCTTTTCTTCATAATACTTGCTGCTCTGGGAGTCACTGCTGAGCACTGGGACAGAATCCACAAGGTATGAAGTTCAGCAGGGAAGAATTTGGGAGATGGAAGATCCACTGTACTTAGCATGACGGCAGGTTTAATTGCTAACTAGAATAAAGTCCTTGAGGCAGAGGAGTGGGCAACATTTAATTATTAAATGAGATGTTCAAGTATGTAAATTGCAAAGGGCTTTGAAAACGAAGATTATAAAATGACAAAATAACAGCTGGTCTTGTGGGAATAGATTATCACTTCATTAGAAAAGACATATAGGGCTTCCCTGGTGGCGCAGTGCTTGAGAGTCCGCCTGCCGATGCAGGGGACACGGGTTCGTGCCCCGGTCTGGGAGGATCCCACGTGCCGCGGAGAGGCTAGGCCCATGAGCCATGGCCGCTGAGCCTGCGTGTCTGGAGCCTGTGCTCCGCAACGGGAGAGGCCACAGCAGTGAGAGGCCCGCGTACCGCAAAAAAACCCCCAAAAAACCCCATATAAATACATATATGTGCATGTATCTATATATCTATATCTATACATTCATGTACATCTATATGTGTGTAATAAAGTTTTCTTCCTCTAGAAACACAATCTGTAAACAACCCAACCACTTAACTAAGATAACCATTGCCTTTGGAATGGAATCTCTCGCACCTCCCAAGAGAACTGTTCTGCCTTCCACCAGACACCTGCCCAAGCCTCCAGGTTGGCAGAGGAGGTCTTCAATTAGAGGTTGGGAAGGCCATCCCCTAGAGTAAGACCTGCTGGTAAGCAATTTCTCAGGACCCAATTAACAGGAAAAGGAATTCCCTAGAAATAAGAGAAAAAGATATTCTCATAATTGGTGCTACGAATTTCAGCATATACAATCAGAAGAGCCTCACTTGAGGGACGTATATGGTATTAAAACACATGAAAAAAGAATCCTGATATTGATTCTTAAAAGACTTTAATTATTGAGTTTCGATTACTTTACTTACATGGGATTTCCCTTAATCTTCTGGATTAAAAACAAAAATCATGTTCTAATGACATTGTTTTACACATTTACATTCTGCCACTTTTGCTAAGAATCACCCTGCTTTAAACTGCAAAGGGAGGAATCTCTATTCAATAATGTCTCTAATGTGTCAGCATCCTGCTCAGAAGAGATGTAGCCTGTGGTGAAATAGGTAAAAATAACGAAATAAAGACATCTAAAGACAGAAGTCAAGTCATGGACAGATCAAGCTTTAATCAACCTCTCAAAATTACAGAAGTATGTTTTGATGTTTATGGTTCATCTCTTTCATTAAACTTTGTGGACAACCCCTGGCCACACACTGGGACAATCTGATAGGGCTTGATGAGAAATGACTTATTTTCTTGGATCCAAATGAATATAAATAAAATTTAAACACGTTTTCGCAAATATGAGAATGTGTGTATCTTAAAAGACATTCTCTCATAATTGTATTTTCATCAATGTTCCCTCTGTGGGAGGAAAATGGAAAAGCAAACTTCCAATGCAACCACAGAATACTAGGGCTTTATTTATTGAAAGAAAGCTCATGTCCTTGCAGAGATAAAATAAGGTTCTGTTATGAGGTTGTGGGAATCAATGAATCACTGTTTCCACTTTAATACACTGAACAGCTGTGTTTAAGTGACTATCTATTAGTCACTCACGTCTTTAACAAACATTTCATAAGCAGCCAAGAACTACTTGCCAAGAACTGTGAAACGGACACACGGCTTCTGCTGCCGTAAGAGCTTAGTCTCTAGGATGGGACCGAAAAAAGGTAATGTTCGCTACAATAGTATGGGTAAGTACCTAGAGAAGGAAAAGATGCCATAAGAACTCCCAGGCCTGGGTACCAGTATGCCTTTAATTCCCCATTTACAGTCTGTTAATATCTACACCTGAAGTTTACTCCTCTCCCCAGTTAAACGATGGCCCAATCTACTATTGTTCAGTGACAGTTGTATTTATAACTATAATAACGACTCTAATTAATTTAGTAGCTACGACCAGGGAGGTAGGTAAGTGGTGAAACAGGATTTGACCCCTCAAAATAATACCTTTTCTATTATACCATGGGGCTTCCTTTAATTAACATGCAGGCATTCATTCTTCTACTCCAAACCTTTATGTGGGCTTTCCTGGTGGCGCAGCGGTTGAGAGTCCGCCTGCCGATGCAGGGGACACGGGTTCGTGCCCCGGTCCGGGAAGATCCCACATGCCACGGAGCAGCTAGGCCCGTGAGCCATGGCCGCTAAGCCTGCGCGTCCGGAGCCTGTGCTCCGCAACGGGAGAGGCCACAGCAGTGAGAGGCCCACGTACCGCAAAAAAAAAAAAAAAAAAAAAATATATATATATATATATGTAAAATGCTTTGACTAGTGGTTGTTCAGGGAAAGATAACAAGAAGTTTAGCTATAATAATTATTATTATTGGGTAGTAGGTGTGACAGACACACCTCAGAGTACCCCCAATGTGTCTGTGTTTGTGTGTGTGTATGTGTGTTTATGTGTATGTATCTGTGTACAGGGGATTAAAAGAGAGAATACAAGACTCCAAGCAGCATTATCAAAGAAAATGGATTATAAAGAAAGAACAGACTGTAATCTCCGTGAGGACAGTGCTTTGCACTCCATGATAGAGTAGGTACTTAATAAATATCGTTGAATAAAATAATTTTGTTGCGGTTTAGCTGTCTCACTGTTCGATGCATCTACGTAACCTTATCCAGTCTTTTGATGATGGTACCCAAAAGATACTTTTGTTAGGGTGAATAAACAATTGATTTTATAAGGAATGTAGGAGCTTATAAGAGCAGGAGCTACTTTTAGGTATTGTTTTTGATGTAAAGTAGCAAAGAGGGAAAAAAGCAGACAACGGATTTTAGCCTTCACCTAGGGGGTTATCAACACCAGGGTTATGTTTCTGTAATACAACGTCCCAAAGTGTGCACAATGTATATTTTCAAATTAAGCAGTTGTGCAGCAAAACAAAACACGGAAGGAATACTCTGGTAGGATTTAAACTTGACGTATATACAAAAACTTTAAATCCTACCAGAGCAGGACGTAGAGGTTGCACAAATAAATTAAAACAAAAACCAATAAAACAAACTCTGACATGTGCAAAGATGTCCGCGGCATTCTCCTTAAGTAAGTAACCCAGCATGTCACAGTGGAAAGAGGGCTGGATTTAAAGTTAGAAAATTGGGCTGCTGATCCCAGTTTTGCATTTTCATATCTGTCTGAAGATGCTCCAGGTGCTTAATGACAGCTTCCTAGTCTCTGTTTGTCTCATTATTCAAATGGAAAAAGCAAACCTACTTGCAACGCTGTTACATGAATTAGAAATAACAAATGTAAAGAACCCAACCACTACCTAGTGAGTGAAATTTTCAAAGATACTACTTACAAAGAGTGAAGTTTCAAAAGATCAATAAATAATAATACTAGCCATCATTTACTGAGTGCTTAGTCTCTGATCTTTTATATCTGGGAATTCTTAAGTACGAACTTTATTAAGTTTACATCACTTGAACGCAGACACCATGATATCCAAGAAGCAACATTTGGAAGGAATTATCTGCTTTTGAAACTAGGTATCACAGCTGGAGAGCCTGTGTACCAGGTAGGCATGCCTGCCTTAGTGCTGGCTGGTCACCTGAATGCTACTATTCCCTTCTGAGAAATCAGCCCCTTAGCCTTGAGCAATACCAGTCCTGCTACCCAGGCCAAAGCTCGTTGGCCCAGAGATCAGTGTCAAAGACAAAGCTGTCACAGAGAGACATTCTGTGAACTAGGATAACCAATTAATCACCTCCTCCCTGCTTCAGGGAAAGAGATAAGGTCTGAAATACCATAAGAGATGTCCTGAGGAGAACCAAGATATCCCAGATCACGTAAGAAAAGAAGAGAGAGGTCTAGCATTTAACTCCTTCCTCCTCCCCCGTAATTACTTCAAGTCCCCCAACTCTCAACTCATCAGATCTCCGTTTCTTGCAACCTGAGCAAAGCTGGACGAATACAGCTAAGAAAGTATTACACTGAGTAATCTATTAAACATTTTCCACTTTGAAGAGAGCATGCAGTTCATTGGAGAAAGAAATTACATTTGCAAACAGGGCCAAAGACCATGAAAAAAGTTGGACTGCAATGCAAATTAATAACAAGCCAGCAGTTCAACTTATAGCACATTATAAGGGTAGAGTTTCATAAAGATAAGACTCTAAATCAGCTTGTAAATTTTTATAACAAAATGCCAAACATGCCACCTAAATCAAACTGACACCAAGCACCTAAATGAAACTCCTAAGACACACAGCTCTCTTTTTGTTAGTAACAGAGAATGCCTGCCCATCCCTGATATTTGAATTACTTCTGTCACAGAGATGACACACCTAACCTTCATTCCTTTACTTCCTTATTTCCCCAATACATTCTATGACAGGGATCCTTGAGATATTCCTAGGGAAATAATTTTATGTTCAATTAACGTTGCTGACACAAAGTTCAACAATTTTCTTCACTACAGAGCTTTGGAGCCTTTACTATGCCAATGAGAGTGGCCTTTCTCAAACTCCTGAAAGCTCAGAGCATTGCTCCCCATAGAATATTCTGTGGGAATGATACTGTGCACACTGTGTTCACTATAGGAACGGTTACCTGGTATCTAAAGTACAGCAAATCAGAGCATTAGAGAATCACAGAGTGAGACCCTATTACTCGACCCCTCAACAGACGTGTCTTTAAAACTCCAATTCAGTGAACTCTCAAACTGTTGTCAAAGGCCAGAATAAAACATGGCCTTTCTGAACCATGTCCTGGTCACTCTTACAAAATTGCCATTGAAACATAATTCAAATGCTGTTGGGTTTTTCCTACATGTACACCTATTATTCTCTTTTTAAAAATGAGGTCTGTGTGACTTTTTGTGTTTGTACTTGACTCCAGAGCATGGCCACCATGAACTGCTTCAATGGAAGCAGGAACAAAATAAAATAAAGTGAAACACTGAGACCTCACTTGAGCTTCATGTCCACCGTCCTGAGTCACAGGCTGTTGAGGGGTGTGCTGAGAGGAGAGAGAGACGGACCGTCTGCCAAGCGGACGAACATCTTCACCTTCATTCGAGCTCACTGCACTTCAAACTGTGCACTCAACTTGTTTCCAGGTTAGGTACTTTACCAACTGTAAATTTTAACTAAACTTGTCACCGCCAAATGGACAAGGGGCTTCAAAGATCCCTTCCAAGAAATGAATTCAGCACTAACAAGCAAATTTAAGCAAAAAGAAATAGAGTAGAGCTACCATGGGTCCTCCTAGTGTAAATTCACCATGGGCCACACAGAAAGAAGGACCAGTATGAGGAGGCTGGGGGACACTTTGGAGAGAGGGGTGGTGGGGAGACGCACACACCATGGGTCTAGAAGATACCATCAACTCAGGAGATGAGTTGTGGTCTAAAGCTGAGAGAAGGGAACCTTGGACGGTATAAAAAAGGATGCTCGCTTCTCAAGGGAAATATGGGAGCAATAATTGGCCTGCTTTAGAGTTAGAACTAACCACATGTCCTTAGGCAAGTTACTGTAACCATATGAAACTCATTTACAAGGTCTGTAAAATGGAGTGATTAAAGTAGAAGGCCTCGAATGTTTCCTCCAGGACCAAGGTTCTACGACATTGGTAGAGGGAAGGAAAAAAGAACGACTGCGATCCCCGAGATCAAGCCCAAAGGAGCGCCTGTTAAGTAAGGAAGAAAGGAGGTGCTGACAAGCTCAAGGAGTGGCGTGATTCCATGCACTTGTGGCCACTTAAGGCGATCTGAATCCTTGAAGGGGGCTGTCCTAAAGCCTGTGAATAGACACCACTGAGATGCAAGGACCACAGTGCATATGTGAGTATAGGGGTACCCCGGAAGAGCCGCAGAGAGCGGGAGACAAGGATGATGTCTAGGAGAAAAGTTGCTAGAAATAAGAGTTGCTAATTGAAGTGTGTCTGCTGGGGAGAGTGGGGTGGGGAGGTATTTTCACATTTATGGGAATATTCCCAGCCTTTAGAGGGCAGAGTGGAAAGATACAGAGGCCCAGCAATGGGCCCACGTTCACACGATAGAGAAATGCCCTGCACCCCACATGCCTTAGAAATGACTCAAAGGACATGCATGCAAGGAAAACGCCTGCTGTGCTGGTCCAAGGCTAGAATATAACACCATCTTTTTGCATGAGTTTTGATACCTACTGAGTTTTCTTTCTTGGAAAACTCAGTAGATATCAAATGCATCTAATGTGTATTTTGAGAGAAAACTGCAACTTGCTGTGTTCAGAACTTCTATGAAAGTTGTTCATGGAAAACTGCATCACTAAAGCTAACTCCAAACCTGTATCGACAGTCTGCTATACGTGTATCAGTCTCCAACTGCAGCCATGGCAATCAGTCACTCCACATATATGTGCATTATTCTCCTCCCCAGCAAGCCTTCCCAGATGCTTATGCCTGACCATTTACATACTGGAACACATAACATTTCATTAATAATAATTTCTGTTCATTTCTCTTGCATACTATAATTACAATACATAATTTATATTTTTATAAAATATGTGTGTAGGAAAGTTATTTTTTCTGTAATTTTTGTTTTAAGACAGTAAAAGAGCTTTACAGAATATGCATTGTAAAATAGGGTCACTATTTCTGAGGACTTTACATCAGTGGTTTTAAATGTTTTGGGTTCACAGTACCTTTTCTATATTTGATGAAAACTATGGATGAAACTACAGATGAAACCTCTTGTGTGGCAGGCTGCTAATCTCTCAGCATCCATTCTGTCCTTTATCTTTGCATAGTTACACACACTTCCTCTGAGTTGGAGCAGCATTAGAGAGGATATTTCCCAGACTCTCTTGTAGTTAGATGTGGCCAGGAGACTAAGTTCTCAACAAAGGAATGTGAGCAAACATGATGTGTGTATCTTGTGTGTTACTTCTGTAAGCTTGCCCTCCACAATCCTTGAGATGTGCTGGCTTCAACCACTGGGAAAGAATAACTCTAAAGGGTAGAACTGCCCAATCCCCACGGACCAACGCTACTTGTGCACGATTATGGGAGAGAAAAAACCGCTATTATGTTTGGGTTGCCCTTTTCTGGAACTCTCTGTTACAGCAACACAGTCTCTACCTTGACTAACACATCTTGGAAGTAAAGAGACAAAAGCACGTGTGTGCATGCATACACACGTGCAACATAATGCACACAATTTCAGGAATTTCATCAACTCCTAAAGCCTTCCTTGGTGCTCGGAACCAAAAATTTTGCAGTAGTTTTTGTAGCAGTTTTGGTAGAAAGTCTCCTAGGAAAACTAACTTAGAGAACATCAGGTGAGCATTTGCTGTGGAGCCGTCACAAGAAAACTCATTTTGTCACCTAGTATTGCAATCCACAGGTGAAACAGGAAAGCATTCTGAAATATGAAAGCATGGTAAATGATTGGCTCTTTCCTCAGTAACCTAAATTCTTCCATGTCTCTCCTCTCTATGTTCAGGACTGCAAGCCAGTACTCTTAATGAATGTCAGGCTTACTTGGGTGTGCCAATGTAAATAGCAGGAGCAACAATCAGACTTTAAAACTAAAATACAGCTCTTCTTTGAATGAGAGAAATCGCTAACATATCGTAATCCATATTCTCTTTCTGTCATTAATAAAGGGTGAATTACTAAAGCGAGCATCTTGCAATAAGTATGTAAAGTGGAAAACAAAGAGCCAAAATCATACTTTATGACAAACTACTATGAACAAATACACTTTAAAAAGGAATACGAGAATTTCAGCAAAATTACAGCAACTGTAGGATCAACAATAGTTCTCAATTTTTCCCAAAACAACACTATCTATTTTCCCTTTAATTCTCTGTCTCATCTTAGCAAGCAAATAATAATGCCTAAAGAATAATCTATTGTGCATAAATTAGAAATTGCAGGAATATGCAAAACTAATTAATTTCATATAGTATGAAAATGTAAGACAATAAGGATTGTAAATTTTATGACTGTATCACGGTTTTTCCAGCAACTGCAGGAATGGATAGAATTTTAATCTTTTTGACAGATATTCTGTATTGCTGAACAATATACAAGTGACTAGACCAATAATATGAAAATATGGGAGCCCAGAGAGGAATTTTTAGGGAAGCAGTACTGTGAAAATGCAGCACTGCCTCTGTGAGGGATACCCACAGACCTCCACCCCACCACAAATGCAGAGTGATCTAATCACACCATATGCTCTCACCCACGGGACACGTATGACCTACATGCAAACAATCAACTCAACCACCGAACTGTATTCAAATGATAAAAAGGAAGAGTGGCTTTTAAAATTCCAAGCTGTTTAAAAATCAGTTACCGGTGACACAGTTCATTATTGTAATAACTGAAAAATGTTTCCATCTAAATAAATAATAACCATATACTAACAAGTGAACAATCAGTCATTTGGGAGTTCGGATAGCCCGGGATATGGTTCTTACCTCATAAACAGGAATCAAGTGCAGTTATATAAATATTCTACACAATTAGGGCAGGGGAGCCAAACTCCCTGGAGTTTTGGAAGTTTTGGAAGAAAATCATGTGTATTTTGAAAGCCAGTTTGAGGCATATGGCACAAAATCAAATAAAAAATTAAGTGGGAAGAATATTCACCAGATTTACATATAAAAGCTAAAAGAAGGAGCAAATGTGAATGCCATCAACATTAGAAATTTTTTAAAAATCTGTTTCCCCAAAAGGAGTAAATAAATTATGGAAATACAATAAATTCAAACATCTGTTTACAAAATAATACGTTATTTAGTTAACTGAGAAATCAGGGAAAAAAAAGATATCTACATTGATTCTAAAATGACAAAATTGCTCTCTTGGGCTATAATACAGGAAACCAAATAGAAAATCTAAATGAAATCATAAATCTGGAAAGATGAAAAAGGGAAGAACATCTTTAAGCAACATTAGAGAAAAGAATACAATGATGTGTATAAGGCAGTGTTTTATATACAAATTTACGTTATCATAAATTTTTGTAGACATTTTATAAAATAAAGTCTTGGTAAATTTTTTTTTCCAGAAAAAATCAAACAAAACTTCCCAAATATTCAATAAAAAAATAGAATCAGAAGTATCATATGGTCAGGTAAACTGAAAATCTATATATTTCATTATATGGTTAAAGGCAATAGTTTAATGCATAAACCTCTCATGTTTGAATGAAAAAAAATGTTACATTTTTCACCAATAGATCCATATCTAAGCAGGGAACTGTAAATTAGATATTCTAATCAAGGACAAAAATTCAAGGAAAGTTTTATATTAGTTGGAATGAATACTATTTTAAACAGATTTTTTTAAATGGTAAATGGGGATCTGACTCTATACATTTATTATCTGCCTTTTTAAAAATGAAACTTTGTATTTTGAGATAATTGGAGATTCAGTTGTAAGAAATTACACAGAGATCCCCTGTACCCTTTACACAGTTTCCTAACTATAGAGACATATATGTCTTTAGTAAGAAGAATAGGGAGAGTCTACTTTTTGTGTCTTTGAATACAGTATGTTTTCAGAAGTTCATAGGCATCCCTCCCCGAGTGAATATGATCAAGTGAAACTCAAATTACAAAAAAAAAAAAGTTAATTATGAACAACTCTCTCTAGTCAAGACATTCCAACTGTGGACCCTTGTGGACCCAATTTTTTATTCTGACACTAATGCTAATTACAGTTTCCTAGCTAACCTTAATGAGTTACCAATGAAACAAGGTACAACAAGAAGGGGAAAAATAACACACTTTGTCTAGATCAAAAGCCATGGCTCAGCTTCTAAGACAGACCTACAAACTTCATGATATTGTAGCTGGGGGTTGTGGTGGGAGTGGAGTGACCAGGAAGTGGTGGTGAGAAGGAGAGCTAGGGATGTGTGACAGAGCAGACTGGCTATTGCAGAGCCAAATTATGGAAAGAAAAATAACTGTTTGTTTTTTAATTTGTACAACCTCTCATTGAAGTGTAACATATATAGAAAACGAACAAATTACAAGTACATAGTTTGATTCATTTTCACAAACTGAACACTTTCATGTTATCAGCATCCACTTTAAGAAACAAAATAGTGCCACCTCCCAAGTACTAATCCCTAAGGATAATGTAACACGACAGATTAGCTGTGTCCGTTTTGACCTTGGAGATCGACTACACAGTACATATACTTTTGTATTGGGCAGTTATCCTCAATATGCTTGTGAGATTCACCCACACTTATGAGTAGAGGTAGTTCATCCCTTTTCATTGCAGTAAATACAAATACTGGAATACTACACAGACATTTATTTATACATTCTGCTGCTCATGGGTACCTCAGTAGTTTCCAGGTTTTGAATCTTTCTAGGTTTTGAAACAGTATGGCCATAAACGTTTTTGCTCATGCCTTTTGGTAAACATATATTTAATTCCATTGGGTACAGAGGAATTTAAATGCTGGATGAACTTTAATAAATATTGTCTGACCGTTTTTCAAAGTGGTGGAAAACTCCTACCAAAGCAAGAGTTCTATGTGTTTCACTTCCTCACCAATATTTGTTATTGTCTATATATGATTTAAAAACTTTTTTTAATGTTTATTTGCTTGTAATACTAGCCATCTTCCTGGGTGTGCAGTGTATTTCTTTGTGGTTTCATTTGTGTTTACTTCATGACTAATGAAGCTGAGAACCTTTTCATATGTTTATTGGCCATTTTTATAACATACTTTTTGAGTGCCATCTCAAGGTTTCTTTCCTAAATTTATAAAAATTATTAGCATTGGGCTTCCCTGGTGGCGCAGTAGTTGAGAGTCCACCTGTCGATGCAGGGGACGCGGGTTCGTGCCCCGGTCCGGGAAGATCCCACATGCCGCGGAGCGGCTGGGCCCGTGAGCCGTGGCCGCTGGGCCTGCGCGTCCGGAGCCTGCGCTCCGCAACGGGAGAGGCCACAACAGTGAGAGGCCCGCGTACCACCAAAAAAAAAAAAAAAAAAAAAAACAGCATTAACAAGTAAATTTAGCAAAATTGTTGGATCACAATCCATAGACTTCAATGTCATCGCTAAATGCCAGCATCAAATAGAAAATGAAATTTTAGAATGATACAATGGCATGAACACTACTTTGGAATAAATAAATCCAAATGAAAGATGTGAGACAGATCCTCTGTACCAGTTGTTCTCAACCTCTTAGCCTTAGGATATTTGTCCCCCTGGGGACATTTTGCAATACCTAGAGAATATTTTTCACTGTTAGGACTAGAGGTGTGGGATCCTACTGACATCTAGTGGGTAGAGACCTGGTGTGCTGGCAAACAGCCTCCAATGCACAGGGCAGCCCTCCCCCAAGCCCACCTCCCACCAGAAGACGACCCAATACAACATATCATTGGTGCCAAGGGTGACAAAACCTGGTGTACACTGAAAACTACAAAACATTTAAAAAATTAAAGAATATCTAAGTAAATAGGGAAGTGGGGTATACGACGTCTTATGGATTAGAAGACTTTACCTAGGTAGGGAGGTCAGAAAGCCATGAGGAAATTCTCTGGGGTGACGAGTATGTTCATGATCTGAACTGTAGTACTGGTTCCACGGATGAATATGCATGAATACGTATATCAGCTTGTACATCTTCAATGTGTGCAGTTTATTCTATGTCAACCATACTTCAATAGAACTGTTAAAATTTTCATAATTCTCAAAACACCATAATTTACAAAAACTGAATTTAAGAGAAGTTCTACATCTACAAAAAAATTGAATCTGTAATTAAACGTTTCCCACAAAGAGATTTCCATGCCTAGAAACTTTGTAAGTGAATTTTTCCAAGCATTTTGGGAAAAAAATCCATACAAACTTTCCCATCAAATAGGGTATTTACCAAATAATTTCAAGAGGACAGCATTACTCTTACTAGCAAAACCTGACAAAGACGTTACCAGAAAGGAGTTACTACAAGCCAAATTTTCCCTGGATCATAAATGTAAAAATCCTAAGCAAAATATAAGCAAATTGCATTTATATGTATGTATGTGTGGGTTTTGTTTATTCTAGGAATACAAAGTTTAATGTCTGAAAAAGCAATTTGCCATTTATCACATTAATATAATAAAGGGAAAATCATATTAATAGATGCAGAAAATACCATTTGTGATTAAAACTCAGAAAACTAGGAAAAGAACGAAACTTCCTTAATATGATGAAAACCTTCTTTTAAAAAAATCTGCATTAAGCTTCTTGCATAAAGGTGAAACCATACAATCTTTATCCCGGAGACTGAAAACAAGATACAGAAGGCAGCCAACACCACTTCTATTTGAAACTGCACTGAAGATATCAATATTATGCAGTGCAATAATGTAATAAAGAATTTTAAAAGAATAAGTAAAACTGTAAGTAGTACAGAAAATATAATTGCGTATTCAGAGAATCCAAAAGAAACCATATACACTTTTTAGAATTAATAAGTGACTTAGTACATTGACTAGGAAAAATCAACATACAAATATTTACAGTGAAAACTCAGCAAATATGGAGGAACTAATCTACTGAAAGATGTATAAGACCTTTCCTAATGAAATTGTCAAATCATTGAGAGAAGTTAGAGAAGACCTAAATCAATGGAAGGACAAGCTATTATTCACTGATTAGAAGATTCAGTGTGCAAAGTTTTAATTCTTCCCTGAATTAGTCTATATATTAGATGCATTCTCTAATCAAAATCCATGTACTTTTATGAAAATTGATACTGTTATTCCAGAATCTCTATTAAAGTACAAAGGGCCTCTGATAGGTAAGGAAAAAAAAAAAAAGTTGGTGGATTGCCTCTGCCAGATAGTAAGCTACCAATAATCAAAATAAAATGATTTGGGTGCAAAAACAGACCAAAAAACCAATGCAAAAGAATAGTGTCTATAACAGAAACAAACATTTCTGGTCAAGTGGTTTTTGACCAAGGTGACATTACAGTGCAATGGGGGAAAGAATGCCCCATTCAATAAACTATGTTTGGCAAATTGGATATCATTTAAATAAATCAAACAGTCTGTATCTCATATAACACTCTTATTCAACCCCAGATGATTTGTAGATGTAAATCTAAAGGTACCATAAGGACATTTCTCATCATCACACAAAAAAGCTTAATATAGTAATAAAAATCAACAAATTGGGATACATTAAAGTTAAGAACCTCTCTTCATCAAAGAACACCATTTAGAAAATCAAAAGACAAGCCACAATGTGAGAGAAGAAACCAGCAAGAACTGCCAAAAATCAACAAAGAAAAGATGACTGAAGTGGACTAAAGACTTTGAGCTGGTAATTCACCAAAGGGACTATTCCAAATATACAAAAAACATAAAGTATTGTTCAACCTCATTAGTCATCATAGTAATGCAAATTAAAACCACAATATAAAATTAGAAACACTGACAATTTCCAGTCTTGGTAAGGATGTGGAATAGCTGAATGTTCACATACTCCTGGTAGAATTGGGGTAACCGCTTTGGAAAGCTGTTTAATACTATTTTAAAAAGCTGAATATATGCAAATTCTATTATCCAGCAAGTAGACCCATAGGCATATACTCCAAAGACTTTTGTACTTAGGCAAACCAAAATAGATACAATAGTGTTCAGAGCAGTACCACTAAAAATAGTGCAAACTGAAAACAACCCAAATGTCCATCAAAAGATGCAATAAGGAAATAATGATGTAATCATTCAAAGGAATACTACACACAGCATGAGAATAAATTAATTACTGCCTCACACACACACATAATATTTAGCGTAATAAAACAGAGCACACATGGAATGATTTCATTTACATAAAGTTCAGAAACAGACAAAACTAGCTGATGGTGACAAAAGTCAGGATAGCGGGTTCCTCTGAGTGAGTGTTAATTAAAGGGGGCAAAGCAGAGTTCTGAAACGCTAGGATATGCTCCATCTTTGTAAAAAATCTGTATGCCAGTTTTAAGGATACGCTCACTTTTCAAAGATTCATAAAATATACAAAGATCAGATGGTCACTCAGTTGTCTGCATGTTGTACTTCAAATAAAACGTTTACATAAAAATGAAGTAATTACGTTTTCCTTCCATTACTCCCTGATTTTAAGAAATAGCTGAACTACAGGACAAGAAAGAGAAATGTGGTTGCTGAGAAAGACCCAGCACTGATAGAATCAGAAATGGCCAAGGTAGATTTGGGGGCTTGCTTAAAATAATGCAGGTTTAACATTTTCTGCAATTATCTGTAGCTTGGCACATGTTTAAAAAAAGCTAGAGTAAAAACTTGATGTTGCTGCTGAATATGGTTCCTTTTATATAAAGTGAAAGCTTATAGTAGTCCACTGACCACATTAAATTTAAATAAAGTTGTCAAACATTTGGTATAAGGAAAGTATTTTCAGTTAAATTAAAAAAAAAAATTGCAGCGTATCTTCAAGTTTTGAAAATGTATCTGTGTAAAGTTGGTCGATGGTATTTTCCAATACTTTTTCTTCCCTAATGAAATACTCTTAATTGATATTAAGAACACAATAAATATTAGCTTCATTATTGCTATAAAATTATTTTGCCTTTTGTAACATTAAGTGTATGCATGTGTATTTTAAGATATTCAGAAGCAAAGATATTCCTTATTTGTTAAGAACCAAATGTATATCAATATATTGAAATATATTAATATAATAAATATCTCTAAGCTATTAAACATATCAAACAATACCTGCACATCAGTAAGAGCTTAGTCAATCCTGTTTAATAGGTTTTTTCCTAGCTTCCTTCTTTTTCTTTCAACAGAATCTCTGAGTAGATAAAACATCAGATGAATAATTTAAATGAGAACAAAGAGCAAAAAAAGTAACATTCTGGAAACAATCCCAAGAGGCAGTTAAAGAAAATGGGGAAACTGAACTACCTGAAGCATTTCCTCAACCTTCCATGAAGGCATTCATTCTTTCACTCACCATTTATTTAATGATATCTTATGCCCCAAACACCAGATTTAAATAACCAAAATTTTGGCACTAAAACATCAATTAATAAAAACAAATTTATAAAGGCTTGATGCAAAATTACTCTAGGCAAGAAAAACAAATGAAACATATATTCTACAAATCTTTATCACCTCTGAATTCCCACATTTCATTAGCACACTTGTATTTTAGAACTTAGCACACTATTTTCGAAGATTCTTCTAGCTTGTAAAGTCCTTGAGTACAGCCCTCAACTCATTAATTTTATCCCCACTGCTTACCAAACAGGATACGTACTTAGAAACAGGCTCAATATTTATGAGTTGCAAAATGCAATTTTATTGTGACCAGTGAAAATCTAACATAAATTAACTATCCTATTCTCCAAAGCAAATATAAACAAACACCTCAAAATTATGGAAAATAATGATAAAATAAAGGTACAATCAAAAGAAATATTCTGCCTCTTTGAGGAAAAAATATTTTAAACAATTACTGCAGGTAATTAATATAGGTATTAACAATACTGTCAAGTTCTCTGTGTTGTTTTTTAGGTTGTTATTTCTTAAATCTATATTTTAATACAACCCTCTCTTTACAAGCTTCTGTAAAATAAAAGAGCTTAGCAAAACTGCAATTTTTCTCTTTGAAGTCTGAATGTGAAATATAATCTAAGGTGCCAGGAAGAATGTAAAGCAGTTTTTCTGAGGTATTTTTACTCACAGAAATGTTAATTTAAATTTCATTTAAAAAGTATCTATTGAGTACCTACTACCTTATAACACATATCAAAATATTCATGCATTATTAATATGTCACTTTTAGATAAAGGATGGCTTATTCACTAAATGGTTGTGGCATCCTTCGTAATCCAGCAGAGAAAAACAATTTGAACCAATATTTATTACCACCTATAAAAGTTACATTAAAATCTAATGGTAATGGAGTTCCCTTTGCAGAATGGTGGTGTGAGGAAGTCTGTGAACCTGTCCCCAGTGATACAACTATAATGGTGAAAATTATTAAAAAAAAAAAAAAAACGGTGCCTTCAAGATGGTCGAGGAATAAGACATGGAGATCACCTTCCACCCCACAAATACATCAAAACTACATCTAAAAAAAAAAAAAAACCTACATCTACATGTGGAACAACTCCTACAGAACATGAAATAAATGCTGGCAAAAGACCTCAGACTTCCCAAAAGACGCGCTCAGGTGACCTACATGCAAAGACGGGGCCAAACCCAAAGCTGAACCCCAGGAGCTGTGTGAACAAAGAAGAGAAGGAAATCTCTCCCAGCAGCCTCAGGAGCAACAGATTAAATCTCCACAATCAACTTGATGTACCCAACATGTGGAATACCTGAATAGACAACGAATCATCCCAAATTGAGGCGGTGGATTTGGGAGGAACTGTAGACTTGGGGTTTGCTGAAACAGTTTTGGTGCTCTGGCCAGGTGTCAAGGCTGAGCCTGAGGTGGGAGAGCCTAGTTCAAGACACTGGTCCACCAGAGACCTCCAGGCTCGATGTAATAACAAATGGAGAGAGCTCTCCCAGAGATCTCCATCTCAACACTAAGACCCAGTTCCACTCAACGACCTACAAGCTACAGTGCTGAACACCCCATGCCAAACAACTAGCAAGATAGGAACACAAACCCACCCATTAACAGAGAGGCTGCCTAAAATCATAATAAGTACACAGACACCCCAAAACACACCAGCAGAAGTGGTCCTGCCCACCAGAAAGACAAGATCCAGCCTCATCCACCAGGACACAGGTACCAGTCCCCTCCAACAGGAAGCCTAAATAACCCAATGAACCAACCTTACACACTGGGAGCACACACCAAAAACAATGGCAACTATGAACCTACAGCCTGTGAAAAGGAGAACCCAAACACAGTAAAATAAGCAAAATGAGAAGACAGAGAAACACACAGCAGATGAAGGATCAAGGTAAAAATCCACCAGACCAAACAAAGGAAGAGGAAATAGGCAGTCTACCTGAAAAAGAATTTAGAGTAATGACAGTAAAGATGATCCAAAATCTTGGAAATAGAATGGATAAAATACAAGAAACGTTTAACAAGGACCTAGAAGAACTAAAGAGCAAACAAACGATGATGAACAGCACAATAAATGAAATTAAAAATTCTCTAGAAGGAATCAACAGCAGAATAACTGAGGCAGAAGAATGGATAAGTGACCTGGAAGATAAAATAGTGGAAATAACTACAGCAGAGCGGAATAAAGAAAAAAAAATTGAAAGTATTGAGGACACTCTCAGAGCCCTCTGGAACAACACTAAACGCAACAACATTGGAATTATAAGGGTCCCAGAAGAAGAAGAGAAAAACAAAAGGGACTGAGAAAATATTTGAAAAGATTATAGTTGAAAACTTCCCTAATATGGGAAAGGAAATAATCAATCAACTCCAGGAAGTGCAGAGTCCCATACAGAATAAATCCAAGGAGAAACATGCCAAGACACATATTAATCAAACTATGAAAAATTAAATACAAAGAAAAAATATTAAAAGCAGCAAGGGAAAAGCAACAATTAACATACAAGGGAATCCACATAAGGTTAACAGCTGATCTTTCAGCAGACACTCTGCAAGCCAGAAGGAAGTGGCAGGACATATTTAAAGTGATGAAAGGGAAAAACCTACAACCAAGATTCCTCTACCCAACACAGATCTCATTCAGATTCAACAGAGAAATTAAAAACTTTACAGACAAACAAAAGCTTAGGGAATTCAGCACCACCAAACCAGCTTTACAACAAATGCTAAAGGAACTTCTCTAGGCAGAAAACAGAAGAGAAGGAAAAGAATTACAATAACAAAACCAAAACAATGAAGAAAATGGTAATAGGAACATATATATCGATAACTACCTTAAATGTAAATGGATTAAATGCTCTAACCAAAAGACACAGACTGGATGAATGGAAACAAAAACAAGACCCATACATATGCTGTCTACAAGAGACCCACTTCAGACCTAGCGACACATATACACTGAAAGTGAGGGGAGGGAAAAAGTTATTCCATGCAAATGGAAATCAAAAGAAAGCTGGAGTACCAATTCTTATATGAGACAAAATAGATTTTAAAATAAAGACTATTAGAAGAGACAAAGAAGGACACTACATAATGATCAAGGGATCAATCCAAGAAGATATAACAACTGTAAATATTTATGCACCCAACATAGAAGCACCTCAATACATAAGGCAAATGTTAACAGCCATAAAAGGGGAAATCGACAGTAACACAATCATAGTAGAGGACTTTGAGACCTCACTTTCACCAATGGACAGATCATCCAAAATGAAAATAAATAAGGAAACACAAGCTTTAAATGATACATTAAACAAGATGGACTTAATTGATATTTATAGGACATTCCATCCAAAAACAACAGAATACACATTCTCCTCAAGTGCTCATGGAACATTCACCAGGAGAGATCATATCTTGGGTCACAAATCAAGACTTGGTAAATTTAAGAAAACTGAGATCATATCAAGTATGTTTTCCAACCACAGTGCTATGAGACCAGACATCAATTACAGGAAGAAATCTGTAAAAAATATAAACACATGGAGGCTAAACAATACACTAGTTAATAACCAAGAGATCACTGAAGAAATCAAAGAGGAAATCAAAAAATATCTAGAAACAAATGACAATGAAAACACAACGACCCAAAACCTATGGGATGCAACAAAAGCAGTTCTAAGAGGGAAATTTATAGCAATACAATCCTACCTCAAGAAACAAGAAACAGGTCAAATAAACAACCTCACCCTACACCTAAAGCAATTAGAGGAAGAAGAACAAAGAAATGCCAAAGTTAGCAGAAAGAAAGAAATCATAAATCAGAACAGAAATAGATGAAAAAGAAATGAAGGAAACAATAGCAAAGATCAATAAAACTACAAGCTGGTTCTATGGAAAGATAAAATTGATAAACCATTAGCTAGACTCATCAAGCAAAAAAGGGAGAAGACTCAAATCAATAGAATTAGAAATGAAAAAGGAGAAGTAACAGCTGACACTGCAGAAATACAAAGGATCATGAGAGACTACTACAAGCAACTACATGCCAATAAAATGGACAACCTGGAAGAAATGGACAAATTCTTAAAAAAGAACAACCTTCCAAGACTGAATCAGGAAGAAATAGAAAATATAAACAGAACAATCACAAGCACTGAAATTGAGACTGTGATTTAAAACATTCCAACAAACAAAAGTCCAGCACCAGCTGGCTTCATAGGTGAATTTTCTCAAACATTTACAGAAGAGTTAACACTTATCCTTCTGAAACTCTTCCAAAATATAGCAGAGGGAGGAACACTCCCAAACTCATTCTATGAGGACACCATCACCCTGATACCAAGAGCAGGCAAAATGTCACACACACAAAAAAAACTACAGGCCAATATCACTGATGAACACAGAGGCAAATATCCTCAACAAAATACTAGCAAACAGAATCCAACAGCACACTGAAAGGATAATACACCATGTTCAATGGGGTTTATCCCAGGAATGCAAGGATTCTTCAGTATATGCAAGTCAATCAGTGTGATACACCATATTAACAAACTGAAGGAGATTAACCATAGGATCATCTCAATAGATGTAGAAAAAGCTTTTGATAAAATTCAACACCCAGTTATGATAAAAACTCTCCAGAAAGTGGGCATAGAGGGAACCTACCTCAAAATAATAAAGGCCATATATGACAAACTCACAGCCAACATAATTCTCAATGGTAAAAAACTGAAACCATTTCCTCTAAGATCAGGAACAAGACAAGGTTGCCCACTCTCACTTCTATTATTCAACATAGGTTTGGAAATTTTAGCCACAGCAACCAGAGAAGAAAAAGAAATAAAAGGAATCCAAATCAAAAAAGAAGAAGTAAAACTGTCACTGTTTGCAGATGACAGGATACTATACACAGAGAATCCTAAAGATGCTACCAGAAAACTACTAGAGCTAATCAGTGAATTTGGCAAAGTAGCAGGATACAAATTATTGCACAGAAATCTCTTGCATTCCTATACACTAATGATGAAAAATTTGAAAGAGAAATTAAGGAAACACTCCCATTTACCACTGCAACAAAAATAATAAAATACCTAGGGATAAACCTACCTAACAAGAAAAAAGACCTGTATGCAGAAAACTATAAGACTCTAACGAAAGAAATTAAAGATGATACAAACAGATGGAGAGATACACCATGTTCTTGGATTGGAAGAATCAACATTGTGAAAATGACTGCACATGCAGTGCAATCCCTATCACACTACCAATGGCATTTTTCACAGAACTAGAACAAAAAATTTCACAATTTGTATGGAAACACAAAAGACCCCGAATAGCGAAAGCAATCTTGAGAAGGAAAAATGGAGCTGGAGGAATCAGGCTTCCTGACTTCAGACTATACTACAAAGCTACAGTAATCAAGACAGTATGGTACTGGCACAAAAACAGAAATACAGATCAATGGAACATTATAGAAAGCCCAGAATAATCCCATGCACATATGGTCACCTTATCTTTGATAAAGGAGGCAAGAATATACAATGGAGAAAAGACAGCCTCTTCAATAAGTGGCACTGGGAAAAGTGGACAGCTACATGTAAAAGAACGAAATTAGAACACTCCCTAACACCATACACAAAAATAAACTCAAAATGGATTAAAGACCTAAATGTAAGGCCAGACACTATAAAACTCTTAGAGGAAAACATAGGCAGAACACTCCATGACATAAATCACAGCAAGATCCTTTTTGACCCACATCCTAGAGAAAGGGAAATAAAAACAAAAATGAACAAATGGGATGTAATGAATCTTAAAAGCTTTTTCACAGCAAAGGAAACCATAAGACGAAAAGACAACCCTCAGAATAGGAGAAAATATTTGCAAATGAAGCAACTGATAAAGGATTAATCTCCAAAATATACAAGCAGCTCATGCGGCTCAATATCAAAAATACAAACAACCCAATCCAAAAATGGGCAGAAGACCTAAACAGACATTTCTCCAAAGAAGACATACAGATTACCAACAAACACATGAAAGGATGCTCAACATCACTAACAATTAGAGAAATGCAAATCAAAACTACTATGAGGTCTCACCTCACACTGGTCAGCATGACCATCATCAAAAAATCTACAAACGATAAATGCTGCAGAGGGTGTGGAGAAAAGGGAACCCTCTTGCACTGTTGGTGGGAACGTAAACTGTACAGCCACTTTGGAGAACAGTATGGGGGTTCCTTCAAAAACTAAAAATAGAACTACCATACGTCCCAGCAATCCCACTACTGGGCATATACCCTGAGAAAACCATAATTCGAAAAGAGTCATGTACCACAATGTTCACTGCAGCTCTATTTACAATAGCCAGGACATGGAAACAACCTAATTGTCCATCGACAGATGAATGGATAAAGAAGATATGGCACATATATACAATGGAATATTACTCAGCCATAAAAAGAAACGAAATTGAGTTATTTGTAGTAAGGTGGATGGACCTAGAGTCTGTCATACAGAGTGAAGTAAGTCAGAAAGAGAAAAACAAATATCGTATGCTAACACATATATATGGAATCTAAAAAAAAGGTTCTGAGGACCCTAGGGGCAGGACAGAAATAAAGACGCTGACATAGAGAATGGACTCGGGAACACAGGGAGGGAGAAGGGTAAGCTGAGACGAAGTGAGAGAGTTCCAGGGACATATATACACTACCAAATGTAAAACAGATAGCTAGTGGGAAGCAGCCGCATAGCACAGGGAGATCAGCTTGGTGCTTTGTGTCCACCTAGAGGGGTGGGATAGGAGGGTGGGAGGGAGATGCAAAAGGGAGGAGATATGGGGATATATGTGTACTTATAGTTGATTCACTTTGTTATACGGCAGAAACTAACACACCATTGTAAAGCAATTATACTGCAATAAAGATGTTATAAAAAACAAAATTAAAAAACCAACAACCATTTAATGTTTCTGGAATCTTTCCTAAGGGAACAGAGCATGTGAAGAAAGTATTATCCAAAAAATCTACTAAATCTTGGTAACCACAGCAAGAGTGTGTCAACTAAGCCCCAAAGCAATGCCTCCATCCAACAGGTTTCTGTGATGGAAGCTCCTCCCCAGAGACAGCCCCCTCTTCTGAGGGAAAAGGGGCTCCCTTTTCCTCAGCTCCAAGTAAAGGAATGCAGTAACTCAATGGGAGGGGCAGGTCAACAGCTTTCCTCATCCCCTTCTTTCCCTGACATGCAGAGGTTAAATTCCTGGCAAGTGTAGCCAAGAGCTCAGCAGCACCTTTCCTCTACCAGTGATCATTCTACGATGGTAGCTTTACACCAGGGGAAGCAGGCCAGGAATACTGGGACCATGAATGTCCTCACCTAAGCCACCTGTAGGGTGGAGCTTCCTCCAGCAGAGGCAAGATGTGAAGACCACAGGCTACCATTCCCACCAATCTCTGCTACTAAAGCAGGAGTGTCACTCCTGTCCCTGGCTCTGGAACAGTGGCTCTAGATTTTTCCCAGGCCAAGAGGGAGTTGATAAGAACAGAGACCTTCTAAGGTTTCCCCCCAATAGCTGATTTTACTTAAAACAGAGTGCAGGGAAGCTTAAGCTGAAGGATGCTCTTGAAACAAATGGAGATTTTGCTGGTGAGCAATTAAGGGGAGACTGGTAGCTCTCTAAGAGCAACAAGCTAGACCATAGGTCAACTAATTTATCAGAGAGAACCCGGGAAAGATACAGGTAAGAGGTGCCCTCCTAGAGTTCAAACAAATCTCAAAAACTAGCCTCAAAACCATCCCTGCAAAGTGGTCTAATTTAATTGGATCCGACTGTGAACGAATTTATGCCCCAAGGCATTGTTAAAAACAATAAAGCAATTAGGCAGCAATTAATGGAGCCTAAGGGCTGAGTGTGATACCAAATGAGATTGTAAAATTCTTTAGCACAGTCATTATATCTACCCATTAATTTTATCCCCCTTGCTTACCAAGGAAACAGAATACTTAGAAAGAGGCTAACAATGTTTGTGAATGGCAAAATGTAATTTTATTGTGACCACTGAAAACCTAATGTAAATTGATTATCCCATCCCGCAAAGCAAATATAAACAAATTCCTCAAGATTATGATAAATAATGATAAAATTACAATCAAAAGAAATAGTCTCCTTCTTTAAGGAAAAAAAATACTTTAAATACTTACTAGATTCGGCATAGGCATTTATAATGGTTTAACAGAGAGATCAGGGAAAGGAATAAAGAACTCCAGCATGACTGTGATCATGGCCAAGGCTATGCTCTTGGAGAAGAATCATCAGAGGCTTCATAGTGCAGGAAAATTCAATTTCACTAAAATAATCCAGCCAAGTCTCTAATCAAGTTAACAGGAAAACAACAACAAAAACAATCCCTGGAGAAGGGTTTGGAGTGGAATCAGTATACAGGTGCAGATAACCTAAAATGTACGGGGAGGGGTGGGGCAGTGGTGGGGAGGAAGGGAGAGGAGCATAAAGAAATAGGAAAGAATGACCCATAGGCTGGAAAACAATCAGGCAAGAAAACTGCGTGTAAGAGGCCCTGATGTTAGATTTAACACAAAAAGGCTTCAAAGCAGTCGTTATAACTACCTTTAACTAATTAAACAAAACCATTCTTAAATAAGTTGAGGAAGGTATGATGACAATGTTTCATCAAATAGAGAATATCAATAAAGAGATAATGACTATGAAAAGAACCGACTGAAAATTCTGGATTGAAAAGTAAAATAACTAAAATGAAAATTTCACTAGAGGGGCTCAACAGTAAATTTGAATTGGCAGAAGAAAGAATCAGCCAACTTGAAGATATGGCAATAGTAATTATGCATTCTGAAGACAACAGAGGAAAAAGGATGAAAAAAATGAACAGAGCCTCAGAGAAACATGGGAAACAATTAAGTGTATCAATGAATACGTAACAGGGGTAACATAAAGAGAGGAAAGAGAGAAGGAAGCAGAAAAATAGTCAAAGGAATAATGGCCGAAACGTCCCAGACTTAATGAAAAATGACCTAAAAAATTGAAGAAGCTCAACATACTTTAAGTAGGATAAATATGAAGAGATCCACACCCAGACACATCATAGTAAAAACGTGGCAAGCCAAAGAGAAAAGTTTGAAATAAACAAGAGGAAAAAGACTTACTATGTACAAGGGAATTGCAATACCATTAACATCAATCCAAAAATAAAATGAAGGAAAACAATCCATTTACAATAACATTAAAAATAATAAAATAGGAAGGGATAAATTTAATAGAAGAAATGAAAAACATACTCTGAAAACTAAAAAAAAAAAAAAGTCGAAAGAAATCAAAGAAGATATAAATAAATGGAAAGACATCCCAAGTTATGGATCAGAGGACTTAATATTGTTAAGATGGCAATATTCTCAAAAGTGATCTACAGATTTAAGACGATTCCTATCAAAATTACAACTGGCTCCTTTACAGAAATTGACAGGCTGATCCTAAATTCATTTGGAAATTCAGGGTCCCAGAACAGACAAAACCACCTTGAAAATGAAAAAAAAAAAAAAAAAAAATTGCAGGACTCACACTTCTAAAAATCTAAAGGAAAATTTTTTTAAATATAAAAAAAAAGATTAGAACAGTTTAGGTATTGACACAGAGAATATATTCTTAAGCTAGACACGAAACTCCACATCATATGTGAAAAATCAAATTTTCTACAGAGCTATGGATAATTTAAAAAGAGACTATAGACGTTTGAGGAAAACCAGAAAAATCCCCAAAGCTTCTCTATCACAATAGCATTTAACCATATATTATTCTGACCCAGCTCCCTCCTTCCAGTTTGCTTGTTCTCCTATTCCTACTATGACCATTCTTGGACTCATTATGACCTGCTGTCCACTCATCACTTTACTTTCACCCAGTCCATTGTTCCTCTCTTTTCATCATTCCCTTCCTTGTCAAGTTTAGATTTCCTGGCTCATCATGTTCCTATGATCCTTGCCCTTCTCATCGTCTGGATACGCCTATATGACAAAAGCCCAGTCCGTGGTGGACCTTGCCATTCTACAGCCAGTACTTTTGGAAAAATCCACTCTTTAAAGCAGACAGGTTTGATAATGAAGTCTTCAACTCCAGGCCACATATCACTCACTCTCAAGCTAGCTTATTCTGCTGCTTTCAGTGAACTCAATTTCTCACTCTTCAGTGACTATTTCAAACTCCATTCACCTCAAGCTCTTTACCTTCCTCCCTATCTCAACATACCCATCACTACCAGTCCATGATTTTGACTTCTACCTTTTCTAGGGGGAAGAAGAACCTGTGGTGATCAGATGGGAAACCCCTAGACTTTCTATTACCAAGTGTCACACCCATCTTCTTCACCCGCTTTCTTCCTTCCTTCCAGTTTTCCTGGAAATGGTGCTCTGCTTCCTTTCTAAGGAACACCTCTCCACCAGTGCTCTGATCACTGCCTTCTCCACCCATGCCTTTGAAGAGATCATTATAATAGGCAACCAATTTCCATTTTTACTTTGACTAGTTAACTGCTCCCTCTCAATGGGTCCTCTATTCCTTTGACAAGAAACATACTAAATCCTCCCCCACATGAAAAAATAAATCAAACAAAACCCCACCTCTCTTCTTCAATCATGCTGTTCCAGTTACCCTTATGACCATTTACACTTCATAACAAATTTCTTACAAGATATGCCTGTCTCTATTTTTTCCTTCCTTTCTTCTTTACCTCAACCCCGATCCTATTCCAATCTGGCTTTCCTCACTATCAAATAAGTGAAATGGTTCTAAAAAGTACACTAATGAGAAACAAGGAATTAAAATGATCATCATTTGTAAGTGATATGATTATCTGGAAAACTCAAGGGCATAAAATGAAAAACAATGAAAAATTATCAAAAATTGAGTAAGATGGCTGAGAAAAAAAATAGCTTTCACATACACAACAATTCTATTACAGAAGGAAAGACCCCATTTACAATAGAAATTTTTCAAAGAGAACAATGGCCTCAAGGTACTCAACAAGAAATTCTTAGATCTAAGAACTTTCTCAACAAGGAATTCTAAGATCTAAGAAATTCTAAGATTTACATGCAGGGAAAAAAATGAAGCAGTCTCTCCAAATTGTCTCCTTCCACTCTCTTTTGAAGCCACTTCTAACTGGTTTTTCCTCCCTACCATGCCTCCAAAATTGCTCTTGTCAAGACCACCAGTGAACTACACATGTGAAATCTGATGGTGACCTCTCCATCGTCATCTATTCAATACTTAAGCCTTAATAATACAAACCACTCACTCCTTAAATATTTACTCCCTTGATTTCAGTGATACAAACACTTGGTTTTCCTCTACCTCACTTCATTGGCTATTACTTTTCAGTTTTATTTGCAAGCTTAATCCCTTTTATTCTGCCATTAAGATATGGAAATCTCAAGGCTAAGTCTTGGGCCCTCTTCTCATTCTATTCTATAGTACATGTCATTTATATCCATGGTCTTAATTAACATCTATATGTTGGTGGTTCCCTTTTTTTTTTTTAAACTCATGCTTAGAACTCTAACCTTCAGACCTACAGAGCCAACTTCTTATTCAAAATTTCCATACAGACTTCTCAAAGGCACCTCAGATGCGACATGGCCAAAACTAAAAACACGCTTTTCTTCCAGTTTTACCTACCCCAGTAAATGGCACCAACCCATGCATCTGTTGGCCTAACAAGACACTGAAGCTGAGTAACAGAGGAAACCAAGGCAGTTATAGTTCACAGGAAGAGAATCACTGACCAAAGAAGAGAACCAGAGCACCTCAGAGAGAAAGTTCTGGACTTCTCCTCGGAGGAAACAATCAGGGGCTGGGCAAGAACTACTCACAAAGTCTGTTCTCACCAGGCAGACTGGAAAAACACAGGCCTCAGTGATGGGGAAGAACCTGCCATGGACTGAATTCTTCTGGCTCTGCCTAAGACAGCTTAAGGTTCCTAAGTATTGAGCTATTTACAAATACAGGCAGATCTCATTTTGCTGTGTTACTCCACTTCGCAGATATTGCGTTTTTTTTACAAATTGAAAGTTTGTGGCACTCATGCATCACACAAGTCTATCAGCGCCATTGTTCTGACAGCATTTGCTCACTTTGTGTCTCTGTGTCCTATTTTGGGAATTGTCACAATATTCCAAACTCTTCCGTTATTATTGTATCTGTTATGGTGATCTGTGACCAGGGATCTTTGATGGCACTATTATAATTGTTTCAGGGCACCACAAACCACACCCATAAAAGAAGGTCAACTTAATAAATGTGTGGGTTCTGACCGCTCCCTCTGAAGGCTCAGATGAGGGTTAGCACTTTTTAGCAATAAAGTATTTTTTATTTAAGATATGTACATTGTTATTTTGGATATAATGCTGCTGTGCACTTAAGATACTAAGTATAAACATACTTTTATATGCACTGGGAAACTAACAAGTTCACGTGACTTGCTTTACTGCAACACTTACTTTATAGCGGTGGTCTAGAACCGAATCCAAAATACCTTCGAAGTCTGCCTATACCTTAACTACATCAAGCTCACTTCCATGCCTGCTCACAAGCTTCCTCTCTCTTCTTGAAAATTATATTCCCAGGGGCTTCCTGTACACTCCTCCTTCAATGTTGTTTCTCCTGCTGGACTATAAGCTCCGTGAAAGCAGACGCAGGACAATCTCATGTAACATAGTATCCCCAATGTCTAGCACGTTGCATAGCCCACTGTAAAACTTCAATTACTATTTTAAATACAACTACTTTTTCCTCAGTGGTCTTCAGCTTACTAATAGATATTGTCGAAATCATTTTTATTCTGTTTCAGTAACACACAGAGGGTCTTGTTCTCTGAACTGTCACACTGGGTCTATTTTTTGAACTGCCACATCTTTCCTATGTCGCATTATTGATCTGTCTTTTCATCGTAAGACAGGGAGGTCAGTAGGTGCTGGATCATTACTGGATATTGAGATGGTCTCTTCAGAAACTCTTTTGGGCCCTGTACAAGTCTTTCAGGCTCAGATAAGGAAAAAGTGCATGTTTACCCCACTGATGCTTCCCCAAGTAAAGGTTTGCACTTGTGGGGAGTAGCGATTCATTCTGTAATAAAAAAAAAACGTATTAACCACATGTTTAAGGATATATCAGTGAGGCTAGGCCTCCCTTTAGCTGGCAAAACAGCCAGCCTTTGGACATAGAAAACCAGCCAACCCCTTAGGCAAGCATAGACTGGAAACATTTTCTGCAGTGTTGTAAACGTCCGCAGTTGAGAGACTAAATCCTAGGGAACATTTCCAGAGAGCAGGAGCCAGATAGAGATTTGTTTCTCCCGAAGGCTCCACTCTTGCCTCCGGCCCTGACAACTCAGCTGGTTTTGCCTAAGGTAGTTTCTACAGTCCCTTTCAGTGAAATCCCACAGGCAGCTCTCTATAGGCGGTCACTTGCACTTTGGACACCTCTCACCTCCGTCTAGTCTCACCTTCATCGCCTCCAGCAGAAACTCCTCCCAGTTTCTGGAATCTGGATGGCATTCTTCCCCCAGGTTCCAGGACTGATAAAGAAATATATTGATGGGAAAAAGCCAGTGTCATTTTAATGGGAATCTAGAAGCAGAGAAGCAAATTCAATACGCACTTATACTGCCACCTTAATCCAGAGGTTCAAACGTTATTAGACTGTTTACTTCCTGCCTATAATTGATTCTTTATTCCTTTACACTGGTCTTTAATAAATTTTACAAATGGAATCAAAATATTTTCTCAGGCAACTTTATTTTTTGAATAGGGTTTGATAACTACTATGAGTTCTAAAGGTGATTTAATAAGTGAAATCTGTTCTCTTCTTTCTACTCTCGAGCCTAGTTTAAGGGTAAGTCATTGTATGACACCTGTCCCTAATGGTCCACGGTGACCTTGGCATTACAATGCCCCTTATGAAAAGGAGAGGCACTGATATATAATCTGCCACGTGCATGACTCCCTTTCTCAAATTCTAGTCATTTGTACGATAAAGCAAGGTTAAAGTTCCTTATTCTCCATTCCTGTATAAACTAGTAGTTAAGAATTAAACATACATATATTACTAAATAATTTATATAACAAAAGGTGATTATGCAAATATTAGATGACAACAGTAAATATTTATTAATCTGATAAGCCAATGGCTGGTGATCACACAGGGCCAAAGACACTCCCACAGGCCATGGGGTGGTCACTTAGTATTCAATATAAAGGAGAAAAAAAGTGGTTTAATGCACAGAATGGGATGTTGTCTGGGTTAAATAAGTTTGTGCTCTTCAATTAACTACCTTATGCACGGGACAGAATAGGCTCCATTTGTTGGATTGCCTATTATGTGCAATTACTTGCACATCTGTAATTCAATCCAGTCTAAACATTATTTGATATACACTGAAGCAGATCCTGATAAACATAAGTTGATGTTAACTATCCAGTTAGCTAAGAAATGAATAATATCCAGATGAAATCACTTCCCTACATGAGCATAGAGCTCAAATGGCGAGAATGGAAATACCAAGGCATGGTCGGCAAGGATATCTTTGGTCATGTATGATTTACTCTCACCAGTAAGTGACTGAGGCTGGAAGGAATATTGGATTTCCTAAGTACTTTAAGATATGCTTTCAGAAGCAGGGAAAAAGCCAAAATGTCAGTTCCATTAAAATAATTACATCGCAGGTACGTGCTTACTTTTACCTAGAGGCTTAAGATACGACTATTTTTTCACGTCTTTAATAGTTTTGAATTTCTATAATCTGTTTGGTAAACTGACATTTCATTGTATATGCTATTTGTAGAATAAAATAATGGTATAATTTTAAAATCAACATATACAGTACATAGAGCAATCTCTAAGAGGAGCCTGAGTTATTGCAAATGTATGAGCTATTTCCATGGAAGAAAAAGATGGAAAGCCCTTTCCCATTTGTATTTATAAAGGCTGCGTGACTCTTTAAATATATACACTGATGCCAACAGAGCCATCAGAAATCAATAAATCACATTCTCATGTGCTGTAAAATGTCTGACACACACATTCATTTTCCTGGTCTGAAATTCTCTGCAAAAGGGACTGTGTAAATGTTCCATTTTAGTTTAATGACATTCTCCACAGTTAAAATGATGTGCATTATTACCAGTGAGTTCAAAAACCTGAAGAGCACAAAGCTAGATAGGGTTTTAAAGAGACTACATAGTACATATCCTTCATAGTACATATCCTTCAGTGGCCTGTCATTTAACAGAGCACAGACACACAGATATGAATGCAGGACCAAATCAGGAGATTAGTAAGAATGGATTGAAATGCTGCAATTACCACTTGGACGAAAAAATAACAGGCATAATTTATTTAGAAGCAGCTGGGGGATGGTCCTATAAGTATTTGGAGACACAGCCCCGAGAGGCCGACGCCACCGAATGGAGAAAGAGATGAACATCACTTAAAAATGACACAGACAACAGAAATGACAACAACCTATTCATCAGTGACGTCCAACCTGAAAGTGTAACAAAAACCTAAATAACACTCCACCTGAGTTGACATTTATTCCACCAGCTGCCCTATATTTTAAAAAGGTCTCAAAATTGTTCTACGTAGACGTCGTTTCTAAAGTACAAATTCTTAAAAGAAAGAAGGGATCTGTCATGTATAATCTAGAAGGTTCTAAGAATTCTGCAAGCACATCTTGCAGAGAGCTAAGCAGAAAAGGCAACATCTGAAATAAACCCCAGCCCTGAATTTATTAAGCCAGTATTCCTACGTGGGGACTGAAGGAAGAACTAGCTACAATTCTGCCTGTTCACTGGCACTGAGCAATGTTGCTCTGGCCTCTTGTTTCTTTGTATTTGGTCTCTGAACCAAAATGCTGTGGCCAAGGAGATGACACTTGACCCATGCGTTTACCCAAACCTGATCATATTCAAAGTGTGTTATTCTGAGACTCTTCATTCAAAATGTAGCTTTCTTCCTTTAATCCACATTTTCCTTTCCCTGAGACCTCCACTCACTCTAGCTCCTCTGACCTAAGTTTTCTTCCTATCCAGCCTGGACCCCATAATCAACCACCCCAACAAGCATCTCACAACAAGCATCTCACCCCTACAACCTTTCAGCTCCTTTGTAAATCTCCAACACCCTGGCAAAATCCAACTCCTGGCACCAAGCTAAGTGTACCAATACTTAGCACTGTGGGGTGGGAAACACAGAAGCAGACCAAGTGTGTCTGCTGGCATCTGAACTCAGATGGGGCCTCAATGCTGTTCAGCAGCCACTTCTTCCCCAGGATGAATCCACAGTACAGTCCATCAGGCTGCTTTCCAAAGCCTTTAACTCTTGTGAAACCCCTAATTCTCTAGCCTCTGAGAAGACAAATACACCACCACCCAGCTGAAAAGCCCTCACTCTGCACCATACTCTTCACACTTAGTTATTTCTTCCCTCCTTCTTTCCTGCTTCTCTCCTCTCTGATCTCAGAAATCAACACTTCTTTTCTTCTTAAGCCAGCTTCTTTACCAAGAGAGTCCATTCCTTGCCATCTCTTCTAAGACTTCCATCCATAAATCAAATCCTCTCTCTTCTATCGTCAATTTCTTCTATCAACTGCCTCAGTTTTTAGGACAAAAACATGTTTAAGCCCATCCTAGCTTTAAAAACATACCAATCTTTTGCTATTCTAAAATGCGTAATAAATACTTACTGCCTAAAAGGGGTATTCAATTCTTCCTTCCCCCTCAAATCCAATTACCAAATCATGATAATTTTATTTCTAAAATGCCTGTATTGGATAGAATTGCCCCCCCGCACAAGTTCATAGGTTGAAACCCTAACCATGTGACTATATTTGGAGACATGGCCTTCAAAGAAGTTTAATTAAGATTAAATGAGGTCGTATAGGTGGGCCCCAACCCAATATGAGGGGTGTCTTTATAAGAAGAGAACGGGACACTAGTGATGCAGGCATGCAGAAAAAAGGTCACGTGAGGACACACAGAGAAGGAGGCTGTCTAAAAGCCGAGAAGAGAGGCCTCAGGAGAATCGTAATATGCTGGCATCCTGAATTTGGCTTTGCAGCCTCCAGAACTGTGAGAAAATAAATTGCTGTTTCTAAGTCACCCAGTCTGTGGTATTTTGTTATGGTAGCCCTAGCAAACTAATACAATGTCTCATGAATGAGGCCTTTCCTTTTCACTCTTTGGCTTCGGCAAAAGTTCTTATGTTTATCAGATATGTTAAACTAGCTTTCTAAGTGGCTTCCCAGGCTATATTCATTGACTAGGAAAACACTTACTGAGCACTTACTATATGCCAGGCACAGTGAATGGGAGAAACAGAGCCACTGTCCTGGGGCTGTTTATTTTCATGAGGAAAGACAAATGAACAGATACATAACCAAGTTAATCATAGACTGTGACAAGTGCAGGAAAGGAAATAAACAGAGAACTAAGACAGAAAACATCCAGAGAGGCTACTTTAGATGGGAGGGGAGGAAAGAAGAGCCTTTATGAGGAGCTGACATTGAGACTTGGTGGAGAAGAACGAGCTGGCCTTGGCAAATGATGCTGAGAAAACATTCCTGGCAGAGCTGTGAGAAAGCACAGAGGTTGAGAGAGAACAGAAGCTGAGGTTTCAGGGGCAGGAAGGAAGACAGTGTGGCTACACCACAGCCAGGTGGAGAATGGGGGAATCTCTCCTCTATTCCATGCTTCATTCCTCCAATAGAGCTCTTTTTCTATAATATAAATCTAATAATGTCATGCTCCAAATGTAAAACCTTGCTATGTTCTACATGGCCTTCTTTACAGGCTTGCTCCAGCCTACCTTTCTAGCCTCAAGTTTCTCACCCTATACCCCAGTCATCTAAAATTATGCGTGGACAGACATCATATACTTCTCTGCCTCTCTCTCGGGTGCCAGGAGCATCATGTAGGGAAAGAGCATCAACTTGGCACTAGACAAACCTGTGTTCAAATTCTGGCTCCCGCGTTTTTACTTGGAAGAAGTTAGGTTAAGTCCTTTTCTCTCCCTGATCCACAGTTTCCACATATGAGGTGGGGTTAATAATGCAGACTCTTTGGAGAGTTACTGTAAGCATTAGTGCTCATCTCTGTAGGAGGCCTAGCACTGTAGGTAATCAGTATTATTATTGATACATATGTTTCCTCTACTAGGAATGCCTGACACACTTCTTAACTTGGGAAACTTCCTCCATTGTTTTGGACCTAGTTCAGTAATACCTTCTCTTGAAACCTTCTCCAACTCCCACAGACAGAACATAATCACCTCCTCCGTGTCACCTTAACACAATGCATATACTAACACCATGGCATGGCTCTGGACCTACAGGTCTTCACCTCACGCCCAGCCCCACTCTTCTCTAACCATTACTTCCCTCAAGGTAGGAAGTGGAACTTACTAATGTTTATATCATCAATGCTTATCCGGCACATAATACATGTTAAATAAACACTGGTTGAATGAATGAACTCTATACCCTAGTCCTCCCCCAAACCACCAGAGTCTGCTTACATCCACATCATTCTACTTCCTCGAAAGGTCTGTCATTCAGGAGCCCGGCAGGTACAGGTGGCTCATTCAAGTCATCATCGTTCAAAGAAAGTAGATTAAAGTGACTATTTATAAAGGTGTGGGCAGGATGCAGCAAAACCACAGAGGACAGTGCATTAAACCAGAGCTAATGATGGGGGCTAGGATTTGACATGAACGGTAAGGGGAGAAGGGGGTGACTGGAATTTGGACAGAGAGAGCTGTGTGGCAAGGGCCTTCTGACAGAAGCTGGTCAGTGGATGTGGCCCGTGCTGACCACACAGGGCAGGTGAGGGGCTCAGCCTCACTTTTCTTCCTCCACCCAATCCCCTGTTGGGGCTTCCCAAGAGCTGAAACCTATTAGAATCCAGAAGGCCTTCTCCTCCCCCTCCTGAGGAATTCAGGCCTGAAGCTAAAATTAACATAGGTCCCTGCATGAGGGGCTCACGATGGCTCAGAGTGGGATCACTGCGCCCAGCAGGGTGAGGTAGAGGGGAGGCCTGGGGAGGAGCTGCAGAGACAGAGCACGGTTTGGTAGTGGTGGGGCGCCTGTACAGGCCAGGCCTGATAAGCAGTGTCAGGGGTCAAGAAGGAAGTGGGGGGAAGGTGCCCAAGCAGGGTGGGTGGGTACGTGGGCCGTCACGGAAAGTCAGAGCCTCAGGGAGACCATCCCCATGGGGAGGTATGCTGGCCAACATGGAAGACTGGTTACCTACAAGGGGATTAATCGACTACTTAGATATATTAAGGATAATAGAAACTGAGTTTCTCACTGTCACTGTCAAACAGCTTTGGAAAGGGAGAAAACTAGAATGAACTATGGGGTATTAGATTAGCATTGAAGGTATTAGTGTGAATTCATGGTTTACAAGATATAGAGGAACATATAGAAATAAATGCAGATAGAAATTGTGCTATGTTTATATATAGGCTCATACTCTTTCTTCTATAAGATGTCCCTTATCTCCAAGACACAGAAGGAGGTGTTCACACACACATACATGCACACACATGTATGGATGTATGCATTCCTATATATACATACATATAATTCCTAGGTCTGTCATAGATCTGGGAGAAGCAACACCCCAATAGCAAAGAGCAAGTGTTTCGTGAGATATTGACTTCTAAATATCATCTTTCACTAAAGGGAACCACGGCTCCTTGGAGAAAGGATTCATTCCAGGGCTGAGACAGGGAAAGTACAAGATGAGACTGAAACAATTCCATGTATTTTAAAGTAATGAAATGCTCGAAGAGTGATGCAGACACGTCAGAAGACACAGGAGCCAGCTTGAACAGGCTCCTAGTGACCAAATGTGGACAACTGAGCATAATAACCTATTGAAAAACTAGGAAACAAGGAAACCATACAGATAGGAGTAAGTGGATAAATTGAGAGTCTCAAGAACAGGATATATCCTCACAAAATACTATTTAATTACAAAGAGGGAAGAAGTAACTTTACACTGAAGAAACTCGGCAGATACATTTTAATCAAATGACTGGGAGAAATCAAAATTGTGTGCCACCTCATAGGTGCGAGGAGAATATAGCATCATTTATCGTATTCCTCCCAACGGTACACAATCTGAATCTGATCACTAGGAAATATGACACAAACTAACATTAGCCTATAATCTTCAAAAGTGTCAAAATCATGAAAGTCAAGAGATGATTAAAGAACTCTGCTAGAATGAAGGAGACTAAAAAGATACGACAACTAAATAAAATGACAGATTCCATACTGAATCTTGTTGCTAAAAGTGACATTACTGGGACAGGTGGCTAAACTTGAATAGAGTCTAAGAATCACACAGTAAGAATGATCAATGCTAGCTTCCTGATCTTGATTGGCTGCACTGTGCTTATGCAAGAGGACGCTCTTGTTTGTAGGAAAAAACAGGCTTAAAGTCATAATATACTGAGGGTGGGGGGAGGGATGGATAATGAGGCTTGAAACTTCTTCTCTAATATATCTTTAAATTTGGTGAAAGTTTATGATTATTTCACAATTCAAAAAAAAAAAAAAAGAAGAAAGGAAGACAGAGGCATCCTTTCTCTTGATGCAGTAGTCCATACGTGGATTACTCTCCATATACAGCCTCCTGGAGCAAAGCAGAGAAAAGAAGGTGGAGGGTGGATCTAAAGGAACAAAGAAAAGATGTCCCACTTACTCCCCAGTGACTTCCTAATGTCCATCTGAGACACTTGCCTGTACATAACCTCCCCATTGATGATCTCTCATGGATTTGCTATTTTCTATCTATTCCCTGGCTCCTCCCATACCCTTTCTAATACTTTCTTACAAATATATGTACTCCTTTGGGATGGCCATGATATCTCACAGGCTCATCAAATCCCATAGCTGACAGTATAATCTACGTAAATTTTAATCACTAATTCCATCTTCTCCAGTCACAAAACCTGAATATATATAGCCATCTTTGGACATTTCATATAGTTTATAGAAGCATCTCAACCCAACGTGTTCAAAACCAAACTCAACGCCTACCCTACTACAGTGGACATGATAGTTGACTTCTCCCCCACCCTCCATTGCATAGCCTCTAATAGAACTTCCTAAAAACCAGATTTCTAAAGTTTTCCTGACATCTCCACAGTGCACCATTCTACTTCAGGAGTTGGTGAGCACGCTAAAATTCAGGAGTAGGCCTGGTTGCTTTAAACCAATCTGCATATTCCACTTCCTCAGCTAGGGTCGTTGTTTAAGAAGTAGTCACTGTGATCTACTGATACGTAGTATCATTCATGTGACTCAGGTTTATCTTTGAAATACTGGGACAGAAGTATTTTCCCCATGAAGGTGAACCAATAGGCAAATACCCATTTTTGGATTCAGGTAGCCATCCTACTACAAAGGGATTCAGGTTTAGAAGAGTGCCAACAAGGGAGAGATTTTTTAAAAATGAATTCATTAAACACAGTTAAATGGGTCCTTGATAATAACTGAATTCCAGGACCAGCAACCAGAAGCCCACTCTAACCTCCATCTTATAATTACCTGAGCCAATAAATCCCCTTTATATTTAAGTCAGTTTGAGTTCAGTTTTCTGTTGCTTGCAGTATAATGTGTGGAAAGCAAACTTAAATATAAAACTAGTTGTGACACTGTCATAAAACAACTACAAGTATGTAAAAAAATGTAATCTAAGATAAACAGACCTCTAGAAAAAGAAAGAAAAGTACAGATATAGGAAAAAAAAATACAGGCTGGCTTAATGATAGTTGGCACTGGCAAGGTAAATGGGAAACCTAGCTTCCCTTATTTTAAAGATGTAATAATGAAATAAGCCTTGGCTTCATTTGGCCCAGAATAGGACAGCCGGTAGGACTGCTTCAGGGGAGAAATCAGGCAGAAACCTGGGGTAGTCAAAGGAGGGAAACGAAAAAACTGGGAATTTCAAATTTTGTAAAAATACGTGAAAACAAGCTTTTGTACAAGTGAAATTCATAGGTATTTCACATAATTACAGTACCTTCCGCTCGCTCAAATAAATCTTTGTAATCAGATTCACATTTCCATGCCTTTCCTACTCATTCTGGCCTAGAAAATGGTGATGTTCACCGACTTCTGGGGTTTTATAAACTGAAGTGAAATAGACCGGTTTTGGAAGGTTGTTTCATCAAGTTGCCTGTTCCTTTCTGCTGGGAGATAGGGTTGAGCTCAACTCTAGCAGGGCCCGGAGAAAGAGCTCTAAACTTATTGATGTCAGATGCTAATAGGCCCACAGAGCCTTCCTGCCCTCCCAAGTCACCCTAAATAAAATCTCCATTTGCCTTCCAGAACTTCTACAGACCTTCTTCTTCCAGACCATCCCATAGGCAGTGTCATTTATTCCCACTCTTCTGGGTTGAAAGTATGCCGGGAATTCACTCCTTTCTTTTCTTTTCCAAGGCTAATGTCTAAGGTCAGACTCTTATCTCTTATTTCAACTACTGTGACTGTCTCTTGCCCAGTCTCCCTGGGTCTTATCTTTCTGCCTCTCCAATACATTTTTTACAGAGCTACTGGCTCCTAAGAGAAAATAAAGACAATATGTTATTTATCCTTTGGATCTTCTTCTCCTGCCCTATGTCCAGGCACTAAAATATTTATTTAAATTATTTTATGTATGCTGTGTCTCATCTGAGAAATCTCTGATGGTGCCCACTGGTTTCAGAAAAAGTTAAAAGAGCTTAATCTGCAACCAGGGTCATCGAGGTTTAGACCATATTACCCTTTAGCACAGCATCCTACCACACACACAGCAAGTCTGTGTAAATGACAAGCTCTCCCTCTGTAAAATTCACTTTCCCTTGGCTCTACTTACAAAACACCTATTAGTCCTTCAAGGTTCAAGTGAAGTATCTGTTCCACCATAAAATCTTCTCCAATACTACTTTCAGATTAAAGTTTTTCATCCTTCGTGCCTTCTGAGGACTTTATATTTCTATTTGACATTTATGTCACTCTGCCTGGTCTTATACTAAATTTGGTATAGATCTATCCAGTTATCAGACTTCTTTCCTAGTAAAGAGGAAACTGTATTTCAGCATGAGGTTGTCTTTCTCCTCCGTCTGTTATTCCTCTGGAAGATTCATTCCTGAAGCCTCTGTATTTAGCACAGTATATGCAGCACATAATACATGCTCAGTAAGTATTTCTTGAATAAATGATTTCCCAATGGACTACATGTTCTTTGAGAACAGGTATTGTGCCTTATTCATTTATATTTCTCACAGTGACTGGAAAAAACTGAGTAACAGAAACTGCTACAGGTTGAATTCAATATTAGGCTTATTGACACTGCCTCCTGGGTTCCTGAAATATTTGGCTAATCCAAGGACAATTTGTCATTTCTTCTTTCCAAAAAGACTGGAGTACTTTACATATGCCAAATCTTATTCCAGGATCTGGAGGTACAACTGTAAACAAGACAAACCACACATACGTTGAAGTGCAGGCAATAGTCACGTAGCTAGTAATCCACCTCCCCCTGCCGAAAAAATAAAGTTTTTCTAAACACCTGAACTCAATCCTCAGTCACACGAGCTTGAAACCCAGGAATGATCAGGGGCTTCTCCCTAGACCTTGCTTCAAGTGTTATTTGACAAAATGTAAAATTGCCACCACTGGATGATGGTGCTACTGATGATGGTGGTGATGAGGAAGGTGACTGCACGGTCCTACTCCTCTTCGAGTTCAAGGCTATTCTCCAAATTCAAGCCCTCATTCTGCCTTTTGGAATAACTAAAATTGCTTTCTAACAACACTTTCATGCTTCCCATCTCTAACATTCCCTTTTCAGTACCGCCAGGATAATTTTCTTAAAAAGCAGTGATCTTATTACATTATAGCTCTGTTCAAAAGCCCTCAGTGTCTTTGCACTGCAAACACAGCGTGAACACTGTTTAGACTCCTTAGTGTCACACTCAAGGCATCTTCCAAAATTGACTTCTAATTTGTCTTTCCAGACTCATTTGCATTGTTGTTCCTATAATCCAGACTCCCACAAAATCAGCTTTTGATTTGGTATCTTTGAATCTTTCACATAAGATACATCTCCATCTATTTTATTCAAATTCTGCCTATACCTCTAGGCCCAATTCAAGGATCTTGTATTTGTCTCTGATTTTTTCCCTTCTACATATAAAAGCTCAGTTTACTTTGTGCTCTCCCCGCTAAGCTTACCTGTTTCTACCTCATATTTTCATTGTTCAGGAATATAGCTTCTGTATCCAACTAGAGTGTATTTAATCATTGATTCAATAAACATGCAATAGGCACTTACTAATAGATATTTCCATTATTCCAAAGCACCAAACATGTATTACATTCATAGTAAATACTGAACAAATTTTCAAACAAAAATGTACTCAAAATCAAAATAGTATTTTTCTAAATATGAACAATAATCTCCACCAAAGAGATACATAAGAATGATAGAAGACAGCAGCTTATCAAATTTTAAGTATGTATGAAAGGGTGGGTAAGTTAGGAGAAAACAGAATCAAATAAAAAGCTAAGAAAATTTATTCAAAATAATGTGGAAATATTGAATCAATCTTGCCCATTTCAATTTATGGATGTACCTATCATCTTGAGATACAAATTCATAAACACATGCACATTATGTCCATCAGCCGGAAACTATATACAGTGTCAAAATTTATTGAAATGAGAATCACAAGGAAATGTAACAGTTTTGTGAAATTTAATAAAAGTTTATGCGATGAAATATTTTTTTTCTTTTCAAAGGAAACAGCTTTAGAAGATGATTGATGCCTGCTATTATGAGTCTATATTTGTATTTCCTTATTTTAGAGGCTTTTAAAAAATACAAAAATACACTTAAAGCACTTTTAGTTATACTAAAAAAAAAGATAAAAGGTGATTATTTATAGGCAATCATATTCACGATGATAGACTCTCAGAAGCCAAATCCAAACATAAATTTTAAATGGTTTAAATGGTTTTTGGAAAGAGCTGAGAATGAAAATATTTACATAATTTCTTAGAAACCCTGGCTTTTTATTGCTGCACTTCAATATTCCCTCGGGGCAAAGGGGAAGCTACTTCAAAGATTTATTTGATACTGGAACGTTTGATTTCTTTGTTTTTCCTGCCCAGTGTAGGTAGGTCTGTTGTTTTCACTCTATGGCAATGTGCTGTATTTTAAAGTTTGAATTTGCTCACTAGTGATCATGAAAAATGAGTCTGTTTAGGCAGATTAAGCAAACACACCAATGCTAGCATTTAAGTATATAAATTACACAAATATACTAGATTATTAGAAAACTACCCATCCATGTATCAGTCATCTTCGATAACAGACCTGCCAGTTCATAATAATATAACTGGTGACTAATACCAAATGTCTGAAACTTCTACTTACCTGCCTATCCACTTCTGGGAGCAAAAGCAGGAGGTATTGTTGAAAATGCTGAGGTAAGGAAGCAAACGTATGTTTATTTATTAATGCCCTCAAGTTAGTGTTGACAAGAATAGATCCCGGGGTTTCTATGTCAATATCCTCAGCTTTGGTCCATTTCAAGTGTCCTGTGATAAATAAGCAAGAGGTATGAATTCACTATAGATTGGGAAAAACATACACCTGTACACACACATATGTATACTGACTATATATATATATATATATATATATTTGATAATGTATTTAATTCTATCTCTTTTAAGAATGATATTTCAGAATGAAATCTCCGAAGTTTCTTTGGGTTTCTATCTTGCCTTAGTTGTCTTTAATTTTCATAATGTCTACTTCACTCAATACCATCTGTATTTTTAACTCAAAGTAGCACCAGGTCTAGATAAAGAAGTATTTTAATTACGGTCTTCCAATTAATCAGAATCCTCAAAAACTTTAGCAGCATAAATGGTAACAACTACAGTTTTTGTAGATTCTATAAGACTTAGGATCAATGATAACAATAAGAGTGCTGTTTATTTTAATGGAGATAATGAGAGCATTATAGCTGATAGCTGTGTGCTCCCCAAGTGTCATGCACAGCACTAAGCACTGGAGTATTTCAGAAGATGCCTATTCAGGGTAATTTAAGGGTAATACTTTAAAACAGCAATCCTTTATAAAAATATTAGCTGTGAGGCCTGAAATGCCAGTATGCTTTGTAGGATAATTCTACAACTCAGGTACAATGACCTCCAACAGACGGCTGTATATAGAGCCCACAATTCGAAATTACGACACACAAGGGAACAATCCACCATAAGGGACAGTCAGCTGATGCATCAAACGGAAGAATGACCACTCTCAGTTGCTTGAGTTAAGAGAATCACTTGAATGTGATTTTAATAGAGTGTGATTTAAATCAAGGGCCAGCAAATTATTGCCCATGCACTATATCCAGTCCAGTGGCTGCTGGTAAACAAACTTTTACTGGAACACAGACATGCCCAATTGTTTAGCTACTGTCTAGATGTGCCTTCGCACTACAATGCTGAGTTGAACAGTTGTGACAGAAATCACATGACTCACAAAGCCTACAGCATTTACTCTCTGGCCCCTAACAGAAAAACTTGCTGCCCCTTGTTTTAAACAATAGAAACAAAAAAGAAAATAAACTCATTGTGAAAAAACAGGACACTGTAATTTTAAAAATAGGCAGATTTGAAACAGAAACAGATAGAACTTCTAGAAATGAAAATTTAGTTTAAAAATTTTTTAAAATATTCCATGGATACAATGAAATAACTATTGAATAAATATAGAGTTGATGAAAATATCTTGAATGCAGCATTAAAAATGATGAGTCAAGAAAGCAGGAGAGAGAAAAAATAAAGGGAATGGAATAAGCAGTCGGGATGCACATTTACAGGAGTTGGAGAATGAAAAAACACAGCAAATGGCAGAGAGGCAATATTTGAAGAGCTAACGTCTGAAAGTTTTAGAACTGAAAAAATGATAAGAGTCCTCAGATAAAGCAACATACCAAATCTCAAAAAGGATAAATACCCATTCCTCCATCCGATGTGTTGAAATAGCAAAACATCAAAAATAAAAAGAATACCTTAAAACAGTTTTGAACAAAAATAGATTACCTCCAAAGGGATCACAATAAGACACAGGAACCTTATCATCAATAAATTACAGATGACAATGAAGTATCTTCAAAGGGCCAAAAGAAAAGAAGCATTGATCTAGAATTTCGTTAATAAAGTCCCTTTAAATGGCAATGATATTAACGATATAAGAATATTTTCAGTATCCAAAATGGAAACTATCCCTTAGAGAATCTTGCTGAAAAAGTACTAGTGGATGTTCTTAACAAATAAAGAAATTAACTCTAAAAATGAATGAGTGGGTTGCAGAAACAACGACAAACTAAAAGATTCACAGACATGAGTAACTCCAAATAAACATTAACAGTGAAAAATAATACTAACAACTAATGAGAATTAAAACAAAATGGAAAAAAACCACAAAAAACAGGAGACGGCAATTGCATGAGAGATGGGAAGGTGTGATTGAAATGAGAACACCATATAACCCTGGCACTGTTTGGAAACAGGAGAAATACTGTTAGTTTGTTAAAATTCTACAGGTAGTGTCCTTCTTTGTTTCTTGTAAGGGTCTTTATTTTAAAGTCTATTTTGTCTGATATGAGAATTGCTACTCCAGCTGACTTCCATTTGCATGCAAGGGATCAATCCAAGATTTAACAATTGTAAATATTTATGCACCCAACATAGGAGCACCTCGATACATAAGGCAAATGCTAACTGCCATAAAAGGGGAAATCGACAGTAATACAATCATAGTAGGGGATTTTAACACCCCACTTTCACCAATGGACAGATCATCCAAAATGAAAATAGCTAAGGAAACACAAGCTTTAAATGATACATTAAACAAGATGGACTTAATTGATATTTATAGGACATTCCATCCAAAAACTCTGTAGGTAGTCAATGGGAGAAATAGAAAAGACTTATAATTTCCAAATAAATTCATGGAAGGAAAACTCAATCACATGAAGGCATAAAAGGAGAAAAAAATTTTTGATTAAGTCCCCAACACAGTACAAAAATACAAATGGATTTCATATTAGATTTTACAAGTAACACAATCTGATTATATACTGCTTTACAAGAGATATACTTAAAATAAAAATCACATGGAACAGAAGAAAATGAGGAGATAAACTAAGACATACCAGGCAGACATTCAAAACATCAAAAAAAGCAATACCACAATATTAACATCAAAGATAAACAAAGGTAAAAAAAAACCTTATTGGGGATAAGAAAGTAATTCCTTGAGTATAAAAGGAATAATTCACTGGAAAGATACAATGACCTAGAGCCTGCATCCATTTCAACAGCATAGCATTCAAAATTTAAAATTGAGAGAATTAAAAAGAGAAACTGGCACTATATAATGCCAGTGTAACATCTGAACATATTTTACCAGACATTGAGATAACAAGCAAAAAACCTGTCTTATGAATACCAAGGACTTTAAAAACTCAATAATCGACCTTAAACCAATGAATTTAACATAGGACACTGCACTGAGCCCTTATGAGAAAGCAATTTTTTGGTCAGCACTCAGGAAACAGTAAAGAAAACAAAACAAAAAAACAACAAAAAACCCCAAAAGCTGACCACTGAGTCTCAACAATACTGAAGAATAATATAAAACCTCATCTCTCTATGCACAAAGAAGTAAAATTAGATATCAATAACATAGCAACTCTCCAATCTTCCCACACTCATTATATATTTGGACATTTGGAAGTACACTTCTAAGTACCTCACAAGTTAAAGAAATGTTTTGTAATGGAAATTACAAAATATTTACATTCTAAATGATAATGCCAAAATTTGTAAAATGCAGCTGAATTTGTTTTAAAAATAAATTGTATATATTCGAGAGTAGAAAAAATATTGAAAATTCAAGAGTTAAGTGTGCAAATCAAGAAGTTAATGAATGAACTATAGAATAAAAACCGGAGAAAGAAGAAAGGAGAAAGATTGTAAAGAATAAGAGTACACATTCATGAAATAGGAAAGAACAATGAAGACCATCAAGAACAGAAAAAGGATTTTTTTAAGACTAATAAAATAGGTATAAATCTAGTGAGAGATGGCATAAATAAACATGAATAGGAATGAAAGGTAGGCACATAATTTGAGATACAGTATAGATATACAAGGCAAATAAAATTATAATTAAAATTTGATTTTAAATAGTATAATATGCATAAAAATCATACTACTATGACTTTAGCCAATATCTTTGAAGACATAAAGTATTTCAAGTTTGCAAATTTTCAAATTATATTAAAAATAGCAAACCTCAATAAATTTGTGAAAACTTTTGTAAAATAAATAGACAACCCCTCCTTCCCCACATACATGCACAGCACATATTACAAATAGCTCTAAAGACGAATTTTACCAATACATCAAGGAACTCTCCCCCCACTCATTTTATACTTATTCCAGTGGATACGTAAAGAAAGCTCTTCAGTTCACTTTATGAAGTTAATATAACTTTTATTCCAAAATAAGGACAAACAAAGACAATATGAGAGAGAAAATCTGTTGGCCAATCTCACTTATAAACACAAAAAGTACAAAAATTTTATCTATTTTTTTTGCCCAACAAACTCCTAACATTTGTTAGGAATGAAGTCAAGGTGACAGGTATATAGATGTATGTTTTATTAGCATCTGTATTTTTCTATATGTTTCAAGTATTTCACAGGGAGATAAAATAGACTACAAGAAGAGAATTAGGAAGAAGCTTATTTTCTCAGCAGAGAAGGCAAAGGCAAAACCTAGAGACAGAAATGTTGAAAATACAGGAAAGGAATTTGCTTAATGCTTACGTATGGCCGAAATACTCTCCATATGAGGGAGTTGAGGTCATTTACCAAGAGTAACTTTGGGAAGGAGTATTGGGGAAATGAGAAAATCATAAAATTTTAGAAACATGTATTATGGACAATGTGAGAAGTAGAACTTATGCTGTTGGTTACTATTTGGTATGGTTCAAAATATTTAAGGGTATCAGGGGAAAAAAAAAGACTATGTGCCTCTCTAAATGTTTTATGACAAAGTCAAAAGAAGATCTATTTCAAAGATGTCCATCTAAGCAAAATTATGTTTTATAATTTTGGAACAAAGACAGAGCAGATGAACTTACTGCTAAATTTGTTGCCACACAGGATGTTTAATTCCATTTTAATTATCCTTACATACTTACTCTTAATTGGCTTAAGAACAAGCTCATTATATCTGATTGTCTTATCTCATTAAAGCTGGTACCTCATCTCCCTACACTAAGCAGAGGAAAAAAAGAGGTAGTCATTTTAGTGTCTAATTCCTGGACACTAGAGAGTATAAAGTAGCTGAGGTCCGGAGAAGCAAAGAAGCAACAATTGCCGAATTGCCACAGTAAGTGTCTGTGCTATAGAAGACGACACTTTGTAGTCATAATAAAAATCATGGGAAAGTGTCTGATGAGGATCAGGGAAATTGTTATTTTGACCAAAGGGAGTCGAAGAGCACCAATCTGAATAAAGGCTGCAGACTTTGGAGACCTTGCTGGCTTAAAGCCTCCTATTTCCCAGAAGGGAAGCCACACGGTATTTATGCATAAAATGTGCACACAAGATGTACTCACATACACGCACACAGAGGGAAGGAGCACATGAAAGAGGCAGACCAAGGCCTTTGGTTGCAAGAGGAACTGCCCAAAGAAATACAGAAAGAGTTCAAAACGAGAGTTCTTCGTTGTCTCAAAGAAATTAGAGACGAATGGATTCTGAAAGAGCTCAGAGAAGAAAAATAGGCTTTCAAAGAGTACAGTCTAGGGAAAAAAAATTATCAGAGGGCAAAATCTAATCATCTACGACATAAATCCAAGTACCCTTTACAAATGAAGAAATTGTGTAAACAGTGTACCGGGGAGCACTGAATCCATTACCATATAATACCAGGGGGGTAGTGAACTATGGGGATTATGGTAAAAAAAAAAAAAAAAAAGATTATTAAATGTTAACAACCTTGATGTTTAAAAAATAATATAACAAAAACATGGAGTTAAGAGGGACCATAAGTATAATTATCTCCCTATCCTTTACAATATATTGTCCAAAGCTTGAGTAGTTAAAATGATCATCGCTCCTATTCCAGTTTTTCATATTTTTAGTATCTTTGGAGAGAACTTTTAGATATGAATATATCTCGTGGCGATGTTTAGCAATTTTGTTTTTGGTTTTACTTCCATTCTTTTTTATTATTCAGGCTAAACTTAATTAAATTTAGTACTTTTAATTAAAATGATATAATTCAATTTTTCTAAGATGACCCCTGACTATGGCTACACATTAGGAGATGTCAAATAATATTTATAAAACACTGGGGGAGGTTATTTTTTTTTTATTTTTATTTTTTTTTTGCGGTACGCGGGCATGTCATTGTTGTGGCCTCTCCCGTTGTGGAGCACAGGCTCCGGATGTGCAGGCTCAGCGGCCATGGCTCACAGGCCCAGCCGCTCTGCGGCATGTGGGATCTTCCCGGACTGGGGCACGAACCCGTGTCCCCTGCATCGGCAGGCAGACTCTCAACCACTGCGCCACCAGGGAAGCCTGGGGGAAGTTCTTTTTGATGATAGTATTTAGGGTTACTCTTCAAATTTATTTTCCTGCATTAATTTATTTCAAAAGTATGTAACATTTTATGAAACCAGCAAAGTTGTAATTCTTCACTACAAAAAGATTAAACCAAATAAAATATATTGGAATGAATCCCAGAAGTTGAGCTCAGCAAGGACATTTATTAAAAACCCCTCAGAGATATCCATTAGAAGCTTGGATTTGTTTAGTAAGTAATTTTTAAACTCCTACTGTGTGATTGGGTAGGAAGAAGCATAATTAAAAACTGGTGTAAGTCAACGACCCCTAATTCAAGAAACTTACATTTTAGTTATGATTCTAAAACGCTGCACAGAACAAAGAATCCTTTCCTCTGTAAGATTCCTAAGGTCACAGGACATCAGAAACATTACTTTCTAGAAGACACATGGGATTCTATCTGGAGATGGTCACCTTTAAGGCCCTTTCTTTCCTTTTGCTTGTTTTCACTTTCCATTGTATGGTGCTGGGCATATATTGGAGGCTTAATAAGTACTACCAACTTCATTTGCACAAAATAAGCCATTGTACTCAGCTGCTTGTTGGGTTACTCAGTCAGTCAGCGTTCCTTCCTAGTAATCACCTTCAGGTTACTTTTGACCTTAAATCCCACCTTCTTCCTCTGATTTTACAGGATCAGCCAGGAAATGTTTTAGTTGCTAGCTCTCCTTCTATGTGTAACTAGTGTACCTGCATTTTAACACCCATGGCAGGCTCATCATGTCATAGACACTATGCTACTCCTCAGTGGTGCCCACAGGTCTACAACACAGGCTGGATGATTATAGACATTCAGAACATATTCTGAAATAATGGTTTGGACTTTGGAGCTAGCTGTGCCTTGGCTTGTAATAGCTGTGTCATTATGGACAACCCTCTTAACTCTCTGGGCCTCTGTTTCCTCAGCTGTAAAATAAAAATAATTCAACTGTACATAATTGAAGTAAATGAGATAATATGTCAAAGTACCAAGACCACTGCATTAAATACAGGTAGTTTTCCATTCCTTCATTAAAGTAGCTTCACTATTTCTACTACTTAGTAGTCTAAAAAGAAAAAAGCAGGTTAAAAAGAACATGGTGGTCTCCTTTATCGCCTTTTAAATTTGCTAACAAATTAGCTGAAAACCCTTTACTGTATGATTGTTAACCTTTACTGTATGATTGTTAACATGTAAGATGCTAAGCGGCGTGCAGGATTCCTAGGTTACAACAATTAGAACAAGAGATCCTGATTGAAGACCTGAGCACCTGACAGGATCCTGACAAGAGTACAAGCCTTGTTGAACCCCAGCCCTGAAGGCAGCTAAGTAAAGAAATGAAGAGGTCCCCATGCCTTGAATTTTCTTAAACTCATGATATGGCATTGACTTTCCTGAGGTTGTAGCAGACTGTTTTTAACTGAAGGTCACTGACTTTTAAATTACTTAGGGTAACATAACATGATATTTGGGGGGGGGGGTCTTCTTTTTTTAGTACATTCTTTACATATCACTCTCCCATTACAGTTTCCAGCTTCAGAAGCTACTCAAAGTACTTAATTTAGAAAACTCAAAAAGACTAGGAAAAAACATGTCAGTATATATGTAGGTGTTTATAAACTAACACATATGTTTTGGGCTAGACAATAACTATAAAATGATTTAGCCCTGGAAACAATGAAAAAGATAATTATGCTGTGTTTAAAGAATTTAAAACAAACATAAATTCTGCTTTCCCAAAGATCTCTTACATAAGGCTATCTAAACCCCATTCAAAGACTTTACTGAAAATATGCTCCCAGAATTTAACAAAATCCTGGTATATAGTAGGCACTCAATAGATCTTTACTCAATAAATAAATAAATGGGTTAAAATCTTGCTTGAATTTTACAAACAGATAAACTCTGCAAATAAGAATTACCCTAAGTTGCCAAGAAAGTAAGTGGCAGAACCAATAATAAAGTTCAGGTCAATAAATCTGTACTTTCTACGCATCATTTTACAAAATGTTACAATGATCTAGGTCATTATCATTACCCTAACTCAGAGGTGAAATAACTGAGAGAGAGAAATGAAGCCATTAGGTCCAGACATGCAACGAGGCAGGTTTGGTCTAGAATTTTAATGTTCAGCCTAGGATACGTTTATTTTCCTCTTTTTAGTTTCCATATTCCTTTTCCCCCAAAATGCTGCTATTGAGTTCCTGATGAAAAGTTATCAGGAAGGAAATCTTCAAAAGAAAACCTGGTACTGACTTGCAGCACCCAGTAACTGTCTGCCACACTTCTCGGCAATTGTACACTGTTTTTCAGACAAGCACTATTGAATATTTCAAACAGCAGAAGATGAAAAGCAAGGCAGAGCAGTTTTACTGCAGCAGACCCCAATGACAGTGTACTCTTCAGTTCAATGAACACTTTATAAAAGTTGCATTTTCCCCCCAATACAATGTATTCCGATAAAGTGAAACCCAGTTTCAGGAACAAAACACTGCATGTTAGACAGAATTATGACTTGGCAGATAATTACTTTAATACGTAGATCGTTTTAAACCTCTTATCTTTAGCCTCTGCTTCATCCAATAGTATCATTCACAAATTTAGCAACATGCTTAAAATCATTCCATTGTAATATGTTGCATTCTTTAGCACCCTTTTTGGTTTAGATAAATTGGAAAGATTTAAAAATATTCTTAACTATTAAAGAAAAGAGTCCCCATAATTTCATTCAACAAGATTTAACTATCTAAAATGTGAAATGTTATAGTATATTGAACACTCACCTAAACCAGA